>NC_141546.1:71112500-71797500 GCF_021556685.1 Rattus norvegicus | reverse complement strand
CTGCGCTCTTTATCCGGGAGCAATCTCATACCTGCGCCCGGGGAGGGGAGGGTCTAGCACTGACAGAGCCTTTGGGCTTTCGGTCGAGCTAGCTATTCACAAGCCTCTGGGGAGAACCCGAGTGATGTGTTAGTCATGAAAGCACAGCCCTGCTTCGGTGCAGGAACCATCTCTGGGTTGTCTCTCTTTGGGGGGCTGAGGGGAGGTGAGAATCTCTTGGTTCCTTTAAGGGACAACAGAGCGGGTCCTTCAAATGCATTGGAAAGACCATCAGAGGGACATGGAGCCTGGAGTAGAAGTCGTTTCTATTTGAGGCTTTTTTTCTTTTTCCCACAGACCAAAGAGGCTGTCGACCCTCCTTTCATGCGGGTTATTGGTACCTAGAAGCTCCCTCTGGCGCTCAATTTTATTGCAGAAACCACTTTCAAATTTGACAGAGAAAAGGGGTTAGAGTGAGACCAGAAACTTTTCCGTAGCCCAATAAAAAACAAAGGCCTTGTATTCCCAAACCGGAAGGAAGGGGGGAAGAAAATGCAATCATGAAAACACACCAGCAGAGGGCACCACAGCCCCATTAGTCTCTGCCCACTGAACTTCCCAGAAGCCAAAGCTGCCAGGATGCATCAGGGACTCCACAAAGTAGGGGTCTAGACCCTGGGTACCACCTCAGCCTCATCTTTGGAATTTTGTGGGTCTCTGAATGCCTGCTGACACAGACTCATGCCTACATGACACTAGTGTTCATTTTCAGAGTACGTGATTCTAATAATAAGGAGATTGTTCCCCAAACCTTCGTATACTTCACCAGCCTTTGCTGAGTGAGTGTATGAGCCAGGCACAGGGCTACACAGTGTGTCCTCAGAAAATAGGTTACTATGGTTAGGTGCCAAGGTTGGCCTCTTAAAACCTTTTAAATATGTAAATGGGGAGAAAAGAGCACTATTTTTTTTTAAACTTCTAGAATCAAATAAAAGCCATAAGGAACCATGGAGAAGAGAAAGTGTGGAGAGAAAGGGAAGGAAGAGGATTCACAGGCGTTGGGGGCAGTAAGAGAAATCACATTTTAATTAATTTCTTATATACATAAAATGCCACACACAAAATTCAGCTTTGTGGGCTGGAGAGATGACTCAGTGGTTAAGAGCACTGACTGCTCTTCCAGAGGTCCCTAGTTCAAGTCCCAGCCACCACACAGTGGCTTGCAACCATCTGCAGTGAGATCTGATGCCTTCTTCTGGAGTGCATGAAGACAGTGACAGGATTCTTATAAATAAATAGATCTTTAAAAGAAAAAAATTCAGCTTCGTTAACATCCCATTTCCCCTACTAGACCCTAACTTGGGACTCACCTCTGCAGATCTACACCAAAATTCAGCATATGTTGGCTAGCACGGAATGCTCTCAGCTTTCTTCACAGTCCGGTCTGCACCCCTGCATACCCAGGGGTATGATTTTCTGGAGGGAGGTCCCAGATACTATCCCCTCCTGATGCTCCACACTCCAGCCCTCCCGGGAGCATGTGCAATTTTAAAAGCCTGATTAATCCCCTTGGTAAATTCCCAGACAGTGGGCGAAAGGGAAGTGGCATCAGGCTGTTTGCACTGAGGATGAGTTTTGGGAGCACCTGCCAGTGGGTTCTTGTTCTCTTAACGCAGTGGTTCTCAACTTTCCTAATGCTGCGACCCTTTAATACAGTTCCCCAAGTTGTGGTGACCCCAACAGCATTATTTTTGTTGCTACTTCATAACTATAATTTTGCTACTGTTATGAATCGTCATGTAAACATCTGTGTTTTCTGATGGTCTGAGGTAACCCCTGTGAAAGGGTCATTTGACCTCCCCACACACACCAAAGGGGTCATAACAAAAGGTTGACAACCCCTGTCTTAGATGGAAGGACCTTAGATGGGAGATCTCTGACCATTCCGGCGCTTGCAAATCAGGGCTAACTCTCTAAGTCGTTTGAAGGGTGTGTCAGTGGGTTCTGTGCTATGCTTGTGTGTGCACTTGGGTGAGACCAGAGAGAGGTCAACCCAAGGAAAAGGATGAGCCATTAGGCCTGACTCTAGAGAACCTCTGAGCTGGGAAGAAATGCCCTGTTGTGTGACAGCTGCAGGCCTGGCTCTCTGGGGACCCCCGCCGAGAGCCCCACCCCCACCCGCAGCCCAGCATTTTGTGCCACAAACGTGACTGTGCAGCCTGACTGCCCACACACCATTCTCCCGATGTCAGAATTCCTGCTGGGAAAGTCCCGTTTTAGTGCTGACTGAAGCACTGACATTAGGGGTAGACTGAGGAGGGGGCTGGGACTTTCATAGAGAGCCTTCGGGTGGAAAGTACATGGAGACCACCAGAACCAGACCGGACCACCACAAAGACAAGAAAGATTCTGCTTCTCCATCATGCTCCACCCACAAGCAGGATTCACCTGTGACACTCTGTGCTGAGTCCTCGCTAGAACGTGCTTGTTGCCAGTCATATGTACGCATGTCTGACCTCTACCTCCCAGAGAGTCCCAACTGCAAAGCAAACCTGCTTGCCACTTCTTTATAAAGCTCTCCTGGCCACCCAGGGAGTTCCTTCACCAGGACAAGGGGACAAGACCAAGGGGACTCTCATGAAAGATGGAGACAACCAGAATGCCCTCCTACAGAGCCTGGAGAGGCCTTGCTGGAACTCTACTGCAGCTTGTTAGGTGTACAGCCTCTCAGCCCCCAGACCTAAGAGCCAGGTCTGCATTCCAACAAGATACCCGGGGGAGCCAAGTGCAGTGGCCCCAGAAGCTATGCAAGCGCCATGTCTACCTAGTGTGTTCACACCTTTGCTGGTTCCACACTCACACATGCTAGGGCTACAAGAACCCTCGGTGGTCCCAGAACTAAGGCCAGCCCCATTCTGACCACCAGGAGGGAGACAGAAATAGGGAGGGATTTGGGCCTCATTAAAGAGTGAGGGAATCCCCCGCCTCCTGGCAGGGTCTCCAGTGCCCTCTCCTATTAGCTGAAAACAACAGGTGTCTCTTGAGCTATGTGGGAAATGTATAAGATGAGCTTTGTACAAACTGAGAATTGGTTTTGGTTTCTTTGAGATAGAGTTTCTCTATGTAGCCCAAACTGACCTCCAGTTCTCCATTCTCCTGCCTCAGGCTCCTGAGTGCTAGGGTTACAAAACTGTACCACGACCTATAGCTAAAATGTTGTATGAATTGAAACTCCTCCAGGGCCCGGTCTCTTTTAAGAAACCCACACTCGGGCTGGAGAGATGGCTCAGTGGTTAAGAGCACCGACTGCTCTTCCAAAGGTCCTGAGTTCAAATCCCAGCAACCACATGGTGGCTAATCATTGGATCTGTAATGAGATCCAATGCCCTCTTCTGGTGTGTCTGAAGACAGCTACAGTGTACTCATATATAATAAATGAATAAAATATTTAAAAAAAAGAAACCCACACTCAACCTTCTTGATCATGCACAGTGATCGATTTCCTAAAAGTCAGTCTTGATCCCTCCCCCTTTCTCTCTCTCCCCTCCTTCATGCTTAAATCTAGAGTAAAACTTTGTATTTAAAAAAATATTTTACCTCTATTATTGTTAAACTGTGTGTGTATGTGTGTGTGTGTGTGTGTGTGTGTACGCACGTGCACACACGCATGTCCATTTACAGAAAGTGGGGACAGCAGGCATATAAGCTACACTACAGTGAGGTCATCAGCAAAACAGGCGGGAGACACACCGCAGTGCTCATGCAAGTAGATTGGAAAAAAAGCACAGTCCAGAAGAATAACCTATAGATTAATACACTGAAATGTATGAGGATTAATTCGGGCTAAGACAGACGCTACCAGTGTCAGCATCTAACCTGAACTCACATTCTCTGAATCAAACTCATGTGTGGTGAAGTCGAGGCCGACAGGGAGCACGCACACTTGGGATGGTTCATTTGTTTCGATGTGTGGGGCGTTGCGATCACACCGAAAAGCGTGTTCTTCCTGAGTGATTTACTAACACGTTTACAGACGGAATAAATATGAAACCCAAGGCGTGCTTCAAAATAGTAGAAGATAGGCTGAACCAATGGGGGCGGGGACAGTGCTGGCTTGGCCCTGTGGGGCTGGGGGCAGGTAGGGACACTGCTTTAGGATGCTATCCTGTTCACTTCTGTGCATGTTCCAAAGGCCATAGCAAATGAGGCTCAAAGATCCGACGTATAAAACAGGTAATGATGTATATGATACATAATGAACTATTGACTTAAGAGAAGCAAGTGTATACAAAACAAAAAAGAATTTAAGGATCCCTTAACTGTGTAGGAGCAATAAAGTGCTGTGTGGCTCAGTGGTTAAGAACTTGGGTTGCTCTTACAGAAGACCGGAGTTCGGTTCCCAGCATCCATGGCAAGTGGTTCACAACTGCCTGAAACTCCGGCTCAGGTGAGGATTTCGCGCCCTCTTCTGGCCTCTGAGGGCACTGCATGCACATACATGCCCTCCCCAACACACACGAACACACACACACACACACACACACACACACACACACACTTTAAAATAAAACTAAAATAATCTTTTAAAAAGAACAATGAATATTTTTCTTGTTTTCAACATATTTTCCACACCCATGTTTCTGAAATGTAATAGCTTGCTTTCATAGGTGCGTCATACACAGGCTCTCAACTCACTGTCCAGAGAATTGAAACTTAAACGTTACTAAATCTAAGAAGACTTAGAGAAAAAAAAGTCCATGGAAGGATGTGGACCACAAATGAGCACAGTCCAAAGCCACCAGAGGAAGGCGCAAGCGGCTGCATGGGCATTGGCGTCTGGGTCAAATATGACCGTGGAGTCAAGTCCTGTTTAACATCCCTGTACACTCCGGGGTCAGAGATGCGGTCTGCCGCCTTGGCTGTTCACGAGAATCCTTTGGGACATTCTGTGAACACAAAGGCCCAGGCTAAGGCAACTGAATCAAGTTCTCTGCTGGGGGCCTGGGGCAGCAGAGGTTTTAAATGCTCTCCGGCTCACTCAAGTCCACAGCCGGAGGGAACACTCCTGGTGTAAGTGGAGGAAGGAGGGGTTTAAACACAGCCGGGCAAACAAGCGGTGGGTTCTGCTGTAGCCTCTCCTGGGTAAGTGGAGAACGGGGGGGGGGGGGGGGGGGGGCTGCCGGGGAGACACTAAGCAGCCACCTTTGTCCTGCTTGCTATGAGTGACTTGAGGGCGTTTGGAGACACTTGTGTCCAGTCTGAGTCATTTCTCTCTTCGGGTGTGGCCGAGAACCCAGTGGGGCCAAACTCTGGCTTTTCTGGGCTGAGATGAGGGTGCCTCTGGTTGTGGGTTTTTTATCGAGTACATGTATGGGGTAAACAGCTGGTGCGAATAAAGCCTGGGAGGGGAAGGTTGTGGGTCTATGAGGATTGACCTCCTGCTGCGTGCTGGGCCGTGATCCAATCCCAAGTGACACCCACTGGGCTGTGATCCAATCCCAAGTGACACCCAGCACTAACCCAGCAGCCCAGATTCCAACCCCATGCAACAATCCTCTCTGCCGGATCAGTGTCTGGCACTGAGTGGCAATTTTCACCAGTGTCACAGCAGGACATTCAGCTGGTGAGTCTGGGACAGAGATTCAAAGCATAACTGTCAGGAGCTATGCCCTGTCTCAGGGGCTGGGCTGAGAAGCAGTGCGGCATGGTCTGGGGAATTAGTTCACTCTGTTATTTGCTCTGGCACTGGGCAAGGTCTCTCCTGCGAGCATTTCCTCGCTGGCCTGCAGAAGCTGTCATTTGCCACCACAAAGACTGCCTTTCAGCTCTACCTATGGACTTTGTGCCTAAGCAGGCCTTGCACCCTGTCCTCCCTCTCCTTTAGCGTGGCCCCACCTTTGCCTCCCATAGGCTTGCCTGCTGTCCATCCACCAGCTCAGTGATGCTGGTGGCTCCCCAGCACTGGGCTCCCCTTGGATCTGCCTTTTTGAAGGGCTTCCCATAAGGTGTGGCCTGACATCATTGCTACTGCATAATGACAAGGTCAGGCTGTCTAATCTCGAGGCCACTAATCAACGGAAGTCTGCAAGTACGTCCAACCTACAGCTGGGAACCAGACCTGACCCAAAATTATAAACTTATTTAAAACCTTGAGGGGGTTTTGGTGATTTTTTTTAAATGCCTTTTTTGTGGCTGTTTTTTGAGCATGAACTTGGCAATAATGTGTTATAATGGGAAGGGGTTGGAAACGTCTGGACTAAGCAAGCTAGGCCCATAGAAAGGCAGAGAAATGAGGCCAAGTTCTGTGGGCTCAGAACTGGGCCTATTTCAGACTATGAGGAGGGCAGGACCAGGTAAGACAGACACACAGAGTGGAGGTTTCCTCAGTGAACAACGGTAGGGCTGGACTGTCCCTCAGGGGTGGGTTGCTGAGAACTCTGAAGGTAGGAGATGCTCTAAATATTTAGCCATAGACTCTGCCCCACCAGAACTTGAAGGGGCTGGCTGTGCTGGACTGTAGAAACATGGCGGTTCTGGGAAAGGCCTAGGGAAATGATAGCCAGCGTTGGTTGAGGGCTGGAGCCCAGGGCAGCAGCTGTTTATCAAGCAGTGTGAACGTGGCCCACTGTTTACCTGTGGGATGGTGAGGGGCGAGCACCTGTGGGATGTCTGTGCCTGTGACTGGGCACTGACCCAGCCTCACCTCCCAGCTTCGACGTGTGAGTGAATGCTGCAGTAGTCAGAGAGACAAACCGCACCTTTGTCTGCAGTATGCTCGTGAGCTGCTGTTTATCTCCCTCCCTGAAAGGATGGTACGACCCAGGGCAGTACAGAGGCCCTTAGTGCCCCAACTATGAAATGCCGGGTGTCCCTACCCTGGCCCAACCAGTCACTTCCACCAGCAAGCATTCCAGGACCCACCCAGGAACACCTCAGAGCCTTCTCAGTGGCCTCGGGGTCGAGACTGTCTCCTTTATGAATCTGTCCTTGCGGGTCTTGTGAAGTTGAGAGAAATCCCAGAGATACCAAGAGTATGAATCTAGACTAGCAAAGCCGCGTTTAGGGCCAGAGAACTTACAGGGTTGTCTCCAGGACATGATGGCTGTTGCTCTAACCTTTGTGACTGGACATGTCTTTTACACAGCCCACTGCCAAGAGGCTCTCTTTGTGAGAGAGAAGACTTCCTTGTTGCAGAGGGCACAGTGACTCATGGGGAGCCACTTAGACAGATCAAGAGCCCTTCCTGCAGGAACAGAGGAGAAACCCAAACAGTATTCCAGCATAGCAGCATGAGTTTGGCGGTCCAGTTTGGGACCGCCATGAGTTTGGTGGAGAGTCCAGTTCAGTCTGTGCTATGAGATCTGAGGTAGCAGGCTGACTTAGCAGTAATGGAACATTCCGAAACACAGACTCACCCAGAACATCATCAGGGGTGTCTGGTGACCTCAGTGGGGAGACACAGGCCCCAGGACAGACTGGCAACAGGAGAGGCAGGCAAGAGTAAGCCACAGAAATGCAATAATTAAGGTGGGACGCAGAATGCAGCCAGGGGCTTGTTGTTAGTGCTGAAAACAGGTCTTGTCCATGACCTTTATGGGTCACATCCCCACTTGGATTGTACAGGATAGGAAGTCTGCACTTGTGCAGGGAAGGGAAGGAGGGGCTGACTTCCAGGACTCCCTTGCAAGGGTTCTTTCAAATAGAGAGGCTAGAGAGATGGCTTAGCAGTTAAGAGTGAACGCTGCTCTTCCAGGGGATCCAAGTTCAGTTCCCAGATCACCCAAACAGAAAGACAGCGGGAAGCCACCGTGAGAAGTGCCAGAGAAGCCATGTGGATAACGGAAGCAGGGAAGTGCTGGTCTTCACACCTGGAGAACATCCAGATGCAACACCTCACAGGTGAGAAAAGAGGCGCGAGGCTCTGAATTAATCTTCCTGATCCTCATGGGGGCAAAACCAAACATAAAACAGCAACTTGCGGGGGTAGGCAGCTGAGAGGCTGTGCTCTGCACACCTAAGCCAAGTGTCTTGATCCTTAACCCTCTAGAGAGACACAGTTCCTACCTTGTGGAGGGAGGTCCTGCACCAAAAGTCTGACGTGGCAGGTGATGGAGGCTTCCTTCCTGGCAATGCTGGGGAATGGTGGAGTCTCTGGAGTCGGGCAGGGTAGGGGGCCTGTGAATACCCATGAGGCATTTGTGGAACAAAGGCAGCATCTTCCTGGGGTCCTCTGAGGAGAACATTTCCTAAGCATTATCCTGTCCCAGCTCCCGGAGGACTGAAAGAATGCCCAATGGTCTGCCTCCACCATCACTCACTCTAGACCTGGCATCGTCCCCCCGCCTCCCACAGTCCTCTGCACCCCTTCTAAAGGGACGCCCTCCACGTGGCATCTCTTTACACAGCATCTCAGAACACACTCAAACTAGAAGTTGTCATCCCTCTTTCCTGGTGGTGAAACCCACCCATTTCCCACCCTGCCTGTCAGTTCTGTCTCAGGTAATAACATTTCTCTTTTACCAAGATGGAGAGCAGGGGTGGGTGAGATGGTTCAGTGGGTCAAGGGGCTTGCTGCTAAAGCTAAAAGCTTGGCTTTGAACCCCCAGGACCTCCATAGTAGAAGAAGAGAATCACCGCTGAAAAGTTATCCTCTGACCTATACAACCATGCCATGGCACATATGCCCTCATACCTAAGTAAATAAATAAGTCAATAAAACAAATAATTAAATAGTTGTGGTTTTAAATCTTTTGAAAGAGGGAGCCTGATGTAGCAGTGCTCTCTTGTCGGAATCTCTCCAGTTGATAGCTGTGTGACTTTATATAAACTTTCTGTGCCTCAGTTTCCTCTCCTAGAGAATGGGGACAATAACACTTAGCTCATAGGAGTGCTGTGAAATTTAAAGACTTTAAAAATACGCGAAGGGTTTTAAATTTTATCCTGCTGACAGTGGGTGTTAGCTTTTGTTTTTCTTACTGAAAATGCTCAGGACAAGCCATCCCATGAGTCATTTGGTTTTTCCTCCCTCATACACTACACTCAAATCCATCAACAGTTTCCGTTTTTCAGATACGCACCCCATCTGATTCTCAACAGTTTTCGTGTGTGTGTGTCTGTGTGT
Organism: Rattus norvegicus; assembly: GCF_021556685.1. Lineage (NCBI taxonomy): Eukaryota > Metazoa > Chordata > Mammalia > Rodentia > Muridae > Rattus > Rattus norvegicus. The sequence goes on along the minus strand of NC_141546.1, from coordinate 71,788,400 downwards.
GTGTGTGTGTGTGTGTGTGTGTGTGCGCGCGCGCGCGCGCGTATGCATGAGCACGTGGGAAGTCAGAGATAGGGGGGAGAGCTTGGGACACTGGGGTGTACCCTTAAGGAGACCCTAAGTCCCCAGCCTGCCTCATTTTCTCTTTGCCTTTCGGTGTCACGAAGGGGGAACAGACTTGCCACGAGAAGTCATGTCGTTTTGCCATGGCCTCAGAACACAGCCCCTCCCCTGAAGACCCAAACCTCTGAAACAGTTAGCAGAACGAATCTTTCCTCCGGAGACTCCCACCCAGTGCGGGACAGGATGACCGCCTCGGGACGCCAGGTGGAGTGGAGCGACAGGCCAGCTCTCCTCGCTGAGTGCCATTCTGGCCGCCAGGTGGCGCTGCAGCACGTTGGGGGGTGGCAGAGGTGCACCTGTGGCTGCCTGTGTTCTGGTGCCAGCTTGTAGCACCACCACCCCACCCCACCCCCCCGCTAAGGGAGGACTCCCTTCTTTTCTCTGCTCCCATAGATAGGCAAAGTTGGCAACATAGAATAACCCTTCTCTTCTTGAAGGCGGAAAAAGAAAAGCCAGGCGCCCTTGGCCACCCTCGCAGGAGGCAGGCATGGGTGGGTCGCTTCTGCTTAATGGGCATCCAGGACTAAAGGGCAAGGACCGCTTGGGGACTGTGTAATGTTTAACCCAGGGCTGCAAGCTTCCATGTAGTAATAGTTCTGAAGACGTCCAGCTCTACCCTGGGCTGCCAGTGCACTGGCCTAGGACATGGGAAGTAGGGAGAATTTGAAGTCCATTGGCATGATAGGTGTCACTAGCTGTACTATTGGCATTACTGCCACTGCCGTTTATTTTCTCTGGAGACAAGGGGAAGGCTTTTCAGAAAAAAAATTAGTTTATTCCTGGCATAAGAACCAGAAGAATGATAGCAACCCCCTAGGGAAAGTGCTCTGGGTTTTGGGCCACTCTTCTAAATGTGTTGTGCTCTGCAGTGTGCCCCGGGAGAAGGCCAGGATCACGGCTTGCATGCAGTTCCGGTATCTCCCACTGGGTGGCGCAGACCCCTGAGCTCTGTCCTGGGATTGCAGAACGGATCTAGGCGAGCAACCGATTAGGGTCTCATGCACATGAAGAGATGGCTGCCTTTTTTTCTCCCCTTGGATTTGAGTCTCACAGAACGGGCACAGAGACCCTGGGTTTGCCTAAGCCTCAGATGGACCAGAAGTGGGTTCAGGAGGGTGATGGCGTGAGAAGCCACAGTGGATCTGTAGTCAAAGTCAGACCTTAGGGTCATGTCTTGCAAATCCTGGGAGGGTAACAGTAAGGAAGTAGGAGACTCTCAGAGCAGGCAGGGAGGGCCAGGTCTACTGGAGAAGAGACCTATCTTTCTTCTCCCTGGGCATTCCCTCTAAGAGGTCAAATTTTCTAGCACCCTCTGGTAGTTGCTTAAGCTTGATTTCATACCTGAGAATGAGCTATTCTCCAGGTTTGGTTTTGTGCTTGTGAAAAGAGGGACAGTTGAGGTGAGGCCTGTAGGGGAGACAGGACCTAGGCATGGTAGCCTGCGGTTTCCTTTGGACTTTTCTGGAGCACAAATCTGTTGGCTTTACACAGCTTACTTCCAAAGCGCCATCTCTCCGTTCCAAAGCTTCTGGATCTCCCTACAGCATTTTTTCCCCCTGCCTGAGCCGGGGCAGTCTCCCCAACCCCCTATCCTCCCCCTCTCCCCTGCTTGGCCTCTCTGGAAAGTTGTGAGTGACCCTGTCAGAAAACAATATCTTTGTTAGCATTGAAACCTCCAACACCAGATAAATCCTGCTGTAGGGAAATTCCTCCTTCCTCCCATTTTGGAACCTGTATCCTGGGACTCCAATTCCTTTTGTTAAGTACAGTTTTGCTCTGAGCCTGAGTCTCCCCGCAGTTCTCTGAGCCTCAGTTATTCCCAGACCTCAGAACTGTCAATCACTATTTCTTTAATCAGCATACCTTTTGAGGAATTAGAATAGATTCCCCCCAACCCCTTTGGGTGCTGGTGATAGAAGCTAGGGCCTTCTACATGCTAGGTAAGCTACATTTATGCTATAGCCCCAGGCCTTGATTTCTTTTTGTAATAAGAAAATGCTTAAATATCTTTATCTATGGGCAAAAGTTTACATGCACTTGTCCGTCATGCCCTTCCCTCGCAGCATGAACTTCTTATAGACTGGAAGGTTGGCTGGTGAACCAAGACTGCCAGTCTTGGGGATTTCTAGTGTTTTGCATGTTGAAAGCAGTGTTGTATCTTGGCCCTGATAGCACAAGGAGTGATCTTTGGGGAAATGAGTCACTAGCACCTCCCTCCCTCCCGGTGACTGTCCTCCCACACCCTGGGGACTGGGTGCACTGTACAGGAGGGAATCATTAACAATCTGGAGGGTGAACACTTCAGAGACAGAATGCAGTAACCAGGCCAGACAGGCCTGTTGTTTTCACGCTTCCATGGAGAAGTGAGAAATACAAACGGTCTCTACCTTCCCCGCAAATACAAGGCTTTGCTCTGAGTCTCTGATTCCACTTCCCTGGACACAGGCTGCCCAGTTGCACAGAGTCAAATCCAAACAAAAACTCTTATTCATAGTGTTCAGGAGATGCCCGTCCACACAGCTCCACGAGGACCAGGGTTCTCTGACTACAGTGAGAGCTCGGGGATTGGGGGGAGTCATGCCCAAGCTCTCACCGCATCCAGAGCCCTCTGGTTACGCAGGCAGGGTGCAGTTCAACCCCCAAATTCTGTTTCAAACTTGGTGCTGTTTCTCCAGGTTTTAATGTGTCTTCGGGAGAGAGACAGTGAGTGCATGGCTGTCTCTGGTGTAAGGATGCTCAGCTTGCAAGGCTGCAGAAACTGCAGGGAATGTGTTCCCTGCCTCCCTCCCATGCTGAGTCTCCTAAGCCGCCACCACAGGACCACACCTCCCTGCACTGACATACTGCTAGGTACCAGCCATGTACACAATGGTTTAGCTCCCGCAACTGATGAAGGCCAGGCCAAAGGAAGCTTTTATTTGTCACCTCCACAGAAGCTAAAGTCACTTGGGAAAAGGGAAAGAGACTCTATCAGATTGGTCTATAGGCAAGCCGGTGGGGCCATTTTCTTGATTAATGATTGATGTGGGGTAGCCCAGCCCCATGGGGGGCGGGGTGCCACCCCTGAGCAGGTGGGCCCAGGCTATATAAGAAGTAGGCTGAGGAAGCCATGAGGAGCAAGGTAATGGGCAGCATTCTTCCATGACTTCTGCTTCAGTTCCCACCTGCAATTCTGCCCTGGTTTCCCTTCATGATGGACTGTGGCAGGAACGTGTAAGCCAAATAAACACTGTGCCCCACAGGTTGGCTTAGGTCTGTGTTTTAGCATAGCAACAGAGAGCCAAACTAGGACAAAGGCTAGCAGACCGACTCCAAGTCACAGTGTCATGCTAGCTGTGGTGTCATTCACCTGGGTGTCCTGGGTATCTGGGACATCAAACATGGTGGTGGGGTGGGCAAATGTAAACAGTGGGAGAGCAGGCCTGAGGAGAGCCTGTCTAACTGTGGTGACTCACAGTCCGCACCCTCTCCGGTCCAGCATAACCTTCAAAGCTGAAGAGCGAGGGCAGGGCTGGGGCGTAGCTCAGTTGACAGAGCATTTGTTTGACATGGGGCCAAACCCTCAGTTAAATCCTAGCACAGAGAGAAAAGACCAGGACAGCCAAGAACTGCTGGGTCCCCACCCCGCCCGCGTCCGCGTCCATTCTGAACCTGTTTAAGCGACTTGTCATTCATACCCTTCCAAAGTGTAAACTCCACAGCTATGAGCATAAACAGTTCTGTCTTGTGGCTTAGAATTGCAGGATAGACAAACAACTAGGGACAACAACTAGGATGGACAGCCCCATGGGGCCTCGGAATTTATTTTCTAAATTACTGAGCGAGAATCTCAGGTTGGTATTTTAGAGACAGAGACAGAAAACTCAAACATGCCCACTCTGGTTTGTCATAACAGTGGCAGACGAGCAAGGGGGAAATTCTGGGCCAAGTCTGCAAGAGGAGGTAGAAAATGAGCGCCTGTATTGTATAGAAAGATCCAAAGCAACTTGTTTCCTGGACGAGGATTTGCTTTGGAAATATCTAAAACAGCCATAGACCTTGACCACAGTAGAGGAGTTCTAAAAAGCATCCTAGGAGCTGGGGCTGACGAGATGTCTGGGTAAGGGAGCTTGCTGTGTTTTCAGATCTGGATTTAGTCCCCAGCATCCACACAGTGGTCCAGAACTGTCTGTGATTCCAGTCCTAGTGTGTGTATGTGTGTGTGTGTGTGTGTGTGTGTGTGTGTGTGTGTGTGTGGTATGTGGTGTGTGTGTGTGTATGACCTCTAGGCATTTACGTGGCATTCCTATGTGCAGGCATTCATATCCATAAAAATTCCATAAACATTCATATCCATAAAAATAAACATTCATATCCATAAACATTCATATCCATAAAAATAAAAACTGAAAATTCATCTTTTTTTTTTAAAAAGAAAAACGTAGAAGCCATTAAAAATAAACGTGAGAGACTGGGCTATAGCTCGACTGGTAGAGTGCCTGTCTGGCGTCATTACCCCAGACTGCACGAGGTAGGCATGGCGGCTTGTAATCTCAGGACTCAGGGGACAAGGAAGGAGGATGAGTTCAGGGTCAACCGGGACTTCACAGTGAGTTTGAGGTTAGCCTGGGATACACGAGACCCTATCTCAAAACAAACAAAGGCCCAGAAAAATCTTGAAAATTCTGTAAGCACACAGGTGGTTACATTTCCCTTTAAGTGAACATTCCCTCCAGAAAGGAGAGGGAGGCTCGTGAAAATCTTCATGTCTGGAAACAAATTTGCAAGATTTAAGAGTCCCCCCACCTCCTGACACCTCAGCTTTTGTAAACGACTCATGGAGGAGGCCAATGACTGTGCCGTGAGAAGAGATTCTCCAGAGTTGTCACTCGTGCTGGGTGTTTAGGGTGGGCTTTTCTGTGAGGTAGCTGCTCTTGAGCCATCCTGCCCCCTCCTGTGAGCAATCCTAATAAAACCTCACTGGACCACTGGCTGGACTTCAGGGCAGTCATGGATTCTCTTTCTGGGGTGAGCAGAAGTCTGTGTATGTGTACGTGCCTGTGTGCGTGTGTGTGTAGTGTGTATGTATGGTGTGTATGTATGGTGTGGTGTGTATGTGTGTGTGTATGTCAAGTTTCAGCATCTCAGTCAGGAAAATCTCTCCCATAGCAACATGTGATGGAAGTAATGTTATGGGGTCCTCTTGGATCTAACACAACTCAAACACCAGGTGAAGGCAGATGACAAAAATGTATTATAATCAAGCTGCTGCTGATCAACCAGGGCTACAGCACAGACTCAGAAGCTGAACTTCAACTCTGGGCCAGTAATTCACACAGAATTTAGGTTTGCAAACCACAAACATCTGTGCCGAGTTATTGTTATATTTCCCACCAATCAGGATTTAGAGATGAGGGCTTTCCTTTTGTTGTTGATCTCTGTCAACTTATACAGAATGTAGGTTTTATAGTCCAACCTATTGAATCCATTTATTTGTTCTTCTGTAGTTAGGAGCAGTCATTATGTTTTGGGGGCACGACAAATGCATAACGGGAGCTGTGGTCAGGAACAGTCATCATGTCCTAGAACAAAATGGCAGCACTAAGGCCAGCATTCTTCTGCTTGTTCCCAACAGTAAGAGCAGGAGCAGCTGTCTCTAGAACTTATCTTCAGTTTGAGGGTCACAAAAATGAGTACTTAAGAGAAAACTTAGTTCTGTCCAGAGTAGCTTTTTCTTGCAAACTCTCAAAGAAAGAAAAAAGATGATCAAGGAAACACATGACATTCCTGATGGGCGGATAGCTCCTGGTCTGTGGAAACTTGTTCAGGACCACCTTCTCCAGGGAGGCTCTAACAGCAGTGCCAGTGTCTGGTCACATTCCTGCTTCTGGGTTCTCTAAACTTGTCATAACGTCGAGAAGATGCCAAACGCTTAGGTCAGTCTCTCTCCACATCGCTCCAGTGCACTGTTGGGAGTCGGGAACTGTATCTTCATCAAGAAGAGAAAAGATACCCAGCAAGCTTTGCTTACACCTCAGCAGATAGAATCCTAGCATTGGGGTAGCACTTTCAAAAGTCGTGTCCACAGTCTTCCCTTGTAGAACGTTCTCCAGGAGTTAGTTCTTCATGGGTTCCTGCCCACATCTACTCTCCCTTGAGTAAACTACATTGCCTCTGTACTCACCCATATTTCCGAGGAACAATGGTTTCAGTGGGTTGGAGCTGCTCTAACAGAACACCAAAGGCAGGTTTTTTTTTTTTTTTTTTTTTTTTTGGTTCTTTTTTTCGGAGCTGGGGACCGAACCCAGGGCCTTGCGATTCCTAGGCAAGCGCTCTACCACTGAGCTAAATCCCCAACCCCAAAGGCAGGTATTTTTAAACATCAGAAATTTGTCCTTATGTTTCTGAAGCCTGAAAGTCCAGGTTTGAGGGATGAGCTGGTGTCTGGTGAGGCTGTTCGTTTCCAAGATGGTGGCTGGTTGTCAGGTTCTCTGGAGGGGACGAATGTGGTATCCTCATGTCTCTGAGGGGATGGGACAGCAAAAAGAGTCCAGTCTCACTCCCTTAATCCTTTCTATAAGAGCTGTCATCCCATTTGTGAGGGGAGGGGCACTCACAGCCTAACCTCTACAACTATTGTTTTGAGACATGCTGTGCACTGAGAACCAAGGACCATCACTCTCTGCCCTGCATTCTAGTATTTGCTCCCTGGAAGCCATGTTCTGGACATTGGAAAGGGCTGTCCAGACTCACATTCCTCTGTAACAGCTAAATGGCAGTGCCAGCAGAGAGTAGAGGAACAAGGAACATCTTACAGGCTGAGCTCGCTGACTCAGAGTGGGACAGGTGAAGAGAGATGAGCATGGAATGTGGTCCTCCATTGGGTTTCCGGCTGCAGGCCTCAGAGATGCTCAGGGCAGCCTGTTTTTGTCTTAGCCAGTTCAAAGTCAGAGCCCTGTTTAATTCTGATCTTACTGTTGTTGTCACTCACTTGGAGCCAAGAAACCAGTCCTGCAGATAATGAAATGCCCAGTTAAGCATAGAAACAAAACCATGGTGACCCTGTAAACAAATAAGGTATGGGAAAACAATGGGAACTGTAGGTCCTTATAATGAATTCGGATCCTGCTCAGATTAAATTAATTCAACTGTAAGACACAGAGGGTGGTGGTGGAGGAAGCAATGAGGCGCCAGCCTTCACAAGCATTCTTTGTGGTAGCCTGTGTGATGGTTCTCTTGTTTTTAAGCTGCTATAACCTCATTCTTTTAGATCCACCTCTTTAAGATGTGGGTAAATGTTGCCAGGTGTGGTGCTGTGTGCCTTTAATCCCAGCACTTGGGAGGCAGAGACAGGCAGATCTCTGTGAGTGAGGCCAGCCTGGTCTATAGAATGAGTTCTAAGACAGCCAAGGCTATACAGAGAAACCCTGTTTCTAAAAACAAAGCATACACACACACACACACACACACACACACACACACACACACACACACACACGATGTGGGTAAATGTGCCTGTATAGTCTGAATGGAAGTGTTCTTCTGTGCCACTAAAGAAAAGATTAATGCTGAGAACTAACCTGGCAAGGAGAACGCTAGTTTTAATCAAGGAACCACTCTTTAAAGGACTTTACCAGGATAACGATAACTGCTGGCATGTGGATGACACACTGAATTATACAAGACTCACAGGCTCTTTGAAAAAGGCTGAGCAGAATTTCTTCCTGGAAATCCGTGGGTAGCTGCTCACATCCTATCATAACCACATCCAGATTGCTGGTCCTTGGGGGAAGGCAACATTGGTTGGGTGTCTGCTCCACACACCCCTCGTTCCAACAAGTGGGAGAAACAGTAGGTGTGAACACCAGGCCTCACAACTGAGCAAGGTGAGGTCCCCAAGCTCTCTGCTGGAATCACCCAGCTGGACGCCGGCTCACCAGGTCAACCAAGGGTCAACCAAGTGTATGTCTTAAAATCTTACATGTGTGTATTCGTGTGTTTGTGTGCATGTGTGAGTGTAAGGGAGTGCATGCCATGTTGTTTGCTGTTTGTATAGATCAGGCCAGCTGGTCTGTGAGCCTCTGGGAGCTTCCTGTCTCCACCTCCCATTTGCCCAGGAGAGCCTTGAGATTACAGATACATGCATGCTGTTTAAATGAGAGGGGGAATATGAACTCAGGTCTTCAAGCTTGTACAGTAAGAGCCATCTCCCTGATCCATATATATATATATATATATGAATATATATACACATATATATGAATATATATACACATATATATGAATATATATATGAATATATATATATGAATGTATGCATATTCTCTCAATTTGAACAAGCTCAGATCTGCTCTCTCTGATCTGGGTTTGGTGAGTTGCACTTAAGCAAAACAATGAAATATTTTATTATCCCATTAACTATAATCCTATATTATGCAAGGAATGAAGGAGAAAAGTTGCATGGTAGAATTTCCAGTCTAGGCTTGGAAACCAATTATGCAAAGACAATTCTTATTTCCGATTATAATGCGGTGTTTATTACATCTGATCAAGGACAAAACCAGTGCCAGATTCGTTAACAAGCCCTTAGGGGAGCTATTGGCCAGCTGGTGTTGCTGATTCCTGTGGAAATCCCTCCTTCCACTGACAGAGGATTGTGCAAAGGTGCTCACGTAGTTATGAATGCAGTGCTATGGAAGGGAAAGTCCGTGACCTTTATAATATTATGGACAGGCAAGCGAAAGAAAATTGGTTAAGCATCTAAATGCTGACCTGTTTTCGCTTTGAATAACCATCGGTACAATGTTCAGGGATTATGCAAATACATTGTATCCTTTTACAAGACTCTTTAAATGGTAACTTGCCTTAACTAGTAGCTATAATAAGGTCCAGAAACAGTTGAAAAGAACTGCTTCCACCTTTTTTTTTTCAACGTCAAGGATAAAACACCGGGCCTTGACCATGCAGAGTTTCTGTTGCCCCTTGTGTTGTAACCTAGCCCCCAGCTGCGGCTGTAACTAAAGAGAATCGGCTCCACAGGTCGGAAGGCAAGCCGGGATCTAGGAGCTTTGTAGAGATCTATTTCCCAGTTGTTATTTTTAAGTATATATGTGTCTGTGGATGGGGATCAGATCCCTAGAGCTGGGGTTACAGGTGGCTGTGAATTACCTTATGCTGGGTGCTGGGAACCAAACTGGATTCTCTGCAAGGGCAGCCCAGGCTCTCAGCTGCTGAGCCATCTCTCCAGCCCCCAGGACCCAGCATATTAACTGCAAGGAAAACATTGTCACCTTCTAATCTGCAAAAACATCAGGGAAAAAACAAAGGAAGCAGGCTGCTTGAGAACAGAGGCAGATACAGAATCCCAGAAGGTGGTATTGGAAAAAGGTGACTGGGCAGGCACTCACTGTAGGCGACCTACACCAGGAATCATGGTCCTACCATCTATACTGATGATCCGAAGTGCACTATGGAGAGACATGGGGGAAAGGCCAGACAGGATCAAGAACTCCACAGAGAGGAAGAACCATCTACGAAGGCCAGCAGAGCTCAGGAGGCTGCTCTGGCTGTAGGAGGATCGAAGGAGCCAGAAGAAGGCTGCAGGCTGCCTTGGAATTTGCGGCTCCTTGCAGGTCCCCTGGGTTTTTTTGTTTGTTTGTTTGTTTGTTTTTTGGGCTCTCTCTCTCTCTCTCTCTCTCTCTCTCTCTCTCTCTCTCTCTCTCCTTTCTCCTCCTGCTGGCTCCAGCTGCCCCTGCTCCCCATAGCAGCTCTCATTTGAGGGACAAGCCGGGGCCACTCCCTAGGAATGAATGCTCAGGTTTCAGTTCTGCCCTGACCTCAGCCTCAGCCTCTCCATGGCCAATCTGATAAAGTTACCAATGCGAGCAGTGACAGATTCCTGGAAGAGAAGAGCAGAAATGACGGCCGATCCCAAAGGCCGCTGTTTAAGCCTGGGACTTACTTTTCTGGTAACAGCAACTGAAAGTTGCTTTGACTCCACACAGCTTGGGACTTTGCTGCTCCTGTTTATGGAGATTTGCAGGGCAGACTGGGACTACAGTACAAAAGCTACTCACCTTTCCATGGTTGGCTTTTGTTCTGTGACAGCCTTGCTCCGTAGCCCAGGCAGGTCTTAAACTTGAGATAGTTTTACCCCAGCCTCGTCAAAGCACTGGGAGATTACAGACGTGTGCCACTCTGCCTTGTTTTTAAATATGAAGAACATTAACTTTTCTTCGTTGCCCTTTTACATTAAAGAGGTCCGTGTCATTGTGGGTGGGACCCTTGAGCCTTAGAAAATGGCGTTACTTCAAGAGCTTCACTATGATCCTGGTGAGTATGTGTCGTGCTGGGTCCAGTTAGAGTACCTGGTTCGGAGCCCCGCGCTGAACGGTGGCCTGAGAGGGGCTGGTGGCTGGCATCGTTCGATAGACCGCCTTCACCAGAGAGGGGACCTGGGCCTCAAGTCCAAAGGCCTCATAGAAATAATAGGTCCTTGCACAGAAAGAGCAGGAGACGGGAATGGTTCCGGTGACTGTCGCAAAGAGGAATGTCTGAGCATTTGGTGTGTTTGGGCTTGGAGGGGTCACAGGACAGTGCAGGGGGAGAGAAGGATGGGAGAAGGGAAGGGTAGCCAGCTATCCCTGCTAGAGCACTCAGGCACACAGGGAACCTTTTAGACGTCCAGGCAGAGCCATCATACCACAGAGTAGGGGAAAAGGCAAAGGACCTGCTGGCCCTTCCTGGCCTTGGTTCCCCCTGTAGGGCATCGTTCCCACACAGCTCTGCCTGTGGCCTGGCCTCTCCAGGAGTTGATAGTGAAGTGAGACGAAGCCCACATGTCACCCACTCAGGTCTGCTCTATGGGGCACGTGGAAACACGCAGGTCCCGGCAGGCTTGCTTGGTTTTCTGCTGCTGGATTGCCCAAGAGTGGGTAATTAATCATTTCTGGGCACTGAGAGATCCAAGAACATGGGGCTGGCCCCTGGTGAGGGCCCTCATATTCATCATTCCAACAGGGGGAACAAGAGGGGGCAAGACTGAGAGAGGAGGGAACTGCACTGTACAGCATTCATTCATTCATTCACTCATTCACTCAGTCATTCATTCAGGAAGGCAGAACCCTTGCAACTTAAGCCAGGCACCTCTCAGCTCCATTGCACTGGAGACAGAACTGACAATACAGGAACTGTGGGGGACACACTCCAGCCACAGGAACAGCACTCATGCAGAAGTGATGGTGACAGTTGCCACACTGGAATTGGCTCCATGCTGAACTAGGAGTTGGGAGTGAGAAGCACAGTAGTCTCCTTGCTATTCTGCCATAGCCCCGACCCCACTAAACCTCCCACGGCCATTTACAAAATACACGTCTGTTCCTCTAGATTGGCATTACTCTGGTGGCATAAAACGGTAGAGATTGGAGAGGGAGGAGTTTAAACGTCCTCATTTTGCAAAAGACCCCACTTTGTAATTTTTCTAGAATACTTAATTAAGTATTCTGTGACCCCATGGAAGCTGCTTACCCTCTTTGAGTAGTTTGATGAGACCCTGTGTGTTACGTATAACATAGGAGTCAGTTAAGTCACCATAGCAACAGCTCTTTTGCTCTCTAGCATCCTGAACATGGCACGGGCCGTTCGCCATGCTCCCCATGCCTTCTGCATCCCTATTCACAGGTCCTCCCCAATGGCTCTACCTCCTTTGACCCTCTTAAGCTTGGCTCCAGTTGTGTTTCCAGTAGCCCTCCCTCTGGTTCTGGCCCCTAAGTTCAAGCCCAGTGCCTCCCTCCTCTGTGCCTTGAGTCATCCCTGAGCAGCCTGCTCTTGGTGCCGTGTTAGGGGGAGTAATCTTAACTACAACCGCTTGCCAGGACAGTAATTCCACAATAGGGTCTTCCCCTCATCATGCTGAGCGAAGTCTGCAAGTACCAACGTGCCGGGAGAAGGAGGCTTGCCGGAGGAGAGCTGGGCCAACTGCCTCTTAGATTCTGCTGCATTCGGATGAAAAAAAGACAGGAGGGCTTGTCCATGGCTCCTCTCTCCAGCTGAGCCATCTCTCCAGCCCCCAGGACCCAGCAGGTTCTGGATCTCCCACACAGGTCCCCTCTCACCTCCCAGTGACCTCTGAGAGGTAGGGAGGGCATCTCCATTTTTATGGTATAAGAGATTAGAAAAACCCAGCAACTGGCTCTAGGCTAATTTTATGGCCAATGTAAGGCCAGCCAAAACCAGGAACTGTGTCTTCTTGTTCCAAGTTATTTTCTGTCACTCTTCTTCCCTTTGTTCTGATTCCTTTGTTCTCTCCTTTCTCAGAAATTTACATGCCTGCTATTTACCTAACCTGCCAAGAAACTCGGTCCCATAATTCCTTGAGAGACCCATCAAGTCCACACGGTCATTTCTACCTGAGGTACATTGAGGCCAGATGAATCTTTCTCAAAAGCCAGAGGGACTTCTGAGAGCCATGGCCTGCTCCCAGAGAAGGCAGTTCTGAAGCTTCCCTTCAACTGACCTCATGTCGTGGGCACCCTGGGGTGCAGTGGCCTTCGCCTCTGTAGTTTGTTCCCTTGAGTATGCTGTGTGTTTGATTTCCAACTGTGAGTGGAATAGCCAGTGCCCAGGGTAGCAGTAAGGGGGCTGTTATGTGGAATTCTAGAGGAGAATCAGAGATAAACTGGGACAGAACGGGACTGTGTGACATGAGTCGACGTCTCTTGCTCCAGTCCCCGATGGACGCTTAGTCCTGTGCGTGCTGTGTACAATGGATTTGGAGTTAATGGAAAGGGATGGGTCATGTGTGACTCAGTAATTAAGATGCAGCAGGGACCACCCAGAGCTCAGTGTCACAAATGCCACACCAGGAAGGTCTCACTAGACAAGAGGCTGATGGGAGCCCAAGTCAGCAAGACATGGCTTCCTCGAGCTCTTCTTCCACTATTGTGTTAAGTGCATGCAACAGTGTCAGAAATTCTAACTCACAAAACCGAAAACTCCAGAAAGAGGAGCTTTTCGGGGGAGGTACGGGGGCTTACAGAGGACATGACCAGAGTCCAGGGAAACTGTGGACCAAGCAGTCTGAGGAAATAAATTACGAGGTAGCAGATACTGGGACTGCGGCCAGAGGAAGGAGCTATTGGCCTGCAGAAAAGGCAAAGAGTAATTCCCCTGATGCAAAACAGAGGACCACGTCAGCAAAGTCAGAAATATCCAGCCTCTTTCGACTCTAACTCGCACTCACCTGAAGCCATCAACTAAAGCCACCAACCCTGAGCAACATGGTGGTGGTGGCTTCCATCATCAAGTGGTACAAAGCCTCAGCCTAGGTCTTCCTGCCTATGTGAAACCTATCTCTTGTCTGTGCCAAGGACACTGCCGCCCGCCTTTGACAGAGACCTAGCCCAGGCCTATCTTCCTTCTCAGGGAAGAGCTTTCTGTCTACGCTACTCACACCATGTGGCTGAGCTAGAAACACGTCCAGCGTTACCCCATAAGCATCGACCAGGAACTTTCCTTTTCATCAGCTGCCATGTGGATTTCAGAGAGCGTTTTGCGTCGTCCCGTTCCCCCCTGACATCTGAGAAAATTGTCGCAATCCAGCCGAGCTGTAAGATGACCCTGCCTGTGATAATAGGACACGGCTTAGCAAAGACAGCAAGGTCAGCTGACTGGGGTTCCGTGTTCTGCGAGCTGTTTCCACCGGACCGATTCACGATCAACTCTTTGTTTTCGCAAGGACTATCAGATGGTCACCGGGGATCAAGCCCATGTTTTGTGACAGTTAATCAGCAAAGAACCCTACAGATACACATAGAAGGAATGGATGCAAACAGCCAAGCTGGTATTTGTAATGAATTCCAGACAGACAACTTTGCATTGAACCATTAGCCTAAATTCGGTATTTCCAGCTCTTCCAAGATGGGCCTAGATGACTTTTTTTTCTGTGTAGTGGGGAATGCTTGGCATAGAAAATGTTTAAGATCTCCAGGCTTGTGCCAATTAGAATGAGTTAGATATACTACAGCACCAAACATCCCCAATCCTAGAATGGGTATAACAAGAGTTTAGTTAATTTTAGTTCACGTAAGATCTTCAGACGGCCTTTTAGGGCAACTTTCCTTGGGCATTGACTCGATATCATAATCGTTCATAGCTCTCTACACCTCCTGAATGCCATAGCAGAAGCGCAATTATGTCCTTCCCCCTTGAAGTGACGTATGCCGTATTTAACTTGCAAAAGCAAGTCCCCTGATCACACTGAACTCCAAGTCAGCATGTCACTTATCAATTCTTATAAAAACAAATGACCGACGAAGTCACACTTCTGACAACACAGTTTCTAATTTTGCACGACTCCTGAGTCAGCTGGAGAGCTCTTGTGCTGGATTTTCCTGGGCTCACAGAGACAATGGTATCTGGTGGGAGGATTAGTGGTTTGGTTGGCTCAGAAAGGCCACAATGTCCTTGTGCGCGTGTGTAGCCCTTGCTGCTGACTGTTGACTGTTCCCTGGGTACCTTGATGGCTTCTCATCCTCTAGCAGGCTCGGTTCACCTCCTTACACGAGGGTCCCAGGACAGTGTTCCAAAGAGGACAAAGCCAAAAGCTGTCGAATCTCTTGAGCCCAGACTCCAGAATTTATGCAATGCTGCCATGTTTCCTTGGCCAAGACTAGTTAGTAGCAAATGCAGCCCAAGTTCAAGTTGTATGGCAAGAATTTCCTGGTGTAGTTACACATCTCACAGACAGGCATTGGCCTATTAAATCAGGCGTGCACACAACCCATTCCTGCTACTCACGGTTCTGCAAAGTCACTGTGAACTCAGAATTAAATAACACTGAGTCGTGACTCCTGAGGAAATAGAGTGTATTCCTACAAGCCTCTGGCACAAAACCGCCCTAAACTAATCAACTCTCTAACCTTGTTTTTTCTCTACTTAGGGCTGTCTTATCTAATGCATACCATTGATTTGTAAACATTGAGCTCACAGCCAGCTCAGAGCCCACAGTGTGTTCAGCTCTTTGAAGTCTCACCCCGTCAAAGCTTACCTACATGCATGCCCTCAAGAGGCACACCATAGCATGTAATGAGCCAAGGAGCATCAACAGTGGGCACGATGTCACTAACTGTCCTCCACGGACACTTGTTAACAAAATCAGAGCTGAGACAAGATGGCAAAATATCACTTTGTTTTACACACAGCTGTGTGTCTGCAGCTCAAATTGTTACCTACTCTGCAGTCCCCACCCCCCAAAGACCACAAAAGCAACATGAGTCATCAGTATTGATTTTGAGATCACACATTAAGTTTTGCAAGGAGATAAGCTCACAAATATGGAAGCCACAAATAATAAGAACCAGTTGTACAGGGGAAAGGGATAATGGTGGAAAATTCATCATGTTTCCTGCATAGTCTCCTGTGGTTGCAAGTGAACATTTTATTTATTGTGACAATTCTCAAAGTCCTGTAATCAAATTCTCCACCCACCTTGGGTTTGCACTGATCGCTTTTAATTACTGTTCTGAGCTGGGATATATTCTTTCTTTTCCTCCTCTCTCTCTGTCTCTGTCTCTGTCTCTGTCTCTGTCTCTGTCTCTCTTAGAATTGAACCCCGAAACTCAAACATGTTAAACGAATGCTCTAAGTCCCCAGCCCCCGAACCTGAGTACCCACTGTCATGTGTACCCACTGAAGTTTCTGCCCACTTAGCCAGCTTGGTGCCATGCTGACGACTGAATAGGTTTCCTCAAACACTTGGAACCAGTAGATCTCCTGGACTTGCCTATTGGCTGTGTATGATCACTAGAGCATACCATGGACAGAAGCTGATCCTGGCTGGCTGTTCTGTTTTAGTCTTGGCTGCCTTCCTTTTGGAAGTCTGTATAAAAAATTGGCCTTTGTTTAGGAAGCCCCAAGGCCACCACCACCACCATCATCATCATCGTCGTCGTCATCATCATCGTCATCATTGTCGTCGTCGTCATCCTCATCATCCTCATCATCATCAAGTAAGGCTTTCTTACATGTCACATCCGTCTTACCGGTGTAGAAACTGAGAGGCAGAAAAGTTTAACAACTGACCTGAAGACACCCTGGACAGCATACAGTGACCGTAGGATGCAAATGGTAGTCTGATGCCAAAGCCTGTACAAAGCCTGGAATGCTTTTCCTTGCGGCTGAAGAAACAGGTTTAGAAAGCTTAAATGGCTGGAGGTCACACAGCTGGCAGGGGCCGATCTGCCTGGACCCAAAACTCATCCTGCTCTCCACTGTTTGCCCAAGTCACTGATGAGATGCCAGGAGGGAGGACAAAGGGTGGGCTTCAAGGTTCAGGCTGGAGGAGGCCTCCAATCAACTAATGCTTCTGTGGAGCCCTTTACACATATCACACACACATACACACACTCACACATGTACACACTCACACACTCACACACATATACACACTCACACACATATACACACTCACACACTAACACACTCTCTCACATACTCATATACACACTCACACACTCATGCACACACACATACTCACACACACTCACACATGCACACACTCACACACATACACACTCACACACTCACACACATACTCACACTCACACACACTCACATACTCTCACACACACACTGCAACAATGGTTATCTGAAGGTCAGCAAATAAACAAAATGACAGAGATTCAGAAAATGAGTTTCAGAAGGACAAACGTGGGGCCTTGCCTGGGTTTGGAGCAGGATTAAGGATCCTGTTCATTGTACACTGTGCGCTGGTATAATAAAACTGCACTGAAAGCTACATTCTGCTGGGTGTGGTACCGTTAATTGCATCACTCAGGAGGCAGAGGCAGGTGGCTCTCTGTGAGTTGGAGACCAGCCTGGCCTACATAGTGAGTCCCAGGCCAGCCAAGACTGGACAGTGAAAGCCTGTCTCATTAATGAGCAAACAAACAAAGTGGCGTCCAGTGGAAGTGAATCCTTTCTGTTGACTCTCTCTCAATTCCTGGACCTGAGGCCCCTCCAGCCAGTCAGCAGGTTCTTAGCCGACCCTCCCACCCACATGAGGCTCAAGATGGATGAGGCCCTGGTGAAGTTAAGGTCTAAAGTTCCATGGGTCCACCTACCCACTTCACCCTTTTTTTTTTTGTCAATTCCTTTCCCTCACCCTGGATAACCCCACAGCTGACATCACTGAGAACTTAGCACACACACAAGAGGCGCACATCTTACCTACAAATGCCAGATGAGCTTCCAGTTCAGCTGGGGCTCCCTTTCGTGGTGCTCAGAGGACACACTCAAGAGAGGGTGTCAATGAAATTGCAGTTCTAATCAAACAGAAGCCCAATTGAAGCCTGCTCACTAACACAGCTCATTTACAGTCGCCCAGAGAGAATCCACTGTTCTGCGTGCAGTCTGAGTTCATCACAAAGACACAGGACTTGATTCCAGCCGTTTTAGCTCTATCTAATGGTGGATGTTTAAGGCACTAAACTCATGGTTGGACCTCAGGGTTCCCATAGGGAGAGGCCATCTGCTCCTTACTTCATAGTCGGGAGCCTCCCCATTGCAATGGTAAGAGTTTACTCTTCTACTCTGGTACCCCTAAAGGACTGGTTCTGATACCCCTATATACATGCCCATGTATTGGCATGCTCATGTATGTGCATGAATACGTGTGCTTACAGGGGAAGACACACACACACACACACACACACACAGAGAGAGAGAGAGAGAGAGAGAGAGAGAGAGAGAGAGAGAGAGAGAGAGAGAGAGAGAGGGTTTGTTCCAGATGCCTCTGTCCTCTCCTCGGAATGGTCTCAGGCTTCCCCATAGATCTTTCTTTAACTGTTATACTTGCATTTTTTTTTTGGTCCAATATAATTAACAGATCTTTGATGAGAGAAAAAAATCAAGTTTAATATTTTAATTTGCCATTTTAAGGTTTTATTGATTCAGATCAAACTGCTAGTGTTATCTCTTTTCTCCAAAGTCGTTAGGGTCAAATGCACTTGTGTTAGGCAGGAACCACTTGTTTTGAAGAATTTGTGTTAAAAGAACCCTTGCTTGGTTGGCCGTGTATTGCACAGTACTCCTGTATTAATCCGTTTTCCTTAGTTACCCATAGTGGGCTGCCATTTTGACTTCTCACTGGTAGGGTCCTCCTCCCATGACTGTGTGAATATTCCCACAGATATCTATGTCGTGCAGACCCTTTGCTTCATCTGGGCAGTCACATGTTTAAAATATAAAACACGGACTTTACCGAAGGATCTCCTTCACTTTCAAAAATAAAACCTGTCTCTTTGTTGCTGTGAGGAGACACCATGACCAACGCAACTCTTGTAAAGGACAACATGTAACTGGGGCTGGCTTACAGTTCAGAGGCTCAGTCCATTCTCATCATGGTAGGAAGCATGGCACCATGCAGGCAGACATGGGGCTGGAGGAGCCTACAGTTATTCCACAGGAGACTGTCACACTGGGCATAGGTTAAGTATATATAAGATCTGGAACCCCACCTCCATGGTGTCACACTTCCTCCAACAAGGCCACACCTCCTAAGAGTGTCACTCCCTATGGGCCAAGCATTCAGATTACATGAGTCTATGGGGCCATTATTGTTCAAACCACCACAAACTCTATTGTTTCAGTCTTCAAAAATGACACCTGGATAAGTGTGTCGTATCTTCAGAAACACCAGGAACCATGGTGGTTTTAATCTAATAAATTACCAGGGCAGGAAGGGGCCCTCCTAGTGCAGTCGTATCTGTGACACCCGGGAACCCAGATGTGGCTTTTTTGGTTGGATTTGTTTGTTTTGGGTTTTTGTTTCTGTCTTTGTTGTTGCTTTTTTTGACACCAGGTTTCTCTGTGTAGCCCAGTTTGGTCTCAAACTCAGAGAACCACCTGCCTCTACTCTCTGAGTGCTGGGATTAAAGGCACTCGCCACTACACCAGGCTTGGGTGACATATTTTAAAATGGCCATAAACTCGGCTGTAAGAGGTAATATAGATGATGCCATCTTTCCTTACCCAGTTTATTCCCCATGATGACATCTTGAAACCTATAGAACATATATCACAGTCAAGATGTTGACACTGGTATCCTGGCATCCAATATATTCATGTGTGTGTATGCACACACACGCGTACTTAGTCCTAATTATTTTATGATGATTTGTGTGTGTCAGAATTTCTTGTTCTTACTCTATTTTAGTAATCCTGTTTATTTTCCTTTTGTTGATGCCTCAATCCTCCAGCTCCAACTCCTACTGATCGCTAATCTGTGCTCTCTCACTATAACACTGTTATTTCAGGATGCCCTATAAACAGGGCACACACACACACACATATATATACACATACACACATATACACACACATACACACACATACACACACATATACACACACATACACACATACACACACATACACACATACACACATACACACATACACACACACATATACACACACATACACACATACACACACATACACACACACACACATATATATACACACCCACATACACACACACACACACACAAACACGGCACATATGTATAATCACAGCTTCGTGGAATACATGAGCCGAGGATTTTGAGGCTAGCCTGGCCAACACTGTGAGACCCTGTCTCAAAACACTAAAGATGTCAATCATACACATGAAAAAGTGGACCATGTAACCTTCTGGGATTGTATGTTGTTACCTGGTTTTCATTGAAGATCGCCCAACTTTTCCACATATCTAAGTTTCTCCCCTCTTGACAGCTGAGTAGTATTCCAAGGCGGTGCCTGTCATCTTAGGGTTTTCTTTCCATCTGTCTATGTGTCTATTTTTGCACCAGGATGACTCTGTTTCTGTGACTCTGTCATTTTGTTTGAAGTTAGGTGAAGTGACACATTTCGTATGTTGCTTGGGACTGTTTGGCTGTTTGGGTCTTTTTTTTTTTTTTAAAGATTTATTTATTTGTTTCATGTATGTGGGTACACTGTTGCTATCTTTAGACACACCAGAAGAGGGCATCGGATGCCCATTACGGATGGTTGTGGGACACCATGTGGTTACTGGGAATTGAACTCAGGACCTCTTGGAGAGCAGTCAGTGCTCTTAACCCCTGAGCCATCTCTCCAGCCCCCTGTTTGGGTCTTTTGTGTTTCTGAATACATTCTAGGATTTTTCTTTCTACCTTTGTGAAGAATGTTATCGGAATTTGGAAGAGGCATAGATTTTTTTCTTTTTTCCTTTCCATGTGTATGCATGGTGTGCGTGTGTGTATGCGTATGCATGTTCTGTATGTGTGAGGATGCATGTGTGTGGGTGTACATGCACCACATGTGTGCGTGTCCATGTGGAGGCCTGAGGCCTACATCTATAACCAGCCTCTATTATCCCTTCACCGTTTTCACTGAGGCAGGTCTCTTAGTCAAACCCAGAGCTCAGGGATATTGGCGAGTCATGCGAGCTAACTAGCTCTGGGGATGTCTTGTTCTGCCTTACAGGTGGGCTGCCATACCTGCCTGGTGTTTTCATGGCTTTTGGGAATCTGAACTCTGGTCCTCGTGTTAATGTGGCAAGAAGTTGAGCCACCGAGCCATCTCCCACGCTCATCAGAAGATGTTTTTAACCAAAAATTTGAGTTATGGGGCAAGAAAGATGGTTCGGCATTTACAGGAGCATGTACTATTCTTGCAAAGCACCCAGAGCTCAGCCCCAGCACCCATGCCAGGTGACTCATAACTGCCTGGAACCCTAGCGCTAGGGCAGTGGTTCTCAACCTGTGGGTCACAACCCTTTTGGGGAATCAAATGACCCTTCACAGGGGTCACCTAAGACCATCGGAAAACACAGACGTTTGCATTATGATTCATAACAGCAGCAAAGTTACACTTGTGAGGTAGCAATGAAAATAATGCTCCGGTTGGACGTCACCACAAGAGGAGCTGTGTTAAAGGGTCCCAGCATTAGGAAGGTTGAGAACCACTGCTCAAGGGGGTCATTTCTGCCCTCCATGGGTACCCTTACTCACACGCACAGAGACACACAGAGACACAAAATTAAAAATAAAAAGGAAGTTTTTTTTTTTTTTTTAAGTTAAGCTATGAGGGCACACTTTAGTGGGCCAGGTACTTATGTGGCCAACATGCATAAAGGCCAGGATTCAATTCTTAGCACTGTAATAAATAAAAAATCAATTAATTAAATTTTGAAGAAAAAAAAAAGACACATGGATATGTCTTTTCTGGCTCTACCAGAATTGTATAAACCAGCTGCCCTTCTCTGACCTGCAGGAGGCCTTGCCTCTGGGTAACTCAGGCTCCACACTGCATTCAGTAAAGATAATTAGGAAGCCCCGTGTCTCAGGCCCCTATTTGTCTATGACAGACGTCTGGCATTCTTAACAGAAAATAAAGGTCCCTCTTTTTTTTCAAAAGCAGGGACCCCGTTGCCTGAATACAATCGTGAACACCTACGATGGTGTCGGCTGGGGCCTGTGTCTGTCCTTGTTTCAATTTCCAAAATGTAAGAAAAACAAGAAAAAGCCGGCAAATAAGCTCTGTCTGCTGGGGCTCTCTCTGCTTCATGTAGTATGTGTGCCCCACGAAGCAGCACACACACACACATGCACGCACGCACACACACACACACACATGCACGCACGCACACACGCACACACACGTGCACACACACACACACACACACACACACACACACACACACACACACGCAGAGCAAACACCTTAGTATGAAAACCCGGTGTCCATTGTCACAGAGTATCCGGGAATTCCGGGAAGGTCTATTCAAAGCAGCTCCCATCCAGGCTATAAATAGCAGGCGTGTGCCTCGGTAAGCAAGCCATTTAGTTTTTTAATAGGGGTTCTCACGTTACAAGGACATCACAGATAACTGAATAATTTATGTAATGGTAGATGGTATAGACTTCACTCCTTGCCGGTGAGCTCATTCCCAAGTATCTAAAGCAGATAAGGAGTAAAAACCTACAGCCCGGGGCCCTGGGAGCCGCCAATGTATTTTTGTGAGGCAGATTTCACCACTGGAGTCACACGTATGGTCTTTATTTAATGTTATCTCAGCCACAGAGGGCAGAGACACTGCAGGCAGAACCGTAGTCACACTGAGCCAGCTCATAATAATGCATAAGACACAGCACGAGAGCCACCCAGCAGAATAGTAAATTGCCTTCTCTGTGCTGGGTGATCTTAACAAAAGATGGCGGTGTGTAGGCGTATGTTTGTTCTCAGAGAATAAAGGGAAACAAGGGAGTTGGGAAATGGAGATAGGAAAAAAAAAATGACCTGGACCGCTATGTTTCTGGGAGTTTCCCTTGTTATCTTTTCAAAGACGTGAAGTATAAAAAGAATCCATCTTGAGCTTTACAGATTTACCATCCGCCATACACGCAGCCATCGGGTGAGCAGGTGCCACTCGGAAGTCAAGCACACTTTTCTCTCCAGTGTGATTTCAAGGAAGACGAAAATTCATCAGAAGAAAAAGGTTTAATTCTGCAACAGGAAAACAGCCAAAAATACTCAACAGGCCCATAACAGGAGAGGAAGTCAGGTGGCAGATAACCCATAGAAACTCTTCTGTCTTTTCACCGGAGGTAGTGGTATGCAAATTGTGCCCAGCATGAAATGGCGCTGCACCTGAGCCCTGGAGGAGCTCCAGTTTGGCAAGAGCTAAGGAAGTGAGGTGGTGGGAACCCCTGTGGGCGGGAATTTAAGTTGAAGCAAGAATTTTGGTGAACACTTAGCATATCAACCAATCATCCTAAGGCAGTGATTCTCAACCTGCAGGCTGTGACCCCTTTGAGATCCAATGGCTTTCACAGGGGTAGCCTAGGGACCTTTAGAAAACACAGATAGTTACATTATGATTCATAACAGTAGCAAAATCACAATTATAAAGTAGCAATGAAATAATTTTATGGTTGGGGGTCACCACACATGAGGGGTCGCAGCAGGAGGGAGGTTGAGAACTACTGTCCTAGGGTGTGACTCCTCCTGTGTCCACCTGAAGGGAAATGCCCTGGAAGTAGGTGTCTGTTTAACTTGGGGAAGGGATCAGGGCAGGGGATGCTGACAGGAGCACAGTCCATAAATGCCACAAACTGGAGACAGCCACGTGCCTGCCAACAGATGAACCCACTCGGTGATGCACAAAGCTGTAAGCTCTCATTGGACACATCCAGCCCATAAACAAAGCTAACCTCTTCTGTTTAGGGATGTGCATTGGGCTGGAAGGAAGGCAAAGGAGGCTGCTATACTAAAAGCCAAGATGACCTTAAGAGAGAAAAAAGAGGAAGTGGCTGAGAAAAAATATACAGGGGACTTCCGCACAGTGGGATTGTTCTGTTTCTTGGTCTGGTTGTGACTTTGTGTGTTTTCTTTTTATATGTATGCACCAAACTGGGTGTTTATGTTGAACCCTTTTGTATGTGTGTTGTAATGCATGTACACCGAGGCTGCCTCCTCGTCATACTACTGAACACAAAAAGGTCTGAAAGAGAAGTTTCTTACTTCAATTCTGGTGCCATTCACAAATGCACTTGAGGTGTGCAGCTCAGCTTAATGAGCATTTAAGGCAATGCTGCTAATCCCAGCAGCTAATCATCAGGATCCAGACAGGCTGTGGGGAGAGAAGAGCAGAGAGAATTCTGGCTCTAGACTTGATGTCTGCTGTGACCTCAGCAACTAGGCTTCAACCCACACAGATCCCTATAAACACACACACACATACACGCACATATATACACATACATACACACTCACACATAAGCACAAGCACACACACATATGCATACATGTGCATGCACAGACACACACACACAAATATACATACATACATACACACTCACACATACACACATACGTACATACGTACATAAGCACAAGCACACACACACACACACACACACACACACACATGCACACATGTGCACACACAGACACACATACCCTGGTAAGCTCTCTGGCCTTGGCTCTCTCCCATAAAGAAACTACTAATATATTCTTAGGAAGCCTTTGTAAAAACTTTTAGCTTAAAAAAGTACAAATGATTTTTAGGGCTGGGGATGTGGCTCAATTGAATGCTTTCCTAGTGTGCACAAAGTCCTGAGGTTCATCTCCAACATCAGCATGGTGGCACCTGCCTGTAATCCCAGTCCTTTGGGAGGCAGGCACAAGAGGACCAGAGATCCAGGGCTCTCCTTGGATATTTTCATTTTGTCAAGAATCTAGATTCATATGAGCTGCTTCTGGGGTCATAGGTCCACCTCAGAGCTAACCAATTAATATCTACTGGGAACAGGATGTGCTGTTTCAGCTGCCTCAGGCCAATAAGAAAACACGGGTGACCTTAGTGAGCAGGACACAGATTGGCCAAACAACTTCAAGGAGGCTTCATAAACAAAGAGTCCATAGGATGTTGGAAAAATAGTATCACATGAGATTTGGGGCCTGGGACAATACAGACAGGGTGAGCCCAATCCAATCAGGCTGGTACCCAAGTACAGGGTACAGGGCATGGTCACAAACCCTAACCACACTGTTGCATGAGCTGGACTGCTATTAAATTTGTCTGTTGTGCTTGGGTTTAGTTTGAGTTTACAGCTGTAAAGAAGTCAAAGCCGGCTGGACGTTCACCAGTTTTATGGGTGTTGTGTTTAACGAAGGATCGTAGGGAAACAATTATGTCAACGCTGGGAATCCTTGAAATACTTGGAAAGATTCCACATGTCACTCAAATCTGAGCCACGTCGGATTCCGTGACCCCTGCTGATCCCTCCTGTAATTATATTTCCATTTTGAAACTTAGAACCTCTCCAAAACCAGTAGCAGGAGCATCCGTGGGTGGCCAGGGCTCCAACACCCTTCTGCCCTTCTGCGGCAGGGACTGTCATCTGACAGAGCCGTTCGATTCATAAAATGGGACGAGTGGCTGGCCAGTTAGCAGAAGCCAGAATGCTAAGAGCATCCTCTCCTGCAGAGAAGTGTGTCTGGATCATGGTACCCAGGCTGAGAACCCCTGATTCTGTGCTCCAACCTCCATTGGAAGACCTACATCAGCTCTTGGTTAATCAGTGGAGACAGGGTTGTCTTTCACAGGTTGCCTTTCTTAACACCTCTTTCCTTCAGCTCAACAGATTAGACCAAACAAGCCCCCAAATCCTTTACCCAGAAAGTCAAGGTTCGAGTTAGGGGTGACATCAAGCCAGTTTCCCTTTCCTTGAGAGGCAGGCTGTCTTGTATCTCAGAGAACTCACTAAGTATTTGAGGATGGTTTTGAACTCTTGATCTTCGTGCCACTTGCCGAGTTTGGGGATTATAGATAGGCAGATGGGTTATTCCGTTTCCAAATTGGATCCAGGGCTTCGTGGATGCTGGGCAAATACTGCCAACTGAGCTGTATCCACAGCCCTGTTTGCTAGTTTGTCTTTTGAAGTGAGCCTATTCCTGGGTCTTCTGTATGTACAGAGGGAATTTTCCTATCTTGTGAATGCATACCTGATGTTTACAGCTGGTCACTTCAATGGATGTTTTCCATGGCCACCAGAATAAACCATCAAAACCATATAAATAGGTATCAGCAAGAGTATCAAGTAGATGAAGGTGCCTTAGAAGAGCTGAAGTCTCTACCAGTCTCTAAAGTTGACCGCAGGCCCACACAGTTATGTTTTCCCAGGAGCTAATGAGCTCTGCTGGGGGATTCTGATTGTCTCTTTGTAACATTCCTCTGTAGTTTCCATGGCGGTGTGCTACTGTGTAACTCTACATTTGTTCCTGAGGATCTTCTGGCCTGTGCTTGGGTCAACTGCATCTCTATCAGATCTGTGAGTCTGAGAACAGCTCCAGTCTTATCTCCTCATGAACAGACAGACCCACCAGCTGACCCAGTACAGCGGCTTGCTCTTCAGGGAGAACGCCTCTGCTGCCGCTGAGTGAAACAGCCCACGATGGTAAAAAATGGCTTCCTACACATACTGTGTTCTCCTGCTCTTCCTCTCCTTCACCAGGACCCAGCCACCAGCAGCGAGCCTCTGTCTTTGAAGCATTCCATAGCTTCTTCCCAATAACAGAACATCCCTCTATCTCCTCAACAACAACAACAGCAGCAGCAGCAGCAACAACAACAACAACAACAACAACAACAACAACAACAACAACAAAAGGTATATTTCGACTCAGTGGCTCAGGGAGAGCTGAAGGCCCCTGGAGTCAGAGATTTGTGTATCTCTCGCTACCCCTCATTACCTGGTACAGTCATGGAGATTTCTCTGGATGAGATTTCATTCACCCTGACAGCCACTGGTATTTGACATCTTAAGACCATGTGTCCAGGACTCCACCACAGCACAGGTCCTGAATTCTGTGTGGAAGAAGAAGGGGGTGGAGGAGGAAGAAGGGAAGGGGGAGAGGAGGAGGAGGAGGAGGAGGAGGAAGAGGAGGATTCTATGCCTTTAGAGCTACACAGATATCATAGAATGTAACAGGACCCCTATTTATTAGCCTGGATTTTGGGTGCTCTTAAGAGTCCACATGCACAACGAGATGGGAGCTGCTGGGGCAGAAAGACCTGAGGTGCAGCCCTGCTCAGCACACACAGCTGCCAACCTGCTCCTCCTCCAAACTTCTGGTTGGTAACACCCAGCCAACATCCCCAGTCTGTGAGGCAGCTTCCTCCTCCAGGTTCTGGGGTCTACATAGCACAATAGAGAACTGTATGAAGTCCTAGGAGCAAGCGTATGGGGTACAGCAGCTCCCTGGAATGAGAGCTCAGAGTGGGACTAAGGAAGAAAACATGACGGAAGGAAGCCTGCCCATGAGAAGCTGGACCAGGGCAGGAAGGGTTAAGTGTGGCTGTTAAGCCTGTAGAATACCAGGTAATGGGATTCCCAGGCTGGGCTGGTACTAATCAGGTCCTGGGCAGGTCTTAGGCCTAGGCTAGAACAACGGAGGAGATCATGTCCTAACATTAAGGTAATTGGGTGAGCCAAACCAAGTGTGGTGACTTGTGCCTAGACTCTCTGCAAAAGGATTGCCATGCATTAAGGTCAGCCTGGGCTACACAGTGAGACCTGCCCCGCCTCCATCCCCACCCCCAAAAGTGAGCAGGTGAGTCTCAAGCAAACCCTCACTCAGATCCACCTTACACACACTTAAACTCCATGACGTTCAGATTTGGTTGGAAGAAGAGGATAAGTATCTGTGGCTATTCTCCAACCTTACCAGACAGCCATACTCTGGAGCTGAACTGATGACCCACCCAAGGGCCAATCTAGACTCCACCCTGCTCTAGCATAAGGCAAGTTTCTGCCGGCCCGTGTGGAGGAAACAGCTAAGTGTGGCCTCTACACTTTCAGTCTAGCCAGAGCCTAACTTTAGCTTATGCAAAACCATGATGGCTGTCTCGTACCGTCTTGCACCTGTGGGTATTTGAATGCCTGTGCTGCCTGCTGGCCAGTTCTGGGGCTGAAAAACCTTTCAGACTCTAGCAACCAACTCCCTCATACCCTCCCACCCCAGAGGCAAAGCTGTTCTTCATTCTGCCCCTGTGGGTGGGCCCCACAACCTGGAGGGGGCTCACAAGGGTTGCAGTTTGGGGGCAAAGTAGAGGTTTGGGAGTTTTTCTGTGGCCCGAGTGGGAAGTTGTAGTCAGGTTAGGAACCTCATTTGGCCCTTATACCCACCCTCCTGACCGCTAGCCTTTTGTTCTTATCACAGCTCATTATTTCTCTAAACAGAGGGTGAACAAGGAAAATGAAAGCAGAAAAAAAAATGGGGGAGGGAGTACTCTAGTAAAAGATCTGGTAGGGAAAGAAGTTAAAACCAACCATCATGAGACTTCAATTATCCCACCCACTGACCTCTTGCTGGTTCATAGCCAGGGACCAGAATTAAATGCTACATGGAGACATGAACACACATTTTATGCCGGGTATTGGTCTTCAATTTGAAAGCATGTGAAGCCAGCTCCAGGATGCTACCCTGGGGCTCGTTCATTGGAGGGGAGCGAACCCTGCCATAGGGATGTCTAGGAGAACCAGGTTGAGTGTGGATCTCTCTGACACCGTGAAGATTTAAAGGGTTTGGGCTGCACAGAGACCATACAAGAGGCAAAGGAGCATCTTTCTGCATCACTCCCTGGAAGACCGCCAGAGTCTTGATGTCTGGGCCAGAGGAATTACAGCGCTTTAGAGGAACATCAAGGAACAGATCTGAGTCGTGGGAAGAGGCCAAGCAGTAAAGCCCCAAGTGCCCCTCTGGCAACAAAGGTGGGCCTGGCTGCCAGGAACATTAGGTGCAGAGTTCCTCTCTGCTCCCCACCTCCTTTGTTCTTTCTCCTCACTGCACTGTCAAAACAAGATGCTAAGGCTCATCATGAGCTGCATCATTCTAGAATCTCAATGACCCACGAAAAAGTGGCCAGGGAATGGGGGAATGCCAGAATGAATGGAGAGAGAGGGAGCCCTGAGATAAGTTCTATCAGCCTGTGCTGCACAGAGTTACCGCCCCTACTAGGGGCCTAGTTCCTACCCTGTCTATAGAGCTCGATCAAGTCCTTGGCCTCTCGAGAAAAGACACTGTCTCTGAAAGAGCTGCTGATCCGTGTGCCTGGAACCCTTCTGATAGAAATCACAGAACATCAGTTCAATTCCTACCTAGAAAATTGTGCCTCTGACTTAACACCACATACATCATTATATTGTTTTACACATAGCAGGCACTCATCCGGGAACATGGAGATACAACTCGAGCCATTTTTGACAGTTCCATAACCCACCCTGAGTTTGGATCCTGGAGCACAAGAATTTGCTGAACCTCCCTCTGGGTCAACAGCACAATTTCAGCAGCCATTACCTTGCGAGATGGACATGGAGTTCTATGTCAAACCCTATCCATAGGGTACCTTCCACACTGACTGTCCCTGGGAAGCTTTCTGGCTTTGCTGATGGGGCCTCCAGAGGAAGGTACTGGAGAAAATTTGTTGTCACAATTTCAGGCTGTTTTCTCTACATGTAAAACACGGCATCAAGTGTTGACCAACAGAACAACTACAGGAACAAAGTTTCCGGGGCACCACCTAGAGAACAGAGTGACATTTCCACCGTATAGAGTGTGTTTGGAAAAGAGGAGGAGATGCTCATTCTTCCCTGTTGAAATGGAAAAGAAAATATGGGGGTTGGGGATTTAGCTCAGTGGTATAGAGTGTTTGCCTAGCAAGCGCAAGGCCCTGGGTTCGGTCCCCAGCTCCGAAAAAAAGAAAAGGAAAAAAAATATGCCTTTGAGATGACTATTTCCAGGCTTGGGATGTGGCTCAGTTCAGAGACTGCTTGCACAAAGCCATGGCTCCAAGTTCCAGCACAGCATAAAAACAGAGTGCAAAGTGCCTTGGATAGGGTGGTGGTGTATGCCATTAGTCCTAGCACTAGGGAGGCAGAAGCAGAAGGGTGATTGTTGGCTACATAGTGAGTTTATGGCCAGCCTAGGCTCTATGTAAGACCTCACTAAAAAACAATTAAGAAGAATATCTATTGTTGCTTCTCTGCCTTTTGGCTAAGATCAAGTGTAAAAGAATATCTATTTCTTCTTGCAAATCATTAAAGCAAGTAGATCAGCTGTTTGAGCTCCAAACCATATGATTTTGTCCCTTAGACCATGGATGAGGAGATGTCATGCAGCTATAACAATGTAGAAAGAGACACTTCCCACTTACATGTATGCTACCTTCCCTCACATGGCTGCCCCCCTCACTCTCGAAGTAGTTCATTTACTAGACAAGAATTAGGATCTTCCTTTCACAGATGAAAAGGCAGCAGATTAGAAAATACACGGCTTCTCAAAAGTCTATCTCTTTCCAATGGTGCAGAACTGGGGTTAGAGCCTGGGTGCTCTGACTTTAAATAATTTTAACAGGGCTCTTCTAGCTATGCCAGGGATTTTTAACTATGTACTTCACAGGAGGTCCTCAGAGAGGAAGGGGATGTCAGCTCCTCTGGCCCCAACTTGGATCAGAGGAGCTAGAATTTTACCTGTTCTGTCTAGGAGAAGTTTCGTTATATATAGATTTTTGTGTATGAGAAGTTTCAATGTGTGTAAGATTTTGTTTAATCATCAGAGAGTTTAAATTGAAAACTCATTGACCTTTGCCATGATCTCCCCAGCCTTCAGTCACCACACAGGGAGCCTCATTTGGACTGAATACAAGGCAAAGAGGGGTGGAGACAGCAGCCCTGACAGCTCAGTCAGTTCCAGGAGAGCTCCCAGCATGTCTCAGCTTGTGTTCCCTAGAGGTATACGCTACAAAGTTTGCCCCACCATGTAGCAGGATTATTAGTTACTGAGGCTGTATTAGTTACTTTGTTCGGTTACCGTGACAAAATACAGAACAAAAGCCACTTAAGGAAGGGAAGGTTTATTCTGGCTCTTGGCTTGAGGATACAATAGATCCTGGCAGGAAAGGCATGGGGGCCAGGGAGTGAGGCAGCTTGTCACACTGTATCTGCTGTCAGAAAGCAGAGAAGGAGGAATACTAAGAAGGGATCCCCATTTACTCCTACAGGATGATGTTGTCTACTGTTGGGGTGGGTTTTTTCCCCCTTGCTTGAACATCTCTGGAGAACCTCTCACTCCTACCAGCATGTATATCTTCTAGGTGATTCCAAAGTCTGTCAAGCTGACAATGAAGATTGAGTATCACAGAAGTAGTGGAGCCTTGAAGAGGCAAGCTTATTGGGCAGTAGTTAGGTCCTGGAGCAGTGTCCTTTTTTTTTTTTTTTTTTTTTGGAGCTGGGGACCGAACCCAGGACCTTGCGCTTGCTAGGTAAGCGCTCTACCACTGAGCTAAATCCCCAACCCCTTGGAGCAGTGTCCTAGGGCAGGATTCGTTGCTCTTGAAGAGTGGGCTAGTTCTCGGGCCAACAGAACGTTGCTCACTGAGGTGATATGAGGTTATGCTATGTTGTTGACACCGTCTGCATATGTGCTTTTCTTTTTCTCTCCTTTCCTCTGTTGAGATGTGCTACATCTGCACATGTCAGAACACCATGTTTGGACCCTCTAGCCACCAGAACCATGAACCCAATAAGCTTTGTTATTTATTAAGTTAATGAGCCCCAGGCATCTCTTTAAAGAAACATAAAATGGACTAATATGACGCTGCCTGCGCCGCCGCCAGTGTGTGAATATCGGGCATAGGTCTGTGGGATTGAAAGAAAACACATACACAGGTCACCCGTTTTCAGAGAGTGCCACCAAGGCTTTACTGAGATCTCCTTATATACCCGAGGCAAGAGCCATGGAAATACAACAAAGCAGGTGAAAATCCCCAAACCAGGAAAACAGGAGAACAGGAAAAATCTGTGTCTTGGAAAGTCCCAGGCCCAATCAGGGGCCGAGAGCAGCTGCCAAGGGTGTAAAGAACTTCTTGCTGTAGCAGGCTAAAAGGCTCAGCGAGGGGGAAGGGAACCACCCCAAGGTAGGGCCCAACACTAATATGGGAAGGAAGAAAAGCCACTCTCTGTTTGAATGAAGGGTCCACAGACTGACATTACAAGGTGCTGTCTGGTCAACTCTGGATTTTTCTCAACTATTTCTAAAGCTTTGGTTCATAATCTGCCCAAATTTAACCAAGTTCTGCAGCCCCCATGCCTGGTGACAGTGCTTCCAAGTTCCTCCAGGCCTGGCCTTCAGTGATATTTATCTTTATTCTAAGAATTACTCTAACACATCAATTTTCCCTGGTGCAAGGACATATAGGGTATTTTAGGGATTATGGTATCAGAGATGATACCCTATTGTAGTAGTTGAAGTTGTAAAGTGTTTGAAGGTTCCCTAATTGGGTCATGTATTAGGAACTTGGTCTCCAAGCACTTAACCATTAAGAAGTAAGGTCTAATGGAGGGTATTTGGGTTACTGGAGGTGCTGCACTCAGAAGAGATCAGCATGTATCTCACAGAGTGGGCTCTTGTAAGAGTGACTTGGTGTACAAGAGCAAGATTAGCCACTTTGTACTGTCCTACCTGGCCCTGGAAGCTCTCATTTTTGGTTGCGCTCTCACACTCACCATGATATGATGTAACCAAGGAGCCCTTACCAGAGGCCAAACACATCTGCTGCCTGATCGTAGACTTTCAGCCTCCAAAATGGTGAGCCAATTATACCTCATTTTGTAGGGGTTTCAGCACTGAAAGACTAAGGTAGCCTGCCCATCCTTGGTATTTCCAGGTACTTTTGTAAGTTCCTGCCTCTTCTCCAGCTGCTATTTTGATTCAGGAGTCCCGTCTTCATGTGCTGATTTCAACTTCCCAGTAGCTCTTTACGAATAGCTTTCTGATCTTGAGCCAGCTCCTAGCTGGCCAAAAGCTGGGTTTCCCTAGGGTCTTCTGTAGGCAGTACACAGGGAAATCATTTAGGGTTTGATTAACCTAGGCAGGCGAGCAGCTGCCCACGGCAGAGAAAAGACCCAACTAACTCGTCCTCTAATTCTGCCCCTGCTGAGTGCCACAGAAGCCTAAATACATCCCTTTGTTCTGATTTTCTGAAGCGGTAGTGATTTGGTTTTTTCATGTGCTTCTGAGGCTTGCACCTTAAACTACGTATGTAGAGAGAGATCAGACATATTGTTTTCTACTGTTGTTTTGCATTTACTTGGACTGGATACCCATCTTTCTGATCCTCATTTTCTTCATTTCTGCGAAGAAACAACATAGAGTGAGAAACAGGTCTGTTGTTGTTAAGTGAAGAATGAACAAGAGTCTTGTTCAGGACCAATGAGACGGCTTCATGGCGAAAGGCACCTGCTGGGCACATGTGGTCACCCAAGTCTGATCCCCGGAACCCACATAAAGGTGGGAGGAGAGAAGCAGCTTCCCAGGATCCTCTTCAGGATACTTTCACGGTCAGGGTCCAGCAGATGCCAGCTTCTCCTTCCCCACAAAGGGCACAGCCCAGACCTTATCCACAGCTGTGTCTCCAAGTTCAACACAAAGGCTCTCACGGAGTATAAAATGCAGAGGTTCCGAACCCAAAGAACAGAAGAAGCTTCCTCCCAAGTCTGACTCCAGAAGGAGTTGCCAAAGCTGGATGAATTCCATAACTCAAGGGATCAATGTTAGCGTTAGAATTTGAGGGTTTGGGCTGGGGTTGTGGGAACCCTGGATTTATTGAAAAGGAGGGAGGAAAAAAAGGAAGGAAGGAAGGAAGGAAAGAAGGAAGGAAGGAAGGAAGGAAAGGAAAGGAAGAGGAACAGGAACAGGAACAGGAACAGGAATTTGGAGACACGACAAGATGAACACACCGAAGCGAACACACAGACATTCAGTGCTGTGCTCGTTGTAATGAAGAAGTTGGAACCCTCTAAATGCCAGAAGGGCTACCTGCTTTGAAAATGTACATTTGGAAATATTTACAAAGACACCTCAAACACACTTTAGAAAGAATGACATATTATAGCATTCCACATCTTTTTTTTTTTTTTTTTTTTTTTTCGGAGCTGGGGACTGAACCCAGGGCCTTGCACTTGCTAGGCAAGCGCTCTACCACTGAGCTAAATCCCCAACCCCCACACCTTTTTCTCTTATAAAATTATCTATTTTTTTTATTATATAAAACAAATGCCCAGGCTAGGTATGATAGTTCGCTCAGGCTAACATAAAATGGAGTTTGAGGCTGGCCAGGACAGCATATATACTAAGTAGGTTCCAGGCTAGCTTGTGGTACAGAATTAGACCCTGTCTCAAACAAAACAAAACAAAACAAAAGAAAACAAAACAAAACGCCTGGTAAAATATGACATGTCAGTGTCTCTATCTGGCTGACAAAGTAACAATAATTTTTCCTTTATACATTATGCTTTTCAATGTCATTTTTTTCCTTAAAGAGCATTTTAGCTTTTTTAATGGATGTGTCTGAGTGTGAGTGTGCACATGAGTGCAGTGCCCCTAAATGCCTGAGACACAGGATCCCCTGGAAACAGGATCATTGGTGTTGTTAGCTGCCCAGTGTGGGTGCTAGGAATCAAACCCAGGTCCTCTGGAAAAGCATTGCCTGTTCTTAACAGTTGAGCAATCTCTTCATTGTTTTGAACTGTTTAAATGAACATCATTCCTAAAATCAGGAAAAGAGAATTTTTCTTTTGGAAAATGAAAACACAACAGAGGTATGAACGAGATCCTGTCTGATGTGTTTTAGTTGTGAATGTCAATGCTACCTTTATATTTATTTACGCTCAAAGGAGAATACACCAGTTACTAGGCTGAGGTGAGCTGGCTGTACCCTACAAGGATTGAAAATGTCCTACAGCTGTCACGGTTCCCCCTCTTTCTGCTTTGACAGGCCTGATCCAACCCTTCTCCAATAAGCCATTTGCTTCGACAGGACCAGAAACGTGCTATCAGATGTCTCTAAGCTGCTAGTCTCCTGGGCACTGTGCTCTGTGTCCCAAGGTCAGAAGTTCCAAGGAAGGATGGTGGGGTGGTCCTTTAATTTGGTCTCTGCTGTAGACAACTGTAATCTAGACTGACCCAGCTTGTGGCCAGTTACACGCTTATGTCCATTCACTATGGCCCAGGAGGCAGGGTCACATAGTAAGGGCTTGATGGGTGGGTTGAGAAAAGGCTGACCACTTCCCTGTATGCTTCTATGAACCCAGAGAACCTTGAAAGTGAGGATGGCAGTGTAGAGGGTTTCAAGTCTGTTTTACATTGAAGAAGACAGACTACAGGAAAGAGATAGGCCAGAATGGCAGGTCCCTAATGAGAATTGCCAATAGGAAATGGGGTCTCAAAGAAGGGACTTGGGAAAGGAAGAGAAAGAGGAGACCTGGGAAGTTATGGACTGTGGGGTAGTGGGGCTGTGAAAGGTACCCTGATTCCTGGTTGAGATAGGTCAAATCCCTGGAGACCCAAAAAGAGACTGCAGATGCATTCCCAGTCTCCCAGAAGATCAAGGCCTCACATAGCTGCACTCCCCACAGACCCCTGTAGAGAGGTTTGAGACAGATCAGCCACATAGTCCCCTCCTCCACAGATGAGGAGGTGACCACAGTAGGCTCAAGACAGCTCAATAGTAGAATCAGGACCACACCCCTGGCTATGTAGATGACTCTTCCCAAGCTCTCAGGCCAAACCAATAGGAAGAATCTGCTGTCAGACCCTGCCCCATCCCCAAACTGTATTTAAGAATCATGTTCAGGGGGCTGGGGATTTAGCTCAGTGGTAGAGCGCTTGCCTAGGAAGCGCAAGGCCCTGGGTTCGGTCCCCAGCTCCGAAAAAAAGAACCAAAAAAAAAAAAAAAAAAAAAAAAGAATCATGTTCAGAAGGATTAAAGGTGTGCAAGAATCACTCCACTGTCTGAGAGCTTCTGTCCTACGAGGTGTAGCACCTCTGCTTGGGGACGAGATCTGCTCTCTCACGAAGCCCTCCTGCACCCCTCACCCGCTAGTCAGTCCTTGCTGGCTAGGGGCTTGTCTGAAATGGAGGCAACACCAGTGGAGGCAGTGAAAGGCGGTTCCCCTCTCTGCCCAGGTTCTCTTCCCTTCTCCTGAACCCACCCACCTAGTCAGACCAGAGATCTCT
This sequence comes from Rattus norvegicus, assembly GCF_021556685.1. Classification (NCBI taxonomy): domain Eukaryota; kingdom Metazoa; phylum Chordata; class Mammalia; order Rodentia; family Muridae; genus Rattus; species Rattus norvegicus. The sequence continues at coordinate 71,752,700 of NC_141546.1, read as the reverse complement.
GTGGAAAACCTCTGGCATGGAGGCTCACAGTGGACTTTCAGCCTGATTCTCCTAGGATGGGTTTCCTTCCATTTTAGTAGCTGGAGCTCCTTCCCAGAAACTTACCCATGATGTCTGAACTCATTGCCTCTCTGGGTTAATTACTCTTTAAGCCTAGCCATAGGCGCTGCTTTTTTGACTTCCAGGAAGTGAATCATAATGAGAAGTGATGAGTAGAGACTGACCTGGGCTGCTGGCTCTGAGAGGATGCGGCTTCTGCAGCTAGAGTAAAAGAGTTCCAGGGGAATCAGAGTCTCAGCTCAGCACCTAAGAGTGATTCCTGCTCTTTCAGAAGACTTGACGGTTCCTAGCACCTATATAAGGCAGTGCACAAGCACAAGCAGGTAGTTCTGGCCTCTGCAAACTCACACTTGCACATAATTAAAAATTAAATAAAATAAACTATTTCTTAAAAAAAAAAAGAGTTGCACATAAGGCCAGGGAGCCACAGCCCAGCCCAGAGCATGTATGCTGAGCCTGCATCCAAAGGCCAGGACAGGGTATCCCTGGCTGGTGGAAAGAGACTGCAAAGTCTGTGACTAACCACGACTTAAAATAGAATTCAGTACTTAAAGAGGGGCTCAACCATAAGCCCCAAAGGGAGATGAACTCACAGGGAGAAAGAAAGACAGGGGAAACAGTATCTGTGTACAATGACCTTACAAGTCAAGGCTAAAATGCATGAAGAGATCTTATAGCAATAAAGATACTCAGTGGGAAGCTGGATGTGATGTCGCAAGCCAAGAATCCCAGCACCTGGTAGGCTGAAGCACTTATGCTCTGTGAGTTCAAGGCCCATATGGGACGCAGAGTTAGACCCTGTGGATAATTGAATATAAGTTTTTTGGGAAAGAAACAAAAGAATAGGAAATGTTCAAGACTTGAAAATGCTTACTTTTATAACCCTCAAAGAGATCAGTGAAGAACAGACACTCTGTGAGAGGATGTATGCTACCCTAGAATAATAGTAACCAGTGAAGAGAATGATCTCTACAGGAAAACTTTAAAACAGTGGGGAAATCGAGGAAGACACTAGAAGATGAAAAGATGCACCAATGCCCATGGATTAGTAGGTGGAATACAGCAAAATGGCTGTTCTATCAAGAGTAACCTACAGATTGAAAAACTATAATAACAATTAAATATGAATGCTATTCTTTATGTGAATAGGATGGAAACCTTAAAATGAATATTAAAACACAAAATATCCTGGATAGCCAAAACGACCCTAGTAAAAACACTAGCTATCACCATGCCTGATTTCACGGTATATCACGGAGCCATAGTGACAAAAACATCATGGTACTGGCTCCCAAACAGATGCGTGCATTGATGGGGCCAACAGAAGTCCAGTCGCTGATAAGACAAGTATCACATTTGGTGTTTCTCATCTGTGGTGCCTACATAGACACATAAACCCTATATGAAAGTCGAAGTAAAACTGCCCAGAAGAACAAAGGGGACTAAAAGGGGGTGTGGGAGAGAAAGGGGAGGGCAGGTGGCACAAAGGGGACATGTTCTGTATACAACACATACATGTACTAAAGCTTAGCATAAGGAAAATAAAGACTGGGAAAGCCCTCTCATGGGAGATGGTGAATCGCTGTGTGTATTTTGTCAATTTAAAATTTTTATACATTTTGAATCAAAATATAATTCCATCACTTTCCACCTTCCCTCTCCTCCCTCCAGCTTTTCCCCATTCTTCTCTCTCCAACTTCTACCGTTATTCCCCACCTCACTCTCAAGTTGATAGCTTCTTCTTTCCCTATTGTTGTTACACACACATGCACATACACACTCGCATACATATATGTATGCACAAATATATAAACACAACCCACTGAGTTCATTTTTTGCTGTTCGTGTGTATACGGCTCCAGGACTGACGACTTTGCACTGGATAACTAACAAGGAGATTATTCCTGGGAGAGTCTGTCTCCCTCTCTCCATAGTCATCATTCCCTGTGTAATTTTAAATAGCTCTCTCTAAGAGTTTTGATTTATAAATGTGTTTTTATGCCCAACTAGAGGAAGGTGAATATAAAGATAGAAATCATGGAAAAGAGAATACGTCCTCTGGATTTGACAGATTCTAAACAAAACACAGTTGAGGAGATTGTTAAACTGGAGTAAGGAATCCATCTGCACTGTAATATTGGGAAAGAGATGATAAAAATGGAGACTGGCTAGTTTTGGGTAATGGGCAGGGGCCTCTAGAAAAGCTGGTCCAAGGAGACATGTGAGCAGTAACCTGACAGAGTCCGAATGGCAGTGCCGTGAATGTACACAGAGAGAAATCCGAGTGCACAGGGTGCTCAGAGCGTTAAACTTCCTAAGTTGCTTCAAGGATTAAGGTGAATAAGGTAAAGCACCAGGCCTCGTCCTGGGGTTGATACATTGTAACAGTTTGAATCTCTTCTACTGCACATAGGATCTAAGTGAACAGAATTCACACTACCTCTGTGTTAGAGTCTGCATGCTACGTACGTGTGTGTGTGTGTGTGTGTGTGTGTGTGTGTGTGTGTGTGTCCAACCCTGCTGGTTGCTGGCATCATACCGAGGGAATTTCAGTTGATTGCTTATCTCTGGATCCAATAACAGTGGTCTTAGTTCTCTGTGACAAAGAGCCTGGCCCACTGTTAACTGTCCCTTGCCTGCTTTTCTGCTCCTGTTTTCTCCCTTGAGAACATACTCTGTTTACCCTGCTAGCATTAAGTAGAGAAGCCAGTCTCCTCCAAATTTTCCAAAATGTAGAGGTGACATTTCGGATATCCAAGCAGCCTGACTAGCAGATTTTATTTTCAAAGCTCAATAGTTCATCCACACAGCACACTAGAACTTCTGGCAGAGACAGGGAGAGATGGGGGAGAAGCACAGTCTTTCTGAGGACTAAGCCCTTTCCACTCCTAGGCCTGATGACGACATTCTCTAAAGAAAAGAACAAACAAGGCTGGCTCCCTGTAAGCAGCAACAAAATGTTCCACTGGGAGTTTGGGAAGAGCAGCTTCCCAGGATTTGGGAATGTGAGAGACTGGATTGCATTCAAAGCTAATTCCTCCAGAGCATAGAGAGTAAGTCCTAGGGGGCTCAGCTGCATTTAAAATTCCATACAATGAAAGAGAGAGTAAGGGTGGGATCCGTGCCAGGGCCAGGGGGTGGCAGCTGGGTATCCTAGAAACTGAGCCAGGAAGGGATGTGCGACAGGCGGCCAAGGACGTGAGTGAGTTGGCAGTTTCTCTCTCCCTTGAGCGAAGCAGATAAAGGAGTCTGTGATGCACTGTGGAGGGGAAGTTTGTGTTTGTTTTTCTAACCAAAGAGAAAACATGTTCCACCCTGGGAGTCCTTGGTCAGGAAACAGTTGTTTGCAGAAGGAAGAAGAAATACCCCTTTGCTGATTGACACTGGCTTCAGCCTTCACCTCCAAGGAGCAATGCAAGCTAACTCTAGGGGACGCTGGGTTGTGTCCAGGCACTACCCGCCCCTATTGTCAATCTTGCCAGCGCAGGCTCCATTTTGCCCTCATCAGCACAATTGTCCCACACTAGGAAATCTATACAACAAGTCTCCCCTCGGTTACTCGGAGTTCTTTCCTTTGTTTTTCTCCCAGAACTGCACATCTCACCAAGTATGATTTATTTAAAAGAAATCCATCAGGAACTGAGCATTCAAACCCCCTCAGGCTCAGAGGGGGTGAATGCTTGTGGCTTTGAATGGGAGAGAGGAAGAGGAATTGTGGGTAAACAGAATTTTCAATGTCATCCCACACCCCATGATGCCTCTTTTCCTAATATCTGAAGGACGCTGTGGAGGGAGTTGGGGGATTTCAGGTCATATACAAATAAGATTTTAAAAGCAGGTGTTTGAGGTGAGGGTAGAGAGGAAACTGTTGCATGCCACCAAAAAAACCAAGAGTGTGCCGTGTCTGCAAGCAAGTCCCTGTGAACTGGGCCATTGTTCTGGGACCTTCACATGTGTTTTACTTTCTCTCTGCTTATCCCATACCCATATGCGACTCAGTAAGATTTCGGTCCATGTGGTAAGCAGGGGAGAAGAGGTCATCAGAGGCTTCACATTGAGAGTGAGTGAGGGCTCTGGTGTTCATTCCTTTAAGCTCAGCCCTCAGGAGGGCTGAGACAGGAGGGACTGTGGGTTTGAGGCCAGCCTGGGTTGCATAAGACATAAGCCCGTCTCCAAAAGAAACCAATATGAAACAAACAACAAAAACCCAGTCGACAGTGGGGCACTGCTTACGAACATGTGTTTAGCTGCCGAGGTCCCTGAGCAGGAGGCTTGTGTGGCTGTTGATTAATGCAGGGTACTAACATAGCAGGTGAAGTGGTCCCTGTTCATAGGGATGGGCATTTTGCCTTAATTCACAGGGACCAACCCGTAGAGACTGCCAGGGTCCATCTAAACAGTGAGTTGGAGTCTCACAGCTAACGCCTTCTGTAGCTGGTCCTGAGGTGTAATTCGAAGCACTGTGCTGGCCTGTGTCCTCCTCGTCTCTGCTACTTTAGAACTTTCGGAACACCTGAGCTTTTTAGCGTCAAACTTTCATTTGACTCTAGCCCATGATCCCTTGTGACCTTCAGAAGACCACCCTGAAGGCAGATGACTTCCAGGCCACTTAGTATCAGAGTCTCTCTCCCTTCTGCCTCCACAGTAAAGATGCTCGCTCTCTGTTTTCACGACTCCCACAGAGAGGGAGAGCTGGCGAATGAGGGTAGAAATCACCTGTTTACCTTGTGCAGGAAAACAGCAATTAAGCCAAATGAGAAATTAGTATTTACTGGCTGCAAGTGGTCTTTTGAAGAAGCACATTTTCTAGTTCAATTAGACTCTACAGAACAGCTGTACACAAGAAGGGATTGTGTCCTGTGCTCATTTGTGTAGGAACACATTGAAAAGGATCGCAGAGAAGATGTGGAACTCCAGGACATCTGCTGAGCGTAACTAGGAATATTTGTTTGACTGGTGAATAGCTTGACTGGGGGCAGGAAGAGGATCCTACTAACATCTTCTTGGATATGGGTCCTGGGCACCACCACCAGCTGCGCACACACTCACACTCACACACACACACTCACATACACACTCACACACATACACACTCACACACACTCACACACACTCACACACACTCACACACACATACACTCACACACATACTCACACTCACACACACTCACACACATACTCACACTCACACACACTCACACATACACACACATACTCATACACACACACTCACATACACACTCACACACACTCACACACTCACACACACTCATACACACATACACTCACACACACATACTCACACTCACACACACTCACACACATACTCACACTCACACACTCACACACATACTCTCACACACACACTCACACATACACACACACACTCACACATACACACACATACTCATACTCACACACTCACACACACATACTCACACACACTCACACATACACACACACATACTCATACTCACAAACTCACACACACATACGCACACACACTCACACATACACACACACATACTCACACTCACACACACTCACACATACTCTCTCACACACACTCACACACACACACACACACACACACTCACACTCTCTCACACACACACACCCGTCTCCTGGGAGCAGCAACCAGCTCAGCAGCTGTTACAATTCAGCTCCTTCATTTCTCGTTTAATCAGAGCAGATTACTTTTGACCAAACCAGCATTTCTGGATACAATCTACATCACCGGACCTCTTTCCATTAATGAGAAATGGTCCCCTCTGTTCTTTCTGCGTTTGTGGGAAGCTCATTTATCCCAGGCCAATATTATTATGCTAATTATGTAAGTGCTGCTGCTCTTCCAGACAACTGTGATTATAAGAACTCTTGAAACGGCAATGAAAGAGAGAACAAAATGGAACAGGCAGGTAATTAGGGAGCTTGAAAAAAAAAATCCATTCCCAGGTAGGAGAAAGAACATTATAAGTGTGAGAATTTGGGTCTTCGTATAACAATGTGTTTTCATCTGGGCCATGGCAATTCTTCAGTTCCTCAGAATAAAATCTCAGGTGACTACGGTGAACAGGAAGACACGTGGGTAAAGAATGGGTGTGGTTCCTGTGCACGCGTGTGAGGACGATGAAAACATGGGTCAGACTGGAGTTTAATCAATTAGTCCTCCTCTGGAGGAGCTACTGCCTCTGTGCCAGTCACTTGATGTCATAAGGGAATAAGGCACAATTTGGCCCAAGAAGACAGAAATCTGAGCTAAATACTCTGTTTTTCAAAGTGGCTTTAATTTTTCATTTAAAAAGTACAAATACCTTTCCCTTAGGGTACTATCTAGGAGAGCACCTAAAAACAGTCTGGAGTTTCTTGCTGCTCAATGCAATACTCTTGGCTCGAGATGGGAGGTCCTTTCCTGTCAAGCAACAGATCCAGCCGATGTTGGCTGTCATTTGATCCAACTCCGTTCTGACACTACCTGGAGATAACCTCAGAGCCCACGGATGGAAGGCTCAGTCCCCAGCCACTGTCACCATTGGTCACCAATGTCCAGTTGCCATCCTCGGGTCCCAAGTTGGGACTTCTACTTCTTACCAGACAGTGATCAAGTTCCCATGGCTGGCTCCCTGTCCTGGCTCCTTTATGTCAACTTGACATAAGCTAGAGTCATCTGAGAGGAGGGAAGCGCAACTAAGAAAATACTCCCGTAAGGCTGGGCTGTGGGCACACCTGTAGGGCATTTTCTTAATTAGTGATTAATGTGGGAAGGCCCAGCCCATTATGGGTGGTGCCATCCCCAGACTGGTGGTCCTGAGTTCTGTGAGCAAACCATGCTGAACAAGCCAGTGAGCAGCGCTCCCCCATGATCTCTGCAATAGCTCCTGCTTCCAGATTCCTGACCTGTTTGAGCTCCTGCCCTGACTTCCTTTGATGATAGACTGTGGTGTGGAAGTGTAAACAGAATAAACCCTTCCCTCCCCAATTTGCTGTTTGGTCATGGTGTGCAGAATAGAAACCCTAGCTATGGCACTCGGAATAAGCTTCAGTTCTCAGAAGGGATTGGTTGGAGGCCTCTCTCAGTTTCTTGCTACATGGATCTTTACAGAAGGCAACTTATAATGTGGTAACAGGCTTCATTAGAATCCAAATGGGAGGGGTTGGGGATTTAGCTCAGTGGTAGAGCAAGGCCCTGGGTTCGGTCCCCAGCTCCGGAAAAAAAGAAAAGAAAAGAAAAAAAAAAAAAAAAGAATCCGAATGGGAGACTTCAGGCCTGCATTTAAGGGTGGCCTTGCAAATTAATATTCTAACAAACTGAAAATATAGTTCTTAACATTGTAAGAGATTTGAGGTCACTGAGAAAATTACTGTCTCTAAAATTGGAGAATGACAGGCAGATACAAGGACTCTCAATTTACCCACCAGGCAGGTACTCATCAGCAGAACTGTCTTCAGGACGCGCAGGGCCACCACGGAGAGATCTGCTGGGTTTGATGAATGTAGGAGAGTCTCGAGAACAAGTCAGAAGAGTCAAACACTCCAGGGGGACTCAGGCATCAGAAGCCCCTGCTTCTGCAAGATTAGATTCTAGGAAGATCTTCCCACACTACACATCAGAGGGAAAAACCCTCAGGCTTCCAGAGGAGGAGAGAGAAAACATTTTGAAATATGACAGAGTATTCTGTTCTTCATGAGGCCTTCCCTCAGGAGAAACTCCAAATAAAGCCTAAAGTGCCAGAGCTTTATCTGTGTTTAACTGATCTCACTGGAAACGCAGCAGCGACTCTGGGCATCCTGACACAGGTCACAGAGAAACTGGTGTCTCTAAAATTGATGAGACAGATACGTAGACACAGAAAATCACAGCTTACTGACCAGGAGGATCAGTGGGAAGGGAGGCACGGAGGGGCTTGTGAGGTTTGCAGTGCAGAGGCACCAACCCTAGAAGTACAGACCCCTCCTCCCTGTGCCTACCTGCACGATACGAAAGGCCCAGTAGCACTGTTTCCCTTACCTAGTATTCCTATCCCAGTACAAGGCACGCTAAAAAGCTTTTTAAAAAAAGTTTGAAAAACAGAACAATCCCCAGAACCAGATATGGGGAAATGATCGCATGCTCAGAATGGTAATTTTAAAGAAGTATTGATCATCTACCGGAGACTCTAATAGACAGAGTAGAGAGCTCACAAAAGTAGATACCAACGCGTAGAGCGGCAGAAATCCTAGGGAGAGTCGAGAAGAAAACTGTGGGAGAGCCATGGAGATTACCTGTGATGGACTCGCTGGGAACCTGAACACAGCCAAAGAAAGGATCCCCGAGTGCTAGAATATCAACAGGAAGAGCATGTGGTGAGGAACAAAGAGAACTAAGAGACAAAGCAAAGAAGAGAATATCCGAGATGCACAGACCACAGCAAAAGGCACAACACACGCATAATGGAGGGTCACATCACACCTCAGACTCAGAGAACTCAGGAAATGCCAAGAAAGTCACCATACCCTTGACTAGCATATTCGGAACCCCTTGGAAACAAAACAGAGCAAGCAAGAGAGAGGCTGGCGTTTTCACTGGTCTTGAAGGTGACAACCCATGGATCTAGCCATTTCTGCAGCCCACACCCCGGGGAGAGGAGTACATTGGTAAGAGTCTCAGGGCGAGGGGTTGGGGATTTAGCTCAGTGGTAGAGCACTTGCCTAGCAAGCGCAAGGCCCTGGGTTCGGTCCCCAGCTCCGAAAAAAAGAAAAAAAAAAAAAAAGAGTCTCAGGGCGAGTTCTTGGGAGCCACTGTAGATGCTGACTAATGTAGATGCCTCCAGGGTCCCCCTAATGCACAGGTTCTAGGAACACAAACCATTCTCTGCTACAAGAGACACCTTCTCTTCTTCACTGCAGTCCCCAGCATTCTCATCCAAGCACACTCATGGCTCTGACCTGTTAAGCACCTGAACATCTCCGACGAAAAGCAACTAGGAAAATCATTATACCCCAAAGAGTCAGATGCTTTGAGGAAGGTCACGCAGCTTCTCTCTTTCCAAAGCACCTGTTCACTAGGTGACCTTGGGGGCAGGACAAGTGTCTTTCCAGGATCGCCTTGGAAAACATGTCTTTGTCTAAATCAAAGAACTCAGTTCTGGCAATGCCCAGAGAGGTGTTTTGGTCCAAAGCCACCCTGAGTTCTCACTCTCTGTAGAATTACTGAGTTAATGGTTGCAGTCTCTGAGGGGCTCAGTTTCCCTGGGTTGGTAGAACTTGGAGACATCTAAAGCATATTTATGTGGTGCCTTAACCGCTCTCAAATGTGGAGACCGTTGCATTAATTGTAGTTGAGACCCTTCCTCCTCCTAGTAAATGGGAAGTAATTTTGCTATGTTTGAAAGCTCATGGGTCCTTTTTAAAAGTCTGTTTTAATCCACTGGAAATCCACATTTCCTTCATGAATGGCCCTCTTAAAATGGTGGCCAGAAGCCCATCACGTCTTCATGCCTATGAGAACTCCTCCATCTTGGAAAGCCTACTATTGCAGACACACAATCTGGCCAAGTGAGCCTCCTGGCCTCTTACGTAGAGATGGCGGCTGGCACCATGTTTCCCCATCTGCTTTCTCATTTTATGAGTTCCTAGGCAACACGCTACGCATAGGATTTTTTTCAACTGATGCCTTTCGATTTTACTTACAGATGCTATGCCTACAAATATTATGACTTAGAACAATCAAAGCTTTTTTTTTTTCCTTTCATTGTCTCAAACTTTATTTTTTAAAATGGCATTTGGTCCTTTCACAAGGTCTGGAGTTCCAGCTGAATGGCAGAACATCTGTTTTACTTACATGAGGCCCTGGGGTAATCTTCAGCAACATGAGTGCGTGCATGAGTGTGCACACACAGACACACAGACACACAGACACACAGACACACAGACACACACACACACACACACACACACACACACACACGTTCTTTCCCATAAAGAAATCCAGTGGACTTTCTATCAGTGATTTAGATTAAAGTCTCAGGCCCATGACCCTACCGTTTAGCATTCAGACTTTGGGTAATTACTAACCTTCCAGGGACCTCATTAATAGAATCCTTATCTGCGATACAGGGTCAAACACTCCTGGATCACAGAATGGCTTCCCACATTAAATTCTAAGCACACATCTCAACAATGTATTTATTGGGGTATAAGGAGTTATTTTTTTTTAATGTCGATTTTCTTAAATCTTACGGAGAAACAAAGGTCTGAAGAGTCTCCAAACGTTCAACTGAACAGGGGGAAATGGAGTCCTTGAGTCTGTCTGGACCATCGACCTCACTGTAGCCCCTTCATTCATCCCATTAGCAATTTGTCATCCAAACATCTGGACTCATCACTTCAGACAGCTTTATGCACTGAGCTGTGAAGTGGCACAAAAGAGACTGTCACTCTGCGCCCTCAGAGGTGAGCATAGCTGCCCCAGGGAGTCAAGAGGAGCATTGCAGGTGGTGCCTATGGAGGCATGACTCAGCCCCTTCCTGAACTCACATTATCATCACATTATGTGTTGTCCCAAAGTCCTTTGCATCTGTATGGATACATAGCAAACACATGGATTGTCATGAAGACTTCTGACAAGTGTCCCCCATGGACAATTCACAGAACGTCCTCTCCTGTTCCTCGAGTTGCCCGAGATAGTCTCAGGCTGTCTATGAGCAAGCTAAAGCATTAGCAACCATGTGGACACACACAGCACCTTTATGTCTGGCCATGAGGAAATAAGCAAGAGGCAGACACGGTCCACCATCAGAAGGAGATGCTCATGCAGTGGAGGTTACTGGCTCTAAGGACCTGGGTCTATGTCTAGAATGCCATGATGGCTTCATTACCTATAGCCTGATAATACACAGAGTGGATGCGCCCAAAGAACCTCTCGGTCACTAGAGGATTGTGAGGTCATTTCTGGCTAGAAGAGTAAAAAAAATGAGCAGAATTGAACGCTCTGTTTGGAAAAGTGAGGTTGGATGTCATTATCAGCCTACCTTTCTTCAGCGTTCTCCTTCCCCGACCTTACCATGTTTTTCCATCCTTAATCCAGAGACCTAGGAAGATGGTTAGTTCTAAAGTGCCCTTCCTACATCCAGTTTCTTCCTCTTCTCTGCCACTGTCACTCCATGCAGCTTCATCTACAACCAGTGTGACACAGCTGGCTGCAGGTGACACAGCTGGCTGCAGGTGACACAGATGGCTGCAGGTGACACAGCTGCAGGTGCTCTGCGGGGAGCATGGAGGTCCTTGTACGAAAGAAAGACACCTTCCAAAGGCCACTCCAAAATTCAACCCTAATCTTGCTAGAGTTTCCTCTGTGGTTATCCAGGATGGTGGTGGTTTTTTCCCCTCCCCTATAAATTCAGGAAATGGATGCTCCTAGATTTATGGTCACAGCTTGCCAAGATTGGCTTTCCACTTAGGTGGGGAATCTTCTACCTTGCCGTTTAAAAGATTTCTATCTTTGTCCCTTGGCATCTGCAATAACCTATGGATAAAAGCTTAAAGAAGCGAGACTCCAATATAAGAAAATCATTTCGAAAATCTTGGGTTTTGTGCCCCCTTCCCCCAATGTCACCTCCAGCCTCTTACCTGTTTTAGTGGTGTGTTTTAGGTTAACAAAATTAAATATAGCTTTTATTTTGCTGTTGTATTTGCCTGTGTGTTGGGAGAGGGGATAGTTGGCTGTACAGGCGGGTGTGCTCCCTCACACACGTCCACATGGAGGCCAGAGGTCAGTGTTGGGTGTATTCTTCAAATGCTTTCCTTTAGTTTTGAGTCAGGTTCTCCACTGGCCTGAAGCTCACCTTCCCGCTAGGCTAGTTGGCCAGCAAGGGCCGGAGTCTGCCTGCTTCAGCCCCTCAGGGGCAGGCTTATAACCTGCACCGTTGCACTCGGTTTTTGTGTTCTTGCCCGGGCTCCAGATTTGGGTCCGCTTGTTCATGTAGCAAACACTGTACTCAGCCACCTCTCTAGCCCCCTAACATGTTGCTCTCGTCTACGTAAATACTGGATATTTTTTTCTTCCTTCCTCCCTTTGTTTCTTTTTATTTGTCTATTTTGATTTTTTTCCCCTCATGTACCCTAGTCTAGCCTCTTACTGTGTAGCTGAGGCTGGCCTTAAAGTTCTGGTGATCTTCACTCCACCCCTCCCCTCTTCCCAAATGCTAGACTTACATGTGTGTGCCATTATGCCTGGGTAAAATGTTCAGCTTTTAGGGTCCTGTCTAAGGATTCAAGAGCTAACTCAACTACAAGAACTATGCCTGGCCACCAGAGCATCAACAAGGCTGCCCCTCCCCCCCAACACCACATATGTCCATGTGCCCATGTATGTATGCATTCAAGGCTGTGTGTTAAGGCATGCATATGTACATACATGGAGGTTAGAGGACAACCCTTGGTGTTCATCCTCAGGTTCCTCTAACCTCTCACTGGCTTGGAACTTCACCAAAAACCCAGGCTCTCTAATAATAGAGCCTCGGGGACCCACATGTCTCTGCCTCCCTAGCACTGGAATTATAGCCCCAAACTACCATGTTGACTTTTTACATGGGTGCTGGGGACAAGAACTCAGGTCTTTATGCTTTTGAGGCAAACATTTTATCAAATGAACTCTGCCCCAGGCTGAGTTTTCTATTTATAAGAAATGGCACTGAAGCAATCTTTCCTGTGTTTCCAACTTCAGAGCTTTCCCCACAGCCCCCATTCCCCAACCGTCCACTCTCCCATGGGTCTCTTGGGTTGTTAATAGAGGCCCAGCCTGGAGGACACAGTGAACTTCTCTAGAAGGCAGGAAGCTACAGGGCTACAGCTAGGACACATTTCCACAGCGCTTGTCTGTGCATGTCACAGACACACAGCAGGTTCCTGGTCCTGAACCTCACTCCAGATTATGAACTCCACGCCTGTCTGCAAAGTTGTCATTTCCACCGAGGCATTCTTCAAAGCCGTCCCTCATGAAGCTCCTTCCCAGCATCCCCCTCCCTCTCTTTCCCTTCCACCTGGCCACAGAAGGCATTTTCTTTTCCTCTTTGAGCACACTGGGGAAATTCTTCAGGGACAGATGCTACCTGATCCATGACCTGCACACATACACATCCTGAGGCAGGAAGGTTGGTTCTCAGCCAGGCCAGGCACAACACCACCACTCTCCAGCTGGTCTACTAATTTTAGAACCCAAGAAGCCATCTTTCTCCCAAGCACTTGGACAGACACATAGCACCCCCATGTGTGAGGTGAATCATTTGGAGCCCCCCTTGCTCTTAGAGCCTGTAATACCTTTGACTTTGGGGGAGCTATACCCACTAAGTGATTAATTTTAAAAAGAAACATCACACACTTAGAGGGCATGAGTCCCTGGGCGGAAGGCAGAGGCAGCAGACTCAGGAGAGGTGGCAATGGCAATGGTGGCAATGGCAGGTAGACTACACAGATTCCCCTCTTCACAATTTGGAAAGCATTTGCCTGCAGCAGTGCCAATCTCATGGTGTCACCGGCACGTGGGTAGGACTGCCTTTCTTTTCATCCTGAAAGCTGACGAAGAGAATGTTGTTGAGTTCAGTAAGCAACTTGCCTGGACACTAACGGGAAGTGCATGAGGTCAATAGATCTTTGAATTCTAAAGCCTGTTCTGGGTCTGTTGCAGCAGGCTGTACAGCAATTGTAAGTTCACACTAAAACCACCTTCAATGACCACATAAGGAGAGACTATTAAGACAGAAAGGACATATGACATGACCCTGAGAGGCAGAAAAATTGACTGTGAAACTTAAGGGGAGCTGGAGAGATGGCTCAGTGGGTAAGGGGGCTTGTCACCAAGGCTGATGATCCGGGTTCGATACCCGGGATTCACATGATGGAAAAGAGAACCAACTCCTGAAAGTTGTCCTCTGACATCCAAACAGGTGTGGCCTTATGCTTGAGATGCATACATGCACACAGATACATACACACAGAGAAACACATGTGTACACACACGAGTACACACATGTACACACGCACACACAGATGCACACACAAAAATATAAAAACAATTTTTTAAAACTATATGAGTGGGCTGAAGATATGGCTCAGTGGTTAAGAGCGCTGACTGCTCTCCCAGGGGTCCTGAGTTCAAATCCTAGCAACCACATGGTGGCTCACAACCATCTGTAATGGGATACAATACCCTCTTCTGTGTGTCTGAAGACAGTGACAGTGTACTCATATACATTAAATAAATAAATAAATAAATAAATAAATAAATAAATAAATCTTTTAAAAACCTATATGAGCATGTGGTACTATTTTTTTAAAGTACACATATGCTAAAAAATATCAGGAATATCACATTGCTGTTAGGTAATTCTTTGTTATTATGCCTTTCTAAGTCTTTTCAAAGTTCTCCCTTAAAATTATATTGCTGTTACATGAAAACAATACATGTTTTACTTATCTATACACTCTTATGGTAGAAATAGCCAAATGATATTCCTGCATAATTTTTCTACAGAGATGGAAGTATAATTCTATTTTTTTTTTTGGTTCTTTTTTTTTTTTCGGAGCTGGGGATCGAACCCAGGGCCTTGCGCTTCCTAGGTAAGCGCTCTGCCACTGAGCTAAATCCCCAGCCCCATATAATTCTATTTTTAAGTCATGAACACTGGCATAAAGCGTGTGCTGTTCTCCATCTAATTTTTTCAATTACTATGCATTGTTAGGACTTCCCTATCAGAACCTTTACTTTAGCCTCGCTCCCAGTAGCAGCCGTACATGGACTCCACTGGCTGTCAACACTCGAGTAGCCAGCCCATTTTTAGATATATTTAAGATGTTCACACTGCACATTATACATGGATAACATCTGCCTAGCAACCCACTAACCATGAGTAAAGTTTTTAAGTTTTTGTCAATTCGATAGAAGAGGGAAATGGGGGTACTTTTTTTTTAAATAAAATATTTATAAAAACCCAAGTGTTATGACACACATGTGAAAAATGTCACAGTGAGACTCATTGTATGCTAACCAAAACATTCATTCAAATGTAAATTTGAAGAGAAAAAAAATTCCCACAGTGACTAATGCAGAAAGTATATGACAACATTTCAAAAGCTATCAAATAACTTGGCAATTCCCTTAAATAAGCTTAACTCTTAAGTGACTGTAACTGAGGGTGACAGTATTTCCCTCTTGGTATTCTCTTATGAAAATGAATGCCTGTTGTTAATTGTTAATGTGCATTAGTAATGAGGCCCAGTCCTATTTACAGCAGGACATGAGGGCTAGCTTGTGATATTAGATATTATTATGGTTCGTAGTACAAGGCTGTCACTAAAATGTTCATCCCTTATTGCAGGAAATATTAAAAGATGGCAGAGCCTTTTATCCCATGCTAATGCCAGCCCCATTGAGCCACATGGCACTTCAGGGTACTTTTATCTCATCAGCTCCACGCTGCCCCCAAGTACTCCCACACCCGGGTGGTCCCTAGACTTAGTTCCAGCACCGAGGGCCATACGGAACTAACCATCATTTATCTCTGGTTAGTATCTCTCCTGGTGGCTCTCTACTAGCCTCGGACTCTCTGGTTCTAGCTACCTGGTAAAATCATGACTCAATAACCTGTAACTTATAAATCAGATTTATATGTTAAATTCTCAATCCACAATACACCCACACAATAAACTCACAACCAATTGATAAAGATATAAACCGCCCACCTTGATAGGATAAATTGACCTATAGAAATCCATCTCTTAAGGAATATTCATAACAACCTGTATCTATGTTGTGCATGGCCAGGATTGTTTATGTCTGCATCCATGTTGTCTCTCTCATTTTTGCTTCTCCTCCTTCTAAAACCTCTATTTCTGCCTACCTTCTTGTCCAATGACAGGCCTCGTTTTATCTTGTGTCTGCCTTCTCCTGCATAATGACATCAACCTACAATCCCTGTAACTGAATGACCACAAGGAATGTACCCTGTTGCAAAGTTATCTGGAAATAAGGAAGGTTTTTGGGGCTGGGCAGTTCTCAGGGGTGGGGCAAAGGCCTATTTATCACATAGTGGACAGTTCAGCCTAGGAGATGGGTGGCATGCTCTAGACAGTCAGTCAGCAGAAGTCCTCCCTGGGGACAACCCCTCCAAGTCACTTCCCTCAACCTCTCTCACAGGACCGTGGTGCAGTTCAGGGAAGCTGGGTGGGCTGCTCTGTTCCGAGCCTCCTCGCTTTATGGTTTTCAGTTACGGGCAGTATCCAGATTTTTCCCATGTGGCCCATCTGCCCATTGGAGATTTGAGATCATCTTACTAATGTGGAAAAGATTGTGAAGGGAAATGACTTCAACGTGAAATGACTTCAATGACTTTAGCCAAGACCTAACTCGAATCAATCCACTATTTAGTTCTTTTAGAATATTCCTTTCAAAATATTTGAACAAAGAAATTTCTGTATTAAAGAGGTTTTTTCCCCCTTAAAGAAACCCAAACCAAGAGCAGTAGAAAAGTCCTTGAAAGCAGAACAAGGCGGGGGTGCCCTTGCTCCCTTTGTGTGTACGTTGGCTGCTGTATTGTGTGTTATAGAGTACAGCGCAAACCCACAAAACATGGTAATGTGCAAAAAAGGAGATTCCATTTTAAAGAGGAAATAAAAAAGCATACATTCTGGAAAGGTGACTGAACTCGGAATAAAAGATACACTATCTTATTCAAAGACATATAAATCACCACAATAGTAATAACAGAGACATTAAAAATGGTCTCAGTGAGCTCCCGCTGAAGAACATTACAGTCAAGATAATCTACACAATTGGTATGTGGATTTTATGCAAAGCAAAGTTGCCCAAAGACGATTTATAACGTGAAACAAAAGAGCTAGGAGTAAAAATCTCTTAAAACCTTCACTTCTGAACACTGTGAGATTTTGAAGCCATATAACAACCATGTCTCTGTAAATCGTGTGGTCCTGACAGAGATACAGGAAGAGGAGAAAAATCACTATCTGAATAAAGCCGGTATTCCACAAACAGATCCAGCTGCTTTTGTGGAAATCTTCTGAGAAACAGAAGTCTGAACATAGCCAGCACAATAGTCATAGAAAAACCAGAATGTCGTGACAAAGTCTGTAGGGCAACCTCGGGGAGAATTTCATGTTTGTCTCTGAAACAGTGATGTGTGGTAATTTTCTATTCCTTCAGATTTCAAAATCCAGAATCAAAATAAGACACAATGAATTACTGACAGAGGGAAAGAGAAAGCACACACTGTTTCCTTGTATTGTCCGTGACTGGGTTTTGGTCTCATTCAACATCGTTAAAACCGAAACTAAAAGAGACAGATGCCATGATTCACACAGGTAATCCCAGGACTAAAAATGAAGGATCGTGAGTCTGAGGTCAGCTCGAGCGACACAGTGACATTCCTTCTAAATCAACCAAACGAAAGTAAATGAGCACGGCATTCCCTTAGTTAACATAATTTACTATGAAGAGAATTCCTATGGACTGAGGAGGCAGTGGATCTAAACCTAAATAATGAGTGTGGACAGATTTGGCACTGTGGTGAGACTGCTGGTGACAGTTGGTATGCTGGCAGTTAATATCCAGATCTTACCTTCTCCTCTCTCCTTCCTTCTCATCCCCAGCCACATCCTCCCTCCTAAGGGAAGGGGAGGCCTCCCATGGATATCAACCTGCCTTGGGTATATACCCAGGAATGGTATAAGGTGTGTGTGTGTGTGTGTGTGTGTGTGTGTGTGTGTGTGTGTGTGTGTGATATGTGTTTATAAAATACATGCAGAGGTCAGAGGACAATCTAGGTGTCAGTCCTTATCTCCCCTCCCCACTTGTGCGAGAGACTTGTGTGTCACTGCTGTGTCTATACATCCAGCTAAGAGTCCAGGGACTCTGTTTTCTCTGTTTCCCACCTTCCCATAGAAGCACAGACCCTCGCAACTGCACCCAGCTTTCTGAGGAGAACTCAGGTTCTTGTGCTTGCAGGGTGGGCATTTTATCCAGTGAGTCCTCTGGCCAGCCCTCTCCCAAGCTTTTGTTGTCTTGGTTGGTTTTGTTTTCTTTTCCCACAAAGGATGCTCCTTCCCGAAGCATCTCTAGCTGTGTCTGTTTATTTTCTTTAGGCAAGAGCCTAAATTTGGATTCTTTATTTGGTAAGTTGGAATGTCATTCAGGAAAATGGCAGGAAGGCCAAGCTCAATGTGGCAAGGTCTGAGCTGCGGCCAAGCGGTCATGTGTGACCTCATAAAGTTGCTAGGCTGCCCAGCACCGAGATCTCCCCAAACAGGATGGGTCTGATGCTCCCATGCTGGTATTCCTCCGGGGCTAATGTGCGGCTCAGGTGAGATAAGACAAAACTGTCTTCATTAACACCGAGTCTATAATCTGCAAGGTATTGATTTTGGCACTTACTAAGACTCTCGGCACTTAAACCCCACAGTGCACTAAACTGCTCAAACTGTCAGGGCCGTTTGGTCTCGTTTTAATTTTTGGTTTAGTTTTAGATAGGGACTTGTCATAGATCCCTGGGGGTCTGAAACAATCTGTGTCCTCCAAACTGGCATCCTACTTGTGTCAATCTTCCTGACTCAGACTTCTGGGTGCTGGGATTACAGAGTAACCCACCATCCCGGGCTGACTTGCTAGTTTAAATGCTCACTAGTAGGCTCTACATCCATAGGGAGGAGTCCGATTATCTGTACCGTCGATTCCTCCCCACCCCCTCTCTCCTGCGGAGTGCTTCAGAAATAAATAATCTTGGGATAATCGTTGGAGAATCACTGGAGTGAAGATGAATGATTTGAGAACTCCAGAAATGGTCCTTGCAAAGAATAAACCAGGTCCTGTTCATTTGGGGTTGAATATTCAAACACACGGCATTGCTTTAATTAATGATGACCTGCTGAAAGTTGGTACCCGAGGTGGTTTCCAAATGAGTTTCCCGCAGAAGAAGATGCCTCTTCTAGGTCTGCTCTTAGAGCTGGCTGGAAATGCAAGGGCCTTTTGCTTTCCATGACTCTCGTTCCTCTATTCCTATTTTGGGCAGCTTCTGCCTTCACTCTCTCTGACACGAATAACCTCCTTCTGGTTGCTCCTTTTCACTTTGGGGAGACTAATGGGACCTTGTCATTCAAACCAGGACATGTGCTGAGCCCTGTGGGTGTGTCACAGGCCAGATGGATGAGAACGAAATAAAACTTAAAAGACGCTGGCAACCAATGGTGCATCCAGGATGGGAAGTAATAGAGACTTTGTCCACCAACAGCCATAGAACCCAGTGAGAGCAACTTGGTCACTCAGGACAGATTGCTACCAGCTAACTCCGAGATAAATTACTAGGTCATTAGAGTTGGCTTGACTTGGATGTTTGCAGGACTTCCTCATCTTCCTTAGGGTCCCTCCTCATACCCTGACAGGAACTCAGCACACTCCCCTAGAAGAGCCAACTCCGCCCTCTCTGATTAACTGGAGTTGGGAACTTTGCTTTTCCAAGATGGAGTCTAAGTGTCTACTGGCCTGTTGCCCCCATAGTAAAGAAGACAGTCAGCTGATAGCGCTTCCTATTAATCTAATCAACAGCTGTGGCTGGGCGTAGGTTGGGCGGGAACTTGTCTTAACATGTATAAGGTCCTGGATTTGATCCTCAGTGCTGTAAGAGACTCGTATGTGCTGGGTTTAATGTATGGCTCCTCGGAAGTTACTGAGGGATCCCCTGGAAGGCTGTTTTACCAGAAATAATTAAATTCCAGGTAGTACAGCCTCCTCAAACAGCTTGAAGCTGGGGGTGGGGAGATAGAGGTTGAGACTGGGCTAAAAAAAAAAACTCGGGGGTTGGGGATTTAGCTCAGTGGTAGAGCGCTTGCCTAGCAAGCGCAAGGCCCTGGGTTCGGTCCCCAGCTCCGAAAAAAAAAAAAAAAAAAAAACTCTTCAGTGGCCGCTCTCCCCGAATCACCTCATTATGAGAATGGGGGTGTGGGGGTGGGAAACTCGATTATTTCCAAAACAAGAGGTTGGCAGCTATATGGAGCCAGTATTTGGAGCTGCTAGTAAAATAACAATAATGACGACAACAATAATTATTATTCATTTATCATATGTACACACTATATTAATATGTGGATATTACTATAATTATTATTTAGCTCACCTGCCTCTTTCTAGTTCCTGGAATAGTTTATTTCACTGAATCTTCTTAGCTAGCACACACGGAAGGTGTGCGGCCCTCACACGGTGAGGACCACTGGGGTCCATTAAGAACAGTGTGAGTCTAAATTCACGCATGTCAGTGACTGACTACCCAGTTTCCAGCTACCCGACCGAGCCCAAGTTCATCAATATAAGTCCTTTGTCCTGAGAGACTGGTTCGGTCAGAATTAAACCAGCCCGCCAGCAATATCTTGACTGCACTCAATTTAATTCAAGGAATGAGAAACTAGGAGAATGAGGCTTTTGGGACAGAGGCCCCAGCACTTTTATGAGAGATCACCTAGACATCATTCTTCCCGTCAGCCATCTTTTTTTGCTGGTGGCCATCTTACCCCACAGAATTAGTCAGTCTTAAGGCAACCTGACACCAAAGGCGGAACAAGGCTCCAGAATGAAATGGATTCCATGGGTAGCTGCAGACTCTTCACTGAAGCTCAGCCAGTCTCTAGGGCAGGTCCTCAACCCTTTAACACAGTTCCTCATATGGTGACCTCCAACCATTAAATTATTGCATCTTAACTGTAAGTTTGCTACTGTTATGAATCATGATGTACATATCTGATATACAGGGTATCTGATATGGAATCCCCAGGAAAAGGTCATTTGATCCCCAAAGGGGTTATGACTTACAGGTTGAGAATAACTGGTATAGAGATTTTAAGGTATAACTTGAATTTTTCAAAACCTATTTTTGGTGAAGGTTCTTAAACATTTTAACCTTCCTTGTAGCCCACCAGACGTAATGGAAAAGAAAGGATACAGGAGGGTGAAGGGAGAGGTGGACTCATTTAGTAAGGTTCCTTGGAGCAATGCCTGTCTGTGATGTCTGGAAAATGGCGGTTCAATCCATATAAGCAGCAGCAGCTCAATCTATTCACAAACACAGACACAGCAGCAGTCCAGGTCGGTAGAGTTGGGATGGCGAACAGGAATCGGCAACAGTGGCACGACTGACAGAGACAACCAGGCCTCAGCCTCCGTACCAGTCAGCAAGAGGAACCAGCAGAAACTCTAGGAGAAGGTTTCAGCTGTGCCGTTCTCAGGGAAGTGAAGATCAGCAAAGACTCAAGACTCACGAGCATCACACAGCTAGCTGCATAACCAAGCCTAGTTCATCCCCTGTCACTGTCCATCGAGCTCTGTCTATACTCCCTCCAAACATCCTATGTCCTCCACGGTTCTTGCCTCAGCACAAGTGTCCGTCTCAGCTGACATCACTTAGTCAATCAGCCTGAGTCAGTGGAAGCAGCAAGGAGCCACCAACTCACTCACCACCAGAAGATTTCGGTGCATTTCTCTCTGTGGAGTCCCAGGGAACTGAGTTCAACTATGCAATGTAAGGCAGCCAATGCATCAGTCATAGCTTCATCACGTGTCCTTTCCCATGCTTGCTTTAGCAGAACATCCTTCCTCTGCTTCAGTGAAACGTTCCTTCACCAGTCTGCCTTAGCCTCTCACCTGTGTCCACTTGAGGAAAACACTCCTTCAAGAGTTCCCAGCAAAACACTATCCGACACAAGTGGCCTTAAGTTTCTACTCCAAGTAGGATTGGATTCAACTGCACAGAACTGAAATAAGTGACAGTGGCTTCGTCAAGTTGGAGGTGTGTTTGGTTTTTGGGTTAGCTTTTATGCAGACCAGAGGTAAGACTGGAGATGGAGCTCAATTGGTAGAGTGCTTGCTTAATGTAGGAGATCCTGTTTTAATTCTCAAGACCCTATCAACCAGCTATGATGGTACACACCTGAGACAGATTTGTACACACCTGTGATAGGATGATACACACCTGTGATATGATGGTTCACACCTGTGATATGATAGTACACACCTGTGATATGTTTATACACATCCATGATATGATGGTACACACCTGTGATATGTTTGTACACACCCATGATATGATGATATACACCTGTCATACGATGGTTCACACCTGTGATATGATGGCTCATACCCATGATATGATGGTTCACACCTGTGATATGATAGTACACACCTTTGATATGTTTATACAAACCCATGATATGATGGTACACATCTGTGATATGTTTGTACACACCCATGATATGATGATATACACCTGTCATACGATGGTTCACACCTGTGATATGATGGTTCACACCCATGATGGTACACACCTGTGATATGATGGTTCACACCTGTGACATGTTTGTACACACCTGTGATATGGTGGTTCACACCCATGATATGATGGTACACACCTGTGGTATGATGGTTCACACCCATGATATGATGGTACACACCTGTGATATGATGGTTCACACCTGTGGTATGTTTGTACACACCCATGATATGATGATATACACCTGTCATAGCAGCATTAGGGGGTTTGGAGGGGTAGTCTGGAGGACCAGAGCTCAATGCCATCCTCAGTTACACATAGAATCCCAGGCTAGTCTGGTCCACATGAGACCCTGCCTTCATTCTAAGGTTAGCCCTTCCATCTGGCAACTCTGCCACCTTAACACATCTTCGTTTCTCTAGTCTAGGGTGTCTTCTCCACCTTCGAATCTGAGTCTCCTCAGCAAAGGGGGCTGGGCAATCGTTGTACACAATACTTCTCCTTCTATACCAGAATCTGTACGCAGCCACCACATTCTGACTGAGAAACGAGGTGTTTTCTTGAAAGCAGTGTGCCTGGCTAGCCATTAGGACTCTGCCACTGACTAGTACAAGAGGGAAATGGGTTGGGATGGAGAAAACAGTCACAGCTATGCTATGTTCTTCCTGTTGCTCAAGGCAGTGTGACTGCTCAAGGCAGAGGTACTTGATAAATATTTGCTGAACTAGATAAAATTAACTAAGAGAATTCAGGCTGATAAAGATTATTCACAGTTGACTTTGTGGTTTGTCAGCTCTGGTCTTGGGTATGACAAAATGAGAAAACCAGCTTCCTTACAGCAACTGGAGAACAGTACCCATATCTAAACATCTTATGTTAGTGATTGTACAAAACTGTTTACCATACAAAGTGGTTAGGTGATTCTAGAAATTACCCTATATACATGCATGTATACACACCATGTATAAGGTTTTTTTTTAAGTTTCGACCATTTTAAGGTAGTTACATTACCTGTGCTGACATAACCCCCGATGTTGATAAAAGAGATTTTTGGCAAATGTTTCAAATGCAGGAAAGTTTGCGGGCCTCTTTATAACTGTAGGGTTCAAAGTAAATAAAACTTTGAAGGGATCCTTTTTTCATTAAAATTCTTCTAAGATCTCAAATCATTGTTTAGTAGCTAGAGTGTGAATGAATGAAATGTGTCGACTTGTCCTGGAGTCCCGGGATGGTAAAATCAAGCTAGAAAAGGCCCCGTGCATTCTTTTGCTGCTCCATAACTAAATCAGAAACAGCCCAATGTTCTTCTGGACCCAAATGACCTTGAACTCAGAAAACTGACCAAATGCAGTAGAACCCTAGGCCACTTTTCAAGGTCTGTACCATCTAATAACATGCAGAATTTAGAATCTATGATCCTTTTTGTTTGCTTTTGTTTTTGTGTTTGCTTGCTTTTGTTTTGTTTTGACTCAGAAACCTCAGGGAGAAAATAGAACTGAAAATGGAAGCCTTGCCCTTGTCGGTCCTGCATCTGTCAAGGTTCGAAACAGATGGGAAGGTCACCTCTGTGAAGATGCTCTCTCATAACAAAGGGCCTCGTGGAGGTAGAGCAGTCGGTTAGTTTTCTACTCAGAGTAGACAGAAAGCCTTTTAAGAAGGCGGGGACTGGTGAGAAGTTGCCAGAATATAAATGAGGGTCAGCTGCTCCAGTCTTCTAGTCTGCAGGTGAGGGAACTACCTCTCAGAGAACTAACAGGCCACAAGAAAGGCCCCCAGAGCAGTAACTGCAAAGTGAACCTCTTGTTTCATAGTCCAGCACACAGTCGGGATAAAACAAATCACCTTGCTGCTCCTTTCACAGAAAAAAGAAACCTGGTCTCATCCCTCGACTTATTGACTCTATGTTGTTTGGGGTTTGGGGTAAGGGCTCCTTTTCAAAATATCTGAAAGTTTTCCAGAGCTTTGTTTATGGGGAGATTGCTGATCAATGCCTTGGGCTTTGACCTGATGGGAAGTAGAAGCGAGTCTGTTGTCTTTCATCCTTGGTCTTGCCCTCTCACTGTCCACTCACCTCCCCAGGGCCCTCATTACCTACACGTGGTGGGCATAGCATATTCTCTGTGGTCCCTTTGGCTGCAACACTCCCAAATCACAAGGCTCTTTCTTTCCAACTCTGCAGGTAGCAACATCACACTGGGATCCTGAAATTACCCATGTAGGAAACATTTGTCCCAGAAAAACTACAAAACAGAATAGACTGAAAATCAGGGTTCTATTTCAGAGTGCCCTTGTTTTTAAGGACATGGACACTGGGTTGATCTGAAGCTTACTATTAATCCAAGGCTGGCTTTGAACTCCTAACCCTGCCACTTCCTCCCAAGTACCAAGATTGCTTTTTGGGGTGGTATGGTGGTACAGGATCTTAGAATATCTTTGACCTAGAAATCTTCCTGCCTTGATAGACTAAATCCTGGTGTTACAGTTGTGTACTCATACACCCAGCTTGAAAAGCCAGTTTTGTATGCATTGACCAGCACACCATGGGCCAGAATTAACTACAGACAAAGCAACAAGAGCCTATCAAGATGACTGTTTTGTCCACCCATGATCTCATAATAATACTGCCCCTGCCTCAAAGAGTAGCAAGAGAGGATTAAAAGATCAGACAAGTTTTAACTGGTATAAAGCATTTCAGCCTTCCTCCTCACAGTAGTTAATACTAGATAATGTTTTAATTATTTGAGTGTATGAGTGTGTCTATGTTCCTGTCTACACTACATGTGTGTGGGGATCCAAGCATGCCTATCTGCATGCATGTGAAGGTCAATGAGTGTCTCCCCCAATCTCTTTCAACCTGTTATTTTTACGTGGAGGAAGGGTTTATTGTAGCTCATGGTTCCTGGTTACAGTCCATCACAGCAGGGAAGACCAAGAGGCTTCAGAGAACTGTCAACATTATTTTTGAGACAAGATCCCTCACTGAATCTGGGGGTTCATGGCCAGCAAGCTCCAGGGATCCTCCTATCTCTGCCTCCCCAGTGTTGGGATTACAGTCAAATGCTGCCATACCAGGCTCTTTGTGCAGATGCTGGCAATCCAAACTCAAATCCTCGTGCTTCTGAGGCAAGCACTTTACTGACTGAGCCATCTTTCTTGGTCCCATGATGGCTAATCTTGATTGGATTTGATTGGACTGAAAGCAACCTGGAGGATAGTGTTTCTCTGGGTGTGCCTGGGTGTGGGTCCAAGTTCTGCTCCACTGCTGGGGTATGGGCATGCCTCTAGGGAGGCAAAATGTAGAGAGGTTGACTGCGCTTCCGCCGCCACACCTCCGCTATTGGGTGCTGGGCTTCAGGGAAGTGTGAGACACTGCTCCTGGGGGTAGGCAAAAGCAGTCCAAGATGTGTGGGGGATTGGGCAGTGAAGCTGGGGTTCCCCGACCCCTGGGCACCCAGTTACTGCTAGGTGTCACACAGAGGAGTCAGAAATGAAGGATCAGGGGTCCACGGGCCCACGAAGGGTCCTGGATTGTTGGGGGGTCCACAGGCTGAGGACGGCACCTAGCCAGAGGCTCTGACTTAGCTCATCAGTGATTTCCTTAGCTGGAAGCGCAGAGAGGCCTTCTGTGGGAGACTAAGGCTGTGGCTCTGTTGGCGAAGACCTTCTCCATGCTCCCCACAGCAGTTTCAATGAAAGAGATAGTCCATGTTTATCCATACCGTTTATTGACTGTTCATCGTGAAAAAAGGATGCGTAACCACTTCTCAGGGTGGACCAGAGATTAAATACCTTGTGCAGAGAGGAATGTCTGGGCAGGGAAGGTTATAGGCTAAACCCTCAGGGTCTCTAGTTCCCTTGTTAGCGTGGAGAACTCTGTTCTGGGTTACTTGGCCCACCTGGGGAGTGTGGCCACCTGTATCCGACCAGGAATCCAGCAGGGCGGTGCCTACCGACTCAGATGTGTACCCGAGTTCCGGCGTCTCAGACCCACTCTCCCTTACCAAGTTTTCTGGCACGGTCCATTGTACCACACCTGGGGGACGTTTTAAGACAAGACTAGATTAGACCTAATGAATGGTTTAATTTTTTGATGAGTTCAAAATCTGAATAGAGGATGGAGCGGTGGTTGAAATAATTATACCACCTCCGGGCAGGAATGCGTTTGAAGGGCATGCGCTGCCTTCCCACTTCCTGGTTGTCATAAGATAAGCAGCCTTTGCAATAGACTCCCGGCTCCATAGTGTTCTGCCAAAACTTAGGCCCAAAGCAATGGATGCAGCCAAATGTGGGTGAACATCTCTAAAACCAAAGCAAACTTTTCCTTGTTTAAACCGTCTCAGGTGTTTGTCACTGTGATGAAAATGTCATCTCCCTCCTTTGAATGTGGATCTTACTGGTTGGTACCACTTTTTGAGGAATGTAGACAAGCGTTTCTGCCATAGTTAATAGTGGTGTTATCTTTTACTTTATTTTAAAAATTATTTTCTGTGTATGAGTGTTTTGCCTGCATGTATATTCATGCACCATGTGTGTACCTGGTACCCACAGAAGCAAGAAGAGGGCATTGGATCCCGGAAACTGAAGTTAGAGATGGTCGTAAGCCACTGTATGGGTTCTAGGAATTCAACCTGGGTCCTCTGGAAGAGGAACAATGCTCTAAACTGCTGAGCCATCTCCCCAGCCCCTCTTATTTTATATATATACACATATGCATACACACATGCATACACACATACACACATATACACAAACATATACACACATACATATGCATATACATACACACATATACTCATACAAATTCACGCATGCATATACACATACAGACATGCATATACACACATACACACATGCATACACACACATACACACATACACACATACACACACATACACATACATATATACATAAACACATACACACATATACAGACACACACGTGCACACACATATACACACATACACATACATACACACATATACACATACACATACACACATGCATACACACATACACACATACACACATACATATATACATAAACACATACACACATATACAGACACACACGTGCACACACATATATACACATACACATACATACACATACACACATGCATACACACATACACACACTTATACATACACACACATATACATATACATACACACATACACACATACACAGATACACACATACATACACATACATACATACACACAGATACACACATACACACACATATACTCACACATACACACACTACACACACACACACAGATACACAATACATACACATACACAGATACACACAGATACACACATACACACACATACACACACATACACACATATACACACATACTCACACATACACACACACACTACACACACACACACACACACACACACACACACACACACAAAACAGTGTTTGTGCCAGGCCTGGTGGTGTGGGCTTGTAATCCCGGCTACTTTCCAAGCTGAGGCTCATAAGGACAAAGTCAAACTGGGTAGCTTGGAGAGAAAACACAGCCCTAGGTTCTACCCTCAGTACCAAAACCAAAGGAGGAAGTGGGAGCCAGGAAGAGGTATATATTAAATTAATTCATTTTCAAAAACAAGCATTTACCCTGAGTAACCAATGCTTGGACGATCACTGTTGGAGCTATAGCATGCCTTCTATTGCTCCTGTGGTACTTCTATGGCTAATTTACCCCAACACACACACACACACACACACACACACACACACACACACACACACTTACTCACACACGGGCTAAATTGTTCTGATCACTCCAGCAGCTAAAGCACCTTTCTTGACTTGATTTGGGGGTGAAAACCCAGCAGGAGTTTCCTGACTCTTTCTCCTCACTCCCTTGGAAGCAGGGGCTCATTTGGAGGCCACATGTTCTGTTTCTCCTTTAGTTCTCGATAGGAGCCTGTGTGCTGCCCAGATGTCACCCTTGACGGCATGGGAAAGACTATCTACTTAGGAGGCTAAGATCCAGGAAACTCATTCGCCTGCAGCCACAAGCCACAGATGTATCTTTGTTTCCTTCTGCTTCAGCCCTTTGTTTTAATTCTTGGGTGGTTCAGGAACCATGAGGCAAAGAGGAATCTATCTCAGGACCTCTTAACCCCATTCCAAGGCAAGGAAGGTGTGGCTCAGAACTCAACCTTCCAACGACTTTACTGAAATGATTCTATGGGTTATCGGGGAAGCTGCCAATCTCTTCCCCTGACGCATTCTTTTTTTTTTTTTTTTTTTTTTTTTGGTTCTTTTTTTCGGAGCTGGGGACCGAACCCAGGGCCTTGCGCTTCCTAGGTAAGCGCTCTACCACTGAGCTAAATCCCCAGCCCCTGACACATTCTTATTAAAAGTGTTAATGTCCCACTCTGTGGAAATTTCACGTGTCAGTGAAGCTCCAGCTTGGGCTGACCCAGCTCCAAAAGGACTTCCTAGGGAAAAAAGAATCCTGGCCCTTCCTCAGATTCCTCCCCCAACACCAGCCGCTCTGCTCCGGGCTGGGTGGGGGGCCTTTGATCTTGACAGGGATCCTCTTCCAGGCCCTTTTAAGTTTCATAACTGAACATTACACCTCCCACGTGCTCACCTGGGTTTCAAAGCAAATGCTTCTGCCTGCAAACATCTAATTTGAGAGTTCAGACCCTCACCAGAGGGGGGAAAAAAAAACCTATGAACTGTTTTGTTCTTTCTGCACCTCTGAAAAATCCAGTTGAGACTATCTTCATTAGGGAAGATACATTAATATTTGCTGTAGGAATGTTTATGGGAAGTTGCTCAGAAAAAAGAGACAAGTGAATTATATATATATATATATATATATATATATATATATATATATATATATATATCACTCTAATCATCTTCTAGAACCTTCTGATTGATGACCTCCATGAGAGGAACCTTGGGTTTTGTACTGGAAAGTTTTGTCTCCTGTGGGGAAGTGACTTACTCCTTCCTGTAGAATGAGAGAATTCAACTTTTCTTTGTCCTGGCTGTCAAGCCAGATCCGTCAACCCGGATTACCTCTGTCACAGCTAGATTTCCACTGGTGTGAAAAAAAAATGCCACAACCAAAGCAACTGTGGAAGGAAGGGCTTGTTTCCTCTTACACTTCCACGGTACCGTCCATCATCAAAGGAAGTGAGGCTGGGGACCAGGC
This sequence comes from Rattus norvegicus, assembly GCF_021556685.1. NCBI lineage: Eukaryota > Metazoa > Chordata > Mammalia > Rodentia > Muridae > Rattus > Rattus norvegicus. The sequence continues at coordinate 71,723,146 of NC_141546.1, read as the reverse complement.
AGGAACTTGGCGGCATGGCACAGCCATGGAGGATCCCCGTTTGCTCTCTTGTTCCTTCTTGTTTATTTCGCCTTTCTTCTACCACCTGCCTGGAAGTGACAGCAAGCTCTATGGACTGAGCCCTCCCACATCAATCACCAAACATTAGAATGCCTACAGGCTTACCCACAGACCTACCTAGAGAGCATTTTTCTCAGTTTGGACTCCCTCCTCCTAAATGACTAGTTTGTATCAATTTGACGAAACAACCAAGACATATACTAACTCTTATTGGCTAAGTTTTATTTTTCTTTTCTGCTCTTCTTCCTTCAACTTTTATTGATTTTGATATACATATGTCCTCTTTTAAGATGAATTTGCAAGTCTTTTAAAATGATTCTACAATTCCTTGAAGTCAGAGAAGGGAATCACGGGGAAAAAAGAGGAATGTTCCTGGGGGAAGAAGGTAACAGAATGTCTGTCTCTTGACTGAGGTAGTGATGACCTGGGGGTGGGGGTGGGGAGCATTTGTAGCAATTCACTGAAGTGAAGGGTTAAAATGTTGCATTTTACTGTAGCTAATGAAACCTCCTTAACTTTCATTTATTCATTTAACTAATATGAAGTTACTATAGCTACCAGGCATCCTGCATGGCACTGGGTAGGAGAATACACACAGTCCTGTGGGTTCTTCACCCACTTAGACAAGGAGCAAAAAGCCTCTGTTCCTCAAGCCACTGCTTAGCAAGGAGTCGGGTCTTCCCAGAGGAAAAAACAGCTTTTCCGTGTCAGAATCAGCATTCCATAGGTTCTTGGAAGTCTGATTCTACAATAGATCAAAAAAAAAAAAGTGATTAATTCCCTGCCATTGTAGAGCTTTGGGGCTGGAGGTGTGGGTATAAGCCAGTAAGGACAGAACATGGTTCTGTGATAATAAGCACTATAAGGAAATAAATATGATGTCATGTGAAGTATCTGGCTCGGCGTGGGGGTGTGTAGTCTAGGTAAGAAGTCAAGGATAGCTTATATGGGAACAGCATTTCAGCTAAGGTCCCAGTGGCAAGAAGAAACCACATTCATAAGTGTGGGAGAAGTGGATCCCAATGGCAGGGACAGGCAGAGTGAATTCTCAAAGTCCTATGGACCGTAGGAGATGAGGAAGGAGGCTGCTGCGGTGTGAACAAGCAGGGCAGAGGCTTGCAGAGGGGTCAAGTGACAACTTACTTCTGAAGGGTTAGAGACGTGGCTCTGAATAACGCTAAGGGCACTGCAGTGCCTTTTGCTCCTTAACAATTTTAGGATTGCAAGAGACCCAGGAGATAAGACAGGCCTTTAGCTTCCTGCAGCGAAAGGAGTAAACAAGTCCCAGAGACCCAGGGGGTTCAGGTACAGATGTGTTAGAACTCAGTTTGGTTTAAATTCAAGTTAAACCAATATTTACAGATTATCACAGTGTCGGGTTCTAGAGCCTCCCAATTGCTCCAGAGGCATTTAGACCTTGCAAGATTTAAAACTCAGAACAACCAGACTGGTAAGACTTCTGGCTGGAAGCAAGAGCTCCTGTAGGAGCTGGAGAAGAAAGAGTTCAAGGCTAGACTCAGCTACATGGGAAGTTCAAAGCCAATGTGCTATATGAGACCTTGTTCAAAACAAAAACAAGGCAAAACAATCAGCATTGAAGCCAGTCTTGACGCAGAGATGCAGAAATGGGAGGATGCACGTGAATGCCGTAGAGAGGAGAGGAGGATTCAGGAGAATCACAGTGCTGTGTCTGTCGGTGCTGAAAGGGGAGGGTAACAATACCAGGAAGCCCAGAGTCCTCTTTGAAATCCAAGAAAAGCAAGACTTGGATGGAAGCTATGCCAGGAAACAACTTCCGCCACCTTAAGCCAGGCCAGAATCTACATGACTCTTCCTTCATGTGATTTCCCCTGTCCAGATGCACTGCTCATTACACAAGTGGGAATATGGACTAGTTTCCTAGTCCCACATCCTGTTAGATCAGTGGTTCTCAGCCTATGGATCGAGATCCCCTCTGGGGTCAAATGACCCTTTCATAGAGGTAGCCTAAGACCATTGGAAAACACAGATATTTACATTATGATTCGTAACAGTAGCAAAATTATAGTTAAGTAGAAATGAAATAGTTTTATGGTCTGGGGGATCAGCACACCATGAGGAACTATATGAAAGGGTTGAAGTGTTGTGGAGGTTGAGAACCAGTGGGTTTGAGGATCTGCTGACCGTAAAACCAAAGCTCTTAATCTCCCTGTCCAGTTAAAGAATCTAGAAACATATGATTACACAGCAGCCGTCCACAGAAACACACCACTAACCCTCTGCTCCCTGCTGTGTATCGGATCCCAAGAGAAGCAGGAATTAAGCTTGTCACCTTATACCCCCACCTAGGCACTCAAGTGGATGACGATGAAATGCTGAGACAAAGGCTACATTTCAGGAGACATTTCCCTTTGCATGGGAGAGTTGTTGGTTTTAGTTTTTGTTTCCTTTTTTTTTTTTTTTTTTTTTTTTTTAGCGATTCTTTCTTTCTTCCCCAAGCTGGCAGAAATTTCCTTAACTGAATTCTGAGTTTGCATTTGTACCCTGAGCAATGGAGGCCACTACACCAGCTGCACCCCTGCCCTCAGCGAAGAATCCGGGTGCTACAACTTTAAGCTGTTGCCAATCTTTCCTTTGCAAGGGATGAATCAGCTTATACCCAGAGGTCAGCAAACTCTTTGTAGTCTGCGACTTCTTCTGCTCAGTCTCTCCTCACATGGGCTCTCTCTGCTGCTCAGGGTGAAGAAGATGGCGGTGTAGAAATTACCCTCTTCAAAGTTAGGGCTCTTTTTTGGTAAGCAGCAGAGTGTCCCAGAAAACAGTGGCAGCATGTAGAATGGGACTCCGGCTCAGGAGGGCCAAGAATTCTGACAGAGTATGGCAGAAGTCTTGCTCAGTTGCTAGTCCCTGTTTCTTCGTACTCAGGTGCAGTATTTTTCTACTACAGAAGAGCTCTCTCTAGTCCCCAAACCCAGTAATGGCCATGCCCCATATCCTTATACTTCTTCACTTCAAGGGAGTATATTCTGAGAATCAGTCCAGTCCTGAGCCTCCAGCGAGGCCTTCTGATTCTCCACTGGGTGTCAGCGTCTTTCTGAAGAAGGCAGGGCCCACTACATGGCTCGACCCATGCATGGCAAGACACAGAACACACTGACCATGCTTGCTGTCAGTTTGCTCTCTACCCCACTCATGTGACAGCTCGGGAAACACCTTCAGCCTTTGCCAAATGGTCCAGCTCAGCTTGTTTCCTTTGCTGTCTGATTCCCAGAAAATTCTGACACTGGTCTTATATCCCTAAACTCCGACGGGGGCTTCTCTCCGAATGAATCCTAATGGGGAGGGGGTCTATAAAACCTTAGACAATGTTTTTATTTCTTGGATTCAGAGTTACCTACCTATGTCTGTTTCTTAAAAACAAACTGTGTTTAGTGTTCGAGCCATGTCTTACTTCTGCCTCCCCGCTCCCTTGTTCTGCTTACACAGTGACATTGTGATGCAATGTGGGAAATGTTTACTTCTTTTTGATCAGATAGCAGAATTAGTAGTCACCATGGCAAATATTTACTTCTGAGCTGGCATCCTCCTTTGGACTCAAACATATAAACACCCATGCACCCCAAATGTTCCTTTTTTAAGCAACCCCAAACTGTGGTGTGGTAGGCTGAGCAGAGAAGGACCCTGCCAACTGACTAAGGCATATTTTTCTTTCATAAAAAAAATCTGCTTTGTCTCTGTCAAATTCTGCCCTTTTCTTCCCATGGCCTTGAGATGGGTTCTCCCTCTCCTCAAGACTGGTTGTATAAATGTGGTCACATTTCTCACACATGTACACCGGAAAGCTCTTAGAGCAGGCAGAAAGAGCAAACATGTCGATTTTAGTGCAGAAGAAAAAAAAACAAATTGTTGCTTTTTAGATAGTACATTCTAGTAAAGGATGGCTTGAAATTCATGGAAATCCTCCTGTCTCAGTCTCCTGATGCTGGGGTTATAGATGTAAGTCACCATGCCCTACTTAAGAAAAAATTTTAAATTGCTGTTGTGACTCAGAAAATATCCAGCACCATAGCCCGAGCTCCATTGGGACAGCTGGTGTGCTCTGCTCTGAATTGGACCCTGCACTGGCTAAGAAAGAGGATAACCATTAAGTTTCTGGCAAATGTTCTTAAATATTCCAACTAGGTTTGGTAGTGTTTACTCTCTGCTTTTTAACATTACTATCCAAAAATGCAAAGTCTGTGTGTGGTTCTCACTTACAACATGCCCGATGTTACTGTTATGTAGACTGGGCTGCAGTATTTTAGTCCTCATAAAATTAATTTTTAGCCATACACTTTTCATATTCGGTGTGTCGTTTTGAAGTGTAGCCACGGGGCAGCACAGCAGTGCCCCGATCAGTCGTGGCACAGGATGCTGACCTTAGAAGGTTCTAAGGAAGCAGAAGACTCCTAATGTCTGAGAGCACTGGAGTCACGCTCAGGCGGCAGCAGAACGCATCGCTCACATGGTTTATGGTGATGCTAGCCTAAACAAACCTACTCGTGCTGCCCATCAGTCATATAAAAGCATAGTACATGCAATTATGCATGGTGCAGAACACTTGATGAGCATGATAAGCAGTCGTTTATTGGTTTGTGTAGTGACTATACTATACTTTAAAAAATATTTATTTTTATTACTTTAAAAGTATGTGTGTGTGAGAGTGTGGCTCATCCACACCAGGGCAGACGCTTGCGGAGTCCGGAAGAGGGTGCTAGATCCCCTGGAGCTGGAATTGTAGGAGGTTGTGAACCTCCCAACACAGATGCTTGGATCATTCACAAGAGCAGGGCGGCAAGTGCTCTTCACTGCTTAGCCATCTCTCGATCCTCTATTTACATGAGTCTGCGTGTGTGTGTGTGTGTGTATGTGTGTGTGTGTGTGTGTAAGTGAGTGTGAGTCTGTGTCTGCTTGTGTGTATATATATGTATATATGTGTGTATGTGTGTACCTGTGTGTGAGTGTGTATGTATATGTGAGCATATGTGTGTGTATGTGTGTGTGTGTGTGTAAGTGAGTGTGAGTCTGTGTCTGCTTGTGTGTATATATATGTATATATGTGTGTATGTGTGTACCTGTGTGTGAGTGTGTATGTATATGTGAGCATATGTGTGAGAGTGTGTGTTTATATATGTGTGTATGTGTGAGTGTGTGTATGACTGTGTGTGAGTGTGTAAGTGTGAGTGTATGAGTGTGAGTGTGTGTGAAAGTGTGTGTGAAAGTGTGTGTGAGTGTGTGAGTGTGTGTATGTGTGTGTGAATATATACAGCCATGTGTGTAGGTGTGGGTGTTGTGCATGCCTCTCTGCACATGTGTATCCCAGAAGAGGGTTTCAGATCTCTCAAAGCTGGAGTTGCTGGAATGTTCTTATGCAGTTGCTGGAATCTGAACTCTGGTCCTCCTGATTACTCAGCAAGCATTCATAGCAACTCAGTCATCTCTCCAGCCTGTATGCTTTTAGTCATCATTTTAAAGAGTACTGTTTATTGTGGAGAGAAATAATTACGGTGAAGCATAATACTGTGCCAACAGTAGCCAAATACATCTCTGATTACAGCATCTCTTGATTGCATCAAGGGGTAATAGTGGGTGAGTGACCTCTACTTTCAAGGTTTGTGTAAGCTGTGCTCAGTGATGTTCAGATACAATTGTGAAACTAACAACTCGTTCCTCACAGTAAGTCTCTTCTGTTAAGCTTCATGTGACTGTACATCAGTCTTGCCTCTGAATGAATGTGATAAGGTAATAACTATTCTGAATTAATAGTTTTGTAAATCACAGTGCCACATGGTAGGAAGAGATTTAACTTAGAGACCGAGACATGAATTCTGGAGTCAAAGAATCTACAAATCTTCCCTGATATGAATCAATGAAGAAGACAAATCAGAAGAGAAATTCTATGTAAAATTTAATGTAAAATTCCTGTAAACAAATGAGAAGAAAAGAATACCATTAAAGTCACCTCCTGATAACAACCACATTCAGAGAAAGCACCAGTGGCTAATGAGACTGGAACAAGAAATGTGTGGAAGAATGGGCCTGCATAGTCTCAAACTCTCTTTACATGTCATTAATTGCAAAATTGATAACTTTATTGTGGAAAAACCCAGCAGATACCATTTTCACCATGAGCTCAACATTCCTGTTGCTGGAAATGGGACAAGGCGACCTCAGGTGCCCACTGTTGTGATATGTGTGTGTGCCCCAAATTCAGAACTTGAGTTTTATCACAAGGAAGCATCATATAAACCTAAATTTCAGGTGGTTCTTTAGGGTAACTGACGTGTACCCCTTAAACCTATCAAGGTCCTGAAAGACAGAGAACAGAGTCAGGGCTGTTTCAGAGTAAAGGAAACCGGTAAGGTGCGACTCAATCGGGCTGATCCCACTAAGGAAAAGTTGCTGAAATTTGAACCAAGTCCATATTGTTTTAATGTTAGTTTCTTCATAATGTAATTTTAGTGTGATCATGACAGAGGATATTCTTGCTTTTAGAGCACTTAGTGAAGTGTTTAGAGCGGAAGGAGAGAGAGGATGAGATTCTTGTCCTAGCTCTGATAACCAAAAGACTCAGGACGAGATACTCATTTAAACAGTGGGCGCATTTCTTCTTCTGTAAGATGGGAGCTTGTGCTAATTAAAATGTCTTCAGATTATTATCCTCCTGAAGCAGCACCAGCTGGGAGGTAGTAAGAAATGTAAATGCTTAAGTTCCATCCCAGATGAGAACCAGAAACTTTAAGAATACTCTGGTGTCCTTGAAACACACTCAGGTTTGAATAGCACCATCGTCACTGATGATGACCACGGGAGAGATGGCTCAGTGGTTAAGAGCACTGACTGCTCTTCCAGAGGTCCTGAGTTCAATTCCCAGCAACCACATGGCGGGGCACAACCATCTGTAATGAGATCTGATGCCCTCTTCTGGTGTGTCTGAAGACAGCTACAGTGTACTTATAAATAAAATAAATAAATCTTTTTAAAAAAAAATCTCTTTAGCCCCAGCCTTAATGTTCTCTGGTCCAAAAGGCACCCTTCTTCCAGTTCATTTGTCATTTTCTTGGTACCAACAAAGGGCTGGCCAGGGACCTGGGAGAGCTGGAACTACGGAAGCATGGTTCTCCTCCCAGGCAGTCAGACTTGGTCTCTGCTTATAGTGGATACAGATTAAACGTAAAGCATTTAATAACCCCACTTGGCTTGAGGACCATAAAAGAAACAGAGTAATGCATAATTAAGTTCCATGTGGTGCCTTATCTGCCTCTTACTAAAACGCCTGAGCCAGCCGTTCCCGGAAGGAGGGCGGAGAATCATCCCTGCACATTTCTATTGAAATGTTCACTCTTTCCTCATCATGGGGCAAACATCCTGGATGGCTCCAGGGATGTGACTCTTTCCTAGCGCCTTCTAAAGATGTTTTACACGTGCAGAGTCTAACCTGTGACCTGAAAAAGTATTTAAGCTTGCTTCTGGTTGGCTGTTATGAGACAGGATTTCTCTGTGTAGCCCTGGCTTTGCAGACCAAACTGGCCTCGAACTCACATACCCGCTTGCCTCTCCCTCCTGAGTGCTTGGATTAAAGAGTGCGCCACCACTGTCCAGCTGGAATTGGTATTTTAGCCTCAAATTTCTTTTACTTCAACTTTTAGTCTTTTTCATTTTGCATTCTTACTTATCGAACTACTATATATTTATATGATCCTAATTCAAATGACATGAAGGTCTCTGTAGAAAAAAAGATCTATATGCACCCCCCATCCTTTCTTCCTCTCATCGCTCCCCCCCCTAGTCCTCCAGGATCAATTTCTAATTGATTAATGATTGATTTTAAGATTAGGTCTCACAAAGTTGCCCAGGCTGGCCTCAAACTTCTGAGAAGCTGAGACTGCAGTCTTGTATCACTGTGCCTGGCTTCAATATACACTTGGCACCTGAAGTTGATTACATCCAAAAACGCACTGATCATCTTCCAACACTGGGCACATTTTATTTAAGCTTCTGTGCCATTGCTTGTGTGGGATCATAGTGAGAGTGACCCTCTCCTCACAGGGCTCTTCCTTCCTCAGAGTGGCACTTGGAAGTGCACAGTTGAGGAACTCGGCACCCAGTAAAAGTTAAATCCTGATGACCCAGTAATAATCATAATCAGAAAAGAAAACTCTTCTTGCATTAAATATCCGGGCATGGTTTTGTCTCTCCCTTTCATCCCCCACTATCTCCATTTCCCCAGTCTTCCAAAATAGCAACCTCTGGGGTCCCCGCCCCCACCCCCGCCATCTTCCCTTCCATTTGGTCTTGTCACAACTCACATTGTTCCATCTTGGAATTTTGGCTGGAGCAAGAAGTCAGAAAATTCCCCGGGGTCCCGTCTGCCTTGTTCTCAAAGGCTCATGGGCCAAGCTTCCGAGAATACTTGTCTGCTGGGTCACACAGCCTGCCACAGATGCCTTCCAACGCTGTCTCCAGTGTCTCTTCCAGAATGTTGCTAGCAACATTAGTGCTTCATTCCTGACATCGCTGTTTCCTCCTGGGCCGAATGACAGAGACGGATATATTTAAACATGTGAGGTTTCCTGGCTGTCTTTGGTGCCGTAAGCCTCCCACCCTCGCTTAGACCTGGCCATTTTGAATCTCACAAATAGACAATCCTCATTTTTGCAAAATGAACATTCGAAAGAATATATCCTTCTATATAGCAAATATCCCAGTGCTTTTTTTTTTTTTTTTTTTTTTTTGGTTCTTTTTTTCGGAGCTGGGGACCGAACCCAGGGCCTTGCGCTTCCTAGGTAAGCGATCTACCACTGAGCTAAATCCCCAGCCCCAAATATCCCAGTCCTTAAACATGAGGGATGGCGTCTTGTCCTTGGAGGCAGGGAGAGGAGCAGGGCATGACTGCCTCACTGCCCTCAGTCAGCATTTTATGGATAGATGGCACCTTGCTCACCTCTGCAGTCCAGTCTGTAGTCTGTCAGTCCTATTGCCCCATTCCCCACCCATAGCAAATGGCTATTCAACACTATTGGCTGTGTTTGAATCTAACTGCATGAACTGTTATGAAGTTTTAAACCCTGAATTAAGAAAATCTTTCTTGGGGTTGGGGATTTGGCTAGTGGTAGAGCACTTGCCTAGCAAGTGCAAGGCCCTGAGTTCGGTTCCCAGATCCGAAAAAAAGAAAAGAAAAAAAAAGAGAAAATCTTTCTCATCTTCACGGTAACTACGGAAGTGATTAGGCTAGTATTATTTTTCTCTGTGTGTGTGTGCACGCATGTGTGGATTCGTGAGCATACGCACATGTCTGTGCGTGCATGTAAAGACCTGAGGTTGACGTTAGAAGTCGTCATCAATTGTTCTCTATCTACTTCATTGGTGCAAGGTTTCTCAGTTCAACCCAGATTTAAGGACAAGGCTAAGCTGAGCAGCCAACTGGCTCCAGAGCTTCTCCATCACCATCACCAAGAGTACTGGGATTACAGGTGGGCGGCCACTCCCACTCAGCATTTGCATGACTTCTGGGGACCCAAATTCCATTCCCTAATGCTTGTATAGCAGGTGACTTAACCACAGATCCATGTCCCCAGACACGGTACCAGAACTTTCAACTGTTCTCTCCGGAACAAGATACCTTTAGAGCAGTACGGTTGGACTCCCCCACTGAAATTACAGTCTAGCGAATGGTTGTAATTTTTGCCAGATAAAGGGGTTGAAAGAGAAATGGTTCATGAACCCAAGCTAAAGTGATCTGTTCTCTGGTTGCAATGTTTTATCATTCATTTCCAGAAGCATTGGGTTTACGGGCTTCTATAACAAAAGGTTCCACTGTGGGGTATGTTGGGGTCGGGCATATCCTTCTCCACCAATCCTGCCTCAACTTTGTCGTGATTCGTGACTTTAGTTCTCTTTCCTGGTGTCCTAGGTAGGGCTCTTAGCGCTGTGTCAAAACCCCATGACCAAAGCAACTTGGGGAGGAAAGAGTTTATTTGGCTTACACTTACACATTACAGTTCATCATCTAAGGAAGTCAGGGCAGGAACTCAAACAGGGCAGGAACTTGGAAGCAGGAGCTGATGCAGAGGCCATGGAAGGGTGCTGGCTTGCTCCCCCCTGACCCTGGCTTGGTCAGTCTTGCTTTCTTATAGAGCCAGGACTGTCAGTCCAAGGATGGCATCATCTACGATGGGCTGGGCCCTCCCCCATCAATCACTAATTAAGAAAATGCCCCACAAGCTGGACTACAGCCTGATCCTATGGAGGCATTTCCCTTCCCCCACCCCTTTTATTCATTCTTCTCTCATATTTTACATCTCAACTGCAGTTTCCTCTCCTTCCCCCCACCCCCACTCCGGCCTTCCAGGGACAGCAACCAAATACAGCATAACAAGCTATAGTAAGACAAGAAAGGTTAGGACACGACTATAGCATATATATAGAGGACCTAGTTCAGACCTGTACAGGCTCCCTGGTCGTAGATTCCATGGAGTTTTGGAGGCATTTTCTTAATTGAGGTTCTCTCCTCTCAGATGACTTTGGCTTGTTCAAGTTGACATAAAGCCAGCCAGCACACCCGGGATCACATAACCTAAAACTAGACACAAGGGAGGCACTGCTTTGGGGCATGTGTTTGTGTGTTTGTTTAGAGGGGTGTTTGTCGTTCGATTATGCCTATATGAATCTCATCGATGTGAAGGTATGTCACACAAGCGCAGGTTCCTGAGGAGGGCACAGGGTGTGCTGGATCTTCTGGGGCGGGAGTTACCAGGAGTCGTGAGCTGCCAGGCGTCTCTGCTGTGGACAAAACCTGGGTTGTTTCCTGACATTGGGTATATTTCCTGATAGAAGGGACTAGACAGGGAATAAGGAAATTAACCTAAATGTGGCCTCTAGCTGCTCATATCCCCACTCCACCCCCAACTTTGTCAAGAGCTGTAACAGAAGGAATGTAGCCTTTGCTGCTTCTGCCCGTAGATAATGCAAATGCATTGCCCACGGAAGGAGGCCCAGGCCAGCTTCTCTACCATCCCTGGAGGGGTTACTTTTCCAGCAGAAGCAGATGGGGCAGACTACCGTAGCTTGGCGAGGAGAGCCATTAAGACCACTTCAAATTCCCTTTGCTATGGTTCCACACTCCCTTTTAATTGTGCTTTGTCTGCAAAGCTTTTATACAGCAAGATAATGAACTGATCAGCTGAAGTGAAGGTTTTTAATCCACTTGACGTTATTTCTTCTTCATAAATTAGTAATTTGGCCTTCTGGTCCACGGTCATTATCTTATGGGCTGTGTATGTATGTGTGAGCAAGCAGAGCTTTCTTAACTCGAAAAGCATGGAGGGGCTTCAAGGAATCCATTAAGCTCTGAGAATGTATGCAAAAGTGTGTGTGTATACATATGTGTGTGCACACAAGTATATGCATGTGTGTGTATGTGCGTGTAGTGCATTTATCAAAGTGTCAATAGCTTTCACAAGGCTCTTGTAAAGATTGTCAGATGCTCTGACAAAACAGAATTTCTGTTCTTGTAAAACCTGAGAACGACCACAATAAAAAAATGCTAACATACCAGTTTTTCTTCTCTTCCCCCTTCTGTCCTTTGTCCTTCTTTCACTCCCTCTTTATATATTTATTACACTACAATACACTAGAAAAATTATTTAATAATATAATTTTACTTACTTAATTTTGCTTTTGAATTTTTTTAAACATTTTTCTTTTATTGGATATTTTTTATTTACATTTCAAATATTATTCCCTTTCCTAGTTTCCCCTCCAGAAACTCGATATCTCCCCACCCCCTGCTTCTATGAGGATGCTCCTCCACCCACCCACCCCCACTCCCTCCTACCTCCCCACCCCGACATTCCCCTACACTGGGGCATTGAGCCTTCACAGGACAAAGGGCCTTTCCTCGCACTGATGCCCAGCAAGGCCATCCTCTGCTACATATGTAGCTGGAGCCGTAGGTCCATCACTGTGTAGTCTTGGGATGATGGTTTAGTCCCTGGAAGCTCTGGGGTGTCTGGATGGTTGATATTGTTGTTCTTATGGGGTTGCAAATCCCTTCAGCTCCTTCAGTCCTTTCTCTAACTGCTCCATTGGAGACCCTGTTCTCAGTGCAATGGTTGGCTTCAAGCATCTGCCTCTGTATTTATCAGGCTCTGGCAGAGCCTCTCAGAAGACAGCTGTATCAGGCTCCTGTCAGCATGTACTTCTTGGCATCCACAATATTGTCTGGGTTTGGTGGCTGTATCCCCAGGTGGGACAGGCTCTGGATGACCTTTCCTTCAGTCTCTGCTCCACACTTTATCTCCATATTTCCTCCTGTGAGTATGAGACTCGGTTCTCAATCCCTAGCCTGGCGTGGTCTAAAACTTTCCATGTGACCAAGCTGACTTCCAGCTCTTGGCAATCATCCTACCTCAGCTCCTGAATGTTAGGATGATACTCATAGCCACCTGGCAATTTTTTATTTGTATTTTATTCTCACAGAACACACTGGGATATCTTCTATTGCAATTACCCTTTGCCATAATTATTGAAACTTCATAAAGATACAATTGCTTAAAAATTCATCTCTTTTGGGGTTGGGGATTTAGCTCAGTGGAAGAGCGCTTGCCTAGCGAGCGCAAGGCCCTGGGTTCGGTCCCCAGCTCCAAAAAAAAAAAAAAAAAAAAAATATTCATCTCTTTTAAACGTTTTCCCTTATACCCTCTGGGAGACTTGAGATTTTAGGTGAAATGTCGACTTGGTTATATCAATAGATGGCCAAATGTGACCATGAGTAAAAGTCATTGTCGCTGACAGCTGACATTTGTGAAGTAACAGCTGTGTGCTCCAGGGTAACTTATGGCGTACCATGTCCTACCCTGAGCCCTTGGAAGTAGGGCTTATTTCCACTTAACAGCTGAGAAAACTGAAATACAGGAAATTGACAAGGACCCGTTGACACAGCTAAATCTGCTGAGCTTGTCCACCGTGATGTCCAATGTTACCCTTTAAGCTTTGCTTGGGCACACGCAACGCTTTATTTCCACCCAAAGTAATCTCTCCCTTCTCGGAATTTTTCTCGTTCTTCAACTGGCTCTGATCCTCCCACATTAACACCGTCAGAAGCCTCCCTCAGAGGTCCAGTAGTCATTTTCGATTTGGGGGCCCACATGGTCTCTGTCACAACTGCTCAGCTCTGCTGCTCACTGTATCGTGAGAGTGGCCGTCAACAATATACAAATTAGCGAGCATGGCCGCATTTCAGTTAAATCCTACTTAGGCATGTTGAGATTTGATGGGGGTGGGGGGCTGGGGAGATAGCTTAGTTGGTAAAATGTTTTCCTTGGGAGCAATAGGACCTCAGTTTGATCCCCAATGGTAGTGCCCGTTTGTAATCCCAGCAATTGGTAGGTGGACCCAGGTGGCTCCCTGGGGCTCAGTGGCTAACCTGATAAGAGAGCTTGTCTCAAAAAAACAATGTGTGGGGTTGGGGATTTAGCTCAGTGTGAAGCGAAAGGCCCTGGGTTCGGTCCTCAGCTCCGAAAAAAAGAACCAAAAAAAAAAAAAAAAACCAATGTGGGTGAGGCCTGAGGAACAACACCTAAGTTACCCTCTGACCTCTACATGAACATACACAGCCCAGCATGTGTCACTCACACTCACATGTTCGTGTACAGCTGCATATTTGCACACATGTGTAGCCACATTCACATGCACATATATACGAAAAGATCCCTGAATGGTGCGTAATTCTCATGTGCCACAAAACACTGTTCTTCTTCTGCTTTCCTTTCTCCAACCATTTAAAAATAATGCATCTGTAGACCCATGAGCTGTACAAAAACAGGTATCAGGCCAGATTTGACATCCGAGCCAAAATCTGCTGCTTGGCCCTATCTTATATGTCTGCCCTCGCCACATCTAAATCGAAAAGAAACAGAGCTTAACAACTGTGTGCTGTTCTCCACGCTCTCTCCACGCAGGTCTCTAACACGAAACACATCCGTTTAAAAGCGGGCGACATCTTTATTTTCTTCACCCTTCAACCTCTCTGATGAGATTCTGCATCTCTAAAAAACGTCCCAGCAGGTTTTCACATCTACGGGCTGAGAAGAAGCATCTATGAGCTTGGCTAACTTAAAGGTCAGGTGGCATCTTGGCTGCTCGCCAAGGCTTACGGCTGCTGAAAATTCAAGTCCTGTGCACGGCTGGCTTCAGTTTCCTAGTTCTTTCCCCGTGGATCTCTAGATCGTTTGTCATAATGGGTTAGCGCATGGGCGGTCATCTTTAAAACCATAATCCCCAACCAGAAGAGAGGTCATGACTTGATGGACTAAATTTAGGAGCGTGAGAATCACACTCTAAGACCAGCTGCCCTACATCTTCTGGGCCTTGCTTTCTTTATCTGTGAGTTTAAGGCAAACGCTCCACCCTCACCCTATGGTCCACATAAAAGCTGGGTGTGAAGTGTCCCTTCGGATAAAGCCCAACAGCTACCAGTGGCTTATTCCATGAACCAACGTTGGTATACAGTTGTATACAGTTGTCTAATATAGGAATGTGCTCCCCCATCTGCCCCCCCCGTGTGTGTGTGTGTGTGTGTGTGTGTGTGTGTGTGTGTGTAAAATGTGTTTTGTTTGCAGGCCATCTCAGCAGGCCATGGAATCAAGCTGGCATTTACTACCAAGGACCACAGTTGGAACTGTTCTAACATAGGCCAGTAAGCTCCTTGGTCCTGTTATTTCAGTGTAAAATCCCTGGGCCCACAATCCTTCTGCTGTCCTGCCATTGGCCAAATGTCACTCCATCGGAAGGCAGAGAGTCATATTGGTTTCAGTAAGGATGACAGTATTCAAGATAAAACTTGTCAACATTGTCCCCTACCCCCACTCCCCAGGTGCTATCTGCTTCACGGGGGTGAGCGACTATTCTGATTTATTTTTAAGTATTAAAAAAAAAAACCACCATACTTTTCCCTGCTAGCATTAGTTTTCACCCACTTTTCAAAAGCCTTAAAATAACCTGGTGTTGAAAAGTCTGCAGACAGCTGCCACCTTACACAGGAGGTGAGGAGGCTGCTCCCCTCCAGGGCAAAACAACAGGTGGTACCAAGCAAATGGTGAAAACTGGCTAAGACAAAGAGAGCTTAACTAGAGCTAACAGTGCCTGTTAACTATAGAAAAAAGGGGCCTTCTCACTTGGAAACCCCTCTACACACTTCAGCAGATGCATGATCCCTTATTTGAAAGAAGACAGCAGTCTCGATACATGGCATATACGTTAAATATAAGTGGGTTAGGGAGGATGCTTTTCAAACACCAGTTGCAATTACTGAGCAGAAGTCTCAGTTGTATTAACTCTGTGTAACCTGAGCCTCCATCACAGTTGAGGGCTGAGGATGACTGACTGCTGCATATCCAGAGGTAGCAGCTGCCTTCTGTGCCCCAAATGCTGTCTCTTGCCACACATGGGCCAGGTGGTGCCTTGCTAGCCAGCTTGTGACATAGACTGGGTGTTTGTGGTGCCAGGATGAAAACTGCTTATCGGAGTGCTGCTGCTTGAAATAGGACTGAGACGGTGGACAGCCTTGGGTAAATACCCTGTTTTGATGTAAGACACTCCCAGTCCCTGATTGGTGGTTAGTGTCATTCTGGTTGGCTGTTACAATCTGCGGTGGCAATTATGGAGCCTTGCCAAACATAACCCCAAAGAGTGGTTCGCAGCTTTCGGAATGCATTAGTCACCGAGTCATTAATCAGACAGGAACTCAGGTTGCTGGTGTGGCAGATGCTGTCTCTTACCTGCTAGGCGTGCTCACCATCTCTCCCTCCAGTTGTACTGATGGCTCCAAGGTAGAGGTGAAATCCCCACCCCCCCCAAATTGAATTCCTCCCGCTTGAAAACGGAAACCCCACAAAATATTTTCATTAGATAAAGCCTTTATTTAGCCTCAGAAAGAAGGAAAGGAGAAGAAGAAACATGATCTGGGGAACTTTCTAGATCCGTTTGATTACTTTAGAAATGATTGAGTCCCCACTGCGGCCAGAGATGCAAGCAGCAGCATTACCTAGGAGACTGCAAGACAGGTTGACAAGTCCATAAAGAGCCACATGTGTGAGTCTGGGGAGATGGCTCGACTGGTAAGGCACTTGATGAACACAAACAAGGAGTTCGGATCCTTAGCACCACATACAAAGCTGAATGCAACACAAGCCTGTAATCTCAGTGTCAGAGGGGCAGGGATAGGTGGCTCCCTAACACTTGCTGACCAGGTAGTCTGGCCAGATCTGTGAACTCTAGATAAAGATCCTGTCTCAAGAAACAAGGCAAGAGAGATTGAAGAAGTTAGCCAACTCTGACCTCTGGCTTCCATACAAACATATATACACACATGTACATACATTACACACACACACACACACACACACACACACACACACACACACACACACACACAGTAGAAGATCACAGTGGTAAACATGGCAGGGCATAAAGGCCAGAAGGACTCTTCTGTCAGCAGGGGAGTGAGCTGACCAACGAGAGAACAGATGGAAGCTTAACCCTTAGAAGCCCCTGAAAAATGGGATGGTGCAGCAGGCTCACAAACCTCCCTGTTGTCAGGGAGCAAGTGTGTGGAGGTGAGAAAGAGGCCAGCCTGGAGAGTAACTGAAAGGAAATCAAAGGCAGAACTCTCCTGGTTCTTTGATCTCCTGACCAATGGCCTCTCCAAACATACCCCCTAGGACACTCACTCATTCCACTCCTGAGGCAGCTCTGTGTGGCACTTCTCTGATGTGCCCATCCCCCCTCCACCCTGCTCCATCTCCATGGCAGCCTTTCTTGGGTCCCTGTAGGGGCATGTGACACCCTAATGACACATCATTCCACAAACACTGGACTTGGTTTAAACCAACCCCGCTCAGTTTGAGTCAGTGTTACTCTGTGGCAGAGACCCACAGTAGAAACTTTCTTCTGGCTTTTCACTTTGAAATTTAAAATACATAGCAAATTTGTACAAATACTACTTGAAACTCTAAGTACTTTCCCTCAACCCTCAAGTGCCCCACGTACCGGTAATTACCCAGAACATAAATTTATTATCACATCTGCTTTGGTCTCTAGACGTACACTGAAGCTGCTTATTTTCCTGAACCATTTGAAAAAAAATGTTATGGGTAGGATTAATCCTACAATGAGTATTTCTTATAAACAAAGATGCTATTTCACACAACAAACCCACAAATGAACGGTATCTATGAGCAACACTGGCTGCCAATACTCTTCCTAATTTACCATATAATTCAGCAGTATTTACCATATAGTACCAACTATACCTTGTGTAGCTTCAAGCTTTTTAAATAGTTAACTTTTTTTTTCATCTTCATTTTGGAACAATGCCTCCATTTTTCCTTCTTCTCTAACCTTGACATTTTCTGATGCACACATGTCCTTTCATGCTTTCTCATATGACTTCCCTTGTGATTTCTGCATTTGGAGCAAGAGTCTCTGAGGTAAAGCTTTGCTCCCCTCACTGCATTGTGCCAGGACGCAAAAGATACCAACTTGTCCCACTTGGTCAAGTCGGTATTTGACAGAGATTTTCACTGAGCGACTCCAGAGTATTTGGTCATGAGATACCTGAAAGCTTCCATTGAAAGACAAAGGTTTTTTTTTCTTTTCTTTTCTTCTATGTGCTCGTTTAATTTTGTATTTGTGTGCAAGGGCTCATGCGTGCGCCTCTGTGTGGAGGCCAAAAGACAACCAACAAGTGTGGTTTCTCAGCATCATCTGAGTTCGTTGTTTTTGTTTTTCAGGGTTTTTTTTTGTTGTTGTTGTTGTTTTTGTTTGTTTTCTTTTTGCTTTATTGTTTTGATTTTTTTTTTTTGCTTTTTTTGTTTGTTTGTTTTTTGTTTTTGTTGTTGTTCGTTTTGGTTTTGAGCTATAGACCTAACACTGGCCTGGAACTAGCCAAGCCAGAGATTGCCCCACAGATCCGTGTGCCTCTGACTGGCAAGGCATACAGGTGCGTGCCTTCACTCCTGGCTTGTCTACAGAATCCTGGGGACTGAATCCATGTCTCTATGTCTGCAAAGCAGGCACTTTGCTTGTGAAACTAGCTCCCCAACCTGTTCATTTCCCCTTAATTAGTACAGACCCATAGATTCCTATTGTACCCTTAGCATTAAAATCAGTAATTTTTGCTGGGTATGGCGACCCACACCTGTAGTTCTAGCTACTCAGGAAGCAGAGGTCTGAGGTTCTCCTGAGCCCAGGAGTCCCAGATCAGCCTCGATCTGTAAGAAGTCCTTAAAAGCAGCTAGCTTCTGGGTGCTCTTGCTATATCCTCAACATGCTTTGAACATCTCCTTACTTCATAGCATAAATGTTCCTGTCCCCTATTTTATTTTCAACACTCGAGTCCCTAGAGCCAACCATTTAAATGGAGAATGATATTTAGAAGCTGAACTCTATCTGGCATGCTTAGTACTATCAAGATAGCTTTGCTTCTAACCTCCTCAGCCCAGAGGACCAGGAAATAAATGCATATGCCTATCTGTGTGTGTGTGTGTGTGTGTGTGTGTGTGTGTGTGTGTGTGTGTGTGTAGGTATGTATATATCTGTATACCCATCTACATATGTATCTCTATCTATCTATCTATCTATCTATCTATCTATCTATCTATCTATGAATTTATGCCTGTGTGTGTGTGCACCCACATACACATGTACATACTCTTACACTATTTCAATACCTACGTCTACTCAAAGCTCTGAGTTTGCACTGGCTCTTCGACCACACGGTGTAGCAACAGAGTTTATCATAGCCTTCCCCTTTCCTCCAGAGAGCAAGAAGCCTGATGCCCCCACCCCCACCCCATCGCCCTCAGGGCATTTACTTATTTCCAACTAATCATCCTTACACAACCTCAGGCCCCAGCTGCAAAGGCCAAGAGGTTGCTGGCTCACCACAGGGCGGCAAACAGCAAGTCCCTCCCTACAATGGGAAGAGGGCTGTGAATGAACAATAACTCACAGTGATCGCTGTGCATGCTGGGAGTGAAATTGCGGGCTCCTGTCGCTGTCCGAACTGAGAACTGGCGGAGACACAGAGTGTGTTTTCCCTGTTGTTGCTTAGCAGAGCGGGTGTTTTTGTTGTTGTTGTTGTTTTGTTTTGTTTTGTTTTTTGGGGTTTGTTTTTGTTTTTGTTGTTGTTGTTGTTGTTGTTGTTTTTTGCCATGGCAGTCACCCCTTTAAACATGATTTAAAACATTCTTTTTTCTCCTCTTTGCTCTGTTTGCCCACGAGACTGACAAGGACTAGCTAGATCCATTCGAAGAGGTGAGGTATACCAGGCTTCCCCCAGCTGGAGGTCAGAGGTCAGCTGATCCCTCCCCACAGCTGCCAGATGGTTGGCTCTTCTGGCACATTCTCAGGGCCACAAGCTTATTTCCTAGAGACCAGTCTTCAAGTCACGCCTGATTCCTCTATCCTTCACCCCCACCCCCACGCCAAACTGCAAACTTGGAAACATCAAGATCCCAGGGCCCTGCAGCTGTCCCTGGGTTTCTCCTTGACTTGCTCACTGTGGCAGTCGGGAAGGGAATCTCACAGGGTTCTCACTGTTCTTCAGGGCAAGGGAAATCCTTTTCTGAATGCTAAATCCTCCCAACTCATCTCGGTGCTTCTTACAGGATTTTAAAAACCAGACAGTTATGCCGTCCGTGTTTACCAAAGGCAGTTGGAAATCCAGTTTCTCAAACGGCTTTCAACTCTCCCACAATCTCTATTGTCAGGGAAACTGATGAAGCCCCTAGACTTTCGGCTCTGAATTGACTTTCGGAGGTGCACAGATTGCTGCCTGGTAACACAGTGCATTGCTGTGCATTGATTTTTATTTACAGCCAAGGCAGGAGTAGAGGAGCAGATGGTGAGAAATCGGATTTAAAGGAGGGACAGATGCGCCCACATGGGAGCTGGGTAAATCTCTTGGCTACCAGCATGCACACAGACGGGAAGCCTAACCACCTCCATGGTTGCACCCCCACTTTACTGTTGCTCTTAACTTGTTTGGCTCTTGTCTCCAAAGATGGTTAATATATCACGTTACAAGCTATTTCTCTCATCCCACCCCGCTAGGGACTGGCTTTTGTGGAAAGTAGCTTCTTGATCATCTGCATGATCATGGATCTAAAATTTCACGGACATTTAAGCTCTTTGCCTGCTTGTCTGGAGGGGACGTATCTATGCTCTCAGAACCATTTACAAGGAGCTCCACAAATTCATAACTGTGTACATAAGCCCCCTCCCTTTCTGCCTCTCTCTCTCTCTCCCTCCCTCCTTCCTTCCTCCTCCTCCTCTTCCTCCTCTTCTTCCTCCCCCCTCCCTCTCTGATGCTTTTCCTGTGAAGGCAAAACAACTTTCAGTTGCTGACCACAGAGTAGAAAATAGCTGTTGTAAATGCAAATGCTGACACTCTCCCAGGCTTACCCCTCCCTCCTAGAGGGAAGTTGAACTTACACACTTCGGTTACAATTTACACTTGCTCCCTTGGGAGGGAAAAGAGGAAGGATACTCGCTTGCTACCCCAGTCATGTACGGTCAGGTCACGAGAAGCCCCAGTTGCTCAATGCTGGATTAAGTCATAAACAGTTATATTCCAAAATGACCCCCATATGCATTTATGGCACCGCTGGGCATGAGGGGCTCATGCCTATAATCTCAACACTCGGAGGCCAAGCCGGGAGGGTTACCAAGAGTTTGAATCCAACCTATACTACATAGGGTGATTCTGCATTAAAGAAAGAAATTATGGCAACTCTGTGGCCTTCATAGTCATCCCTCAGTGACTTTCCTACAGCATTGCACCGTGACAAGAAATTGCACCATTCTCGGGGTTGGGGATTTAGCTCAGTGGTAGAGCGCTTGCCTAGGAACCACAAGGCCCTGGGTTCGGTCCCCAGCTCCGAAAAAAAAAAAAAAAAAAAAAGAACCAAAAAAAAAGAAATTGCACCATTCTCGAAAGTTAGCAGCAGGTCCTCTGAAAGTCACTTTCAAATTAATTATGAGAGAAAGATGGAATTGTTTAAACAGAACAGCTACATGTTATGAAAGGTGCCTTACAAAGTAGCCATGAATTAACAACTCAGAAGCACATCTGGGACAATGAAATTATAACTGGTTCAGCTTGACTTCTTGCTTCTCAGTCTATGTCAGACCAGTTGTTTCTCTTGGACTGGGGTGGAGTTTTCTTTAGTTGTTACCCAGCTTCTCTCTTTAGTGAAACTACAGGCTGGCCTCCCAATTCCTCTCCCTACCCCTGAGGCCATACCCTTGACCTCCTGGGCATCTCTCACATCTGTAAGAGTCTGTGTTCAATGTTTGGAAAGGCTAGATTAGGATAAGGGGCCCATAGCATGGTGATACCCTTTCCTCTCCCAGGGCATTTGCATTCTGGCTTACAGCCTTACTCTAACTGCAGCAATGGGCACAGAGATTTCTTGATCCTGGTAGAAAAAAGCTAAGCCAGGCATGGGATGCCTACCAACAATTTACCACTCTCTGTTAACTGAGTCATAGTCTTTTACCTCACACAACTTCTGAGCCAGCCATGAATTCTCAATTTCTACCTCCAATCTACTGCAGTTAATCAGAGAAGATTTGCTACCAAGAAACCCTAGAATAACCCATGGTGGAAAAACCTGTTCACAAGCTACAAACGATGGACACAGTGGGTGACTCAAGGTCAGTGATGAACGTCTCAATCGGGGACAAGCATCAAGGCTGTGACTCACCCTACCAGAGTTCTTTAATTCACTTTTGTTGTTTAGGGATTGCACTGGCTTCAAGAACATCATTGTTCTTTCGTTCTATGTTCCAGGAAACGTTGACTGATTCAGGTGCCGGCTCTGACCAACAGCAGCCACCAGCCAAGGGCAGACACCAACCACGTGCTTCCCTTGTTCACACTCCTGTCTTTGCCTCACACAAATCCCTGTTCCAGTGGGTACAAACTTCGAAAATAGAATCCCACTTGGGGCATTTTAGTGCAGTTCCTTGGGGTCTCCCTAGCCTCTACCTTTTAGATTCATGAGGTCCAGGATGGAGTGTGGGAACGCATGACCTCAGAGGTGAACCTGATTCGAGGGACAAGGACCCTAAATAATGGCTTTTGTCTCCTTGTCTTTCCCTTGAAATAAGCCCCTTTCCCATCTGCTTTATCTCCAATATGCTAATGACTTCCACATGTATATTAATTTTTATTGCCCTAACTATTGCCCTCTTGAACGGTAGGCCAACAGTGCCCTCTCCTTCACAAAGTCAGTCTTGTAGATTTTCTAAGTGGGTAAAACACTGAAGACATAACAACTAATAAAAGTGATAGGGTCCAGTTGATAGCACTTCAGGAGTAACACATACCACATCTAGGCCAATAATCCCCTAAACATGAGTTCTCAACATGGGCCAGCAGCTCCCAGTGACAGCCCATTTTATCTGTAGTTAGCTCTCATTCTTTGAGAGCACTTGCCTAAACGGTGTCAAGATCTATTTATTCTCCTGCTCTGTCTGTTGACAGGTTTTGGTTTCCTCTTCTAGAATAGCTAAGTTAAACATTCTTACATCTGACCACACTTCAAATATGGGCCAGTCCACACACTCTGCATCCTTCTGCCTGTTTCCCGGCCTCTTTGTTTCTCCTCTTCTTCTACCACAAATACAGGTGAGAGTTGCTTCCTTCTGTTCTCAGAATGCATGCGTGTGCATGCATATGTGTGAATGGATATATGAATATGTATGAACATGTGTGTGCATACATGTGTGTATGTTAATATACATATAAATGTGTGCATGCAGGCATGTGCATATGTGTGCTTGTACATGTTTTCCTCTGTGTGTGTGTGTGTGTGTGTGTGTGTGTGTGTGTGTGTCTGCAAATATGTGCATGTGTGTGGTACCTACCACTTGGTCTCATTTATAGCCCTTCCACCCACTTTGGCCTCATGTTAATGTTTTGACTCTTTGGGAAAATTTTTTTGCATACTTTCTTACTTAATTTTTCCCTCATGTCATGCCTGTTCCTCCTCAGTCTGGGTCTGCCTGTGTTTGTATAGTACTATGTGTGTGTCATGGAGATCAGAATATATTTCTCTCCTATGATGCGGGTTCTGATGACTGAACCCAGGTCAGCAGGTTTGGCAGCCATCTCCCTTACCCACCAACTAAGCCATGGTCCCAACCCTCTGTGCCTGGTTTTTGAATTAGGCTATCACCACTTTGGACAAATTGGAATCAGATAGGTTATGGTGAAGTGATAGTATGAAGGATGTGTTAAGTCTGCTTTCTCTCTCAGGGTCTGTTTTGACTTTGGCAGGGTTGGTTATTTCTTTAGATGGTTACTAGGCAGAAACTGAGTGGTTCAGGGGACCCACTCATGTAGATTACTAAAACAGATGGTAGTGAGGCATATATACCATCAGGCCTTTGTACAGAGAGAGAGCAAGCTGAAGATAGGGCGTGAATGGCCACCAGATGCTTCTATGCCCCTGAGTTCCAGAATCAGCATTGTCCAATTTTAGTGGATTCCAACTGCTACCAAGTGGATCAATAAAATGGATAGTCTTTAAAGCAGAGTAACCCCGCTCCCTTACCATAGCTAGTTTATTAATATGTTTCAGATGTATAAGTCTGACACACTGTGTGACATAATTAGCAAGTGTTTTCTTTGCTGGTGTAGCCGTGGCCTGGTTTCCTCAAGACATCTGTTTTCCAAAAGAGCTCTTTCTCTAACTGAAATTAACAGTCACTATTCAAGTATGGCTGCCAAGCAGAACACTTGACCTTCACTTAAATTAGAATCTTGAAGGGACGGCAAATGATTCTGTAGGAGAAGTGGTGTCAGGCATCGCATGGGATGCGCTTACCCTAAGAAAAACTGTTTACCTGAAGTTATGCCTGGGCATCTATGCTGTCATCAGCCTGTCTGTCACCCTGTCTTCCTTCGTTTCTCTCTCCCCCATGGTCCTTTCTATCCACTCTTTCGTTTGTGTGTGTATAAATGTGTTTATGTGGGGGGGAGGGGGTATATATGCTCCATGGTGTTCACAAAGAGGTCAACGGGCAACCTCAAGTACAAACCCTCACTTTCCAGCTTGAGAGAGGTTCTTTTTGCTTGTTCATTGTATAGTTCAGCCTTGTTGGCCCAAAAGCTTCCAATCTACCTCCCGTAGCTCAAGTGTCTGCCGTACCCAGTTTCAGGGGTGTCTGGGGATTCGAATACAGATCTCCACGCTTGTAAGGCAAGAATGTCACCCACTAAGCCATCCCACAGCCCCATCACTTCTTCCTCTCCTCTTCCCTTTTCTTTCTTCTCTTGTTCTTTATTTTCTGTTCACTCCCCACTTTCACCATTTCTCACTTCCCCACCCCATCCCACCCTCCTCTTTTCCCTCACCCCCTCTCCTAAACCCGACAGTTGACACCCAGGACATATGTCTTGGTAGTTCATTCTGACTGCTCCTGGTCTACTAGTGACCTCCCATATTCCACCTTCCTTCTGTTCCTCTCCACTTTGCTTTTTCCCTTCCTCCCTTATCCCCTCCATCCCTCTTTTTTCTTTCTTCTAAAACAATGTATTCAGCCCATTCCTTAAGAGTGGTCTCTGGGGCTGGAGAGATGGCTCAGTGGTTAAGAGCACTGACTGCTCTTCCAGAGGTCCTGAGTTCAATTCCCAGCAACTACATGGCAGTTCACAACCATCTGTAATGAAATCCGATGCCCTCTTCTGATGTGTCTGGAGACAGCTACAGTGTACTCATATACATAAAATAAGTAAATAAATCTTTTATTAAAAGCTTTAAAAAAAAAAAAAAGGTCTCTCTCGTGTGAATGTTCCTTCTCCCCAGGCCTACGGAATAGTCTCAACTCCATTTCATTTTTTTTTTTTTTTTTTTTTTTTTTTTTGGAGCTGGGGACTGAACCCAGGGCCTTGCACTTGCTAGGCAAGTACTCTACCACTGAGCTAAATCCCCAACCTTCATTTTTATTTTTATTTCAGTCTCAGTAGACAACATATGATAGATGTGTTGCCTTTGTTGGTTTCTGCTATGGGGCTTTAAAATGTTTGCAGGATAAATTGCCCAGGAGAGCTGCTTAAGCAACCTCTGAACCGATGACTAATAGTCCAACGGTTGCAAACAAGTGTAACCAGTCCAGCTGTCCAAATGACACAAACGTCACACGGGTGGAGATCTGTGATAGTTAAGACACAGTTCTCGTCAACAGGAAGCAATGTGCTCAAGTTATCTGCAGGGATCTGAAGGCATGGGTGTTCAACTTGTTCCTTTTTTTTTTTTTTTTTTTAGTATTGCTATGACCCCACTTTACCCCATATCATCCAAAGCCAAGAGAATAATCCACAAAGTGTCTTCTCTGAAGGCCCTGGGTCATCCCGTTTATCACCAGGCTTTATCGATCACTGTCTGTGGAGCACCTAGTTGAGACATGCCTGGGACCATCTCTTCTCAGCTACTGAGGCAAGCAGGCTTTGCTTGCTTGCCATAGCGTTGACCTGCACCCTTGACGTTGTCGTGTTTATGTGCGTGTTTGTGTGTGTGTATGTGTGTATATGCGTGTGTGTGTGTGTGTGTGTGTGTGTGTGTGTGTGCACTTTGAAAGTGCTCTGTCACTGAGCCATATCTCCAACCCCTCTTTCATCATTACTTAAGGCTTTCAGAGGGAAAGCATAAACAGAGGACAAGAAGACACATGCTCGTTAGGAACCGGCTGCGTCAGTGTCCCTGATGTGAGGCTTTAACTCGCCGAGCAGTTACTGCCAGCGCATTGGATGGACGCACGCTGTCTCAGTGTGCAGGCATATGCTTTGTGCCTCTGGAAATTATAACTATGCGATAAGCTGCTGTCTGTGTTTAACATGTCTTATTAAGAGTCATCCATGAAATGAATGCATGCACTAAACCTAGATGCTTAGAAACGTCAAAGAACTTGGTGGAGCAAGGAGACACCTCGGAGCTACAAACCTGAAACCCAGTGAGCCTTTGGCTCTTAAAATTTCATGCACACAAAAATGTTCCAGGGGTTGTTGTAGATACAGGCTGCTCTGTGCCCCTGAGAGAACAGCTCAGGAGCCAGACTCACCAGCTTCCTGCACTCTCTCGGGCCTCAGACTCTTGGTCTGTGGCTATGAGGAGCAGTGCCTATGGTGCAGAGTATAGTGTAGCTGGTAAGTGACCACATGGGAAGCACCATGCAGAGGATGTGCATGTGGTAGCAATTGATTTTTAAGTGGACTGCAGGTGCCCTAGATGCTGGCAATGCTTTATTTCATTCTTTTAATTAATTAAAATAGAACCATCCCACAGTCCTCCTTTCCTTTCCTCCCTCAACCCCTCCCCAACTCCTCCAACCATTTCTTAAACTGATGGCCCCTTTTCTTTCTTTTTTTTTTTTTTTTTTTTTTTGGTTCTTTTTTTCGGGGCTGGGGACCGAACCCAGGGCCTTGCGCTTCCTAGGCAAGCGCTCTACCACTGAGCTAAATCCCCAACCCCTGCCCCTTTTCTTTATTAGTGAATTATTCAATTATTTGCAGAAATATGTAAACGCAATGTGCTAAGTTCATTTAGTGTTGCTTGTTGTTATGTGGTTTCAGGGTTGACCATTTTGTTTTGGATAACTAATTAGAAGGCTCATCTTTGAGAAAGACTAATTCTCCCTCACTCTGTAGTCATCAATTGCCTGTAGTTCTTTGTCTAGGGATAGGACCCCATGAAATTTCCCCTTGTTAGCACGTCTATTGGTATCACCATTGAATTGTTTAGGCAGCTGTGTTGTAGAGACGTCATGGGTAGAGCTTCCTTTCTAGGAGATGCAGTCCCAGCAGATTTCCTGGTCCTCTGCCTCTTAGGGTCTTTCTTCCCCCTTTTCGGAAATGTTCCCCGGTGCAGGAGCCGTATTGTAGACATGTCTATTGGAAGTGGACTTCCCACAGTCAGGTGATCTCTGCATTATGACCAGTTGTGGTTTCCTATAAGGGTCTCTGGGTGCCGCAAAGAAAAGCTTCTTTGATGTGGGATGAGAGCTACACTTATCTGTGGGAATAAGGATGCATTTTTAAACTCAGTTGGGAATTAGGTGGGCCTGGTAGAATGGCAGTCGTAGATTCTCCTCTTAGATCAGCCCGCACCGTAATGAACACTGTGGCCTCGGGCTGGCTTATGACACAGTTGAGTTATGCATAATTTTCTCTGATTTTGATTACTACTAGGTGAGCTACTCTGAGAATTCAACCCTCAAGGATCAGAGGAAGCAGAGGGGTCAGGGATACCACGAGAACAGAGCCCACAGAATTAACTGACCCGGACTGGTAGGAGCTCATAGAGATCATGGAGCCTACAGGAGTCCTCTGCACATGTCATGGTTAAGTGGCTTGCTGTTCCTGTAGGATTTCTAGCAGTGGGAATGGGGGCTGCCACGGAGTCTTTTGCCTATTTGTGGGACCCTGTTCCTCCTACTGGGTTGCCTCATCCAGCTTTGATGTGAGGTCTGTGCCTGGTCTTACTGTAGCTTGTTCTGTTTTGTTGATGTCCCTGGAAAGCCTCCTCTTTCCTGAGAGGAGGCTGGGGATGCCGGGGGTGAGGAGCTGGGGTTGGATCTGAGGGAGAGGAGATGTGGGGGAAAGAGACTGGAGAGAGGAGAGGGAGGGGAAACTGTGATTGGGATACAACATATGAAAGAAGACGATAGATAGATAGATGATAGATAGATGATAGATAGATAGATAGATAGATAGATAGATAGATAGATAGATAGGTAGGTAGGTAGAGCTTGGCAGTGTCTTTCTGCTCTGAGAGTTTGGAACTCTGAGAAGCACATGGCAATCAAGGACCCTACCAAGAACATGTACACGAATGGAACACTGTCAACTCTTAGGGCGCTTTTGTGAAGGAACACAAGGAGTCACAAGAACTTTGCAGCCTTGGTCCTTCCTGACAAATCTAGCACGGAGCTGTCACTATACCGCACATTATGCCTGAATGTGCAGTTCTCAAGAACAGAAGTTCAAGACCCACCTTCTAGTACCTCCTTCCTGACCTCCAGATGCTGCTGGGTCCCAGAGCCCTGGCCTTCTGTCATTTCAACCTACGTTATTTTCTGAAGTTACGTTATGCAGGCTCCTTGCTTTTGATGAGTTTCAAGTTTCTATTATACCTCTTGTTGGGCCACAGATTCTTATGCATCCCATAGTCTGCTCTGCATCTATCCCGGGCTGTCTAAAGGGTTCATATATTTAATGAGTTGGGAAAAGTAAGCTTGTTTAAAGATCCAAGAGCCTCACTGTCTGTCTATACAAACCTGTGCTCACTTTGTTCCCCCAAGTGTTTCCTCCTGGGAATGGGCACCATGCCCCTTGGGGTACCAAACTGAACACTGAGGAAGAGCTCTGGATTCTGCTCCCCACCCATGCCTGGCATCCCTCCCCTCTCTACTCCAACACATTTTCTTCTATGCTCTGTCCCACCTTTTATCTCTCTAGAACATCCATGTCTCAGGAACTTCCTTTTACTTCAAACATTCTTCACTTGTATTAATTGGTAGACAGTTTATTTTAATAACTTAAGTTTCTGTTCAAATAACAAAAGAACTCCTCAAAGAAATCCTCCTTTCCACCACATGGAGAACAGAACTGTTCCCAAGGCCACGCTCCAACCCCTACCTTACCTTTTAAAAAAATTAATTAATTGCCTCATTTATTGTTATTTAACAATGTTTTCCTTATAGCTCATTGGTCAGCCTGAAGTACCTGTTAGTATACTGTCTTCCACACTGCAGTAAAAATCATCAAGAATCTAAAGACTATCTTATTCAACACAGTATCCCAACTTCTAGAACAGTGAGCAACTCACACTGGGCTCTTCCTAAATACTGGTTGCAAGAATGAATGAAGGAAGGATGAGTAAATGAATTGGAAGAATAATTAACATTAGTATATTATATCTTTTAAATTTCTACTTGACTCTGACGGGCTGGAAGGGCCTATCAGATAGGTAACTAAGGAAGAAGAAGAGGAGAAGGAAGAGGAGGAGAGGAAGGAGGAGGAGAGGGAGGAGGAGGACAGACTTAGCAGGTGGGGAAATAACAAAGGGGGGAACATAAAGATCACAAGGTCTGTGTGACAGTAAATACAGAACTGATCTGGCAGAGGGCAAATGACTGACCAAAAAGAAACAGCTAGGAAAGGCACAGTTCTGAGCAAATGCTGAATGTGTCACAGATAGGAGTTCTTTTGTGGCTGTGGTGGTGGTGTTGTATGTGTATGTGTATGTGTGAGTGTGTGTGTGTGTGTGTGTATGTGTGTGTGTGTGCATGTGTGTGTGATGTGTATGTGTATGCATGTGCATGTGTGTATGTGTGTGAGTGTGTGTGCATGTATGTGGTGTGTATGTATATGTGTATGTGCATGTGCATGAGTGTATGTGTGTACATGTGTATGGTGTATATATGTATGGTGTGCATGTGTGTACGTGTATGTGTGCATGTTTGTGTGTGTGCGTGTGTGTGTGTGTGTGTGTATGTGTGCGTGCATGTGCCTGTCTGTGAAATGGGAAGCTAGGAATAAAGGAGAGTTCTGCTACCAACCAAAGATTCGAAGGCTTGGCCAAAGCCTCAGGAAAAGATAAAGAACTCTAACAGTTAGCTTTCCTGTGGCCTCAGTAGATATTCAGGAAGAGGCCCCTTTGCTCTTGAAATGTCAGAAACAAGTGGTTGCAACAGAATCTAACAATGGCCTGTATTCGGTGCTCCTGGAGGAACTGCTTATTGCTGCAAGGTCCGGCAAGTGTTGGGGATTCTTTGTTACTGGTGTTTGTTTGTTTGTTTCCCCTTGAACACCGGAGAATGGGAGTCCTACTTCTCAAAGACACACTGGAAATATTTGGGGGAGAGTGTTGAGTTTTTAATCATCAAAAAATAATCACAGCGGGGTCCCAAGTGGATCACCTCCATGGTTTTTGGTGTGGTTGCTTCAAAGGCCATCCTGCCTTAGGAAGTGAGATTTTTTGTATTTGAAGTTGTACTTGGCAGCCTTACTCTGAAGATGCACATTCAACTTTTTGGGAAATCCGGTTTCCTGCAGACGTCGCAGACTTGTGTCAATGGTGCAGAGTCCACTGACTGTGAAGATTCTGGAAATGACCTAGATAAGTCCAGCAAAGCCCAGAGGATCTGCTCATTTGTTTTGTTTTGTTGTTTTTTTATTAAAATCAAGTGGTTAATTGGAGGACAGGCGAAGCCTGGTACAGTTGCCTGGCTTCCACCTCCCCTCCAGGATGCAAGCAGCAACTCATTATGCTGTGCCAAAGCCACGACTTAATGAAGCCTTCAGCATCACTTCAGCCCTATCCTCTAACTGGGTCATTTGTCTGCTTGGCAAAATCATCCTCCCACTGTGCCTCCCACCAGCTCGCAAACCAGCAGCATCTCCATGGGTGGTAGGAACACTCAGTTTGTGCTGGCCTCTTCCTGACTCCAGAGTGCCCTCCCCATCCCATTTTCTGATAGACTTGGAGAGAAAATCACATTTATGAGGTGTTAAATCATGGGGTACCCACTGTATGCCTTGCATGCTGTCGCTAAGCGAGTCCTCACACAACAAAGAAAGTATCACACCATCACACATGAAGAAAGTAAGACAGCTGTCCTCCATGGTCTGTTTCTTTCAGATAAGGAAAATGTCGACTCTCTTGATGTCTTCCTCTGAGGCCCTGAACAACAGTAGCTCCACCCAGTCACGAAGACATAGATCATTTTACAATAGCATTGCTGTACGGCACAGATACAGTTTGAGCTTGCTTTGTATTGATATTCTTTCTCTAGCTTTGGGTAAGGGGGCAAGGTTGAGACAGGGTTTCTCTGTGTAGCTCTGGCTGTACTGGAATTTGCTCTGTAGATCAGGTTTACCTCAACCTCTAGAGATCCACCTGTCTCCTCCTCCCCTGTGCTGGAATTGTGTGCAACCACCACCTGGTTACTTGGCTTTATTTTCATTGTTGGGTGGTTTTTGTTTATGTTGTTTTTGAGGCAGGGTGTTATTTTTTAGCTCAGGCTGACTTCAAACCAGCAATCCTCATGCCTCTACTTCCCAGGTCTTAAGAACGCACATGCCAGACTTCACTTCTTTTAAGCTACAACTGAGAAGACAAAACCAGGATTCAAAAGGATACAAATCACTCACAATGAAACCTTACCTCTTCCTCCCACCCACAGCGCTGCATATCTTTGTTAATCTAGTCTCAGTGCTTAAAGTAAGGAGAAACTGAGGTAGACTAGAGTGATAACAACCAGTCCTGCATTGTAGACGGTGGCCTAGCTTCTCAATCTTGCTTGAAGAGAAGTCTTGCATGTGTGATCCCAGCCCATGGAAGGTGGAGGCAGGAGGACTGCTAGACTCACTCAAGCCAGACCTCACCTGTCCAGGTGTGTTTACACCCAAGACAAGCAAAACGGGATCCAACCTTCCTCACTAATATCTAAAAAACAATACAGATAGACAGACAACAAAATGGGATTAAAATAAGCACAATCCCATTGGGTTTTTTCTGTCTGTCTGTCTGTCTGTCTTCTTTCTTTAAAAGGCAAGGATCTGTTGGTAGGAGAATTCCTGGATATTCCCCTCAGCTGAGGACAATGCTCCTCTCTCCCATGTTGTAAGAACCAGGCAGAGGGGGTTGGGGATTTAGCTCAGTGGTAGAGCGCTTGCCTAGCAAGCGCAAGGCCCTGGGTTCGGTCCCCAGCTCCGGAAAAAAAAGAAAAGAAAAAAAAAAAGAACCAGGCAGAGGAAGGGTTAATGAAGACAACAAGGCCAGGAACAGGCCCAGAAGAACTGCCTCTGGCAAAGTTCTCTAGTTCCAACAACTCTTTGGAAAAAAGCTGTCACCATCAGTAACAGTCACCTTCACAGTATAGCAGGCAAGGAGTAGATGCTTCCTCCAGTGCCTGATCACTGCCTCAGAGGGCTATTCTTGGCTGTCAATTTGGCTTCCTCTGGAATTAACAGAATCCAAATGGTTGGGCACACCTGTGAGGGATTTTTTTTTCCCTTAATGATACCATTTGAAATGGAAAGACCCACTTTTAATCTAGATCTCTGAGGTGGGAAGCTCCACCTATAATCTGGGCCACATCTTCTGCTGGCAGCTTATACAGGACATGGAAGAAGAAAGCTCGCTCCTTGCCTGCTTGCTCTTGCTAGCAAGTCCATTCCTTCACTGGCTGTAGAGCCTATTTCTTTAGGATTCTGGCATATACTGAAGTCCATCTGAGACTTCCAGCCTCATGAGATGAAGAACTATGGGATTCTTGGACCTTCTACTACAAGCCGTTGTTCGACTAGATGGAGCAGAGCCTGAAAGCCTTTCTAATAAATCACACACATACATACATACATACATACATACATACATACATACATACGGACAGACAGATATACAGATGGACAGACATACACATTCTCTGAATTCTCTTCCTCTAGAGATCCTTGACTAATTCACTGCCTCACATGGCAAGTGTCACCAACAAGCCTGGCTTAATTTCATCATCACCACCATCATCATCATCACCATCATCATCATCATATTTTGTTGTTATTGAAACTGTGTCTCTATGCTGGGAACCCTGCTGATATTGAACTCAAACCCTCCACAATCCTCCTGCTTCAGCCTCCATGTGTTGGGATTACAGGCAGACTAAGCAGACCCATCTTCCTCTAGGAACTGGGCAGATATTGGTTAAAGCATGTTTTAAACTATTAAAATTACTGTTAGTCAGTAGAAATAGGGGCTGTCTCTGACTCAGATGCCTGCCTTTGGAACCCTTTCCTCTGATTGGGCTGCCTTGCCTAGCCTCAATAGGAGAAGATGTGCCTAGTCCTACTGCAACTTGATATGCCAAGGCGGATTGATAACCATGGGCAACCGCTCCTTCTCTGAGGAGAAAAGGAGAGGGGTATGGGAAGAGGGGAGGTGAGAGGGAGAGACAAGGAGGAAAAGCGGGAGGAGAAACTGTAATTGGGATGTAAATGATTTAATTAAAAAACAATTGAAAAGAAAAACATCACTATTAGAGTTAATGGTAAGTTCTTCACGTTTATATTATGAGAATGCCTTCTAAGGTTCATTTTCCCACAAATAAGCAAAAACCTTGCGGATGGGTGGAACTGACTCTCTAATTATCAGCTATTGAACTCTCTTGTTTCCTGAACTGCCTTGGGCCAGAGGACTTTGTCTAAGAAATAGTCAGACTACACTTACATCCCCACCTCCTTTGAGATAAAGGCACCAAGAGCCAGCTGATGGTCCCCAGTCGCCAGAAGGTACAACTCAACTAGAGCTGGTGAGACAGGGAGCACTTTCCTTGGTGAAGGGACTATTGTGATTGGAGACAAAGGGGCTAAGTTTGGTTTACCACACAATCCTTAACGACCATGATTGGTGTTTAGAGGCAAGGCCACAATTGGCTGGAGCAAGGACCACTAATTGACTCAAAATTAATGGCTGTAATTGGTCCAAGGATCTCCTCAAGCTGCTTAGGGTCCGTGGGGGAATCACCTGAAGCTGTGTGTGAAATCTAACGAAGCCTTTGCTCAAGTGGATTTTCAGTAGTGTGACCTGAGCTGGTACAGGAACAAAGAAGCAGCAGAGAGCAAGAAACAAAGAGAAAGCAACAATGTGGCTTGAAAGCTGAGCAGGTGTGGACCTGAAGTCACGTGGGCCAACATCGCTCGCCTTAAGATTCCTAATGCTGGGCTCCAGAACAGCCTAGTTTATGTTGCTGGGCTCGTGGCCTCAGCTTCGAAGCATGTGTATTCTTTCCCAATTCCTAGGGCTGGAATTCGGAACAACCCAACTTGTTACTGGTGCTCAGTTCTTCCTGGACCTCTGTTCCTAGTGCAGAGAACTGGCAACTGCCACTGACCTACGAAGATCTGCCTACAAGCAGCACCCACTCCCACTGCCTTAACCCATGCAGCCACATTAACAACTGCCCAGTGATCCCATTGGCCACTGGGATCCTGCTTGCTGGCCAATGGGAGCAGATGCCTAGGACTGAGTACTCCAACCATGCCCCGCCCCCAGCTCCTGAATGTCCTGTAGGAGCCCCAGCTTTCACCCCACCCAGCTTCCAAACAGTTTTGGCAGAGTAAAGAGATTCCAAATAGGTTGTGACAAAGGCCACTGGATAAGCAAATAAACACATCCAGAGTAACCTTTGACATTGCAACATGACACTGTGGTCCACAAATGTATTCATAGCTGTCCTGGAGCACCTGCAGCCAATGGGTG
This sequence comes from Rattus norvegicus, assembly GCF_021556685.1. Taxonomy (NCBI): domain Eukaryota; kingdom Metazoa; phylum Chordata; class Mammalia; order Rodentia; family Muridae; genus Rattus; species Rattus norvegicus. The sequence continues at coordinate 71,688,740 of NC_141546.1, read as the reverse complement.
GCAGCTGGACATGCCTAAAGCTTTCTGTGCCAGGGGCCCTCCATTTCAGACTCTGCATAGCATTGGCCATGCGGCCTTGTGCAAAGAAAGAATGGATGAGGAAGGGCATGAGAGAAAAAGGGAGAAAGAATGAAATTGTTTTCTGCCGCTCAGCCTTCATTTACAATGTCTCTTCCCCAGCCCTACATCTCCCAAATGAACCCTCGTGCCTAGGTGAGATTTGGTGCTTTGCTTTTTCATCACGTTACATCCTCTAACCCCCTAAAACACACCTGCTACTACCACAGCCCGGTCATGAAACACGAGTTACAAAGCTACGGGTCCCTTTCACTTCAAGGTCATCCTGTTCTGTACCACATGGCCCAGTGACCTATAAGAACAGAAGGCCCTCAAGGAGAAGCAGAGAGAGGCTGAGAAACACAAACAGCAGAGCATTCAGAAGCTCACAGCAGCCTCTTCCATTCACAGCGGCGGATGCTGCCCAGCTATGCTGTGATGGATGCTAACCTCAGCCTTCCACTCACTTCATTCCATTCACAGGCCGGTGAGGGCTAGCTCGTCATAGATGCTGCCTCCCCATGAGGCCTGAGCACTATTAGTGACGTTTCTGTCTTCCTTGCTTTCATATATATATATATATATATATATATATATATATATATATATATATATATATATAATCATACAAAGGCTGCAGGCCTGTGACAGGGAACTTGTGTGCCCATTATTTAGAGTCATCAATTTTTACTACTATTTTTCCACATTTCCTTTTCTCTTTCTTGCTTTTTTTTTTTCAAAAGCATTTAAGAGTACCCTGCATATGCTGTGCCCATCTGCCTTCAAATATGGTAAGAAGCATTTTCTAAGACATTTTCATACAGTCTCAGTATAGACATCAAATTCAGGAAATTTTGCATTGAAGGGTTCCTTTAATATGAAAGTTCACATGCATGCCGTTTCTCCCAGCAGAGTTGTTCACGAGAGACAGATTGTAGGAACAACCTAGTGTTGTTCACGAGAGGACAACCTAAATACCCCTGAGGAAATGAATGAAGTCCCAGGCACGTGGCCGACACTCCTAACCCTATACACACCTCGTCCTAGCACACGGAGACTGAGAAGGAGGTCTAAGATCAAGCTAGCCTGTGCTACATAACAAATTCCTCTCAGATTTCTCAGGAATTTTTTGCTTTTTCTGGTGCTAGAGACAGAACACAGGGCCTTGCGCTTTCGAGACAAGTCACTTACCACGCAGCAAACCCTCAACCCCTTGAAGAACAACAAAAGTGAAGACTGGGATATAGGTCAGTAGGTGAATTCTTGGCTTAGCACGTGTGAGAACCTGGGCTCAACTCCCCCTCTGTCACTTAAAAGACAAGCATGTAAACAATAGGCGGGACATGCAGGCATTAGAATATGATCCAGCCTTAAGAGAAAATGAAATTCTGAAGCATGCTACAGCGAACATGAGTTTTGGAAACATTACCCCAGACACAACGGAATACATGCAGTGCTGTGAGTTCACTGGGAAGGGGCTTAGGAAGGGCAAATTCCTAGAAAAGGAATGAATGGTGGGCCAAGAGGTAATGAGGATTAATTGTCTGAGAGACTCTGAGTTTCTATTTCTAGAGATGGGATTGTAATGACAGCTTCACAGAACGGTAAATGTGCTCCCTGCCGCTAGACTGTCCCCGTAAAACAGCTAAGATGGCGATTGTATCCGATGTCTATTTTGCCACATTTTATTAAAGGTTCGTGTTGTGATTACGTGCGGCATTCTGATAACATCTTTTATACTACTTCCCCCTGAAATCTAGAGCCCACACCAGGACCCTGCCTTTCACAGGTTGCTTTTAATTACTGTGTGTCCCTAGCAGGGCTCTCGGCATGTTCTGGTCTGCCTGGACCCTCTTCACGTTAGCACTCAGAGTCCTGAGAGCCAAGCAAATAAGGGCAGCTGCTCGCCCTACCTCTCAGCCTCTTTTAATCACAGTAGCTCCTCAGAATCTCTTTGCTTTCACAATACTTTTTTTTAAAAGAAGTTGAATCAGGGATGAGTGTGGTGGCTCATGTATGTCATCCTAGCACTTGGGACGCTGAGGCAGAGGAATTACTACTAGTTCAAGTCCAGTATAGGCTACATCCTGTAGCCCGGGCAACAGCATGAGACTCAGAAAAAGAAACAGATCCAGTCATTTATCTAATTGACTGTCCCTCAGTTTGTTCTGTCTGATGCTCTCCTAGGTTATTCATTTGGGGCTGGGACGCTATGCTAACAATATGTCAATTTCAGCGTGCAGCCCATTGCCTGGGCTGGCAATGTCGAATTTGACTATGGTCAACCTGTGGGCTGGGCTCATATTCATGTACATATGACTTCTCTCCTTCTCCAGACTTGCTTACAGTAAACTTTTACATGCACACAAACACATGCACACGGACACACACTCCTATTCCTTGTGAACTTCGGAAGCTCAACACTTCATGGGGAACAGTTGATAGCATCCTTACACTTGACAAAAGAAAGCTCCTTTCCCATTGTCATGCACAGTACAATAACTACCCATTTCTTCCCTCACAAGTTCCTTCCTTTGTTACTTTAAATACTTGAAAGAAATCGCAAAAATGCAATTATCTCTTTTAATTGTTTTTATTACATTTACTTGTGTGTATGAGCACGCACAAGAAGCTTGGTGGCAGTCACCTTTACCCACTGAGCCCTCTCACTGGCCTTTTTTTTTTAACCAAACTTAAAATTACAAAAGCACATGTTTCAACTGAGCCTTTTTTTTTTTTTTAAAGTTATGTTACTCATGAACAAGGCATGTTTTTCTGTCTGAATCCAGGGTCTCGATTGCTGTTGAGAAAGTGAAAGTTGTTTAGGGGCAAGCACAGCATTCGTGTGTGGTTGAGACCTTTACACTTTGATATTGACGATCTCCCCTGCCAGTCTGACTCTGTTGGGTATTTAGTAACTAGTGAACGCTCTGCATTTAACCAGTCTTTAGGGGTTGGGCTTAGTGGGGAATGGGTAAGAGATGGCAAAGGTCTGCGGCTATCTGAAGACACAGAGGTCAGCAGATACTGGACACACCGTACCCAAATACTAACAAAGCTTTTATTGCCCGATAACATCCCGCATAATCTATTTATTTCTTATTTCTGCTGCTTATTATTTTCCTCCCTCGGTGCTAAATGAAGGAAGTTCTACAAAGCCATGCAGCGGCTGTGTTTTGTTCCCTAGACATTGGCTCCTGTTACACAGCCTTCCCTCAGATCTATCTGCTGGGTGAACAAGCAGATGTACTTGGTCACCAATGCTGTTAATGTAATGACTGCCATCGGCTTGTTTACTAAATGCGATTAGACAGGAAATGTATATTGCCACATACGCAAAGTTAAAGATACAACCAGTTGCCAGGTGTGGTGTAGCCCATGTCCTTTAATTCCAGCATTTGGAAGGCAGAGGCAGGAGGATCTCTGTGAGTTTGTAGTCAGCCTGGTCTGTACACAAAGTTCCAGGTGAGCTAGAACTTAATAGGGAGACCATGACTCAGACGAGACAAAACAAAACAGCCAAGCAATTGCAGCCAGTTAACATAGGCTGGGCCCGGATTATTTGATATAACCTTTGTCCTCCCTTATCCCAAGGACCAGTGGAAGATCAATCAGCTTCAAAGTCCATTGATTCAAGCAAGTTGGGTTTAAATATGTAGTGTTTCTTGGTGAGGCTGAAGAGTTAGAAAGGTTTAAACTTTTCCTGCCCTGTGCCACTCCCCAGGGCTCTCCCCGGTTCTGCTTTCAGAGATTTAAAGGACGAAGCCTCAAACCCTGAAGTCCCCCAGTGATCATTTTGCTTTCCCACAAGAAAATGGGGCTGGGATAGAGAGGATTTATTGGTCTTTTAGGCCATACTACTGGTCCACCATCCCTACCCGAGTGCTTGGCACTGGGAAACTAGAAATCAGTAGTGACATTAGGTACAGCCCCTGCTCTCAGGCAGGCAGGTCCTCCTGCCTCAGCAGGAGAGTCCATTTCTGCCACTGACAACATAAAAAAAAAAAAAAAAGACAAGGATGACTAGGTAGTGCTCCTGGTGGTGCTCCTGGTGGTGCTCTTGGTGGTGCTCCTGACGGTGCTCCTGGTGGTGCTCCTGGTGGTGCTCTTGGTGGTGCTCCTGACGGTGCTCCTGACGGTGCTCCTGGTGGTGCTCCTGGTGGTGCTCTTGGTGGTGCTCCTGACGGTTCTCCTGGTGGTGCTCTTGGTGGTGCTCCTGGTGGTGCTCCTGGTGGTGCTCCTGACGGTTCTCCTGGTGGTGCTCCTGGTGGTGCTCTTGGTGGTGCTCCTGGTGGTGCTCCTGACGGTGCTCCTGGTGGTGCTCCTGCAAACCTGTTGCCCCAGAACTTAAAAGAATGACGGAAGAATTAAAAGTCTGAGGCCAACCTGGGCTACAATTAGAGACCCTGTTTCCTAAAGAAGGCAGAGTAACAGCTCTAAGACATTGTGTGAGTTCACCTAACAGAAGAGCAGTAGCAACATTTATCATCCACCCCGGGGAACTTCCTGTACCTGTGTGCCCAGCCTTATGCCTCCTGATTGACAGATACAAGCAAAGCCTCTAATAGGCAGAATGTAAAGTCATTATGGATCCAAGCTACTGCGCTTTGCCTTTCAAATGACCTGGTTTGCTTTTTAAGTATGTGAGCATTTTGCACAAGGTAGGACATGAATCTGGACCTATCATGGTCTTTATGAGTAGATCCTGACCTATAAAAAGTCTCCACTCCAACACTGACTCACTCTGAGGCTTGAGGGGAAAAGAGAAGCTTACAGGGGTACAAACTCACAGGAAGCTTCTGGAGTTCACAGGAGGCCTGGCGTATAGTGGTGCCTTAAACCACCAATGCAACCTATTGAACTTAACGTCTAATCCAATGAGTTAGTGCCCGGTGGGAAAACAGCAACACAAGACCATACAGGGCAGAATGGATGAGCACCCATCACTCACAGTCTGCCCTTTGTGCAAACTCAGATTCAGATGAGGATACTACAAACCCTCACACCCAGTGTTCACCATCTTTAGTGTTTCTGTACAGTTTATCTTATTTCACTTACAGCTATAACTACATGGGTCAGAGAATCATGATAGGGCGGCTGTGTGGCTTAGGGGTAGAGCCTGGGTCTGGCTTGCAAAAAACAACAAAACATAAAATAAAACAAAACAAAACAACAACAATAAAAACAACAATCCTTGATTCTGGTTCCCAGGGTATCACTCCCTGTCTGTCTCTCTCTGTCTCTCCCTCTTGGGAAAATGTACTGACTGGTTTTGTGTGTCAATTTGACACAAGCTGGAGTTATCACAGAGAAAGGAGCCTCAGTTGAGGAAATGCCTTTATGATATCCAGCTGTAAGGCATTTTTTCAATTACTGATCAAAGGGTGAGGGCCCCTTGTGGGTGGTACCATCCCTGGGCTGGTAGCCTTGGGTTCCATAAGAAAGCAATCTGAGCAAGCCAGGTGAAGCAAGCCAGTAAGTAACATCCTTCCGTGGCCTCTGCATCAGCTCCTGCTTCCTGACCTTTGTGAGTTCCAGTCCTGACTTCCTTTGGTGAACAGCAATGTGGAAGTGTAAGCTGAGTAAACCCTTTCCTCGCCGACTTACTTCTTGGTTGTGATTTTGTGCAGGAATAGAAACCCTGACTAAGACAAATTGTTACCAGCATAGTGGGGTATTTCCATGACAACATGACCATATTTTGGAGAGGACTGTGGAAGGACTTTGGGACTTTGAGCTAGAAGAGCCATTGGGTGTTAAGAGCTCTGTGGGATGTTCTGTAGGAGCTTGGAAGATAATGTTGAGAACAGTGCAGAAGATGGAGGTCTGGCTTGTGAAATGTCTGGCTTGTGAAATTTTAGACTCTTATCAGGGATGCTGCATTTTGATTGTGATGATTCTGTGACTTTTGTTAGCTGGGGCTGAAGATACCAGAACTACTAAAGCAAAATCTTTGCATTACTGGGACTATTGATGCTGGTCAGCTGGAGCTAAGAAATTAGTGGTGATTAAGAAGAGAACAGTGGGGTTGGGGATTTAGCTCAGTGGTAGAACGCTTGCCTAGCAAGCGCAAGACCCTGGGTTCGGTCCCCAGCTCCGAAAAAGAGAGAGAGAGAGAGAAAAAAAAAAGAAAGAAAGAAAGAAGAGACCAGCATCACTGAGGTGAAATCTTCTGGGCAGTGTTTTCTGAGAGCACAAAGAAGCTGTGTTCCAGAGATAGCCAAGGTTGTACCTTGTACCTCCTGCTGTGGCTGGACTTGGTAGTGTGTAAGAGTCACCAAGGTGGTACTGGTTTTGAAGGCATGAAGAGGTCATGAAGAGCAGCTGAGGCTGTGCACTGTGAGAGGCCATGGTGAAGGTGCAGCCTCAGTTGCAGTTGATGGCCCAGGACTGAAGGGGTCATACAAAGAAGTTGAGGCTTGGCACTATGAAGAAAGCCTGTAGGAGGCTATTGGTGAAGCCTAGTTGCAGTGGAAGACAGCAGTGTGTTGGAGATGCCAGTACCATGAGATGACCACCAAGAGCAGCAGCAGCAGCAGTGGAGTGCAGGCATCTGGAGCCTAGAAGACAAGGTGTGTGCTACAAAGGGCAGAGCTGGAGAAGTGACCTAAGTCCTTGGAGGAGTCCAGAAGATCGTGTGTGGATCCCAGACATTGAACACTGTGCTATATCTTTTATTTAACTTATTTTTTTAGTGGTGCTAGAAATTGAACCTAGAGCCTCAAAGGTGCTAGGACAATGCTCTGTCGTTGAGCTTCAACTCCAGCACAGCGCTAGCTAGAGCGCTTTGAGAGAAACGGCTGGGTGCTCTCTGCTAAGAACCTGCCAACCTCAAAGCTTAGATTTCTATTTCTCACACTCCTAAGAAGAGAAGTGGGGAAAGAGTGCTCCCCCCCCCCCCCCGAGCTGAGGACCGAACCCAGTGCCTTGCACTTGCTAGGCAAGCGCTCTACCACTGAGCTAAATCCCCAACCCCGGAAAGAGTGCTTTTGTGGAAAGACTATGAGGTTAATTTTATCAACTCCAAGCCAATATTATGTAACTATGTTTTATTGTAACTATTCATTTCTGTTAGAATGTCACTACCATATTTAGCTTAATTGCATGCTTTGATTATGGGTTGCAATAAAAATGTTGGGTTTGAACTAGAATTGTCACAGAAGAAAGAAAAGTTGCCAGGGAAAGTCAGGATAAGAATTGTTGCCTCAGCTGAGTGTGATGGTTCTCAACTGTGATCCTAACGTTTGGGAAATGGAAGCAGTAAACTCCGGAGTTCTAGGTCATCTTGGGCTATGTAGTAAGTTCAAGGCTAGCCTGAGCCTGATATCTTGCCTCAGAACCAAAGCAAAATTCAAGGACAAACAACTAACAAAAAGAAAAGAAAACCTTATTGACTCAATTACGTGTGTGTGTGTGTGTGTGTGTGTGTGTGTGTGTGTGCGCGCGCGTGCGCGCGCGCGCACGCGTATGTGTAAGTTTGGGAATATGGCTCATGGCACAAGGCACTAGGTTCAGTCCCCAGAATGAGGATGGGTGGGGGAAGGTGTTAGTAGGAATAGTAATAGTAAAAGGCATCTAAATTGAAAAGGAAGAAATTAAATTGCATTTGTGATGTCAGAGTCTTACATATGTAAACCCTAAAGACTCAACCAACAGTGCTCCAGGAGACAAAGTCAATATATGAAAGTCAGTTCCAATTTCTACACACTATACAGGAACTATCTAAAAGAGAAATTAAAGGAATGGAGGTGTGACTCAGTTGGTAGAGTGCTTGTCAAGCCTGCAGGAGTCCTGGGTTTGGTCTCTAGCACTATATTGACCAGATGTGGCAGTGGACATTTGTAATTCTAGCACTTGTGGGTGGAAAGAAAACCAAACCTTCAAGGTCATTGTCAGCTATGTAGTGAGTTCAAGGCCTCCTAGTCTGGAATACATGAGAACCTGGAATGGGGGTGGGGAAAGTAAATGAAGAACAGAAAGGAAGAGAGAAAAAATTAAGAAAGATCTGATTGGGGATTTAGCTCAGTGGTAGAGCGCTTGCCTAGGAAGCGCAAGGCCCTGGGTTCAGTCTCCAGCTCTGAAAAAAAGAAACAAACAAACAAACAAACAAAAAGAAAGATCTCATTTATAATAGTACCAAAAAGAATAAGATATTTAAGGAATACATTTGAGCAAGGAGATAACAGACTTATGCGGTTTAAAGTCTTGACAGAAGAAACTGACAGAGACACAAATACAAGGCTGTTGTAGATCAGGGCATCGACGTATGCTACGAAAGCATCCATTCCTCTCAAGCAATGCTTACGTTGAATACGATCTCTACCAAAGCTCCTATGGCATAAATGTCATAATGAAACTCACTGTCCTACATACTCAGCATATGCTAACAAAACATTTTAAACATTCATGGACATATTTTACAGATAGAACAGTTCTGATGGGGACCCTGAATAGCCAAAGAAATTCTGAGTATAAGAATAAAGATAATGGAATAGTATTCCCTAATTCTAAATGATGTTAGAATAATCCAAACAGTAGGACACCCGGTACAGAAATAGATACAGAAAAATCAAGGATCTATATGCCTTTAATAAGAGCATTAAGACCACACAGCGGGGAAAGAATGGTCTCTTCAGTAAATGATTCTGGGAGAGATGGATATTATGATACCGTGAAATTTGCTCTTAAATTGTACATGAAAATTCATCCAAAATTGATTAAAGACTTAAATATAAGCTCCAAAGTCTTAAACTATTAAAGGAAAACATGGGGAAGTCCTAAACTTGGCACTCCTGTGTGTCTGCGTGTCCTGGAGCAGCAAAATCAAAAGACGCAGTCAGATTGCATACACTGAGAAGCTTCCGCACTACCAAGAACGCAATCTGCAAAAGGACAAACAGCAAGGCCAGCAGTGAGTTGCTGGCCCATGTCTGGTCAGGGGTTTGATGCAATAGTTAGAACTGATAAAGCAATTATATAAAGAACTCAATGCTCAACCAGCCAAGCAGCAGAATAATTTTTAAATGGGCAGAATATCTTGCATATGGTGGTACATGCCCCAGCACTCAGAAAATGAGATAGTGTGATCGCTGTGTGTTTGAGATCAATATAGACCACACAATGAGTTCAGGACAGCCCGGGCTAGAGAATGAGATCCTGTCTTAACAACAACAACAGCAACAACAACTATTGAGTGAAGGATCTGAGTAAGCGAACATTATCTAAAAGTGATAGCGCATGGCTAGAAGGCATGTTTAAAAGATGTTCAACGTCATTAATCTTCAAGGAAACACAAATCAAAACTGCAGTGAGATATCTATCATCACCACATGTTAGAGTGGCTGTTGTCAAAAAGATAAGTGTTCTCAGGGCTGGGAAGAAAGGAAGCTTGCATGCTGTTGATGGAGCATAAATTGGTGTAATTGCTGTGATGAAAACAGCGGGGGCTCTTCAAAAGGTTAAAAATAGAATTGTTAAATGATCCAGCAATCGCACATCTGGATATGCAGCTCAAGAAATGAAATCAGTCTTGCATCCTGATGCTTATGATAATTATGACATACACAATAGCCAAGATCTGAGGACAACCCCAAAATAAGCAGGTGGATGGATGGATGGATGGATGGATGGATGGATAACAAGAATGTGAGACATAGTCAGACAGACAGACTTAATTCCTATGGGATAGTTAGCCTTTTAGAAGAAGAAACCTGGGCTAGGCGGAGAGCTCAGTCAGTAACATGCCTGCCTCTGTGAGGTGATGGGTGTTAATTAGCTTGATTACAGTAGTAATTACAGATGTGTGTGCATATCAAGTTATCACAGTGCATATCTTAAGTGTATGGGATAGTATTTTTCAATTATATTTTAATAAAACTGGAAAATAGCTGCGGTTTTCCAAAATAGAAATAAATACGATCCATTTGCAAATTCTCATTTTAAAAATCAGCAAGATGGCTCGGTCAGATGGCTCAGTGGGTAGAAGCACTATGGATAAGTCTGATGACCTGTGTCTGCCCAATAAGGGCAAGCCTCCCTCTGACCTCTACAATACATTGCACTCACACATCCAATACTAAAACATTTTTACGTTAAGAAACGAATTCAGGAAAGGGAAACGAAGAGAACAAATAAGGAAAGAAACATTTAAACAGTCATATCATTCTTTTACTGCCAGACATTTGCTCAAACTCGGCTCTCTCTCGGTGACCTTTTTGCAACATCTGCGTTGAAATTGTTGCTCATGGGCTGGGGCTGTCGGTAGGATGCCTGCCCCAGGGCCAACACCAACAATCAACAGATAACTAAAACAATTTCTGCCCATCCATCTCCACACGTGAGCAATGGACAGTCCCTATCTTCAGCACCTCCAGATGTTGGAGCCACCATTTAATCTCTCTGCAAGGAGTTCAGCTGAGTGTGAACAGGAATTCTTCCCATTTTATCCACGGTCCTAACTTAACACCTACATTGTCAACTTTGATAAATGCTTGTTGAGTAAATTTGAATTACTATTAACTATTAACACAGGAATGTGTTTCTTTTAGATGTATATGGTGAGTTTGTTATTATCTTTTGAACATTAAGAAAAAAGTAACATCTTTTAAACATCAGGCACTGTGTAGGGATTTTATTTATTGTATTTAATTTCATCTCTCAATAGCAGTGAGTGGTGTCATCTCTGGTTTGCAGACCAGAAAGCCAAAGGCTCAAAGATATTAAGCAATGTGCTCAAGGCCACTAGTAAAACAGAAACTATATATTCAAATCAAAGTGACTGCAAAGCCTATGGGGTTTCTCTGAGTCTCTGTCCCCTTGCCTTTATTCCTGTCCCTCTTTCCTCAGTCAGCTTTCTAGCCTAAGCATTTATTTTCATACTTCATTGTCCATTTTGAAGTGCAGGCTAACTGTGTAAAGGAGGACCACAGTGGAGAGAGATAAAAGCCATTATGGATCTCTCGTGGTAGTCTTTCGTTATGAGCTTTCCTAATCTCTATGCTTTTATCCAGAAGCCCCTTGCTCGCATCTCTTCACTTTTATGGGTTAGGATTCTCGGGTTCAGCCAAGAGATGGTTTCTGTCGCGGTTCCTTTGGTTTGGTTTGGTTTGGTTTTAGGGAGTTATTTATAAGAGGACACTAGATTTGACACTGAACAGTTAAGCCCTGAAAAGGATGTGTCCACTGGTCCCTGGCCACTGAGGCTTTCTAATCACACACCCCTCCTTTCTGACTGTTGCTGTCAGACTCTCAGTATGGGAGGTGGGGGGGTGGGCAGAGGAGGGGAGGGGACGGGGGAGAGGTGAGAGGGGGAAGGGGAGTTAGGGGTTGGGGTTGGGCTGGGCTTCTCTACCGGAGATATCTAGTTGTCTGTGCATCCTTACAGCTTCCTAAGGAAGAAGGGAAGTAGGGAGAACAGAACAAGCAGGAAGAGGAGAGGAGGAAAAGAAGGAAACAGGAGAGGAAAGGAAGGAAAAAGGGAAGGTGGAAGGGGAGGGAAGAGGGAGAAAAGAGAAAAGAAAAAGGCACGTATATCTTTATTTAGTTTGAAACTTACTGGCAAAAGCACAGATTGGCCTGGCTCGAACCTTGAGCCTAATGTGGATTGGCATGAGCTTCCCGGGAAATGAAGGGCGGGGCAGGGCTCACGTGTCTTGGGTCACGTGTCTTTCCTCTGAAGCATGCCGTGATTAGTCTCTTTCTCCCTACATGGAGCCTGTCCCAGGAAGTGTCTGCAGTAGAAAACCAAATGTTGACTGCTCCTCAGAGGCACACAAACCCTGACTCCTTCCATGACCGTCCGTCGAAGGCAGTAGCCATACCTTAAGAGCAGGAGGCTTTGCTGGGTTCTGCAGACATCCATTCATTAAGTCTGCCTCCTAGAGTCATGCTGAATCATCAGGGACTCAGCAGTGAGGAGGACGGAAGAATGAGTCAGATAAACGTTGTCAAATAAGAACTAGTAGAGGAGTTGGGGATTTAGCTCAGTGGTAGAGCGCTTGCCTAGCAAGCACAAGGCCCTGGGTTCAGTCCCCAGCTCCGAAAAAAAGAAAAAGAAAAAAAAAAAAAAAAGAACTAGTAGATAAATGAAAAGAGCCTGCGTTGTAAAAATCGTCATTCCGGGGTAAGAGAATAATGAGGGTGGGCGTAGGGACTGAGTGTTCTTAATGTGGTGAAGGCCAGTTTCTCTAAAGAACGGACTGTAACGAGCCACCCAACCTACTGGGACCTGCTCAGGGTTCTTCCGTGGGCCCTAGTACAGAGGCTGAGCACGCTAAATGAAAAACAAATATTGAATTCCTTTGCTAAATGAAAAAGGAATATTCAGCTTAGTTTTTTTTTAAAAGAATTAAACTTTTTAATATTTAACTGAGACTTCTTGATTAAAGAAGTTATTTAGGAAGTAGGATCTTGTTTTGTTTTATGGGGAGGGACATTATTGAGCAGTCATTAAGAAAAAATGTGTTCACGAGGTACCGCCAAGCTCACGAGGTCTCAGCACTCGTTTGACACAAGCCTCAGAAATAACAACCACATGTGTCACCGCTGTACGACTCCTTCAAAAGCGAATCCACAAGGGCAGACAGGAAGGAGCACGGCTGTGTGTGGTCCGTGCCCCTGAGCATCAAAGGCGCTCCTCTGAGAACCCAGTCATCTGCTGCTTTGGATCATTTTCTCCCCAGATAATTTTGTGATGATTTATGAACAACAAATAAGAAAAAAATTGTGTTTCAGGATTGCTGTGAACACATGTGTGCTAGCTAGCCACACAGAATCACAAGCATACGCTCATAGCCCATGCATACACCGTAAACACACTCACGAACATAAGGGCGGGGATGTGTAGGAAGGAGTATTAGATATTCACGCCACTCAAGTAGGAAAGGCTCTCCTGCCTGAGGCTCCCTTTGTAAACTTTGTATATTTTGTAAACCCTCAGGGCAGGAAAGTGGCCAGGGCACTGCCTGCTGGGCTCCATCAGCCAGGCCCTCACCCAGACCTCCCTAACTGTCATAATCCTCACAAAGATCATCTTCAGCCCCTCAACGGGACCCTCCCCAATATATGCTAATTTTAGGTGAAAAGTCAGAACAAAATCCACCAATCTCTGGGCACAAAAACCCACCAATCCCTGCATAGGAAAACCCACCAATCCCTGAGCTCCCCCAACTCCAGGACTTGAAATCTCATCAATCCTCACCCTAGAAAACTCCACCCTCCCCCTCCCCAAGGACCCTCTATATAAGTTTTGCCCAGTATTCAATTCCCTACTGCTGTCTGCTCCCTCTTGGGAGCTTAGGCGGCCAATTTTGGATTCATCCCTCCCGAACTCTCCAATAAATCTCTTTCATGCGACTTGTGTCCTGGTGTGACTCTGGAAGAAGAAAAGGAGCAATAAAGAGAAGGGAAGAAGTGAAGAGAAGGAGCGGTCTGAGGCTCCTGAGCTCCTTAGCTCAGCGGGGATACTCTCCCCTGGGAGCTCTAACGCCTCTGCTGAGGCGACTTCCTCTCAGAGCTGTGTGGTTTCTGGGCTCCTGTGTCTCAGGATGCCCTTCTGCTGGGATACCTTCTCTCCTCAGAGCTGTGTGGTTCCTGGGCTTTAAAGTCCCAGGACACTTTGCCATCAGAGCCCAAAGGCCCACACTGGGTTTGGTTAATTCGAACTCTAAATTCTTATTCTGCATCTTCTCGGCTATGGGATTTTGAACACTAGACTTAGGATCTAAATTTCTACCAGTAAACGGAGATAAGATTTTTTCATTAAATGAGATGCGTTAGTGGAATGTAAAACAAACATTAAAGCGTACTTATTACAGACCGAGTATATTAGGCGTGGATCAGACATAATCGTTTAAGTTTATAGTCTATGAAATAGCAAATTTGGGAGTGTGTGTATGTGTATGTCTGTGTGTGTGTGATTCTGATAGAATTATTGGGTGAAAGCAACCATTTGCATACTGAACGTATATTGATGCAGGTCCAGCTGTGACGTCATCGGGAGAGGTTAGATCGGAATAGAGGGAAGTGCGATGATTTATGTAAACAGAACACGGCAAAGCATTCTGTCAATCAGCCTTTCAGCACATCAGAGCATCTGTGAGACGTGGTTACTCCCTGGCTGTTCTGCTCATTCTGACTTCCATGATCTGGTTCAAATGCTCTTCCTTTCACAGGCACTTGAGCCCCCCCCACCCCCACCCCCCATCCATTTAAACCTCATCCTTCTTAGCTACCTACTCACTTCATCTGCCTTGATCACTCAGGTTTTAAGCGAAAAGGGGCTTTAATATGTTTTTCCAGTCATTCTTTTAATTTACATCCTGATCGAAGTTTCCTCTCCCTTCCTCCCAGTCCCTCTCTCTCATCTCTTCCTCCCGCCGTCCCTTTTTCTTCAGAGGAAAGATGGTACCGTGGAGAGCACCCTGAACTGACAAGTTGCAATAGGACTAGGTAGGTGCAGTCTTCTACTGAGGCCAGGCAAGGCAGCCCAGTTAGGGGAAAGGGATCCAAAGGCAGGCAACAGAGTCAGAGAAGCCTTTGCTCCTGCTGTTAGGGGACACACCCACAGGAAGACCAAGCTGCCCACCTCTTATATATGTGTAAGGAGTAGTTTTTGCTTTTTTGTTTTTTGTTGTGTTTTTTTAATTCTATAATGAACAACGGTTACCTTTTTGTTTGTTTTTGTTTTGTGAGACAAGGTCTAGCTATGTAGTCCTGGCTGATCTGGAATTTGCTATGTACATCAGGTGGTGGTGGTGGTGGTGGTGGTGGTGGTGGTGGTGGTGGTGGTGGTGATGGTGGTGGTGATGATGATGGTGATGATAGTGGTGGTGATGGTGGTGGTGATGATGATGGTGGTGGTGGTGATATACAGAACTGTGTGGTTAAATTATAGGTGTGTTATTTTACTTAGCCCTGGTTAATTCTATTGCTTTGTTATTCACAACTTAAAATATGCTGACAGGCACAAGAGATCTGGATCTTTCCCCTGGTTGCCTTCTTCAGACAAACTCTGGTTTGTCGTGACTCCTTCCCCACGTTCTCAGAAGAGAGTCCCCTGGTCAGTAACGACAGGGCACTGCAGGTCATGTGGGTCTTCAGCAGCCTGGATTAGAACGCATTGGTCCACCTGTACTGGGGATTATGCTAGGGTTTGAATATCTCATTTCCAGTGGCCCTCTCAGAAAACCACCCAGTTCTCCAAATTGTTGTCAATACAAGCTCTAAACACCTAGGATCTTTTTCTTTTTCTTTTTTTTTTTTTTTTTCGGAGCTGGGGACCGAACCCAGGGCCTTGCGTTTGCCAGGCAAGCGCTCTACCACTGAGCTAAATCCCTAACCCCAACACCTAGGATCTTAAAGAAGAAAAGTTATGTTTTTAAATATACTTTTGAATAGACTGAGTATATCAGTCCTTTCCTTATCAAAGGGCTCCAGCACTTTGGGTTTGCACTGACTTTCTTGACTCAATGTTGTCACATGTCTTTAATGATCTGCACCTTTTCAAATGTGTGATTACTCTACAGAAACACTATGTTAGAAATAATATTTTGGGCTGGAGAGATGGCTCAACAGTTCAGAACCCTGACTGCTCTTCCAGAGACCCTGAGTTCAATTCCCAGCAACCACATGGTGGCTCACAACCATCTGTAATGGGATCCAATGCCCTCTTCTGGTGTGTCTGAAGACAGTAACAATGTACTCACATGAGATATATAAATAAATCTTTAAAATAAAAAAGCTTAAAAAAATAATATTTTGCTAAACAAAATGGCCATATTCTGCAAACATGTTGAATATTCTTTACCCACAGTGGAGTAATAGAGTCAGGCCTCTTTCAGGCTGCCTGGTCCCACAGGTGGCTCTGGGGTGATCTGTTCCTGGTAACTTTACCCAGGTGCAGGTTCTAGACCTCAGTTGGGCATACCTATAAACTAGGCTTTGAGATGTACCCAGACATGCAAACTCAGTGACCACTGCCCCCCTCCAGTCCCCACAGTGGCGGCTATGAAAACCAATGCCACTACATGTACTCTATGGGAGGGGGCAGATACCATGCATTTCATTCAGCACAGCGACATATGGGAAGCTGAGTTAGTAAGCAAGAGAGTTGTTTGTGAGCATGGAGGACTGTTTCCTCCAGGCCTTTATGACAGTCTGAGAAAATAGATCTTCATACATGGGGACTGGTGGCATGGTCCACACTGCCAAAGTTTTCTTTGCAGAATGGCAAATATTTATGTCTGACTGTGCTTACCATGTGGCCAGTTGCTGTTCCAGATACCTTAACTATAAATCAGCTTCAGTTTATAATGACCTTTTGCAGTTTGGGATATCAACCCTCACCCTGCCCCCATTTTATAGATGGTAACACTGAGACACAAAGGGGATAAGATAGTTGCCCAAGGCTGCATGGTTAGTTCAGTAGTGCAATAGAGATCCCTAGGTATCCTGGCTTTGGACTCTGAGCTAGGCTGCTATGCTATCCTACCCTTGCATGCTGTGTTTTCCAATACTCTCCCTCTCCCTCTCCCTCTCCCTCTCCCTCTCCCTCTCCCTCTCCCTCTCCCTCTCCCTCTCCCTCTCCCTCTCCCTCTCCCTCTCCCTCTCCCTCTCCCTCTCCCTCTCCCTCTCCCTCTCCCTCTCATGCAGAATACATTGGTTGCCTAATATCCTTGGCAACACCTTTTCATAGATCTGACTTCTATTGACATTAACATTGTCGCTGAAATATTTCTCCTTTAAAATGTTATATATAGGGCCTGAGGATTGTAGCTAAGTTGGTAGAGTGCTTGATTAGCATGCAGGAAGCCCTGGGTTGGGACACTATTTAAAAGGCTCAAGGGTGCCTGACTGTAATTCTGTCATTCAGGAGTTCAAATTCAAATTCATACTCTGCAACAAAACCAGTTTGAGGCAAGCTCTGAACTACATGAGGCCTTTTCTCAAACAAATAAACACAATGTTTGTGTGTGTGTGTGTGTGTGTGTGTGTGTGTGTGTGTGTGACAGATATGTATATATACATTTAATTACAAGTTTGTTGACATTGGTCTGTTGCTATGTACTATTATGCTAAATTCTGTATCCCAAGGTCTAGTTGCCTCAGGACTAGTGAATTCCCTTGTATACCAGCTTTTGGTGTGTAAACCTTACTTTTTAATTTAGAACTACTAGTTGAATAAAAATGGCTATAGCCAATTACTGGAGGGAATAGAAGTAGGCGTGTTTTCAGTTACCTGGTTGAGGGGAGGGGTGTCCCAGGTAGAGAGAAGAGAAGTGAGCAGAAGGGTAGAGGAAGCCATCATGAGAGGAGATGGCTCATAAACACATGTCAAGGAGAAACAGCGAGTCTTTGGGGTACACCGCTGGGGAATAGCCAGTCCAGCAGTTAGAAAGGTAGATTACGTGTTACTCCCTCCCCCACAGTAATTGTAAAAGCCAAATAAAATAACGGTAGGATGAGTCTCACTCATTTATAAGCTAGACGGGGTAAGTTTAAATTGGTTCAACTACAAGGTTTTGTGGGCATATACAATCTTTACTGTTGCTTTCACATGTATCACAATACCCCAGCAAGAGTGGGCTGTTGGCCCAAAGAGGAACCTTGCTATATATTGAACGGGACAGCAACCACAGCTGTTAAAACAGGATAGTACCCATACTTAATCCTTCTCCAAAAAAGGAGATACTTTGTTTCAGACAGGATTTAGCAGTTGCCATAGGGAATGAGAAGCATGCATTGGCTTGATGCTCTGGTGAGAGCTGGCTGCTCCCCAACACTGCTCCAGGCAGCACAGGCTTGACCACACCGTCTTCAATCTCTGTAAAAGGTGAAGGTTAGTTCTGGATGACATTAAACTGCTCAGATCCTGTTTCACAAGGATTGGGTTTTTAAGGCACTATAGTCTTAAAGAGTACTTCATTAGTTTCCTTTTTGGAAATTAATTGAAAGAAAAACAGATGGATGCTTCAGGATTCGGATGCTTCAATGTACAGGAGGCCCTGTAGTGCCTTGTGGTGGAGTCAGAGTCTTCCCACCAGACCCAGCAGCCCTTGCTTCTCTCCTGGGAAGCAATTACCAGCTCCTTTCTTTATCTTTCTAGGGTGGTCTGTTACATTCTCTTCCTGTCACCGGTTTTACCCCTGGAGAGCTGAAGTTCGGTCTTTTAATCTTAGTTTGCTGTACTTTCCTTCCTCACCCATCCAGCCAAGACAGAGTCTCTGGGGACTTTGCTCTCAATGCCATCGTGTTGAAAGTGGATTTTTGTCTTACGCCCCCCTCTCAGCTCTCTTCTGTTCTGGCTGCGCATGCCTTTTTACACGACAGCTGGTGGTCCCAGTTACCTTCTGGTGCATGATGGATGGCACCAAGAGGAGCAAGCGTTCTCTGATATCGTTAATTGCAAGAATTTTTGCAAATTCAAAACTCAAAGGAAGGACGGTTGTCTCCAACTGTTAGCAGCTGTTCACTTGGCTGAGGTGGTAGGGACCGAAATGCCCTTCTGCAAACCGTCTGGGGGCAGGCAGGCAGTTAGCTGCTGCCTGGATATGTACCTCTGTCATACTCCATTCTGGTTTTTAAAAATCACACCTTAAACCCAATTTAGAATTCTACTACCTTACCACAAGACCTTGGTGGAATAACTTAACCTTGGTCCCATGCTGTGGTCTATGATGAGCAATCTAGCTGCAATGACCTTGTGGCTTCGACCCTTGAGAATTCTGTAGGGATGGGATCTACTGTTGAGTGGTGAGCGTGGCCCCAGTCCTTTGCCCTTTGCCTCAGAGAACTGAAAGCCCGAAGGACTGGAAATCTATGATCTTGACACCTAGCTTTTATGTTCCTGGGCCATATGAGAACATCTGTAAAAGGGCTTGCTGTCTTTGACCTAGAACTGAGACTCCTTACCAAAGGTGGAAAATCCTGCCCTGTGCTGTGGCTTAAATTTCCCTGTGAAAAATCATGTCAAACTGTAGGTCCCATTTAAGAGACGGAAGTAAGTTTTTGCAGGAAGTAGGATCTGCCCTCAGGAATGGTTTGACCTAGTCATCAATCCGCAGGTTATCCTGATGGTGAATGTGATATGAAGCACCTCTGGGGAGAGGGATATAGTTCAATCAGCAGAGTGCTTGCCTTGTGAACATGAAGAGCTGAGTCTGATCCCAGGAAACCAGGTCAAAGAGACAGGCTTGAGGATGCAGTGCGGGAGAGGTGCAGGTAAGGAACCCTGGGGTTCACTGGTCAGTCAGCCTAAACTGTCCAGCAAGTTCCAGGCCAGTAAGGGACCCTGTCCCCAAACCCAAGGTGGATGGCTTCTGAGGAAAGACACCCGAGGTTGACTCCAGCATACACACACATGTACACACACACACACACACACACACACACACACACACACACCCCACATATACACATACACCATTTTAGTTTTTTTTTTTTTTCCTGGAGCTGAGGGCCTTGCACTTGCTAGGCATGCGCTCTACCACTGAGCTAAATCCCCAACCCCCCCATTTTAGTTTTATATCTTGGTTTTTCTGTTATTGTGTGATATCTTTGACCACCTGCATCCCCAACAGCAAGCAAGTGTTCAGTAGATGTGACCCCTTCACCTGGAAAACATTAAACTGAATAAATGTATAGTGTATGTATGTATGTGTGTATGTATGTATGTATGATCTATCTGTTTATCTATCTACCTACTTATTTTGTGTGTTGTGTATTTGTGATATATGAACCTTTTAACGTGGGTGTGCACATGCGCAGCTACATGTGGAGGCTTGGGGTTAATGTCTGTAGTATTTCTTGGTTGTTCTCCATCTTTATTTTCTGAGACAAAGTCTCTCACTGAACCTAAATCTGCTTACTGATTCAGCTAGAATGGCTGCCCAGGGAGCTTCAGAACCCCTCTCTCTGCCCCCCACCCCCAGGCCTGTGTTATAACCATGGGCCACAGTGCCCAGCTGTCTGCATCGGTTCTGGTGAATCCAAACTCCAGGTCTTCATGCTTGCACTCTAGCAGATGAACCATGGCCCCAGCCCAGCCTTTAATAAGTGAATCACCCAGTGAATGAAATGAGGACTTGATTGCCCCAAGGTGCAGGTGAGGGAAGGTTTTTATTGTAGACATGAGGGAGAGCACAGCAGCAACTGAAAGGGTCCAGAGCAGTACAGGGAGCATAGCCAGCAGACTGAACTGAGTGGGAGGTGGGGCTGGGAGGTGTTCCTTAGGGATAAGAGGAGAAGAGTCAAAGGAGAGGGAGACAAAAGAGGAAGGAGCCAGACAGGGCGCGGCTGAAAGGGCAAGATTGTATAAAAAGGAGCTGTTTGGAGGGAAGTAAGCCCGTGGGCTGGATAGGTTTGGGCTGGAGAGGAGGGGATGGGGTGGGGAGAGCTGAGAGGAACCCAAAAGGCATCATGGGACTCTGTACCTGGTACCTGAGATTCTGAGCAAGCCTAGAGGCCAGCACCTGCTTTGCCTTGTCAACAGGCACCACACTTGGCCATTTGGACCTGACACAGCAGTTGGTGACAGAGAAAATGAATTGACACCCGACATACTGGTAGGTAATAACATTCTTCATCACTTTAACTTATGAAAACATGAACTTTCTTTAAAGCTATGAGGCAACAGAAAAACCTCACCTGTGTAGTGTCTAATTCATCTAAACTGCTCGCCCAATTTTGAGTTATCAGAGTCACAGCTTGGAGGTATGCTTCCTGCATTAGATACAACTCTCTGGGGAAAGGCCTACCAGGCTGTCATGACAAGGCCCATGGGTTACTTTTTAAGAGTGGGCATCGGTGTGTAGTATGTTCTGAAACCGAGTTCTGTCGGGACACATGAAGTACCAAGTTTTAGGATCCAGCTACACAAATGAAAACTCCCAAAAGACTGGTATTCAAATGGGATGGACAATCTATCTTTTTTAATCCCGGTGGGAGGGACCCTGGGTCTACCGTGCAGTCGTGTTCCTCTGTGATGAGGACCCTGCAGTGAATCTGTCGGATCCAGAAGATACGATGAACATGGAATTAGAAAAAGGAATGATACCGACACTGGTAGAGTTTCACAGGAGAGAGGCCCAGATCACAGTGCCTGACATGACGCATCTGCACATTCAGCAAACACTTGTGGAGCCCGAGAGCAGACTTACCGATGTTCGTCTGGTTAGTCAGTTTTGGTTTTTTTTTTTTTTTTTTTTTTTTTTGGTTCTTTTTTTCGGAGCTGGGGACCGAACCCAGGGCCTTGCGCTTCCTAGGTAAGCGCTCTACCACTGAGCTAAATCCCCAGCCCCCAGTTTTGGTTTTATTGAGACAGGATTTCTTTGTTTAATAGCCTTGTCTGTCGTGAACACCTACCTGGCTGTCTTTGTACTCTGAGATCCACCTGCCTCAGCCTCCCAAGTGCTGGGATTAAAGATTGCGCCACCACCAGCCGGCTAGATATACTGAGGTTTTTAAAGCATAAACTTCAGCCACACATGGAGGCACATTCCTGTAATTCAGCCTTTAGGAGTCGGAGTCAAGAGGATTGTGAGTTCAAGGACAGAGTAAGTTAAAGAATAGAACCTGTCTCAAAATTCTAAAGACTGGGGACATAGCTCAAGGTTAGAGCACTTATTTGGCATGACAAAGCCATTGGTTTTACCCCATATGTCATATACAGCAAAAGCTTATGTTTTACGGTCCCTTACAAAAGTCCCTTCCATATCATGGTTAGTGGGATCTTGGTAATATGACCACACATTTATGCATTTAAAAAATCTGCAAAATTAAGATATTCTTAGTGCAATCTGTTAAGACTCTGGTGCAAATCCCTTTTAGTAGAGTGTGATAGAAGTGGTCCAAAGGTCTGGCAAAGGAGGAATTGAGTTTGGGATACAGTCTTCTGGAGTTCCGTGGGCCACAAACAATTCTGTAAATGAATAAGTCACTGGTGAATGCTCTATATCCAATGGCTTCGGGATGCTTCTGCCCTGAGCAGGCTCACCAGGCATTGAGACCCAGGGGGGTTCCAGGCCAGATTCATGTTCCAATATAAACCTGTCCTGGCACATTATGAGAACAATTTACATTTTCCTATTGCAATAAGGTTAAATAGCTCTTCGTGTGTTTGTTGAGCATTTGGGGCTTCCTTTGAAAAATGCTCACTCTAATGTGGCTTTGTTTCTGTTTCTGATTTGCTTTGGAGGAGATAATTTTTTGTATTCTGGCTTAAATTATTTGCCAGTTATGTTTTATAAATATCTTCTCCAAGTTTGCGGGCTCGTCTTTAATAGTCGGTGGTTAAACATTAATCTTATTTATTTTTAATATTTTTAGTTTGTGGTGGGTTTTTGGTTGGTTGGCTGGCTGGCTGGCTGGTTGGTTGGTTGGCTGGCTGGCTGGCTGGTTGGTTGGTTGGTTGGTTGGCTGGCTGGCTGACTGGTTGGTTGGTTGGTTGGCTGGCTGGCTGATTGGTTAGTTGGTTGGCTGGCTGGCTGGCTGGCTGGCTGGCTGGCTGGCTGGCTGGCTGGTTGATTGGTTGGTTGGTTGGTTGGTTGGTTGGTTGGTTGGTTGGTTGGTTGACTGGCTGGCCAGTTGGTTGATTTGTTGGCTGGCCGGTTTGTTGATTTGTTGGTTAGTTGGTTGGTTGGTTGGTTGACTGGTTGGCTGGTTGGTTGATTTGTTGGTTGGTTGGTTGGTTGGTTGGTTGGCTGGTTGGTTGGTTGGTTGGTTGGCTGGTTGGTTGGTTGGTTGGTTGGTTGGCTGGCTGGTTGGTTGGTTGGCTGGCTGGCTGGTTGTTTTTTGTTGTTGCTGCTGTTTTGTTTCCCCTTGAGACAGGGTTTGTCTGTGTATGCCTGGTTATTCTGGACCTTACTTTGCAGACCAGGCTGACCTCGAACTCACAGAGATCTGCCTGCCTCCTTTTTCCAAGTGTTGGAATTAAAGACATGTGCCACCACTGCCTGGCTTAGTTTGTTTTTAAAGACTTGTTCGAGCCAGGTTTGGAGGCCTATACTTATAATCCCTTGTACTTAGAAGCTGAAGCAAGAGGATTGGAGGTTAGAGAGCAGTCTAGAATAAAAAGTGAACTTCTGTCTCAAAAATAAGAAACAAAAATCCAGTCTTGCTAAAGAAATCCTTCTGTAGGCAGGCCATTCTTCCTACCCTGCCTCCTGCTCTCTTTACAGTACACCACATAAACTTGAAACAAAAATAAAACATAAAGGTATTGTGGAAACAGGAGAAAGAAGAGGGGGAGAACGCATAAGAGGAAGAGGAGAAGGAGGAGAATGAGAAAGAAAAGGAAGAGTAGAGGAGGTAGAGGAGGAGGAAGAGGAAAGAACTGTTTCTCTACTTAGAAATTATGACGGTATTACCCTGAGTTATTTTCTAAAAGTTTTATGGTTGGGGCAGGGGATGAGGAAGCTAGAAATATAACTCAGTAAAGTGCTTGTTATACAAGCATGAGAACCTAAGTTCAGTCCCTGGCACATAACAGAACACACATGTACACACACACAAACACACACACACACACACACACATAGACAGACACACACATACACACACATACACACATACACACAGAGACAGACATACAGACACAGACACAGACACACACACATACACACATACACACAGAGACAGACATACAGACACAGACACACACACACATACACACATACACACAGAGACAGACATACAGAAACACACACACACACACACACACACACACACACACACACAGAGGTGAGGCATTTACCTATGGTCCCAGTGTTGGAGAAACAGAGACCTGAGGATCTTGGGAATTTGCTGGCCAACCATTCTAGCCAAATCTGTGAGCTCCTGCTTCAGTGAGACCTTTTCTTAAATATTTATTGTTTTGACTGTTATAACTATTTGGAGTTGATTTGAGTATGTAGACAGACCCTGCACTATTGCCTGTACTTACCACATTGACAGAATTCAACTTTGCATACCTGTGTGGTCTTTTTATGGGCTCTTTATCCTGTTTTATTGGTCAATTTGTCTATTCTTGAACTAACACCACACTCTTAATCACTCTAGCTTTACAGGAAGTTTGGCTAGTTTATAAGGTGCCATGTGCCTATTTTTAAAATAGCTTATCAAATTCCAAAGGGACAGAAATACACCAAACTTTTGGCTGAATTGACACACAGCGAACCTTTAGAACAGTTTGGGTAGAAGTAATATGCTGAGACCGAGATTCGTGAAACCTACAATGATAAGTATCTTTTTATTTGTAGGGATCATCTTTAACGACCAATAAACTTAAAGAACTTTTTATAAATCATGTACTTATTTTGTTACATTTACTTATATAAAGATTGTTTTTAATGTCTATTTTGCTTTCATTTTCTTACTGTTTCCAGCATGTAGGTAGTAGTATAGCTCTTTCTCAATCCATCAACCCTGTGAACCTCTTGATATCTAGCAACTGCAGCTATAGATTCTCTGCAATATTCCTCAGTTTCTTTCCTTCCAATCTTCATGCCTTTGTCTCTGTCTGATTGCTCTGGGAAGACCGCTTTTTGGAGTTAAACAGAGGTTGAGATGGTAACTTGGTAGTGAATCTTAAAGGGAACATTTTCTAGTTTGATATGGGATAGATTTTTTTTTTTTTTTTTACGAACACTATGCCACAGTACATATCATTGTACAAGAAACCATTCCATTAAAAGACTAAAAATGACCAACATTTTATTATTTTCATGATTCAGTGGGGTGGACTAGAGTTACAGCCTCTACTCTAGCTAGTGCCGGAAGAACTGACTGCCGTGTATATAGGAGAGTCCAAGATGACCTTACTGAAGCAGAAGTGCTTAAAATAGTGGGACTTCTGTACCCGAAATCTTGATTCCTTTAGAACCTCCCAGTATTCTCCTGCAGAGGACAGTCAGGAGTTTGTTTGTCTGTCTGTTTGTTCTTGGTTTGTTTTTTGTGAGACAGCTCAAGGGCTCCCAAATGATGTCACAAGCATCAAAGTCCAGGTCTAGAAATTTGTGCGTGGGAATCTGTTCTTCTAGCTGGGCCGCCTTGTCTGGCTAGCAACGGAGGAGGGAGGGCCTAGCCTTGCTGAGACTAGAAGTACCAGAATGGAGGGGGCCCCCACCTGCTTAAAGGAGAAGAGGAGGGAGGATGGGGGAAGGATTGTGGGAAGGGGTAACCTGGAGGGGGTGACCAGGAGGGGAAGCATCAGGATTAAAATAAATGAGTAAAAAAATAAAATAAATCCCACAGCCACTTCCATTGCAACATGGTGGCCACAACAGGCAAAGTCCCCAGTAAAGAGGGAGGAACAGAGTGAAGCTTGCTGGGAGAAGATGTGGGGTGTGAAGGCCATGTTCCCCAGCCCCACACCACAGCCAGCCAAACTTGCTTAGAATTCTGATCATAAACGAACATTGGATGTTAGCTCAGTGTTAGACGCTTGCCTTACCTATGCAAGGCTCTGGGTTCAATCCCCAGTAACCACCACTACCACCAAAAGGAAAGAAAAAAGAAAAGAAAAACAAAAGGACAACCTGCCACACGTGGCCCAAGTGTCATCAGGGAGTCTGTGGAGTCAAAGCGTCTGCCTGTCTGCATACCAAAGCTGGCCCTGAGGAACAGCTGCCCCCAGGACGTGTGTTCTGAGGACCTCAGCATACCACAGACCAGAGCTGACTGTCATTTATCAGCACATTGATGCTATTAGCCTGTCCTCATGTTTCCTGATGCCTTTCTAAGAGCATTATCAACCACTTCTCTTTTTTTGTTTTTGTTTTTAGTTTTGCTTTGTTTTTCAAGATAGGGTTTCTCTGTGTACTCTATGTAACCCAGGAGCTCACTCTGTAGACCAGGCTGCCTTCTAACTCAGAAATTTCACCTGCCTCTGCCTCCTGAGTCTGGGATTAAAGGTGACCGCCACCATGCCTGGCTCAACCATGTGTGACATCTGTATCTGTGCCAAAATTGGGAAGAGAAAGGTAGAATGAAAGAATGAAGGGAATTAGAAGCTGGGTGTGGTAGTATATGCCTTTAATTCCAGCACTCGGGAAGCAGAGACTGCTAGATCTCTGTGAGGTCTACATAGTGACTGATCTCCAGGCCAGCTACCACTACATAGCGAGACCCCGTCTCAACAAAACAAAACAGTCCCTACTCCAGCTTGGCTAGGAACATCTTCACAGGTTGTGCCTGTGGGAAGGAACATGATATAAAATACCAAGGCGAAGCCTGCCCTGCATTTCACCTAACAGTGCCGTGTAAACCTTTGAATTTTCCACAATGGCCTGGTGGCTGCCCAACCCCAGATTTTCTTCCTGAATCTACTGAATGGCTTTCCCTTCTTGATGCTGCCTGAAGTAGACAGATTCCTTCAGCTTGAGAGGCACTCCATTTTTCAAAGTACAGAGCCTCTGGAAAAGTTAGTAAGAGACCACAGCATCACTCTCAGACTGCCTCAGATTCACACCCACCGCCATTACTGAGTGCAGTATAAAGACCAGGTGTAAGTCTTCCCACGATGTTTGCTGGGTTCGTTGCTCCTCTCTCACCGGCTTGTTGAGGAGCTAAAGAGTTGAAGCAGGCTTGAAATGACCCCAGACACCCAGGTAGCTGTCAGCTCTCCCTGGGTTTTACTCTCACAGATAATTTAAGTCAGATTCCCTTCCCCCTAATCTGCTAAAGGCATCTCCTGGGGGAAATGGATGTTTGACGGAAGACAGTCTAGGGGCAGAGTAGGAACCAAAAGTGAGAGAGGTGATAGGTGGACAAGAGGAAGAGGAAGGTGGAGTTTTAAGTACTAAGGAAAGAAAGCTACGGCCTTTGCAGGGTGGAAAAGTCTTGAATGGGTGGGTTCCTATGATTGGAGCCCTTGGGTCCCTCAAGTAAAAGGATGTAGTAAGGTGGGAAAAGGAAACAGACAGAAAATGGAAGAAGGCCCAAAACACAGCACACACACTAACTTTGTCTAGTATTCGCTTGTATCCAGAAAAGGAGAAAGTACTTTCCCTCTCTTTTACTCTCAAATTTAACTGTATTATAAGTGAATAAAATTCCGTGGACAGTATTGAGGTCCTGGCCATCATTTATAACGTTGCTTCAGTAGGGAATAATTCCTGAGCTCCGAATGCCAGGCTTCTGTAGCCTTTTTGAACAGAACTTGTGAGTTGGGGACTGCCTGTTTGCTGAGGAGGGAGGTTACAGCTGAACAGGCCAGAGCTGGTGTTCTGCAATCAGATACTGGAGTGGTGGTTGTAGACTATTTGGGCAAATGACACAGACAGAACTAGGTCACTAGTCTCCAAATTCCAGCATTTCCAGTTCACAGTTTAACCTTCAGAACCAATGATATTCAGTGAAATAAGAAGAGTGATGGGGGAACCCAGGGCGGTGGCACAGGCCTTTAATCCCAGCACTCCGGATGCAGAGGCAGGCAGATCTCTGAGTTCAAGGCCAGCCTGGTTGCTCTACGGAGTGACTTCCAGCAAGGGATACACAGAGAAACCTTCTCTTGAAAACAAACGAAAAAGCGATGTGAATTTAATGTGCCGTACACTACAGAGCGCACACTACAGTACATACAGCGCACACAACACAGTGTGCCCTGAAGTGCTATACAGGTTGAAAGGCAATGGAGTCTCAGTCTGTAAACACTGCCGTCCAGTTAGAAATCGGTAATTGGGAACTGTCCTCTCTGTCCTCACACGAGCTGTTTGGTTGGAGGTTGGAGGAAAGCAGAGGCTCGGTGACACTTTGCTGTTCCTGGTGGATGAATCCAGGATCAGTTGGGAGGCAAGAGGCAAAGAGTACAGGGAACCAAACAGCTCGCTCTGGCTACACTTTAAAGAAGCTGTGATTCACCATGTAGAGATGTAAAGCCAAGGAGTCTGTCCATTAACAGTGTACATTCATGCTGCTTAGTTATGTGTCAGCAAAAGCCTCCCCTGTGAAAGACACTGGGGCTGGGGTCAGAAAGAACTCTGCATTTCAAGACAACCGTGTCTTCAAGGGACTGAGGTCTGTTTCATGGAGTTACCCATAGTTGGGTACGGTGGTACATGCATATAATCCCAGCATTCTGAATCAGAATCAGGGAGAAGAGGAGGCCAGCCTGGGCTGTATGAGAACTCATTTTTAAAACAAAGTCAACAAACAGAAAATAAAATGCAGTATAGAAAGTTCTGTGGAAATGTGACACCAGCTGGCACAACAATGGTTTCTAGAAATTCTATTAAGCACATAGTAAAAGTGGGTTAGTCTTTGGTGTACGAAGAAACCCAGATGCCCAGCGCGAGGGTGGACTTGCAGGGGACGTTGGTCTTTTCACACTTTTCAGGATGAGAAATTACTCAGGTTGCCCAGAGCCTGGTGAGACCACTGACAGAGCAAGGGAGGAACCAGACTGAGGACTTATTAAACAACCAGACTGACCAACGAGACATTTCCTGATTCTCCTCCTCCACCTCTGTCCTTGCTGATAGATCCACTCAGAAAATAAATTCTCTATCAAGAGATTGGCATTTTTCCTCTATAAGAATATTTTGGTGTGTGACCAGTATCTGTCCAGACTATTCTTCTAAGCCTCTCTCTTTGTGTGTCTCTCTTTTTTTTTTTTTTTTTCTTTTTTCTTTTTTTCGGAGCTGGGGACCAAACCCAGGGCCTTGCGCTCGCTAGGCAAGTGCTCTACCGCTGAGCTAAATCCCCAACCCCTTGTGTGTCTCTCTTACGACACTTTTTTGTTTTCATTTAAAAAAAGATGTCTTACATGTTACAGCTTCTCCATTCCCGGCTCATTTTACACCAGCTACAATTCTTGTTCCTTCCTGATGACATTCAGGGAAACTCCGAGTCTCTTACTGATGTATCTGAAATCTTACTATAGGAAGAATTATGTTGAAAGGCTTTCTATCAAAAATAAATACTGGGGGGCTGGAGAGATGGCTCAGCGGTTAAGAGCACGGACTGCTCTTCCAGAGGTCCTGAGTTCAATTCCCAGCAACCACATGGTGGCTCACAACCATCTGTAATGGGATCTGATGCCCTTTTCTGGTGTGTCTGAAGATAGCTACAGTGTACTTACATACATAAAATAAATAAATAAATAAATATTTAAAAATAAATACTGCACTAGTGGTTGAATTTTTTTTTTTCTTTCCCTGGTAGGCAGAGCCCAGTGGCAGAACACTGGCTCTGGGTTCAGTTCCCAGTACCTCAAACAAAGTAATTATTTCTCATCCTGAGGATTCGGTCTTTATCCTTTTTCTCCATTTCTTGCTCTAGATCTTAATTCTTATTTTTTTAGAGGGAGATTATTATTTGCTGATTATACATTTTGTATGGTTAGTTGAATCGGATTCACATCTTACTTAAAACCTTCACAGCTAAGCGTCCATGGGGGCTTATGAAACCTAAGGAACGCATACTGCTGCCCCAGTAGCAGGAACACAGTACGGACCATCAGATTGAACACCAGAGGAAAAGAAGTCAGAAAGAGCTCACAGAAGGATGGGACGCAGCTTTGTCCTCCTGAAAGGGCACAGGTGCCAAAAGATGGTTTTCCTGACACTCTTGCATGGCCAATCTCCCTGAGACTCTGAAGAGACATGGCAGGAAATTCTGCAATGTGAATTTGGAACCTACTTTGGGTTTATCCCATGCACAGCTCGGGAAAGGATGAAGTGTGCTGATTAAATGCCGTCTGAGTGAGCCCAGTTAGATCTGCTTGCTGAGCAATTCTGCCGGTTCCCATCTCCAGGAGTGTAGCTTGAGTGTGGCTGGCATATCGATGGCCAGGGGTTGGTGATGCATGCAGAGGACTGATGTCTGAAAGGCAGTGTCTCCAGCTCAACGTGGGACAAGGCAAATGCAGCCCGGTCCACACAGTTACCCAGGGGTCCTGGGCAGCAATTTGGAATCAGAAGGAAGAAAATGGAGACAGTATAGGTTTGGTACCATCGGGTTAGTAGCCAACATCTAAATTAAGTTTAGTGATTCAAGAAATGCTCAGAAATTGGCATAAGGGCATATTTGCAAGTAACGGTCTCTGATGTTCTAAATTGCTGCTCGAAGTTAATGTCGCTTCTGCGATATTAGCTAATCAGAATAAAGGATATGGAGACTAGGGAGAATACTATCTTAATTGTAAAGTAAGGGATGCTAGCTGTGCAAGGAAGATTGTTGACTGTGGTTTACTAGGGGAATAATGACTAACTCTGAGTTTACCAGGTTTCCGCCATAATATTATTTCTACTGGGATAAACTGTGGGATTATTCATAAATAAAAGATCGGTTCTTAGGAAGGAGGGTCAGAGACAGTATGTACATCATAGTTGACATTCCAGCTAGCAAATGGTCTAGTTAAAGGAAAGGAGTTACACCAGCTTAAGGTACAGGCACAGGGACAGGAGCAAAGAATAGACAAGGCGGGCTGGTGGGCCCAGGAGCCACCCCTCAGGCAGCCTCTGTCCCTTTTCTGTCTTGTATTCTCCACTGGAGATGGACTTGCTCCCCCTGTTAATTTATCTCACTTCTCCCATATATGGAGAGGCGTGGCTCCCAGAGTCAGTGTACTGTTTCAGCTGATTCTGTTCCACATTCCTAGAGAAAGTGGAAAGGGAGTATGGCCTTGGGCGTCTCTGCTGGGAGCAGTGGAAGGGTGTTTACCAGTTCACGGTAACTTGGAGCCATCATTTTAGCCAAGACTACAGTGGTGGCTGAAGTAGGATTATGAGGGCCAGTTCTCCATCTGTGGATGAAGGTTGGTGATACAGAGCTCATTTAGCATTTGTTAAGGTCCTAGGCTCTGTCCTCAGCAATGGAAAACACACACACACACACACACACACACACACACACACACACACACACACACACACGATATAAAAACTGAAAACAGAGGACAGTGTAGCTTCAGAGATGCCAAATGTAGCCACTCCTGTTCGTGCATGTCTTTGCTCCCAGCACTCAGGAGGCAGAGGCAGGTATAAGTCTGTCTGAGGTCAGCCTGGTTTTTGTAGTAAGATCCTGTCTGCCAAATTCAGGAAGAGTAGATTTATGTATGTAAAAATTTATCAGGAGCAGAGTGCCTGGCCAACGACGCCTTATTCCCTGCTTACCACCAGCAAGCTGCAGGTGAGCTGGTGTTCTTGCTTTGGCTTCTCCTTGTCCACAGAACTCACCTCCAGCCAAAGGTAACCATTCAGGCCAGGCCTCAATTGCTCTGAATAGGTATTGCTCATTTAACACAGAAGACCCCTTCAGAAGTAAAGTTCAAGGCTAGCCGCTATCAGAGAGCAGTACACTTTTGAAGTCTACGAACCGAGGTGTAAGATTTAGTCCTCACTTGTGAATAAATGTTTATACATAAGGCAGCACGTCTAGTAAACCTGTCACACAATGTACACGTTTCCTGGGCCAGGTTTTCAGTGGGCATGAAGTGAATGGACATGGCTGGAGGGATGGTTCAGCTTTTAAGCGTGCCTTATCTTCTTACAGACGGCCAGGGATCTGAATTCCCAGAATTCATATCGCACATCTCGCAACTGCCCAGTAACTCTAGTTCTAAGATCCAGTGCTCTCTGACCTCCGAGACAGCTGCAGGCGGTACACATAAACACACAGGCACATACACATGAAATGAAATGAAATGAAATGAAATGAAATAAACACATCTTTAAAAAAAAAACAAGAAAAGGAGAATGTGTATGAGCACTGTTCATTCCTAAGATTCAAACAAAAACTGACTACAACATGAAATGGCCTCTGTTTACAATGGCTGTGACCTCCCCTCCCCTTCCCTCCCCTTTCTTCTTCCTCTCCCCTCCCCTCTACTCCCTTCTTTCCTTCCCCTCCCCCTCCCTTTTCTCCCTCTTTCCCCTTCCCTCCCCTTTCTTCTTCCCCTCCCTTCTTCCCCTCCCTCCCTCTTACCTCCCCTCTCCCCTCCCCTTTCCCTTCCCTTCCCCTCCCCTCCCTTCCCTTCCCCTCCCTCACAACTTTGTTTTGGTTTTGTTGTCAGTGATGTTTGGTTACACATGGCAGGGAAGTGTTGATGAATCATCTTGCAATGCTCTAAAACTGTGGTGGGAACTTAGGTTGGCTTGCCCGTTTCAGGCTGTCGGTTGCTAGATTCTTCCAAGGCCCTCGACCTTCCTAATGCTGCCACCCTTTAATACACTCTTGGAATCTGTTTGTCTCTGGTCTCCAATGCTGGGGTTACAGGATTTCAGTCATGTGGGTGCTGCTGGAGATTCAAAGTCATGGCTTTGTGCTTATAGGAAAAGGGGTTCTTACCCACTTAGCCACCCTCCCAGTCTTCCATTTTAAATTTTCTTTTATTTGAAAGGATTCTGAAAGCAGTTCAATTCTTTGGTATTCTTGAGCTTCCATAACGTAAGTAAATTATAGAAATTACTTTTTAAATTAAACATGTGCTGGGTATCTCATATATTGCATGGTTCATTGTTATCATTCAGTGTTTTGTAAGCCTCATTAACATATATGACATTGTACTATGATCGACAGGAACACGTGAAGCAGTTTATTGGGAACAATATACCATGGGGATATGAGTCAGAATGCCTCAATCTGAGGCCAACTTTGCCACTTCCTAGTGGCATGACCCCGGGCAAGGCATTCAACACTTTTGAGGTGCACTATGAAAATGTATTTTTAAAAGACTGACTTTTCAGGGTCATCATGAGACTTAAAGTGACATTACATAAGGCATTGGCTGTCAGGCCTGTCTATTGTAAGTGCTCAATAAAAAAATGAATCTAAAGAAACTTATACATTATCTTGTCCAAGAACTTATAGTCTACTGGGAGACTTAGGAAATGTATGTTTTTGGCCAGGCATGGTGCCAAATACCTATAATCCCACCAGAAGGACAGAAGCAGGAAGATTCTTGCAAATTCAAGGTCAATCTGGGTGCAAGAGCAAGTTCCAGGATAGCCAATGTTACACAAGGAGATCCTGTGTGAGGGGGACTTTACAAAACTGGAAAGAAATGCACAGTAAACCATTATCTAATAGACTGCCAAAGCCAGAGGACTCCATGTGTGACCTCCACACCTCTGTGAAGGGAGAGATCATGGAAGAAGCAGAAGGTGGCTCTTTAGTTGGATCCTAAGAATCAGAGAGAGAGGGAGGGAGGTGTGTTGTGAGCAATCAGAGTGTTATTTTGTAAGGAGAAACAAGAATTTGCATATTTAAATCAGCCAAAGAACCTGGACTACTTACTGAGTAAACCGGCCAGGAGGTGAATTGGTAGGGTAGACTGACTTATGGCAGTTCCCGAGGTGCTACACGGGGTGTGGGGCGTTGAATTGGGTGGTGCGGGGGTCAGGATTCATGATAGAGCAAAAATGGTGTAGGAGGACCAGCTCATTGTTTACGGTGAGAGACGGCTTACTGCTTAAAGGGGATTGCAGCAAGTCTGACGACCAGAGCTTGGGTACAGACACACATACACAATAGACATGTAATTACATCTTTATTTTTTTCTTTTTAAGAAAATGATGTAGGAAAAAATGTGCGCCAGTTGTCTAAAGCAAGGAGATCTCGTAGAAACACTGCCTTCCTCTCAGGGGCCAGGATTACAGCCCTACGGCCACACCTGGTTCAAATGAGAATTTTCCTGGGTTTTTTTTGTTTGTTTGTTTTTTTTTTTTTTTTTTTTTGGTTCTTTTTTTTCGGAGCTGGGGACCGAACCCAGGGCCTTGCGCTTCCTAGGTAAGCGCTCTACCACTGAGCTAAATCCCCAGCCCCAATTTTCCTGGTTTTTTTTTTTTTTTTTTTTTTTTTTTTTGTTTGTTTGGTTTTTTTTAAAACCTTTGAGTAGGGTGTGGTGGCACAGGCCTGTGATCCCAGAATTTGGGAAGTAGAAGCAGAACAGACAGGAATTTAAGGCCATTCTCTGCAGTATAGTGAACTTGAAGCCAGTCTATACTACATGAAACTCTGTCTCAAAACCAAAAACAATAAAAGATTTTTTATTGGACATAATTCTGAATTTATAGAAAGATTGTAGATGCCCACTCTTTACCCACTCACCTGCTGTTAAAATTTTATCATTACATATATATACATGCATAAATAATAAATGTTTTAAAAATCACATATACGCCTTGGCTTTTTACTTTGGAATGCTTCAGTGTATATTCCTAAGAATGCAACCAGATGTAACCAGTCATTACTAATGTTAGTGTCTTTAGTGAAGAGCAGCAGTCAGTCTACCATTAGCTTCCCTGTTGACCCAGCAACGCCCTTCATTTCTTTCTTCCCGTGGAAGACCCAGCCTAGTAGTCCACGTACTGCTTGGTGTCACACCACGTCCACTCTGGCATTTTCACAGCGTTTGTCTTTCGTGACATTAGTTCAACGGAACCAAATGTTGCTCATGGGGGACCGAGCATCACTGCCCCATTCAGATGCCATCTCCAGAGAATCAGATCTGAAGGCGAGTGACGTCTGTCTGTCCCTCATCTGTGATCCGACTGTGACTAACTGACTTTGCCCTTGTAGCTAATAAATGGACAAACTCCCTATGACTACGCATGCATCTGGCTCCTCAAGTATACTCCCTCCTGAGACTCACCGATGGTTCTCTCCAGGCTTTGCCATTTACTGCATAATGGTCTTTTCCCACCCTATGCTCTATCATAAGAACATTTCTTCTTATTCCTATTTTTTAGTAGGGTTTTTTTTTTTTTTTAAATAGTGGTTGGGGACAAACTCAGGGTCTCATGCATGTTGTCAGTACTCTACTACTGACCTGTATTCCTAGCCAAGCTCGTTATTATTAGTATGGATTTATGAATTCCTTTAAAAATTGAATCTAATTGATATTTTAAAAGGAAATGGAGGTGATATTGGACAATGAACTTCTCTTTCCACCACATCTGAAAAGTTATGCTTAAATTCCTCATAAGGAAACTTGAACAGAATTCACTTACTTGGAAAAAAAGCTATCAGATAAATACAATTATCCAAACTTAAAGACACAACAAAAGGACTTTCTGCTAAATAGATGGCCCCAAGTCAGAGCTGTTCTCGAATTCTTTTTTTCTTTTTTCTTTTTTCTTTTTTTCGGAGCTGGGGACAGAACCCAGGGCCTTGCGCTTGCTAGGCAAGCGCTCCACCACTGAGCTAAATCCCCAACCCCTGTTCTCACATTCTTGTTTCATTTCTTTTTTTTTTTTTTTTAGTTCTTTTTTTTCGGAGCTGGGGACCGAACCCAGGGCCTTGCGCTTCCTAGGTAAGCGCTACTTTTTCCCAGAGTACTCCACATACTATAAGGCAATTCAGAGGTAGGTGTGTGTAGGGGTACAGGTGTGTGTGTGTGTGTGTGTGTGTGTGTGTGTGTGTGTACATGACTATAGCAAGGCAGTGCTACAGTAGCAGGAACAGTACCAGGACAGCAGAAACCTCGGTTTTCAGTGTCAGATCTGTGATGCTGCAGCAAGAGAGTAGCTAAGACTGTCTATTGAATGGTTAAGAAAGTAAATATTCTAGGGGTTGGGGATTTAGCTCAGTGGTAGAGCGCTTACCTAGCAAGCGCAAGGTCCTGGGTTCGGTCCCCAGCTCCGAAAAAAAAGAAAAAGAAAAAAAAAAAAAAGAAAGTAAATATTCTCAGCTCTGGAGGATACCCTATGTCACAGTGGGCATGTCAGGGAAAGGTTCAGTCACACTGTGCTCTGTTTTCTTGTGATACTATGGACCAAACGCAGGGCCTTGAACATGCCAGAAAAGCACGGTACTGCTGAATTACAAGCAGGATGGTATTTTATTAAAGTAAAAAGGTAGTGAAATTTCAAAGAAAAACAATCAATGAAAATGGTTTAAACTGTTTCTAGTACTTCAAGATGAAAACCCAGCTTATCTAGAACAACTAATTATAACCAAATCCCTCAACAGCTTCTTTAATAACCATGTCAGATAAATAATTGTTGAAACTGTCTTTATTCCTTTTAATATTTATTTCATGTGTATGAGTACACTCTCTTCAGACACACCAGAAGACAGCATCGGATTCCATTCCAGATGGTTGTGAGTCACCGTGTGGTTGCTGGGATTTGAACTCAGGTCCTCTGGAAGAGCAGCCAGTGCTCTTAACCACTGAGCCATCTCTCCAGCCCCTGAAATTGTCTTTAATGTTGAAAAGTATTTAAAAACTCAAACACTTACTTATATGCAAACTTGCCCCCAAGAGAATTCCAGGAGAAATGCTAATCAT
Organism: Rattus norvegicus; assembly: GCF_021556685.1. Lineage (NCBI taxonomy): Eukaryota > Metazoa > Chordata > Mammalia > Rodentia > Muridae > Rattus > Rattus norvegicus. The sequence goes on along the minus strand of NC_141546.1, from coordinate 71,652,457 downwards.
CTTTAAGTAAATAAACCCCTGCTGACTCGTGTCTGACACAGAATTGATATAGAATTTCTCTTGTAAGCAGTGGCTTAATTGTAAATTACTTAATATGGAGCTCAGATTTGAATACTCTGTTGACCAACCTTATTCGGAAGCTACAGCATGTCTTTCTCCACCAGGTGTCTGAGTCCAGCGGACTCTCCTCAAACCATTTTCTGTGGAACCCTTTAAGGTCCTTTCTTATGTCTGTCCCCTCCCAGACAGTTGTGAGTACCCGACTTTGCCTATGTTTTAGATCAGCGCATTGGAACCATGACAGGTTTCTTCAAGACGCCTGTCTGTTTGGTTTTGACAACGAGATGCATTGTTTGTTGATCTGCTTTTTGCTGTCGCAGTGTCTTGCCTTGGAAGTGCTAATTCTCTATCTAAATGGCTCCCTTGGCTTACCCTTTGGAAGTAATGCATAGTGATAAAACTGTTACAGGTGACTCCCCTGGAATGACTTCTAAGCGTATTGGATTGTTATCGATTTCTATTTTATATAATAGCATTTCTGTTAGACCCATTAGCATATTTTTGTTCTCAGACTCTGCATATTTCCTCTCTTTTGGCAAAAGCAAATGAATCTCATAGAGCAACTTATAGAACTGCAAAAAAAAAATATAATGCGCTGGTAAAGAAACTTTGTTGCAAGCAGTCATTGCTTCATTTGCATATGAATGGATGGGGAACAGACCTTGAGAGATAACTCAGTTTATAAACAACAGAAAAGGAGAAGCTGTTTTCTATCCTTTTGGATTTTGGAGCTAGGGTCTTATACTGTAGCCCCGGCTGGCCTGGGATAGAAGACATCCTCCTACCTTAGCCACCTGAGCCCAGAGATTACAAATCGAGTACCACACCCATCCTCTCTGTGTGTGCACACGTGGACACCTTCCACCTGATAGAGGCAGGGCGTCTCTCGTTTCTGCAGACGGGTTGGTTGAACAGTTGCATATTCTAGGCTACCCGGCCCAAGAGCTTCCATCCAAAGTCTGCTGTTTCTACCTCCCATTTCCCTGCAGAATTTCAGGGATTACACGTGCTTGCCACATCTAGCTTTTCACTCACCATGCAGGGACTGAACTCTGACCCTCAGGCCTGCCAGCTTTTCACCTTCGCCTCTTGAGTCATCTTCTCAGCTTCTCCCACTTTATTATTTTTTTTTAAGAATCATTTATGTGAGTACACTGTCGCTGTCTTCAGACACATCAGAAGAGGGCATCAGATCCCATTATAGATGGTTGTGAGCCACCATGTGGTTGCTGGGAATTGAACTCGGGACCTCTGGAAGAGCAGTCAGTGCTCTTAACCACTGAGCCATCTCTCCAGCCCAAGTTGTTTTTTTGTTTTTTGTTTTAAATATATTTTCATACAGAATTTCTCAACTTTATCAAGTTCAGAAAACACTGAACTCTTAAGGTTAATAAAAATGTGTTTTTGTAGGCTGTCGACATGAGCAACCAATTTTGAGTGAGTTATTCCAAATTCAGACATTCCGTAGGCATAGGAATCTATGGTACAAATTCGTGGACTCTTGGGCCTTTTCTCTTCAAAGCTGGAGTGAAAACTTCGGTGATTTTACAGTAAACTGTGAAATTTTACAGTAAACTGGCAGCTGTGGGGACATGGGATCTTTGTTTTCATGAAGCCCCAATTCAAATTTAAAGTAGCTGAAAGACATTTATACTAAATGAAATTACCCGAGGTGCCTTACTTTTTCTATTTTAAAAGCAGTTAATAACATGGGATAATGGTATATATAATATATTTTGTATATATATAATGTATACACATATATTTGAATGTATTTTTGTTGGCATATAGCCATCCACCTTTTCCTTAATCTCTTACTAACTTGGGGAAAGAAAGATCAAACATTTACTCAGTAACTCAAAGGTCCCCCCCCCCAATTGTCACTTCAGTTTGTTGTTTCTTCGGGACTTGTAGGAAATAGCATCTAAGTGAAAACTCATAATTGTCCTGAAGCCTTTTTCTCAATAGTCTGTTTCTTAGCCCCACCCCTTTTCTTTAGCCTATGCTCAGGTGAAATTTTCTTTCTTTCTTTTTTTTCCTTCTTTTTGGTTTCTGTGCATCTATCAATGATTCCATCACTATTGGTGAGACTTCCAATGTAAAATGGAATAAAAACCAGCACTGGGCTTTATTGATTTTCCTTGCTTCGTTTCTGTCTTACACCTACTTTTGCATGCGGGTGATTTAACCAAGAGGATGAATGACCAATCTACATTCTCCACAGAAGGCAGACAAAGGGAACAGTGCTTAACTTTCTTCTGCATAAGAGAACAATCCGTTGTTTTTATTAGTTATTATAGGGAGCAAGGAAATCAAACGAACACTTTTGGTCCCTTCACAATCTACATTCGGTGCTGCTACAGAATCCACCCTTTACTGTACATTGCCTAGAAAAGGACCGCATCTATTCCAGAATGACCAAATGATACACCAAGGTGGCTCACTGAAAACCTTCCACTAAGTCACACTGCATCAAATGGTGCTAAGTTTAAGTAGGCCACCTAGGTGCACCCCGTGAAACAACACCCTTCCATCCCCTTTCATTCGCAGGAAAAAATTTTCGCCTTTTAGAATCACGTTTCCGCAATGACGTGAAAATACAGTTCACCTGGAACTCATCAATCTGGGACTAAGGGGTTGACAAAAATTCTGTTATTTGCTCATTAAACCAGGGGCAGCCACCCTGCTTAACACCTAAAGACGCCGACCCAATACTTCCGGCATGATAATGTGTGAGAGTACTGCCTCCATCATTTAGGATCCCACAGCTGTGGGATGATTCTTTATATTTGCAGCCCCTCCACTTGTCCGCCACGACTCCAAAGGACTCCGCCCGCATGGGCTGGGTATTTGATCTGGGGGCCGAGCGTATCCAGACTTTTGTCCTCTGGCCTGAGCGGTGAGCGGCGCCCGCGTTGCAGGCGCCAAGGAGACCCCGTGCCGGAGCAGCCGCGGGGCCCCACCTGTCCGTCCCGAGCTGTGGCTCGACCGGTCCCTGCGGCCCGCGCTGCGGCTGCGGCTGGGGCACGCGCCGCGGACACCGGTACGGGCGGCAGTTGGCCTCGGCGGGCACAGCCCGGCGCCCGCAGCGTGAGCCGAGACCCCGGCGACCCGGCGTTCCCGGCCGCGCGAGCGCGCTCGGTTGGTGCGCGCGCCGCTCCGCCCCGCCCGCCCGGCGCGCGCCCCCTGCGCGGCCGGGGTGGATCCGGCGCACTCCCCTCCCCCGAGCGCCGGCGGCGGGCGCTGAATGAGAGACGCCGACTGCTCTGCTGGGCGAGCGCTGCCTCGGAGCTGCGGGCGAAGTGGAGGCGACAGCCGCGGCTGCACAGGTCGGCGTGGCGGGCGGCCGTGCGGGGAGGCGCGGGCAATGGCGGCGGCCGCGGTGCTCGGCGCGGGAGGGCGGGCTGCGGGTCGCTCGCGGTCCCGCGGTGGCGGAGGCCCCGGCGTCGCCTCAGCCTTTCAGGTGAGCCGGGGCCGGGCCCCGCCGCGCCAGCCACACCCCCTCTCGGGCCGGGCGCCTGCACCCCTCACGGAGCCGAGGCGGGTGACCTGTTGCGGGGCCGAACCGCCCGCGGAGCGCGGGGTGAGCGGCGCTGCCGCCGCCGCTGAGGCCGCGCGCGGACGGGGGTGGGGGGCTCCCGCACCGCCGCGCTATCTGCCCGCAGCTCCTGGAATTCCTTTGCTGTGTGGGCTTAGGCGGGCTCGTAAACACCGGGCTTGGGAGGCGATGGGGAGCTGACCTGGAAGGGAGCCCGGACCTGTGCGCTGCCGCGGCTCCCCGCCCCCCTCGAAGCGCTTTTCCTGCCGCCGTGTGCGGTGTAGACGCAGGCGGGTTTCAGGGTGCGTGGGCGTGTTTGGGAAGAAGCTGCGAGCTGATAGGAGGTACCTTAGTACGAATGTTAATTTGTTTGAGCTGGGAGGGTTGAGGGAGGTGGAAGAAAGGGGCCTGATGGTGGCTGTGGAGGAGGGGCGTTTGCAACCCAAAATCTCTCTGCAGAAAGCGCTCCACCGAAAGCATCCAGCGCCTATTGTTTAAGATCGGAGGACGAAAGCACGGGCAGCAGTTAATTGAGCCTTTCCCCGTAGGTGCTCTGCATCCCCCCCCCCTCCTCCCCGCCCCTTATAACGCTTAAGTGACTATAGAGCTTTGTTTCGGTGTCGCCGTTTGTTTTATGAATTGACTTTGGTCTTGTTTATGTAATGTTTACCATCCGGTGGACCCGAGGTCGTGTGTCTTTGAAGATGACCATTAGAATTTGGTAGAACTTTTCCCTTGCATGAAGGAGTACCGCAGTGCCACAGTTCGTTAACTTGCAAACTGTACAGCCTGTCCCACCCACATATGATTGTTCAGGCATCACAAGTGTAATACTGTTACTGCAGAAGTGGGATTTATAACCAAACAGAATTACTTTAATAATAATAACCTCTAGTGAACGAGTGTGGTCATGAAGCTTCAAAATGTGGAAAATTACTTGTCTTGGCCATATGTATACATTAAATGTGCTTATTAAAGTTCCCTTGAGTGATTTTAAGTGTAGTTATTTTGAGTTTAAGTTCTGGCATAGTAATTTTGAAATATTAAGATCCAGTCCATCGATCACACCATGCATTGATTTCAGAAATTTGACTTTTTCTGGAAATACTGTTCTCTGTCTTTTTTTCACCAGATTGTAGCAGAAGTTGAAAGATCTGCTTGAGTGTCAAGATCCCAGTATACTTTTCTGATAATACAGTATCAGGGGGGATACACCCAAAAATTCTGAGAGAAATAAAATTTAAAAGCTAACTGTGAACCAGACTTGTGTGGGTAATGCAATTTATATAAAAAAGGGCATAGCTTTTTTAGTTTATTAGGCCCTTACACTTAAAATTGGGGCAGTGGTTGCCTTCAGTGAAAGACGGCTTTGTTGATAATATTAATTTGATTGCAACTTGAAACTTTTTTTTTGTTGTTGTTGTTTTTGTTTTGGGAGACAGAGTCTCACTATGTAGCACTAACTGTCCTGGAATCCACTGCATAGACCAGACTGGCTTAAACTGACTTGAGATCTGACTCTGCCTATGGAGTGCTGGGATTAAAAGCTACTTTCAAGCTTTTGTCCAGAGGCTGGATTATTTATTCTACACACAGAGTTCTCCTGCTTACTTCTGTATCCTGATAGATGTGGAGGGGATGCTGCAGAATAGAATAAAAACACACGTGTGCAGTGATGGAGAGAGAATACGTGGGCAGGTCTGTAAGAGTAAAAGTCAGAGTGAAAACTCAATGCCTTTTGAGTTAGGATATTGTTTGCATTTTTCCTTTTGAGATCAGCTAGTGAATAAAAGCATCAAGACAGTCGTCTTAAACTGTGGGTATGTTTATACACACTAGGTATCTGGTTTCTAAACATACTCTAAATATACTCTACCTGGAGTCAGAGGGCGTGTGGTTTCTAGGTGGCTAAACAATTAATCTGTTGGCTATATGTACTTAAATGAATGTGTGCTGAGAGTCTTCTCTCGCTCTTTACTTGTTTGTAAGAGTCTTCAGAGAAGTAAACTGACACCTTCCCTCCAGGGAAACAGGGAATCTTTCTGTGAGAAATCTTACTGGGTGGGAAAAGTCTGAGGAAAAGAGATTAGTTTATGCTCTGATTAGTGAACACGGTGGCACACATTGGTGTAGATCTTTGCAGATTTCAGAGCTTTTTATGAATATGTCGTTACTTCTTAGGACTGTCAGTAATTAATTTTTACCCTAGGAAGGTTATTATCTCCATTTCCGAGGGGGACCAGCTCTCAGTGACCCCAGACCCAGACCATTCTGTTGCTAGAGTGTGATGTCCCGCCTCTGGAGTGTAGACTTTTTGGCAAGATACACAGCTGAACACTTAGTGTACTACTAGCTTCCAGAAGTTTCCAAGAAGCTTTTAAGGGCTAATCTAGTAGTTGAGATTGCCTTGCTTTCTCTAAAGCCCTGCTTTCCTTTGATCTGGAAAACAAACACACAGAAGGTTTTGAGAACAAAGTGCATTAAAATGGATCTTGGGTTTTGGATATGAGCTTTTGTTTAACGTTTGCATCTGAGGTAGTTACTTCTGCTTGCGTTTCACATGTTTAATAGTTATTTAGTGTTCAATGAAAACATAATTCAGATAGCTTGAAATAGGTCCCCTGGAAAAGAGTGAGTTCATTGCATTACTCTAATTACTTCCTTAAGTGTGTTTTAAATTCCCATTAGTTCCTTTTTAATGAGGGAATGAAGATTGGATATGATAAGACTTCAGTATTTTTAATTAATCTATACTCTTTCCTTTTTCATGCTTTATAGTTTTATTTTCTTTGGTTTCCATGTTTTACTCAAGAACTCATTCTAAATATTCCAGATGAGTTTTAATCATCAGGCTCCTCCTCCCTCCTCCTTTCCCTGTTCCCCTCCTCCCTTCTTAGAAAAGTACCTAACACTTAAAACAGTGTTCAATTATTGGTTAGAGATTACGGCCAGAGAGTAAAATAATTGATATTAAAAGATATGATCACTGTGTTCTTTTTTTTTAAGTTAGTACTTTAATACAGTTGAAAGTTGTCCTACAAGACCTTTCATAAAAACTTAGGTGCCTTGCCTCATCTCTTTATGACCTCCTTCCAAGGTCCTGCTTGATATTATCAGCCGTTTCTTTCGATATTTTGTATCTTGTTTTCTTTCTTCTGGCATGAGTGCATGGCTCTGTAGTTTTATTTTTCAACTTTAGATTTTTTTAAAGAGTATTTATCTATTTATATGAGTACACTGTCACTCTCTTCAGACACAAGAAGAGGACATGGGATCCCATTACAGATGGTTGTGAGCCACCATGTGGTTGCTGGGAATTGAACTCAGGACCTCTAGAATAGTCAGTGCTCTTAACCACTGAGCCATCTCTCCAGCCCCACCTTTAGTTTTGTTTTTTTTTTTGTTGTTGTTGTTGTTGTTTTTCCAGTGGCTTTGCTCTAGGACTCCTGTGGTACCTTGAACTGGTGTATTCCCTGTATTGTGATGTCATGCTTTTGATTACAGGTTCGTTGTTTACATCATCATGGCTCTGTAAATATGTTTAATAGTTGAACATTGCAGTGTACTGTGAATACATTGCTTGGCGTTAGGCTGTTTTCTTCTGTGATTTTACTCACTTTGTTATTTGTCCTTACCTTTTTCTAGAGTCTGTCCAAATCTACAAACACAGAGGTGATAGGTATTCAAACTTTTTAAAAATTGGGAAGGGGGGTTGGGGATTTAGCTCAGTGGTAGAGTGCTTGAAGCACAAGGCCCTGGGTTCGGTCCCCAGCTCTGAAAAAAAGAAAAAAAAATTGGGAAGGGGCCTCCTAAGCCCTCTGTTCTCACTCAGATCTGCAGTGCTCCTCTGCACTGAAGCTGCACAGCTGAATGGCACTTCTGACAGGTGTCCTGTTTGACTGCATTGGAGCCAGTGCTCTCTAGAGTCATGTCTGCTCCCACCCCATCCCCGCCCCCAAACGCCCTTTCAGTTTATTTTCTTGTTTGAATGAGTTGCATCTTTTGTTGACTTTTAGATGTCTCACACTTATAATTCTACCACTTGAAAGCTGAGGCAAGAGGATTTCTGGGAGTTCCAGGCTGGTCTGGGCCAAAGTGTGAGAGAGACTGTTTTATAACAAAGTTATGCATGGCAAGACGAACCTTTTGAATTGTTTATGTTGCTGAAAATACTTTGTTCCAACTTGATCACTGTCTGGGCTAGATTCTGAATTAAGATGATAAATTTTCCTTGAAATTGAAGGGAGCACTGTGAAGTAGAAGGGAGCATTGTGAAGTAGAAGGGGTTGCTATATGATTTTTCTACCTTCAAAAGTTGTTGAAAAGTCTTAGTATCATTCAGAGTTTTCTTCCTTTACATGTGACATGGCCTTAAGATTTTTTTCCTTTGTCATTAGTATGTCTGATGTATTTTACGTGTCCTCATGTCTTCATTTTTTTCTGCACAGAATGTGGGGGGTTGTGTAGCCAGTGTGCTTTAAGGAGCTGGAGTGTGAGCAGTGGTTTGTTCACTAACCCCTAGTTTGCTCTTCTGTAGTGGGAAAGCAGCTGCAGGTGGCTTGCAGGTGGCAAGCTTGTGGTTTGCAGGCCTTGATCTAGCTTTGCATGTGTTTTACCAGCAGAGCATGCTGCTATAGAAATGGAAGAGAAGGTAGAACATGGACAGAGGCATGGTGGTAATCACTTTAAGTACTCTCTTGAGTGCTTCTGTTCACTGTATGGGAATTGGTCATCAGCAGGGAGTAAGGAGAAATGGAGAATGTGTAAGAGATTTGAGAAGAAAATATGACATCATCAGAGTGATAGAGGACTATAGCAGGAACAGTAGTGTGATTGCCAGGCTTCCCTGAAGAGATATTTCTGAATTTTGTAAATTCTCACTCATTCTCATTCTCATTCATATATTCTCTCTCTCTCTCTCTCTCTCTCTCTCTCTCTCTCTCTCTGCCCCTGCCCGTGCCCGTGCCCGTGCCCGTGCCCGTGCCCGTGCCCGTGCGAGATAGATGTGTTGCAAGTACATGCCACATGTGTGTGGAGGTCTTTGTTCTAGTCTTCCCCCTGCTTTAAGACAGTATCTGTTGGCTACAGCCAACTCAGGCTAACTGGCCTGCTTTTAGGGACTCATTCTCCTGTCTCTGCCTCCCATCCTGTCCTGTAGCCCTGTGGTTACAGATGTGCATTGCTGCCTGTGTCCAGCTTTACGTGGGTTCTGAGGACTCAGACTTAGGTCTTCACACTTGCTCTTCAAGTGTTTTACCCACTGAGCTATCTCCACAGCTCCATGGATTTTGTGTTCAGAACTTTACTAGGAAAACTCGTAAAGTTTATAAGGTATCTTACTATTGATTTCTAATATGTAAGGTAAAAGCTCCCTGCTCCCCCAGGTCTATGAAGCCCTGGATCACCTGGAACTTGCTGTCTAGACCAGGCCAACTTGAAACGCTGGCCGTCTTCCGGCCACTCGAATACTGGATCACAGAAGTGCCCCACCATGCCCATAAGCATTTTTTTTTTTTTTTTGTCTTTGATAAAAAAAGATTGAGAAACATTTTGTAGTGTCAGTGTTAGGTTTTGAAGTTTCTAAAACAGAAGTATTGAGCTCATCTAGTTTTTGTGTTATAGGTAATCATAGATACTTTCTTGATTAATAATAGGCTGTGTTGTGCTAATGCTGCTTTCTGTTGAGCTCTTTCTGTTCTGGACTGCACAGCCTCCACTTAACTGTGATGTACTCTTCCCACTCCCCAACCTCCAGCTGGATTCCACTTGCCAGTGTCTTAGAGTTTGCTTTTTAAAATGTTCATTTATAAGATGTATGTGTATGCATTTTGGTTTTCTTCAGTTTTCCTAAGTCCATACACTATAATGTAAAGCATTCTCTCTCTCTCTCTCTCTCTTTTTTTTTTTTTTTTTGTCTCTGAAACAGTTTCCTAGGGGTTATGTACTCTGCTCAGAGGGTGAAGGGTAAACAGAAAGGTTCTAGAACTGAGGTGTGTCCTTGTGATGGGGTACTTAAATGCACCCCACATGTGCACGGTCCTGGGTGTTTTCTCCCTGGTTCCCACTTAAAAGTCCTAGAAGAAAATATGTCTGCATGGCTCTTGTAGGTGCAGGGGTCATTTGTTGTTGTGTTTGTTTGAGTAGAGTACGAAAAGCACTGGTCAGAAGAGTAACGATTGGTAGTGTGCATTAACTGTATCAGTTCATCAAGTAGTAGCATTAAGAGAACAAAAGGGCAAATGGCAAATTAGAAAATGTGCTTGTAGTACTTATCTCTGCCAGAGGGCCTGCATTGAATGTACTTTAAAGATGCATCCTTGGGAAAGCATAGCAACAAACGGGTGGAGGATCTGAAGAGGTGCTTACAAACTGAAACGTCCTAACGGCCAGGGTAACAGATCAGAACGGTGCTGCTCAGAGAGACATTAGACTTGGAGAGTCCGTCAGTAGCATGTGCTAGCACTCTGCACATGCTTTTGGATCCAGCGGTCATCGCAGACTGGATGTAACCTGTCAGCTGCTGGAGTCTCTGCAGATGGAAGTTATGAGTAGGTGAAGAACTGTTGGAATGACCAAACTGAGTGCCTAAGGCCTAGGAGCCAGAGTGGCAGACCCAGCTATAGCCCCAGTCTCTGAGAACTGAGTGCCCGGTACACCAGGTTTAACCACAAGCAATAGTAGTAGCCAGCAGCCACAATGACTACTCCTTAATGTTTCAGCTCCTGTCCAAGCCTCTCGTCGTGCTCTGGGTATTGGACCTATCATCCACCCAGAAGTCAGTGTTACAGCTCTTGGTCCTACCGAGGGTGTCATGACTGTTACCCTTGAGACTTGGCAGGGTCCTGAACTCCAGCACCTGTGCTCCACAGTTCCTCGACTGGGCCGGGCTCCTCACTGCTCGCCCTCCCTCCAGCAGTCTGCACTCTTCAGTTATTTCTGGCTGTCGCTGCTTCCTGCTGCCATTGCTCTGCTGCACCTATTGCTGAGTCCTCTTCGTGTGACAAGCTCACCGTGCTGAAGGTGATAAAGATCACGAGTGGCAAGGACTGAGAAGCCAGGTGTGGGCCTAACGTTGCAGCACTAAGGGGTCAACACAGGAGAATGTCTCTTGGTTGACTCTAATGAGCAGTAGTCTGCTTCTAGGCAGGAAGGAGCGTTTGACAAGGGTGTTTACAGGTGTCATGGTACTGCCGTCATGCAGTCACAGGCCTCCTGCTGAAAGTGTTCCCTCTCTCCTTCCACCTGTTATATTCATAGGGGCTTTCAGGTCAGCCCTGACTAGAATAGAGCTGTAGCGGTCCAGAACTATGCCTGGACAGCAACTGTGCTGTAGTGTAACCTCCAAGGCAAACCTAGAGTGCATAAAGCAGCTGGGTTGCTACTAGGGCAGCCCACTGGCTGCCAAAGGGGCTGTTTGGCTGGCAGTCTTCTGCTCCAGGCAGCCAAGCACCAAGGAAGGCTCTGACAACTGTCAGGGAGTCAGATCGTCCTGCCCTGTCTGAGTTATGTAATAGAAATAAATATTCATGGTGCTTACAATGAAGATCTACCATGGACTTCAGCAGTGCTTTGATATTATTTACCAGTGCTGTGTGGTCTTAGCCAAATATAGGTCAGGTCATTTTATCTGTCTCAGACATAATAGACATCAGACAAATTACAAGTGTGTTACTACAGCAGTTAGACTGCTTGTACATAACATTTCACATCCCTGGAGTAAGTGAAGGATTCTTAGGTATGGCACTAAATGACCCCCAGCGTGTCTGCCATCGAGACTACAAACCATCTGGGTCACAGGACAGTAGTGAAAAGCAGCCTTCTCTCTCTTACCCACACATAGCCAGGTGCTCTCTAGTATTTAATTTGGGTTTAAAAACCAGAATGATTAACCTTCCTTAAAGAAGAAAGAATATTAGCTTAAACTTAGTTTCTTTATTTTCCTTTGCTGCTTCCCAGCCTCCCTGAATTCACTCTCCCGGTTCAGTAGACTTCTGGTGGAGTGTAGAGGGGTTCTGTTGGTTTTGTTTGAACTAGCTTTGGACTTGGTATCCTCCTGCCTCTGCCTCCTAAGTGCTGAGATTGTGGGCATGCGTCTCCTGATCCTGGATTTTGCATGAAAACTAATTGTATATAGTAGTGGAGCTCAGCGTTGGACTCAATTCTTTCATACATCGTGCACCAATCAAATCGATCCCTGTCTATATTCTCCCCCTGCCAAACTCTGCTAACAACTATGCATTCAGGGGGACTTGGGGTGTGTATAGTTTTTAAAAATTTTAAATGCATTTTTCTCTTTCTCTTTTTCTCCCTCCCCTCCCTTCCCCCCTCTCTGGTGTGTGCGTGTGTGTGTGTGTGGTGGGAGCATGGCAACTGTGTGGAGGTCAGGGGACAGTTTCATGGATTCAGCTCTCTTGGACTTGTATGTGGGTCTAGCGATTGAAATGCCAGTCTGCTGTGGCAAGTGCCTAAACCTGGTGAGTGGTCTCACCAGCCTTAACTTCCCTAGTTAATCTTCTGTCATGACTTACTATATCTTATTGATCTGAGTTGCTACTTACTGTACATGTAGGAATAAAGATAAAAGTGACAGCACCCTGACTAGAGATAGTAAAGGGCGAGAAAACGGAGACCTTGAAATCAAATTAAACCTTTTTTTTGTGTGTGTGTCTTAGATTTCCTTTAGTGAGATCTGTTGTTGTTGTTAGTCAGTCATATAAGTTTTAAAATGAATTTGTCTGTGTCTAGAAAGTTGGCTCAGTGGTTAAGAGCACTTGTTGTTCTCTTGGAGGACCCAGGTTCAGTTCCCAGTCTGTCTGTGTCTCCAGTTGCTTTGGTAAAATTAAAAAAGCGTGCACGTCCAACTCTTGAGAGTTCCCACTCCTCAAGGATCCGTGTGCTCTGACTGTTTCTCTGTCAGCCATTTCCACTTACTGTCCCCTCTGCAGGTTGTTACCACGCCTGTTACCACACTAGCCCCAAGCATTCTATAGCCTAGCATGGCTTCCTGTCATGGACTCTGCTCATACTCCCAAATACACAGTGAAGTCATTACTCAGCAAACTGGAATCCAACAGATTTATGTGTTAAATGCTCAATGTACAATACATCCACACAGTTAACTTACAACCAGTTGATAAGGATATAAACCACCCACCTAGATAAGATATAGTTTATCTAGACACAGAAGTCCTGCACACATCCATCCCTTAAGAATAGTCATAACAACCTGTAAATGTGCAGAGAGAAATCTTAACGTCTGCCTCCATGTTCTCTCGGCTGCTCTCCCCTCTCATCTCCTCTCGCTCCAGTCTTCCCCTCCATTAAAACTTTTCTCCCGCCCACCCTTCCTTCTCGTCCAATGATAGACCTCTTTCTGTCCTGTAGCTGCATAATGACATCAACCTACATCCAATTTCAGGAGATATGACACTTCTTAGTGTATACATATACATGCAAATAAAACATACACATAAAATAAAATAATCTTTTGAAAAAGATGATTCTGTGAAAATGCATTGGTGAACTAGATCTCTGGTCCAGTTGCTTGTTACAAACTGGTCATACTGTAGACTCATTGTAAAACTAAATGAAGATTGTAGGGTCAGGTGCTTTTCACTACTGTCCTGTGATCCAGATGTTTTGTGACCTTCGAGGCAGACACGCTGGGTGTCATTTAGTGCCATACCTAAAAATCCTTCACTTACTCCAGGGATGTGAGATCGTATGTTTTCTCCCGATGTACTTGTAGTCTCACTGCTGTAGTAACAGACTTGTAATTGTCTGATTTCCATTATGTCTGAGACAGACAAAATGGCCTGACCTGTATTTGGCTAAGACTACAGCACTGGTAAATAATGTTAAAGCACTGTTGAAATCCGTAGTTTGTCGTCGTCGTTGTAAGCACCATGAATATTTAGACTCATCAGACAGGGCAGTGTTAGTGAAGTACATGGAGAACGCTTCTCTGAATCGCAGAGATTTGATGCAGCTTCTCGTCTCTGAGATCAGTCTGGAGTTTCGGTTTACTCTTCCACTTCTGATATAGAGGGATAGATAAGAATTGATTAGATCTTCCCTCGCCTAGTAATAGTTTAGAATATCTGTGTATATTCTGTGGCACCTCTGTGTGTGTGCCAAAACCTTAGTACACAGTGTAGGGTTTGTAGGTCGGTGATTTCAGGTGTGATCAACAGAACTCTTAGTCCATATGTGACCAGGAGTTGTTGTTTAGCAGTGACTTCTGCTTCTCTCACAGTTTGATATTCCATACATTTGTACTGTCTTTTAAGTCAGAATATGAGTGAGGGTACTGAAACAAGCATCCTGAGGGGTTTAAGATAAGCAACTGGGATATTTTTTTTGTTTAGTGTGTACATAGTACTCGGGAATGCTACACAGCCATCATTGCTTACAACTTGGTGAAAGACAAAACCTTATATGTAAAACTACAGTAAATAACATTAGCTAAGACACAATTATATGTCAGCTTAGAGAGTGCTGGCATTCCATGGGTGGGGCACCCAGGAGGGGAGTGGCCTTAAGGAAAGGGCATACTAAGTACTGAAGATAAGGCAGGAAGACTTAGTCCTTGGCATGGATGGGGTGGGAAGTGCAGTTTCATTAGAGGTAAGGCTAGGCTTTGAAATCCCCAAGGATGAAGCAGAGCTGAGGAGCACTGGGGGACATGCACTTTTAGCTACTGACTCTGAGTTTCTCCCTCCATTTTCTTCTCAAGGCTGAAGAAAGTTGGTGATTGAAGATTGGAGACATCTAAACTGTTCAGAATGTGTCAACAAGAAAGATGTCTCTTATGAATATATTAGACAGCCTTCTTAACAGAAAAGCTTTAAAAACAGTGATAGAAAACAGCACTGCTGGGGCTGGAGAGATGGCCCTGTGGTTAGAGCACTGGCTGCTCTTCCAGAGGTCCTGAGTTCAAATCCCAGCTCACAACCATCTTTAGGGAGATTTGATGCCCTTTTCAGGCAGGCATCTGTATATGCAGCAGAGCATTAAATAAATAAAACATTAAATAAAATAAAATAAAAAAGAAAGTAACAGGGCTAAGTTTTTCTGTTTCTATTAACTAATCTTAGGTAGTTATGTAGTAGAAAAAAATATAAATTTTTATTGCAGTAAAAGAGCTAGAAGGTGGAGGCCAGAACTCATTTGCCAAAGTTTTTTGTTTGTTTGTTTGTTTTATTTTCTTCTTTTGGTTTTTTGGTTCTGGAATTCAAACTCAGGGTCTTACATGTTGTAGGCTAGTATTCTCCCAACTGAACTATATTCTCTACCAGACCAGAGGTGATAAAGATTCCTCTCTGTGTGCTTAGACTTCAGGAGATTCACAGTTGTATTACTGAAAACTTCTTTTGTTGTACTTTTTCTCCAGCCAGTATATATATAGCTAGGAATTGGCTACAATGTTAAAGTCTAGTGTGGTCCAACAGAAGAGCAATGGGAATGAACCTTTCATGTAATTAGAGTGAGGATTGACAGCAGACAATGGGGTTTCCTTCTTTTATTATACAAATACAGCATAGAAACTCAGAACCCAAGGCCTGTATGTAGAAGGACTGATTCCTACTTCTGCAGGTGTCCTCTGACTTTCACATGCACATTGGTTTGTGCACCTGTACATACAAGAACAGATGAATGATAAGGACATAAAATGCCATTTCAAAAATTGAAAAAGCAGTACCCAACCCATGTCTTAAATCTGTGATGCTGCTGTAAGTTACATGATCTCCTTAGTAACAACCCAATGGGTATTTATAGCTGCTTACTTACTATACCTAAACAGATTAGAAAGACTGGCAGGATATTTGAGCTCCAGATTAGTGGTTTATCTGACTCAGTGTCTCAGACATGCTGATTATAATTCTGGGCTGCCTATGTTCCTTTGAAGGGACATCTGCCTTTTCCACGGTACCCTGTAGAACTCCATAACTGTGCTTTATGGCGTATAAAACTGTATCTCAGCAGATGGTTCACAGTGGACATTTGACTTAAAGGTCACTAAAAATGGCTAAAACTCTGTGACAATTTGGGGTTATTTGGTTAGGGAAAGTACAGACAGTTGTAATAAACATGGAGTTAATTTGCTCTCAGGCTGTGTGAACTGAAGTGAAAGGCTGCATTACATTAGAGCCCTGTAAAAACTAGTTTCATGGAATGGAAGTAATTCTAATCAGAAGTTCTGAGTCACAAGAAACTTAAAAGTGAGGAGGAAGCTGTTTGATAAGCAGAACCAACAGCATCTTGGGAAAGAAAGGGCTTATTTCAGTTTACACTTCAGACAACAGTTCCTCACCAAGGGAAGTCGGGACAGGAGCTCAAGCAGGGCAGGAAGCTGGAGGTAGGAGCTGATGCAGAGGCCATGGAGGGGTGCTGCTGACCGGCTCGCTCCTCTGGCCTGCTCCCCCTGCCCATGAATGACACCACCCTCCATGGTCTGGGCTTTCTCCCATCAATCACTGATTAAGAAAAGGCACTACAGGGGCTGGGGATTTAGCTCAGTGGTAGAGCGCTTACCTAGGAAGCGCAAGGCCCTGGGTTCGGTCCCCAGCTCCGAAAAAAAGAACCAAAAAAAAAAAAAAAAAAAAGAAAAGAAAAGAAAGGAAAGGCACTACAAACTTTCCTGGAGGCATATCTTATGGAGTCATTTGTCCATGAAGGTCTCTCTTCTCAAAACAACTCGTCAAGTTGCCATAAAAACAACTGGCGCAACTACTGTTCTTGAGACTCTGAGCTAGAGTTAATTTACCTGTAGTTACTTATTCCAAAAAGAAGTACACAGTGTGACTAGTAGTACTTGGTATTTATTGAGCACTAAATAGATACATGGTGGTGCTCTAAATTTTTTTTTTGGAGTGTTAATTGTATTATTAAGATTTATTCAATACTTTTGTTAAAATGTATTTTTAATTATTTGGGAATCTTACATCATATACCCCAATTGTGCTTACCTCCCAGTCTTTTTATGTCTGCCCCTCTCCCCTGTGACTCCTCCTCCCCCTACCCCCAAAAAGGAAAAATAAGTCTATTCGTGTCGTTCATATACTCACCAGAGGATGGTCAGATTCCCAGTGGCCAGCTCCCCAGGAAGAATGAGTCTTTCTCAGCCTATTTCAGAAGCCAGTAACTGAGAAGAACTTTGTGGTGGTCTGGGAGGGGCAGGGCCAGCTCTCCCACATCCAGCAGCATTAATACGACTTCAGGCAGCAGCCAGACTGCAAACATCTGTGTGGGCTTTGGCAGTAACATGGGCTTCAGACATCAACATGGCCCTTAGCTGGATCAGACCCGCTGACTCACTTAGGGCCCTCAGCAACTGTGCGGGCCAAAGGCCTCAACATTGCCTTCATTGGGTAAACTTGCCACTTATATCCATCAGATGGTTTTCCTGAGGCAGCAGGACCTGAAGACATCACCAAGTCATCAGAGTGTCAATAATGGTCCTTTGAGGAGGTCCAATTCAGAAAGTGAAGCTTTCCTCATCCCTCATTCCTTTGTTGCCCAGAGACGGGGATTTGGTGGCCAGGTGGCAGGTTAGGGGGCTGTGTCTATATAAGCTCCAGGCTGATGCACAGTGCCCGCCAACTGTACTTGGTAATGACAGCATATCCACCAGCTCTCTCACCTGTCACCACCTGATCTGTCACCACCATCAGGTCTCCAGTTCTGTCTCTGTCCCTTGCTCACGCACAGCTGCGTTTTTCTCTTTCCCACCTCCCTGTCACATGTTTGTGTATTGCAGTGACGCCAGCCTGCCCTAGCCTCTCGGCCCAGGGTAGCACTGGGTGTCTTCCACCTGCCCTGCTGGTCTGAGCATTTTATTGGTATAGATCGCTGGATCTTCGAAGTGACTTGGGTTAGCTCCATGGGAGAAGTTGAGGCACAGAATGAGGAATCAATTTGCTCAAAGTTAAATGGTATGTAAATGGCACTGTGGTAAGTTAGTTTTATTAGTTTTATCAGACATAATGTGTGGCATTTTGTTACATGAATGAAAAAATACTGCAGAATGAGAGAGATTAAGTATCTAAGGAGTTGTGTATGAAGAACTCTGAAACTCTCAGGACCAGCCAACAATCTGATTTTTAAACAATGTGCTAAAAGCTTGATAGGCACATCACCAAAAAGATAAACTGTGTATGAAGAGATGCCTTTATATTAATATTGTTACTCACTAGCAAAATGAAAATTAAAATCATAGTAAGCTACCATCATGGAGCACCCTTCATACCAAGTATGTGAGAGAAAATTAGAATTCTATACGTTGAGTTTGGGACTATCATGGTATAACCTCCTTAGGAGAAATTTTCCAGTTATTTCACTCGCGGATATTTGATGGAGATCAGGGCTGTCATGCCGAGTGCTCACAGAAGCCTCATTTATGATAGCTCCCCTGCTCATGGGTATGTAGATGAACGAATAAACTGATGAATTGTGAATGATCCATGGGCTACGGCAGCGTAAAGGCATGAACCAAGGTAGAGCAGCAGAGCTGACTGTCCAGAGCAGTGTTCTCAACTTTCCTAACGCTGCGGCCCTTGGACACAGTTCCTCATGCTGTGATGAACCCCCCCCCCCCATAAATTTTTGTTGTCATTTCATAACTAATTTTGCTATGGTTATGAATTGTAATGTAAATAACTGTTTTCAGTGTGAAGGGGCTGTTTGATGCCCAGGTTGAGAACCACTGCAAGTCCAGACAAACAGGCTAAGTAAATCTTCCTTCCTTCCTTCCTTCCTTCCTTCCTTCCTTCCTTCCTTCCTTCCTTCCTTCCTTCCTGTGGGTTTTTGAGACACAGAAGACCCTCTGTAGCCACCCAGCCCTGGATCCCACTGTGTAACCAGCATGGTCTTGAACTCACAGTAGTCTTTGCATAGCCTCAAGAGTATTGGGATTACAGGCAGAGGCCTCATCACTCCTGCCAGTATAGCGAGTTGTTTTTAAAAAGTTTAAGAAATGATAGAGTAAAGCTACTTCTATGGCTGTGAAATGGTATAAGATTGTACCTTTCACATAATTATTTTAAATACATACAAAGTAGGAAAAACTTGAAATTGTGTTCTTAGAAGAAAGAGTCTGGTGTGAAGGTGCATATTCTTATTGGTGCTCCCAGCTCTCAGGTGGCTGAGGTGAGGGAAGCAGAAGTTTGAAGCCAGCCTGTGCAAACCCTGTTTGCAGTTGGGGCCCTCTGTCTCCCTGGGGACATTTGGCTTTTATAGTTATCACTGGCATCTGGTGGAGAGAGGCATTATGTACTGCCAAACAGCCTACAGTGCATAGCAGATCCCTCAGCAAAGAGTTAACCAGTCCCACCTGCCAGAGTTGAGGCAGAAACCCTGAGGAAGTCAGCTGCTGCTGGTCATCTGACTGCTGTCCTTACACATTCCTGTGCCAAATGTGTTCATTGGCAGAACCAGTTGCAAAGCAAAGCCTTTGGAGAGATTGTGTCTTAGGTCTGTGGGGGAGTGGGGGCGATGTATGGATAATATATTCCTGAGACTTGGATTTATAAAATAACCAGTGTAGCTCCTCCATGCTGCAGTGTTTTCCCATCTAGTGCAAAGCCATCCCTCATGCATGCAGTTCCCCAGCCTTGTCCAACAGAGGCCGGCCAGTACAGCTTAAACTATGGGCTGGGTATAATTTTTTTTTTAAATAATTAGTGACTGTTTAAAGCATGAAATTTATATTTAAGATCAATGAGTCAAAAAGGCCTCTTTGGTCAGGTTTTTGCTGGTATTTCATAAATAGGCCAAGACCTCGATTCCCAGATCGACCTCAGTTTTTTTCTTTTTCATTTAACTGCTCTTTAAAAGCAGAAACTTTTACCTATTTGTTGAGGTCTCCTGGTATTTCAGCAGTGTACACAATGTGTAAATCTGGTTATATCTATCATTTCTTTGTGGTAAAAAATACCCAAACTACTTTGCTCAAACTGTTCGAAATATACGGCACACTATTGTCTTTTACCCATTTAAAGAGCAAGGTAGATGTGAGAGAGAAAGATGAGGGTCCAGCGATGATATGGTTGAGGCACTGAGCCCTAAGGCTTTGCTTATGGGGATAGTCACTCCCAGGAGTTTGAATTCAGTTTGATTGGGATCTTGAATGGAGCTTGCTGCTCCTGCAGACTCCTGTAGCTGCTCCTGGAGGCTCATGGTTGCTTGGTGTTCATGTAGAATAGTGTGTTTGGGCTTGCCTTGTGTGTTCTTCTCTTCTGTCACTCACAACTGTGTTTGTTCCCAGATCTTGCTTTAGACCAGGAGTGGCCGACTCTGTAAAGGTGCAGTACTATCTGATGTGGCCCTCAAAGACTACTCAGTGGCCTGTGGGGTGAAAGCACAAAGGGCTGTGCATGGGTGAATGTTCCACTGAGGCTTCCTGTGCAAAACTGCGACTGCTTGGTTCTGTCAGTTCTGGTTCTGTGTCAGCACTTCCTCTTTGCTGGAGAGTGTTTGGGACTGGCTCCCATGAGGAGGACAGTTGCAGTCGGAAGAGAATGGTTCCTTTCACTGTGCTCATTCTTATCCATGGTGATGTGGAACAAGCAAACAGCATGGACTTTAAGAGCAGAATCATAAGACAGCCTTAGCCCCTTCATTTCTCACACAGCCATGTGCAGAGAGCAAATTCGGGCAAGTTTTCCTTTGAAAATAGCCTTGGAATAAGGCTTTCCCTTCCGCATTTGGAGCAAGGCAGTGAGCTCTCCGCTTTCTCTGCTTTTAAGGTTCCCTCTCTAATCAACTGCAGATGTTGCTTAAATAACTTTCTAAAATAAGATTATTTTAGCTGATTTTTATTAACTTACTTCCTTTAGAAAGTCTTCTACAGTTGTATATTCATGGACATAGGATTTTTTTTTTTCCTTTTTCTGGGGACCAAACCCAGGGCCTTGTGCTTGCTAGGCAAGCGCTCTACCACTGAGCCAAATCCCCAACCCCAGCTTAGGATTTTTTAAAATACGTATTCAGTACACCTTTTTAAACACATTGAACAGTCTAATGGCCTGTTCTTCCTGATCTTTCAGTTAGGATGTGCTTTCTAGAGAAGAGCACATACTTCTTCCCATAGCAGGAGCTTCTCAGCAGTCTCAGCAGTCTGTGAGGTCTGCTGACTATGCTTTATGTACATATATGCATCCTCCTTTCCCTCTCTCCAAATTACACATGCCACTTTATCCATTCTTAAGGCTTTGTAAAAGTATTTCCCCTGGTGGGCGATGGAAAGAGAAAAAGGAGGCCATGACTGACTGCTCTAGGTCTGGTGGAGGAGAAAGTTTGTTGTAGATCTGTGGGAGAGCATTGCCAGAGGCAGAGACATCTGGGAGAGCCCTGAGTGAACAAGATCTTGAGCTGAGCCTTGAGGAGAGGAGGGAGGGGAGAGAGGAGAATTAGGAGACCAAGAGGCGGAAAGGGGAAAAGGATTTAAAGGACTTGCGTAGCCAAAGTGGCTGGGTTATATACAAAAGGGCAGCTGGGAAGGGCAGCCCAGCCCCTGGGCTAGATTAGTTTAGGGTATGGGGCAGGGTATGCCAGCCAGGAGGACCATGTCATAGGAGGGGATTGAGGGATACTAGAACTTGGCAGCCAGTGTCTAATGGACACTTCAGTTAGCCTTGAGTGACAGGTTTGAGACCTCACCCAGGGGTGGCCCATAAGCACAAATTTATACTCTGCACATCTCTGCATGGATTCTGCTTGCTAAGACCCCTCTAAGACGGGAGATTTTTCTGTGAATAACCTGACATTTTCTCTTTGGCAGACAAATATGAGGTTCCAGCAAATGAAATGTGACAGAAGCCGTCCTTTGGTGGGAGGAGGAGGAGACTATGAGAAGTAGGAACTTCCTAGAGACTGTTGACCTTTTCCACCCCGAGGCCCTGTAACTCCACTTCATCATTGGCATGCTAGTATTTACTTTAGAGGGCTATTAGAACCAATAAAGGACAATATTCAGTGTCCAAAACACCTACCTCTCACTTTTTATGCAGTAAACTATCTTTTCTTAGTCATAACATGACCAGGAAGTTGTTCAAAAGTAAACGCATCATCAGAGAGCTGGTTCTCGGTTTTCAATAAAGACAGTCTAGCGGGAAACAGACTAGAGCATCATCTCAAATATTACAGCCATCTAATGTGTTTGTAGGAGTGTCAAATTGAGGTTTAATTTATATTTTCTTTCTTTTTTTTTTTTTTTTTTGGTTCTGTTTTTCGGGGCTGGGGATTGAACCCAGGGCCTTGCGCTTCCTAGGCAAGCGCTCTACCACTGAGCTAAATCCCCAACCCCTAATTTATATTTTCTTAATGACTAATTGATAGACTGTATGTGTGTGCGTATGTATGTGTGTACATGTGTGTGTGCCTGTGCGAGCGTTAGTGCATGTGGAGACTAGATGTCTTCCTCACTTTTTTCCCCTGTGTTTTAAAGACAGGATCTCTCACTGACCTGGAACTCATTGACTGGTTGGTGAACTCCAGAAATCTGCCTGTCTCTGCCCTTCCAGCACTTGTGTTGGGAGCTTGCCTGAGGGCTTTGGAGTGGATGTCAGAGATCAGAACTTAGGTCCTCATACGCCTGTGACAAGCACTTTACCCACCAAGCTAGCTGTCTGCTAAGCGCTAGGAGGAATCCTTCAACTGAGATTAATTAATTTAAGGTGTGTGTGTGTGTGTGTGTGTGTGTGTGTGTGTGTGTGTGTGTGTGTGCACGCGCACCAGCGATAAAAATTTTGTAAACATAGCAATTCCTTCCCTTAGTATTAGTTACCAAAATCTGCAGATCTTCAAGTACCCTAATTTAAACAACAGTGCAGTTGCTGGGGAGATTGTAAATTCAGGGTCATCCTGGCAACATGGGAAGGCTATCAAAAAAATAAAATGTTACAGTATTTTCATATAGCCTGTGTACATCTTCTTTTTTTTTTTTTTTTTTTTTCTTTTCTTTTTTTCGGAGCTGGGGACCGAACCCAGGGCCTTGCGCTTGCTAGGCAAGCGCTCTACCACTGAGCTAAATCCCCAACCCCGAGTGTACATCTTCTTAAGCCCTAGATTATTTGCAATATGTATCTTTTTAGGGAATGGTAAAAAAAAAATACATGTCCGGTGTAGTTTTTCCTCATATTTTATAACTCATTGAATCTGGACCGTAGAAGACACATTTATGTTGCAAACCAGTCACTCCTCCCCCTCCTTCCTTTACCTTCTTTTTTGAGTCTGGGTTTCATACTTGAGCTTATTACACAGCCAAGCCTAGCTCTTGTCTCCCGCCCTGTCTCTCACACACTGGGATTATAGGCATGTGCCAACATACCCAGTTTGATCATTTCAAATTAGTGGAGGGCTTTAGCTGTTGCTCAGTGGTAGAGTGCTTGCCTTGCATACCTGATGCTACAGGTCCACTCCAGAACTGCCAGGAAACAAACGCCCACTCTTAGTTAATGGGATGCTTAACGCTAGAGAGTAGTGTAGTGTTCATTTGGCTAGTTGGATGCTTGTGGAGTAGGTCTCTAGTTTTCACTTACTGGGGTTGTGGTTTTCACCGCTCTGTGAATGGCAAGGAGAGCACAACGTGATAATTTATAGTTTGTGCTGAGCAGAGATTTGAACCCAGTCTATCGCCCAGTAAGGCACAGGCACATTCCAGTATGATTTATTAATATGTTATGCTGTGTAGTAGCCTTTGTTAGACGTAATTCATAGTGACCATAAAGAAATCTAGAAGTAAATATGTGTTATTTCAGACTTCGTTGAATCATTAACTGTTTGTAAAGCTAAAAATAAAATTAATTATACCTTAATGTTTTGTGTACTATTATAATATTTTCAAAGGTGGGGATCTTTCAAGGTGTTTGAGGCAGATCTTGATAGTATCAAGAGTTTATTGTACTTGAAGTTATCATAAAGGTATCCGTTTGTTAGAATGACTGACAGTGTTCTCAGTCTCTTTATCTGTATATTTCAACTTTTTAAGTCAAATTTGCAAGCTTATCAGTTAGCAGTGCATTTATAAGAACTCATTCTTACTGGAGGGCAGGATATAGTCCAGACTTCCATCTCTGTGGCAGACTGTGATCACTCTTTATACCAATTTCTCCACACTTGGTACTCATACTTGAATTTCTTTCTTGAATTTTGCTCTCTATTACACTCAAGCTATTGTCTATCTTATAGAGGTTTTTTTTGCCCCTCTTAGCTTTTGTTTATACTATTAACTATATTGTTTGTTCTTGTAATGAACTGCTGTTAAAAGAGAGTGAGCAAGAGAACAGACAGACAGACAGACAGATTAGTTATTTATCTCCTGCCACTCTGTCATTTTCAGCAGTTGAGCATATCAGAAAGGATTGGTAAGGAAAGATGGTCTGGCAATGCAGAAAGTGCCAAGGATTAGCAAACATACCCGATTAAAACCCTTCTCTGCCGTCAACGGTATAGATTGGCGTACATGGTCTCAGCATTGGGTTGGTGCTCTCTCACAGAAAATCTTGAGAAATGGAGTGAAGCAGTGGGTTAACAGATATGTTTATCTTTTCTTTATTTCTCTTCCGTTCCTTGTAACACATTTGAAAGCTACGGCATTGTTTTCATCATGTTACAGCAAGTTTCTGTCGCTATGATTCTCCATTGGGAGCAGAAGGGTTGAGGAGCATGCCTAGGAATGAGGTGGTATCAAAATGCTGAAAGATCTGGAATTGGAAATACAACCTGAGTTGAGATCTTTAAAATACCTTTATCTTTTCCGTAACGTCCATCTCTATTATTCTTTCCTTTAGCTTCAGGTAAAAGTACTTGTATTTATGTAGCTCAGCCCAGAAAGCCATTCATGAGCACATTCTGACTGGCTCTCCTGTTACCGAACAAGCGAGCTCTATCGCCATCTGTTGGTAAGAGCTGTGCTTTTTATTAGACATGTAGTTTGCTTTAATAACTGAATTTTTCAAGGTGAAGAGTTTTGTAATTCAGGAGAATTTAATTTCCTTTCATATTATGTATTTGGAAATAGTATAAACTAGAAGTAAAATTATAAGAATAGCATACCAGGATTTTTCACGGAAACAACCAAGAAGATAGGTAGGTACATACATACATATATACATACGTACACACACGTGTGTGTGTGTGTATCCCTTTAAAATTATGTATATATTTTACTAGAAGATTTTTTTATAGGTAAAAAAAGCTATTTTAATGCCTTTTATACACATATGTACAACATGTATGCATGTGCATACATTAAGGAGCTGGGCCATAGTTAGAGAGACTGAGAAGTCCCAAGACACATCCATAGCAAGCCGGAGACCTAGAAGAACTGGCCGTAAGTCCGCTTTGTTCCCACGCCATCGTGTTCTCTCATGGTTCCACAGCAGCACGCTTTGCCAGACATTTGAATCTACCTGGGATTCAGTTGGGTTGTTTCCATGCTTTGATTGCTAGTGTTATATAAGCATGCTCAAACAAACCCTCGCTCGGTACACAGTATTGTGAGTCAAGTGGACTTCTAAGAGCCAGTCTTGAGCACAGAATCTGACCAGAATGTATAAACTCCCAGCAAAACTACATAGCAAAACAATGTTTAGAGCACATTTATTTATAGTTAACCTATGTGCATACTTTGGTATAGTAGCGGTTAGAGTTCTTTTCTTTTCTTTTTTGAGATTATAATATAATTGTATTATTTCCCCTTCCTTTTCCTCCCTCCTATGTACTCCTTCTTATTCTTTCATATTTATGGCCTCTTTTTCCACTAATAGCTGATGTTATATATATATATATATATAAATTATATAATTACATGATATTATGAATAAATTATAAACATAAACGTAGACTGCTCATTCTGTATACTTTTTAAAAGAATTCTTTTGTTATCTTAAATTACAACTTCGTGTGGGGGGGGGTGGTATTTATGGGCATGTGCCCACGCTGGTGGTGGGCCGGTGTGCCCCACCCTGGTGGTGGGCCGGTGTGTCAATGTTTTACCTTTAATACCATGTGCTGTGCTCCAGCTCAGGCACTAAATGGCTACAGGATAAAAGGATAAAAGAAGCTGCCTCACCCCCTCCCTTCTAATTTAATATGCTGACTTAGTTTGGAAAACCTTTCTCACACTTCTTAATGTATGCCTTAAGCATTTAGAAACAAACGTAAAGTATAAATAGACGCTTAGCTTAAACAGTCATTGAGCGAGTGAGCAAAGCTTCCTGGGAAGTGGTTGGTGTAGTTGTTCTGACGTGATACTCTGCACATGAAGTAGGTTCACCTAACATCTCCAGCGCTTTCCCCCTTTGCTTCTTGGGTGGTGTGTGAAATTGCTAACCCTGTCATTATGGCTAGCTTCAAGCAATGGGAGTCTGCCCAGAACTCGTTTTCTCACACTTTCAGGGTGTGCTCATGTCCATGTGAACTGCTACCATTGTTTGAAATTCTTGCTACTCTCAGATTTAGAGTTAAGTACAGCTTATATTTTTACCAAGGATAAGTGACATTTTAGTCCTGAACTGAGAATATATTTTATATTTTTGAATAAGCTGATGACATTTATAGATACTAAGTATTCTTAGAAAATCTGAAACACTTCACAATAGGAAGCTATTATTCAACTGGTAGCATCTGCATAAGTCTTCCAAAATCTGAGAAACTCTAAAAGTTTGAACCAGTTAGAGCTGAGCAGGTTCAGCTGACTTAGAAGGCAGCGGTCAACAGTGGAGGTCAGCAACTGCAGGGGATCATCCTTAAAGCTAGTGGTTTAGTATTGCATGGGTATACCACATACTGAAGACTTAGTGTTCCTTAAGTATGTAAATTCATCTCCTTTTGCCTTACTAAATAATTTACCCAGAAAACATACTTGGTTAGACCTAACGTTGAGGCTCCATATCCCTTGTTTTTATACCTTACTGTTTTATTTGACCTTTAAGCAAGGAGAGCAGTGTGAATTATTCATGGATTCAGGTAAATTACATTTTTTCTTTTGATATTATCTGTTAGAGACTGTGACCAAGAATTCTGAATTAGGTGGAGTGAGGAAGGCTGAAATCAAAAGGCTGGAGTGTGAACATGCACAGCCGAGTGTGAACATGCACAGTCGAGTGTGAACATGCGTGGTTTGAAGGAAAAGTGTCTAAAGAAGGGTCCTGAAGAAAAGAGATTGCAGAACATTGATGGGAAAGGGCTGCATGTCAGTTTTGTCTTAAAGACAGGACTGGTTTCCTGAAGTCATTTTCTTACAGACACTGCTGATGATTCCCAGTACCTGTCCGTCCCTGCTAATCTACATTTCTCTGCCGCACGGTTGAGACTTGTATAGTCCTGCTGCTTTGGCTCTGCCCAGAGCTCGTCAGAGTTTGTTCATATGTGGCAGGCCGATGTTCCGTGTCATCTCTTTTCTTCATAACGCCTCTTACATTTGTGTGTTTATAGTCTACTTTTTCCTCTTGGTTTTGACTTCCTCTTACTCCTCGGCTTGTCTTCCTTTATTTTGTGGAAACCATCTGATTCTTGAAACCGAATCACAACACAGTAGTTTCTGGAACTTGGATTTTCTTGCTCCTTTTAGTCCTAGCCATACTTTAAGTTTGATCAGAATAGGAGCAAACTTTTAAGTTCCCCTTCACCTGTCCTTTTTTCTCCCTCTTCAGGCTGTCCATCTCAACATTGTAAACTTGGTCAAGTTGTTAGCCCTCTTTAAAATGGTATTGGTAACCATTTGGTGTATTCTTGCCTGGGGAAGCCAGTTTTTCCCTCTCGTTCCTTTGTTGCCTTTAGCAGTTGTTTGTGTAGAGCCGAGGCCTCCTGTGTTCCCCTCTCCCCTTCACTCGCACATGTCTCTTGTGTCCTGGTTTGTATCGGTGGGACATGGAGTGTAGCTTCTGACATATCCTAGGAGACACAATCTCACGGCAAACTCCCTGACCTGCTGGTCCTTTCTGTCCCCTCTTGCACAAGTTCCTTGAGCCTTAGCTTGGAGTTGTGTTGTAGATGTATCCAATGGGACTGGGTTCCACAGCTGCATTTTGATTGGTTGTCGTATTCTGTAATGGTCTCCATCTGTTGCAAAGTTTCCTTGATGCAAGGTGAGGACTAAACCTCTGTGTAGGTTTAAGGACAAATTGGTTATCCAATACCAAATGGTCAGCCCTGGAGACATATATGCAAGTTATATTAAATAGGCTAAACAGGTTGTATTTATGTATAGACATACATGCATCTATGTAATAAAAATTATGAAGAAAGAGGCTGTCAATTTGGACTAGAGTAAGGAGGGGTGTGGAGGGTTTATGGAGGAGAGGAAAGGGAAGTGTATATTTATTTATACTAACAATAAAATAATTAAAAAAAAAGGACTACCTTGGAGGTTCATTGGGTGTACTAAGGATAAGATACTTAGTGCATGGCCTCCTGGTAGAAAGTACCCCATAAATGTTAGCCTCATTCTTGTATATTATATTGTTGTGTCCAATGTATAAGATGTATGACCAGGCTTTGTATGAAAACAGTTGCTTAGCCTTCCTTATACAAGCAGAATGTTGTTAATGAAAAGGCTAGTATTAGGAGTTGTGAACTTCTAGAACTCTTTGGCAAAGCAGGAAAAACATTAGTAATCTTAAACATGGTTAAAATAGTTATTTCTACTCCAAAGTTTTCTCCCAGTTAGTGTAAACTTAAACAAGAAATAGTTTTTCATGTTTTCTTACTATCTGAACTATTGTGTGGTACACTAATCTTTTGAAAATGTATTTGTCATCCCCCACCCCCTGCTCCAGCTGAAAACCAAACTCAAGGCTGTGTGCTTGGAAGGCAAGAGCTCTACCACTGAGCTCTTGCCAGTGATCCCCCAACCCTTGTTCTCCCTCTCTTAAAAAAGTTTTGACTGTAGTTGTGTGTGCATGTTTGTGTAGTGGGGAGTGGTATGTGCATGTGTGTGCAGATGACGGTGGCAATGATGATGGTGGCTGCTGGAAGTAGAGGCGTGAGGCTGTTGACGGAGGGTGCTGGGCACCAGTCCTCTGCAAGAGCAGCATGGGCTCCTAACCGCTGAGCTAGGTTTCTAAGTTGGTGACTCTTTTCTCTGAGCACTTTGAAGCCCTTACTTCTTATTGGTGGTGATGTGAAATCTTCAGGATTTTGTTGTTGTCCCTACATAAGTAATTTGCCTTTCAATTCATTTGCATTTAAAAGAATTACTTGCTGGTTTAAAGCAGTACATGAAGAATATGGTTCTTTTTGTTTGTCTTGCTTAAGGGTGGTCCCATCTTATGAGTTCTGGAAATTCTTTAGCCTTTGTCTTCAGCGCTTGCCTTCTTCCATCATCTCCTTGGACCTGCTCTCAGGGTGCTTAGGGTTTACTCTGTCTGTCACTTCTTACATGGTGTCCCCATCTGGGCAGGGCTTTGTCTGTTACTTTTCTGTGTGTTTACTTCATGAGTTCCCTCTTGGGTAGAGTTTGGTATGATGCTTCTTATTAATTTTGTCTTAAACTCTTATTTCTCTTTGCCTTCCCTCTTTGAAGGCTAGCGAGTTCAGTCCTTTGTTTGACTGTTATATATTATGTGTTCCTTGCTCAGATTTTGTTTTCACTGTCTGTCTGTATTGTAGAATTACAACTGTTGTGAACTTTATTTTTAAGGCAGGGTCTTACTGTGTAGTCTTGCTGGCCTAGGGCTCTTTATGTAGACCAGGGTGACCTCAAAGTCACAGATATGCCTGGCCATGTGAGCATATTTAATGTGGATTTCTCATGTTGAGGACCTTGGGCCATGATGGTAGTGTAAACTCAGATTCTGTGTACCTGGAATAAGGAAGGGGAGTGGGGTGTCTTCTGACCACAACATTAAACCCAGGCCAGCACAGATGAGTTTACACACCTTCCTCTGCCAAGACACATTTTCCTCCAGAGCATCTTGCCACCGATGGGCCAGGCTTTGACCTCTCTGGCTCTACTTCAGATGGAGATGGGTGGGGATAGGGCTAGAAGGAGAGTGTATGCCCCAGTTCTATTTTTATTCTTTAGTGGCCTAGTCTTCTCTCTTCAACTGGGAGTTAGAATTCAGACTCTTATTCTAAGTTTCTCATGAAGCACAGTATGTTTTTAGATTATTTTGTCAACTGTGTTGCTAGAAATGCTCATCACCCACGGTAATTAAATGACTAAATCTTAGCGTCATCTCGTGGGCTTGTGTAAAATTTGAATACCATTTCCGGCACCTTGACTGCTTGTCTGGCTTGTGTATAATCCTGCCCTGTGTGTGGTTGCTTTATTCAGGCGCTCCCTCATTCTTCCAGCAGGAATGTATTAGGTAGATAATTAGGGGGAATATACTACATGCACATGAATGCAAAGATGAAGGATGGTGCTTTTTAATTTTCTTTTTAAAAATGTCATTCTTTAACGTCAAGAAACTAAAAGATGATTAAGGAAAGATAAAATAAACAGTGTGAAAATGCCACTTTGTGTGAGATGTTAGGCAGGGAACCTTTTATAACCCAGATCTCTATCAGAACCTATTCTTGTGAAATTTGTATCACAGTAAATTGAACTTAGTGACCTATAAAGAGTAAACACGATCACATAGGCTGTCCCTGAAATGGCGGCCAGAGACGGCTGCCCTTCGTACCGAGCTCTGTCCTAAGCAGCTCAGTGTCACTTACACTGAGCATTTTCATGACAAACCATAAAGACAACATGTTAGAACCGCACGTGCACACGTGCACAGGCTGCTCACACCTCTGGGGTGTCCCTGAGTGGCAGAAAGCATAGCTTTAATTGTTACTTAAAATAAATGTTGAAGGAAAACAAGCTGTCCTTCATGATTTAAATACGGAAGAGCGCTGTCCTAAGGGTTGCTTTCTCTTGCTGAACTGACGCCTCACTGTTGCTGCGTTTCCTTTTGTTATTAGTCTGTGTATATGCCACAGCATGCATGGAGGCTGGAGAACAATTGGTTTCTCTCTTGTCTAATGTGGGTTCCAGGCTTGAACTTCTATATCCAGGCTTGTGTGACTGCTGCCTTTCCATGCTGAGCTATCTCACCTGTGCAGTTTTTTTATTTCTTACTTGTTATGATCCATTTGAATATTTAAAATGTAAGGTTTCTTTTTCCTGAAGCTAACACAATATTTTTAAATTATGGGATATCATTTCACATCAATTCCAGTAAAAGCTGAAAGCAGTTTGCTTGACACCAGATGACCTAACAGTATTTGAGTCAAACTGGAATCATGGGACTTTGATGAAGATAATGCAGATGCTTCTGCTGTAAACAGTCACCATGATGGCAGATCATTCTATGAAAAAGCCACCCATATTTTGATCCGATTCATAGATACTCAACATTTCATTGGTTACTGAGTAGTATACATTTATTATTATATACATGAGCAGGATGAGGCTGACAGTTAATGGTGTTGAAGAATAAAAGCCAACAGTACAAAATGAAAGTTTTCTGATAAACTTCAAACTAGAGTAGACTGTATAACTGCAGCTAGAGGAGAGATGGGGAGGCATCGGAAACCTTGTCGTTATAGACTCAAGTCTGGAGACTTCCCTAGTCAGAGTAACGAGTCAAGAAGTAACAGCATAGTGGGATCTGCAAACCCAGCAATGATGACATCTGAGCCTGGCACTAAGTCTCTGCAAGTCATGTTCCCTAGTGGAAGTCTTACAGTATAGTGTTCCACACAGAGAAGGGTGTATTTGTATACATAGACACAGGCGCTAAAGGAAGTGAAGTTTAGTTACATGCAAAGGCCATAGTAGGTAGCTCTGCACTCCGATCAATTGATAGGGAATCTTTTTGTCAACTTTTATCCCTTATTTGCTTTTTTTTTTCTTTTCTTTTTTTTTCGGAGCTGGAGACCGAACCCAGGGCCTTGTGCTCACTAGGCAAGCGCTCTACCACTGAGCTAAATCCCCAACCCCCCTTATTTGCTTATTGAGGGAGAAAAGAAACATCCTTTGTTTGGTATTGGAAGCACCCTGAAAAGATGCTCACTTTAGAGGCTAGCTGGTTGTGTGCAGTTTGAGGATCTAGTTTGTGAACTGAGGCAAGAGTGAGGCAAGAGTCTAAGAGTACACGCTTCAAGGTTTCCTGTCTAAGGACTGATACTGCTTGTTTGAAAGAAAACAGAAGGCAGCCAGAATAAATGTCTTTAGAAGTAGAAAACAGAGTAAGTTGAAATTAGTTGAACTTAATTAAGAAAATGGTTATTGTGATATTTGTAGTCATAAATGAGAACGCTGCTTTATATTCCTTAGGAAAATGAGATAAACTACAATATATATTTGTCTCATTTGATTTGTATTTTTTTATTAGTTTGCCAGGTAATGGATTTAATATAACTTATTCTCATGAAATCTCATGAAATACTTTAATGACAAAAACTGGCAAAACCAGACATGAGGCTAAAGGATTACCATAGATTTGTTGCCAGCCTATGTTCTGTAGTAAGTTAGACACACACACACACACACACACACACACACACAGAGGGGGGTGGGGGAGGAGAGGGGAAAGGGGAGAGGGGAGGAGAGACCAAGCAAAGAAAACCTGATTCAGGTGTATTGATACTTATTCTAACTGTGTATTACCTCTATTCAGTAAATAGTAAATGTAATGTAAAGATTAAGACTAACATTAAGTTATTCTTTTTGCAATTAAATCAAAATATCTTTCTTAACACTAGGGGGCTCCCTAGATTTATGGATTCCTTTTATATGTCACACAGTAGGAAATCATTTGAAAACATTTCACTACAAAATGAGCGTTGTTGCCAGAAAATATCAGAGATCAGCTTGGGCTCTATAGTAAGTTCTAGACCAGTCTGGTCTGCAGAGTAAGGTGCGGTTTCAAAACTACCCCCGTCTACCCCAGGAGTAAAATTGACAGCAGGCAAAGAATACCTGATTGAATTGTATTAATATACAATTCACTATAAACCTGGGTTTTAAAATACTTGTTTAAGATTGGGTCTTACTGAGTAGCCTGGGCTGGCCTGAAACTGGGTAGCCTAGGCTGGTCTTGGGCTTGTGACCTTTGATCTTTGCCTCCCAGGGTCAGGGTTACAGGCATGGCTCAATATACCCAGCACAAGCTGTTGTTTTCCATAGCAGGGCAAGTGTTAGCCTCATCCTAGCCATGGTTTGTGAGGGTAACAAAGCCTGTGTGGTGAGATAGTGTGAGCTAGAAGGAAGTTTCATATTTATTTCCATACTGCCTCTGCAGGTGGATCCTAGATCTGATTAATTCAAATGTATTTATTTTAAAAAATGTAGAATGGTGTTTTGTTCCTCAAAAATACTAAGGCAAATCTGAAGAAATGAAGATAATTTAACATGAGCTTAAAAGCTGCTGTCGGCCGTTATAATTTTGTTTGAAACCCCAGGAGCACGATTTGGTTCATCTGAGAGACATTCTTATTTCTTCTGTGTTAGGATTTTCACGCTGCTCACCAGATGTACTCTGATTGCCTGCAGTGTTTACACAGTCTTGTCTTTTTCCTTTCTTTCCTTACATTCACTGAGTTGATAATGAGAAAGTCCACATCCTCATTGCATTGTCGCAGGACAATGTACCATGCGTAAGGCATCTGTGCTCAGTTTTCTTCACTGCAGCTCTGTGAAGGACATACTCACTGTTGCCCACTTTATACATGAGGAAACAGTACAGAAAAGTTGTTATGTCATATGTAGACTTTAAGCAGTCTTGCTTCAGAGCTCATGATTTCTTTGGGAGTTGGAGGGGAGTCTGCACTGGGAATCGAACTTAGATCCTTAGACTTAGATATTGTACTACCAAGCTGTATCCCCAGCCTCCCCTCCCGCCTCTAGTAAGTTGTCTGGTGCCCTTGAGTTTGTGATCATCCTGCCTCAGACTGCTGCCTAGCTGGGATTTCCAGCTTGCATCACTGGGTCCAGCAGTGCCTGAGCTTTGTAGAGAAAGCGTATAATGGACTTGGTAGAGTATCGTGGACAGTTCAGACTAGGTGTATGGTAAATAGTGTAGAATACTCAACTTACAGTTTCTTTTATGGTAAAAATAGGTATTTAAATTTGGAAATGGACTCAAAGTCTGTTAACCCTGTTATTTTATGGAGAAGAAGAAATTATACTGTGTTATGTAGGAAAGCTAACAGTAAGATCTCAAGGGGACTTTCTGATATCAGTAAGGTAGAAAGAAGTAACGGTCTGAATGGAGAGGATGCCTGCCTGGCTAGCATTTTAGATGAGTCATAGTCCTCTGTCCTCACCTGCCTGCTACTGTCCCAGAGGCTGTTCTCTGTGCTCTAGGGGAATAGTGAAGGCATTTTTGTCAGATTGTGAGTATGGTATTTTCTCTTAATTCGTGTTTTCAGTGGGGTGATGGATTGAGGGTATTCAATAAACCTTATTCTGCTACATAAATGAACATGTCTTGACATGTCCTATAATATTTTTAAGTGTTAGCGGTATCTTGGTGGAGAAATGATGGCAAGTCTCTTCTATATTGTTAATTTAGAGGTTGCATCTAAATCTTGAAAACTGAACTGAGGGATGTATTACTTTGTCACATTTTAAATGCTTATTATTTAGTTTAAACTAAAAATACTATGCAGTCTGATTCTTTCCCTCATGGCATCACTTAGTAAGTGAAGTAATAATTTTATTTCACTTATGCTGACTATAATAGTGAGTACTGACACCATTGTACTTCTGATCCTTGGAACACACTGGTGTCCCTAGTGTGTCATTGGCATGGTTGTTTTCTTGAATTTAGAGAAAGACACACATCTTAATTTCTTCCTCTTTTTTTTTTTTTTTTTCCAACAGGAATGATGTATTTGTGGCCTTGGACATGAAGTAATCAGACCTCTGTTGCTGTTAACATAGGCTCAGGGACTGATGAGGAAAGCATGGACCTAATGAACGGGCAGGCAAGCAGTGTTAATATTGGGGCTACAGTTTCTGAGGTGAGAGGTAGCCTTGTTACAATGTTTCTTACCCTGTTTTCTAAACTTCTAAACGTTACATTTGGTGACATTTAAAAATCACTGTGAGGGAAGGCCTCGTTCACTTCTACAGCTTGTCTTCAGGTACTCTTTCTTAGTCATCAGACAGAATAATAGACTTTATTGTTATGTCTTTGTACCTTGGTCATATCTGTCCCCCTCCCTCTTTTCCCACTTGCTAGTTTCCTTCCCCTTACAAAGAGTGTTCTTTAGCTTTTAACACACACACACACACACACACACACACACACACACACACACACACACTCCCTCCCTCCCTCCCTCCCTAGGTTCTCTATATATGAGAAAGACATGTAGTGGGTTATCTTTCTCCCTCTCATTACCTTCTCTTATTTTCTTCTCCCACCCCACCCCTCCCTCTTGTTGAGACAAGGTTTCTCTCTGTAGCCCTGGCTGTCCTGGAACTTGGTCTAAAGACACTAGTCTTAAATTTGAGATCCACCTGCCTCTGCCTCCCGAGTGCTGGGACTAAAGGTGTGTACCACTACTGCCAAACTCTCCCTTCTATAGATATCTTACTCTCACTTAATAGTCTCCATTCTACTTTCAGGTGCATGTGCATACATGTGTATTTATATTTAAATATAGATTTTTCATAATCCAAGAAGAGCATACAGTATTTGTTTTTCTGAGGACTGTTATTTGTCTGTGTGTATAGTGTATACATATGAATGTACAAAGCTCACATGCGTGTGTGTGTGTGTGTGTGTGTGTGTGTGTGTGTGTGTGTGTAGGCTGGAGCAGGACATTGGATGTCTTTTCTACCATCTTTTGCCTTACTACCTTGAGACAATGCTGGTCACTGGGCTGCTGAACTCAGGGCCTCTTAGAGAGCAAGCTCTCTTACCCACAGTGCCATTTCTAAGGGTTTGTCTTTGTTTATTAATTTGTTTTGAAACAGTTTCACTGTATAATCTTGGCTGGCCTAGAAGTCATTTTGTAGAACGGGCTGACCTTGAACTCACAGCACTCTGCTTGTTTCAACCTCCCAAGTGTTAAGACAAAAAGGACATGAGCTATCATGCCTTTTTTAAATAACTAAATTTTGCCATTCAAATGTTAATTGCATCATACAAAGTAGTTTATCTACTTAAGATACTTGAAAATAATTACAATGATTGCTTAAAACTCTTTATTGGGGTTAGTATTAAAAGAAACTGTTTTGGGATACTCTGTTACACAGGTTCCTTCAGGACCTTGACTTAAAACTGTTGGAGCGCAGAACTGTTTGGGAAGCAATAGGAAGAGTTTGCTTTGCTGTTGTAGTTTAGATTTGAAAGGGACGTTAAGACCCAAGTAGGAAATCAGTTCTTGTATTCATGTATTATGATTTTATTTTTCCTTATCATTCTATTTTATTGCTTTGTATACAGATCTCAAGTACTTTCCTTAAAAATTTAGTTTTCCTACTTTTTTAGTTTTTCTTACAGTGGTAGAAGAGAATGCTGTTTAATTCCTCAGTCCCCTGACTGTCTTGATCTTTCATAGTCTTAACCATCAAGTCTGACAGCCCCTTTCCTTAGTCTGTGAATAGCCAGATAGTTTCGTAGCTTCCTTTGCACAGGTAAATTTTTGCTGTTGTTTTGTTTACTTGGGTGGATTTGGACACCACACCCTTTCGTCAACAGAGTCTGCCAGCAAGCGCAAAATGATAATCTTATATGATGTAATCACGGAAGTCATACCATCCCTTTTCTGCATATTCCCTTGATTAGACGGGAAGTCCAAGATGTTGCCCACACTAGAGGGCGAAATTTGTTCAAGAATGTTTTGTTTTATTTAAGAATGCCACATCTTATGGAGCCCAGGTTCACTACAAGCTCAGTGCATAGTCAGGGATCTTCCTTTCCAATGCTTGCATTGTAGCCGTGTGCTGTTATGCCTGCTCTGAGTTTTCTGTTTTTCCTGATCAGTTTAATTAAAATTTAATGGTAATTAGTATTCTTGCAGTTTAGGAGCTTTTATGTAGTGTGGGCATGTGTGTATTCCATGTGCGTTCAAATATCCTTGGAGGACAGGTCGTCTGGAGGTGCAGGTGCTGGGATCTGAACTCTATCCACGGAAGAGCAAGGAGCATTTTTTTCCTTTTTTTTTTATTAGATATATTTCTTTACTTACATTTCAAATGGTATTCCCTTTCCCAGTTTCCTGTCCATAACCTGTATCCCTGCCCCCTCCTCATACTGGTGTTCCCCCATCCACCTCCCTTACCTCCTACCCTACATTCCCCTGCACTGGGGGTCCAACCTTGGCAGGACCAAGGTCTTCCCCTTCCACTGGTGCCCCAACAAGGCTATTCTCTGCTACCTATGCAGTTGGAGCCCTGGGTCAGTCCATGCATAGTCTTTGGGTAGTGGTTTAGTCCCTGGAAGCTCTGGTTGGTTAGCATTGTTGTTCTTATGGGGTTGCAAGCCCCTTCAGCTCTTTGAATCCTTCCTCTAATTCCCCTAAGGAAGAAGCATTTTTAACTACTGATGTATCTCTTCAGCCCCTAATTAATATTCTTTAAAATACAGCTCTTAAACTTCCATGAACTTCTGGTGATTCTTTGTTGCCTGCTGTTTTAGTTGGGGTTCTCTAGAGTTATAGAATGTCTCTATTAAGGGAAATTTTTGGAATGACTTACAGTCTGCAGACCAGCTAACCCAACAATGGACAGCTCTGAATTGGAAAGCTAAGAATCTATTTGCTCAGTCCCAGGAGGGTGGTGTTTGAGCTGGTCTTCTATATAAGCTGGAATCCTGAAGAAGTAGGTTCTAACAGATGTGCTGACAAGTAAGTGCAAGCAGGAGAAGAAGGACAACCCTTCCTTCCTTCTTGTGTAGGCCTGAGCAGAAGGTATGGCCCAGATTAAAGTTGTGTACCACCACACCTGGACCTAAGCTTGTCTTTACTCGGAACTTGCTCTGTCCCAGGCTGGCCTCGAACTCAGAGAACTGCTTACCCCTGTCTCCTGGGATTAAAGACCTGGGCCTAAGCTTTTATGGCCACTATGTCCCAAGATCTAAATCAGAAGTGTGTGTCATTCCATGTTAAGATCCAGGTCAAAAGCCTGTGTCTTCCAGCTGCAGGATCTGGATCACAGTGTGCCTCCGTTTCTGGATTGTAGTTCAGTCCAGATAGTCAGGTTGACAGCCAGGAGCAGCTGTCACACCTGCTAATTAACTTTAGATGCTTTTACAGCCAGTCTTTGATCCAGGACTAGCCTCAGGCTCCTCCTTGGTACCTTGTTAACCTGTTGTGTGTGCACTGGGGCTCTTGCGTGTAGGCCAAGAGGCAGTGGTGGCTGTTAGTTAGCCTTTGTCTTCTCTGCTTGTTTATGTTTTCAAACAGAGCCTGTCCTAGTTTGCTTTCCTTTGCTATGATAAACAATTTACGAAGACTAACTTGGAATGAAAAGAGTTCCATTTGGTATATAGTCCATCACTGAGAGAAGAGAAGATAGAAGCTTGAAGCAGAAACTATGGAAGAATGCTGCCAAATGCTGCTTACTGGCTTGCTCCCCTTGGCTTTGCACAGTTTGCTTTTTTAGACAGGCCAAGCCCACCTGTCTAGAGATGGTACCAATCTCAGGGTGCTAGGCCCTCCCCCATAAATCATCAGTCAAGACAGTGCTTCACTGCCATGTCCACATCCAGTATGGATGACAGTCCACATCCCGTATGGCACTTCCTTAATTGAGGTTCCCACTTACAGATGATTCTCACTTTTGTCAAATCAGATAGTAGAAGCTGACCAGTAGGGTCTTTCCCTGAATCCTGAGCTCACCGGCTCAGTCAGACCAGCTGGCCAGGACCCCAGGGACGGGATGACCTAAGCTCAGGTCCTCATGCCAGCCCTCTATATTTTCTTTCTACTAGACTTAATTCCCATTAGTACTGTTTAAAATTTAACATTCTGTTCTGAGAATATCCCTCCTATAGATGTTCTGTAGCCATCTGGTGTTTCCCCCTTCTGTTACAACTTGCCTGTGTCAGTTTTTACACATGGGTTTTTTCTTTCTTCCAGTGTTTCCTTTCTTTAACATAGAAATGAAATTTTGTCTTTCAAGATACATTTCAAATACTGTATTTTAACAAATCCTTTTCCTATAAGCAGATGGGAGTTATTTTTGAAATTGTAACTTAAAAAACAACTTACATTTTCTTATATAAATTTGTTCATAGTTTTTCTTCCATGAGACAGATTGTGTTTAATTGTTATATTATAACCATATTTCTTAAATATCGCATGTGTCTTTGGTTAGTGTATTTGTAACTGTATCCAGAGACACCTGCTATAATTCACTGGAAGCAGTGTACAAATATCAGATAAAACAGATCCTTTTACTTGCATTAAAAAATTGTTTCTTCTAAAAGTAAGTGAATTATGTTAGGCTTCAGGCTAATATACTTTCTGTGTGACAGGCAAGGTCATCAAGGTCTATGTTTTAAATAGTTCTAGTGTGGCAAAACAGTATAATTAAAAACACGTACTCTCTGCTTCATTCTGAGTTTTAGATTTGTTAGCATATCCATGCAGATTTCCTCAGAAGTGCTAAGTTTTGGGATACTTAACCTGAACCAATTGACCTCTTTCTTAATACTGTCTGTGGCTTTTAGGCCACTGATTTGTCAAAGAAATTTATTATTTTTAACTTGAGCTTCATTCAGGTTGTAAGGACGTAGACAGAATGCAGTTGTATTCTTTGCTGAGGCATCCTGTCCCCTGTCCATTTCCAGTGAGTGCTCATTCCTTTCCGGAGCCTGCTGGTCTAGGCCTCCACTCTGTTCCTTCCAGAGCTCTTCTCTAGTTAGCCTCCTCTAGAACGCCCACTTAGTTCTGGTGACGGTGCTCATTAGTTTTCCAGGCCAAAGTTCCAAACTCT
Organism: Rattus norvegicus; assembly: GCF_021556685.1. NCBI lineage: Eukaryota > Metazoa > Chordata > Mammalia > Rodentia > Muridae > Rattus > Rattus norvegicus. Next base: position 71,612,972 of record NC_141546.1, on the reverse strand, counting down.
TTACATTCCATCACCAAAACAGTTACAAAGTCCTAAAAACCACATAGTCAGATTTATCACAGCATCAAACCCACTTTGGTACTGTTTTCTATCTTAGCTTCATTTCCTGTTGCTGTGATAAAACATCTACACAAAAGCCATTTTAAGGAGAAAGGACTTATTTGGCTCACAATTGTAGATTACAGTCTGTCACCGTGGGGGAAATCCAGGCTGTAGAAACTTGAAGCAGCCAGTCTTGTTAGATCCTGAGTCAGGAGCAGAGAGCAGTGAATTCTCTGCCCTGCTGAGCTCAGCTCACTTTCTCCATTCCTGCACAGTCTGGGACTTTCTGCTCCACTGGCCTTTTCAGGCCTCTCACTTCCCAGGCTCCAGCCCTTCTCATGGTGCCAAGCCAAGTTCTCTCTGAGACCCTTGGGTTCTGGGGCTTCTGCTGCAAATGAGGCTGTAACTTTACTAATGCTACTCCTGGATTCTCTGCAGAAACACCATCCTACCATGTGGTGCAAAGCTTCAGCTACTCCATAATCTCTTCATTCCTTCCACTCCCGTGCCATGTAGGGCACTCTTACACGATGTTCAGCTTCCAGCGTGAGATTCAGCCTTACCCCACTGTGGGTGGCCTCAAGGAAACACTTCCCAGAAGACTTTGCGTCAGTGATGCTGGACTCCTAGGAATCCCAGATTGTTCTTCAGACAGGTTTATCCTGTAGGTCCTTAATCCAGAATATTACGTGAACAGCCCCGCTAGTCTATGCTTTGTTGAAACTTTACACCCTAGACTGCCATTATCTACGTTTTCTTTCAGCATCCTTACTGTCTAAGCTGCCATAGAACAGCCCTGTAAGTTCTGAGCATCCAGTGGCTTTTCTAGCCCAAAGATCCAGAATCCTTCCCCATATCAACATGGTCAGGTCTGTCACAGCAACAGCCCTACTCTAATGATATGGTTTTGTTGTAGTTACTTGCTGTTGGGGTGATAGATAAATAATGTGACCAAAAGCAGCTCGTGGAGGAAAGGGTTTATTTTATTTTACAGACTGAGTGAAGTTGGGCAGGAACTCAAGGAAGAAAACTAGAGGCAGGAACTAAAGGTTTCCTACACAGCCCAGATCCATCTGCCCAGGGGTGGTGCCTCCCTCAGTGGTGGGCCCCATATGAATCATCAGTCAAAAATGCTTCACAGACATGCCCACAGGCCAGTCTGATGGAGACAGTTCTTTACTTAAGCTCCCTGTATTAAGTTGATAACCAGGACTAACCATTAACAACAAGTACACTGGCTTATGCCATCATTTAATAAATGGCATCCCTCTTTTCTGATATATGTAACCAGAGTATTTTGTTTCTCCTCATTTTAAAAGTTGCACGTTTAAATGCCTTGCATGATGGCATTTTGCTCAAAGCAACTTCATGAATAAGGATGGTGCCATGATCGTGTTGTAGCCATTGTAGATGTGTGAGTAGATGGTGATACTGATAATTGACAAGATTGTTTAACAGCACTTTGACAGTATCTGAATTGCTAAGTGACGTATAACTTCATTGTACACTGTTTTCTTTACCTCTTGTTAGAATTGCATAAAATCAGAATGTTTGAAGAGATATGCAAAAGAGTGACTTACGTAGGAACCCAGAAAACACAAACTCAATGTTAGTTTTCCAAATTTCTGGCTTTATATAGCATTTCTCTGTGTGTGTGTGTGTGTGTGTGTGTGTGTGTGTACACGTGCATATGTGTATGCATGCATGTTCATGTGGTGTGCCCATGTGCATGTGGACACCACAGGTGTCTTTACTCTCAGCTTATTTTTGAGCGATCCTACCACTGGATCTGGAGTTGATTAAAGTGTAGCTATTTAAATTGGCCAGAAAACTCCATGGATCCTCTTACCCTGTGTCCTGCCTAGCCCTAGGGTTGTGAGTGTACACCCCACCTAGACGTTACATGGATGTTGAGATTCCAAGTTAGATCTGCATGTTTCTCTAGTGGACATTTTACCAGTCAACCAGCCTTTCAGCCCGAGTTCCTGTTTTTAAAGGCCTATCTATTTTCTGTGTCATGGCTGTGAGACAATGTTTAAAGGCTGTGTTTTCTTCCATCTTGTCAGAAAAGTAGCAGCTCTGAGTCATTAAGTGAGAAGGGCTCTGAATTGAAGAAAAGCTTTGATGCTGTGGTATTTGACGTTCTTAAGGTTACGCCAGAAGAATACGCGGTAAGCTTTCTGTCTCTCGATTTCTAGTTTTTGCATGTAATTTACATCCATCATCATCGTCATAATTATTGAATTGGAATTTGTGGCCTCACAGATCTCCTCAGAGGAGGAGATGGATTTTTTAAAAGCTGGATCTAGGAATTGTTGGGGAATAGCACAGGAATGGCACGTGAGGGGTAAGGACAGCTTGCTTTCTGAAGGGTAACTGCTTGTTACTCCGTGACATAGAACAGAGAGGTAAGAACTTGATCACTACTGTGCTGACTCCCAAGCACCTATTATCACAGCCACAGTAGTGTTTTGTTTTTTTGTTTGTTTGTTTGTTTTGTTTTTTACTGATTTGAAATTTAAAAATTGAGAACTGTGATTTCTCAACCATTGGAATATGAGTACTATAAAATTATCTAGAAAATCTTTTTAACTGACATAAGTGTTCATTTATTTAGGTTTTTTGATCTCTTTTTATTAGCTGGTCTTGAACGACTCTTACATTCCAAGAGTATGTTTTTCCTTTCCCTTGTTTGGAGTATGTGTTTCCTTTCCCTGGTTTCTTCTAGTAGCAGTTGTTTATTCCATGCATTACTTAATTTGTGTGAGAAGCGTTCATACACTACGGTGCATATGTACTGGCCTGAGGCCACCTTAGAGCTGGCTCTTTGCCTCTGCCATGGGAAGCAGAGATTAAACTCAGGCTGCCAGTCTTCTGCTGAGAGAGCTGCTGAGCCATCTCATGGATGACAGTGCTAAAGTATGTCCCCTCCCCTGCCTTCCCTAGGAAGGAGATAACTAGGAGTTAAATCTAATGGCAAAAAGACTAAATTGTCTATTTTTTTAAGTCCTTAAAGGTTACGTGTTCAGTAATTTAGTGTAGAGCAGAAAGTTTATCTTATTTTGAATAAATTCTGTTTATTTGTATTTATTTGTATATTACCATTTAACTAAACCAAACCAAACCTTTTTGTCTTTCAGGGTCAGATAACACTAATGGATGTTCCAGTGTTTAAAGCTATTCAGCCAGATGTAAGTAGTTTTAAGAATATTCCTTTGAGGGGCTGGGGATTTGGCTCAGTGGTAGAGCGCTTACCTAGGAAGCGCAAGGCCCTGGGTTCGGTCCCCAGCTCCGAAAAAAAAGAACCAAAAAAAAAAAAAAAAAAAAAAAAAAGGGGTTGGGGATTTAGCTCAGTGGTAGAGCGCTTGCCTAGGAAGCGCAAGGCCCTGGGTTCGGTCCCCAGCTCTGAAAAAAAGAAGCAAAAAAAAAAAAAAAAAAAAAAAAAAGAATATTCCTTTGAAAACAATAAACCATAGTATCCTTTTTGTATTAATTATTGGATGTCTAAAGCTTGTAATGTCAGTTACCTATTGAGTCCTTAGAGACTCAGCTGCCAATCATCAAAGTGCATTCTTCAGTTGTAAATGGGACGTTTGAATCTCTTGGTTACTGAAGAAAGTAATAGCTTTACAGAAGTGTTTGGTGGTGGTGAGACTTTAATGGGAAGGTGAAAATTAGATATAACTTAGTAATCTTTCCATCTACCTTAATTTTGCAATATGACTTATTTTAGCATATTTAACTTTTAAAAATTATTGTGTATGTTCATGTGTTGTAAGTGGTGTGGATGTGTGTGTAGAGGTCAGAGAACAACTTTTATGAGCTCAGTTCTCTCCGCCTTCATGTGCCATTTGAACTCAGGGCCAGGCTAGGTGGTCCCTATGTCGGCACTTTAGAGGAGGACCACAAAACATATTTTTCTCCCAATAAAAAAAGAGACTTAATATTACATATCTACCTCCTCATTATAAGTGGGTGTGTGTGTGTTTATAGCTTATCATTTTTAAGGCCTGTGGATACTAATAATTTTGCTTCATTGATGAGGGAATAGTGAGAGTTAATCCTTTATACACAGCTGTCCTAGTTTATTTTGTATTGCTGTAACAAAATGCCTTGATGCTGGGTACCTTATATAGAGGAGGCTTATTTAGATAACAGTTCTCAGAGGCTGAAAGTTCAGAACCAGGAGGTATTATTTGTTGGGCTTTGAGTGGAGGCCTCTGGCTGCTTCACAATGTGGCAGGAAAGTAGAAAGGGACTGGCATGTGTAGCAGAGCCAAGCTCAGGAGGACGCCCACTCCTGAGAGCCACCTCATCCCTGCGTGCTCCCCTGTGCTATAAGATTTCCCTAAGACTCGGAGAGCCTCCCCCGTCTCCCTCACTGGAGACTCGGCACAGCCCCATACTTCAGAGATACATTGAGGTCCTATCTAAACTATAGTAATAGCTCAGTATTGACAGTGGGCTTAGATTCCGAAGACAGTTCTTGTGCTTAGTGAGTAAGAATATAAACTTGATTCTTGTCTCCCAAACAAAGCCATTTGATAATTCATTATTGGTTCTTTGGGAATAGTATGCAGTATGTGTTGTGTTATATGCAATCCGTAGTGACCCTGAATACTGTAGTAGCTAAGAAGTCCAGTACATCTGAGTGTGAACAGGCTGTGATGTCTTCCCATGTAGGCCACTTGCTGTGTTAGTATCTCAAGTTTGCGGCCCATCAAGGGAAGGGAGGGCTGGCTGCGTGACCTCTGGGCCCTGATTTCCATAAGCCCATGTTGTCCTCCTCTAACAATGCAGAGGGGCTAAAAAATAGAGTTGCTGGATTAATGGGAGACAGAGAAGAACCGTGTACTCTATAAATAACAGTAGATGGAGAATGATTGTTGTATTTAAATGATCAAAACAAAACCCCATTTTTCTTGAGAAGCCCTTCGCGCCCCCCCCACCTTACTTCAGCAGTCTTCTGAGAATCATGAATCATTTTTTCTTTTGAACGAAATATATTTATTATTGCTCTTTCACCTGACTCATAACCCATGGAAATCTGTGGTTGTTTATTTAACCGTATATTATGTAGTAGCCACATTATACAATAAAAAGGAACAGGTGAAATCATTTGGTGATTTATTTAACTTCCAGTAGCCAAAATATTTCAGCTTGAAATCAGAATAAAATTTTTATTGAGTTATTTTATATTTTTCTTCTATGCTAAGTTTGTGGATTCCGAGTTTACCATTAGATGACTGCATTCTTTTACCTGGAGTGCCCTCTTTGAGGTGCTCTGAAATGTATGACTAGGAGCTTGGACATTGTATGCTCCATTGTTATTTTGAAGACATAGACTTCCATTTTAAGAGGATTTTTCCCCCCCTTGGGACATCAAACAACACTTTAAACTGTCAAGCTGATTCCCACTCACCCAGCCTTTTGAGACAGGGTGTTAGGTAGCCCAAACTAGCCTGGAACTTAGCACTGTGGACTCCTGGTCGTCACTGCTCTCCGTCTACGTGCGGTGACTTTAGGTTGTACCCAGTTCTGTTGGTTTTACCTTCATAAATCCCTAGTTCTTGGCTGTCAATCTAAGACGCCATCTTCTCTCCACTAAGTCACGGCGATGCTCTCACTTGATCTGTGTGTGTACTCCCCACTTTTCTGGTCACTGTGCCCAAAACCCAACAGAACCTACTTCCTGGAGGAAAGATTTGGGCTTGTGGTTTGAGAGAGAGTCTAGGCTGGTGGGAAAGCATGGTGGAATAGAGTGGTTAATACTCTGTGGGCCATAGAGCAGAGGAAGGGGTACGCTGGCACTCAGCTGGTCTCCCCCTCAGACCATGGTATGGTGCTCCCCACATTCAGAGTGGGTCTTCCTTTTAGTTAATTACCGTTGGAAAACCCTCACAGACACACCTAGACACATGCCTCAGTTCCCTTTGACAATGCCTGTAAACCATTACAGGGAGCTTCCGATTTTTCTGACCCCTGAGGTCTGTTTTGTCAGGTAGCCATGGTAAGCTACATTGAGATGTGCTCATGTGACCTCTGCTCAAACCACCCCAGTGGTTTCACTTGCTTTGAAGATAAGCAGGATCGGAATCTCTTCATTGTTTTGCCCTCTTCTTGCTTCTAAGCACATTTTCTACTCTTTCTGGTCTAGCAAGATGACCTCCTTTCAGTCCTTCATCCCAAGCTCAGCCTGTCATGCTTAACTCCTTCTTTCACCTTGAGTTGTCTGGTAACGTTAGACTTCTTTGCTTTTCTGCAGACTTCTGACGCCTTTCTGATTTATACTTGTCATCTGACAGAACTGTTTACATTGTGATGTAGTCAGTGTACCAAGTGTCTGTTGTGTGTCAGACGCTGCTTTAGTTGCTGGAGACGCAACAGTAAAACATGCACTGAAATTTGTTCCCAGATTGCATGTTCCAGTGAAGTGAGTTAAACAGTGTTGTGGGAAAAAGAAAGAGGCGGACAGGACAGGAGGTGTAGTGGGTTTCCATGTTGGATGATGTCATCAGGAAGACTCCACTGAGAAGCAGTCTTCAGGGAGGCGAGGCTGCACACTGTTGGTGTGTTTGGGGAAATGTGTTTTGGTGAGGAACCAGTGAGCAAAGGCTAGTGAATTACAACCCTGTAAACTGGGTCAAAGGGCTGTGCACAGACGAGGACTGGAGTGAGGCTGGGTGGGTGTTGCTCCCCTGGAGACGTTTGTCTGATGAAGGTGGTAAGCCCTCAGGGAAGGTGTTTTTAATTATGTGTAAGTTTAATTATGTACCCTCTCTTGCACTAACAAAACAGGTCCTCTCTTCATCCGCAGTTGCTTTTTTATTTCTCCTCTTCTTTAACACTTGCATTGTCAGTTGCTATATGCTTTGCTGCAGCCTTTAATCAGTGTCCAGCACACAGTTCTAAATGCATTCTTTCATTTGTTTATCTTTATTCTTAAAATGGTGCTGGGAAGCAACCTCACGGCCTCACAGTGAGGCACCTCACCCTTATGCTAACGAAGGATATTCCCTCTCTCTCCCCTCCCTGCCCCTTCTCCCAACCCTGCCCCGCTCCACATACCCTGTGTCTTTAAAGGTGAAAGGGTTGGTTTTGTTTTTGTTCAATTTCTGAGGTTTAGTGCACCATGGCAGGGAAGGCATGGTAAAATGAAGTCATTTTTGTCAGGGTTGTCCAGAAAGTAGAGAAAGGGAAATGCCAGCACCTTACAAGTTTTTTTTAAAGATTTATTTTTATTTTTTTTGTGTGTGTTGCCTGCATATGTGTATCTGCAGCATGTCATGCAGTGCCTGTGGAGACGAGGATAGTGTTGGCGCTCCTGCTGCTGTAGATCATGTGGGTGCTGGTATCCAGCTGAGGCCTCTGCAAGAGCAGTAATGCTCTCAGCCACTTAGCCGTCTCTTTAGCCCATCTCGGTGTTTAAGTATTTCATTTCACATACACTTAGAATGACCAGTCAGAGGAGTCGCAGCTTTTGTCAGCTTTGCTGTTCATGAACTGTGCCGCTAATGTATTCATCTTTGACTTAAAAAAAAGTAGCTTAACCTGGCTGGGGGCTGGGAGCTGGGCAGTGGCAGTGGTGGTGGTGGTGGTGGTGGTGGTGGTGGTGGTGGTGGTGGTGGTGGTGGTGGTGGCCGTGGCGGGTGTCGGTGAGTGATGACTTGAAACTGACAAGTCTTTGAGTAAATCTCAGAAGTGGATGATTTGAGAACCAGAGCTCAGGTTATATGTAGATACGGCAGTCAGGAGAGCTTCTGTCAAAGCTACAGCTGTCTTCAGAAGTGGTAACAGTAGAGGGCCCATCACAAGTCACGTGCTTATGGATGGTCACCCATACAAAACTTATCTGGTTTACTGGCAAGAAACTTTGTTTCACTTAGTGGTGAATTGAAGCAGTAATTATTAACTATTTCCAGCTTCTTAAAACATTTGTAGCCATTTTTAGAAGTCTGTTCTTAGTGTTACCTGATTTCTAAAAGTGACATTCTTTCTGTGAGCAGAGACTTTTGTTTTGTTCCCTTCTACTAATGTAGAATATTTTCAAGTTTCTTCCATAACACTAAATTTTCCAATACTGATTAAGGACAAAAAGTTAGCTGAGAGGCTTTATACAGTCATTAATTTTTAATACTTCTGGCACCAAGCTCTTATTAAATTTTTTCTTATATACATGGATCTGGTAGTTCTGACTTCTCTTTGGATCATGAAGAAAACTGATACACATCAAAGGCTCTCTCTCCATGCGTTATCTCAAGCTGAAGCTTTACCTGTACTCTAATAAAAGTTCTCCATTGGGTTGATTCCTGTTCTGTTGCTGTGGTAATATTCCATGACCAAGGCAATTTACAGAAGGAGTTTGTCTGGAACCTCTGGTTCCAGAGGGTCTACTACAGAGAGGGGAGATGGCAGCAGGCAAGGTGTAGCTGTTGGGTGGGAAGCTGAGGGCTCCTTATCTTGAACTGCAGGCACAAAGCCCAGAGAGCAGCCGAGCAGCTGTGAGGCTTTTACTCTCAGAGTGGGCCCCATACCACCTGAATGCCCCCCAGAACGGTACCACCAACTGGGAACCAAATATTCAAGTGCCTGAGGCTGTAGGGGACATTTATTACTGAAACCACCATATCCATCCTACTACATTCATAGGATTGGGGTAGTCTTGTCTGTTGTGATTCTCTGATGTTCGGCAAAGCTTGTGTTCTTCTGAATTCATTGTTGCATTTATTGTGGAGTAGAGTTTCTCTTCAGGGTGAGTTTTGTATTATTTGGTATAGGGTAAGTTATGCCAGAAAGCTGGCTTAGAATCCAGTAGTGACTGTCTAGTATTTCCATAAGCCTTAATTAAGGGTTGAATTGTATTTGAAATCTGCGGTATAGTCATTACCCTGCCTCTTAGAAAGTTTCTGTTGCTGTGATAAAAGAGCATTCTCAAGACCACTTAAGAAAGAAGGGGTTCTGGGGCTTAGGGTTCCAGAGAGAACCCATCACCAGCACGGTAGAAAGCCTGGGGCAAGCCAGCCTGCTGTTGCTGGGAGCTCGCATCCTGATCCACAAATGAAACAGAACACTCACTGGGAATAAATATCTGGAGGCCTTTGAAGCCGTAAACCTTCCCCAGTGACAGGCCACCTCCGAATTCTTACCAAGTAGCCACCAACTAAGGGCCACATATTCAGATGCCCTGTGTGGACATTTCATTCAAACCACCACACAAGCTTCTCATGGATTCTTAAAAAGGACAAGGTTCGCCTAAAAGTTTTCTAACAAACATTACACTCGTGACAAAAACTCTACATTTTAATTCTAAGCAATCACAGAGCAAAACCATTTAGAAAAGGCAGTTCTGTCCCTTATATGCACTGCCCAATTCAGTCCAGTAGCCACAGGCTCAGTAGTCCAATCTGAAGGTCCTAATGAGTTTGGGATATTGTGGATTTTTTTCTATTTTTACATTAGGTACTTTCGGAAATTGGAAAACTTCAAATGTAAAACACTTCTTGCCTAAGCCTTTCATATAAGGCATATATAATTAACCTGTATAAAAATAAGGCATGATCCACTGGTAAAACTTCACTGTCACTGTGAATGTAAATTTATTTAAACCTTTTATAGTAGATTTAATAATATTTACTTTAGTATGGGACAATGCTGGATAGACCTGTTAGGTGCATTGTCTAGGTACAAGTAACCTAGAGGTGTGCTAAAGTATAATGAATGCAGGACTGGGGAGAAGGCTCAGTGGTCAAGAGCACTGGCTGCTCTCTTGCAGGTCCTGATTTCAATTCTTAACAACCACATGGTGGCTCACGACCTTATGTGATCTGGTGCCCTCTTCTGTCTGATATTCTCTTTTGTCATGCAGACATATATGCAAATAGAGTACTTATATATAAATTATAAATCTTTATATAGTGGAGGGCATGCATAAGTCCTATACAAATTAATTATTTTTATGTTTTTAATCGGCGGGAGATCCTAGAACTAGTCTTGTTAGATACTCAAAACTGCCTCAGTCTTGTTATTTACTAGGAGTAAGTATGGCTCATCTGTGTGGTTAGACACTCTGCAGATTGTGGGAAATGCTAGCTAAATTAGGGAAATCTTACTAGTTAATTAAGAATCTTATTAAAGAGAACCTGAAGAGACCTACCGGATAAACAGTTCTCTGTACCCAAATCCCGTGGGAGGGAGAGCTAAACCTTCAGAGAGGCAGACACGCCTGGGAAACCAGAAGAGACTGCACTCTGCACACATCTCTGACTCCAGAGGAAAACACCAAACGCCATCTGGAACCCTGGTGCACGGAAGCTCCCAGAAAGGGCAGCGCAGATCTTCCTAGTTGCTGCCACCACGGAGAGCTCGTAGGCAACACCCCACGAGCAAACTTGAGCCTCGGAACCACAGGTAAGACCAACTTTTCTGCTGCAAGTGACCTGCCTGGTGAACTCCAAACACAGGCCCACAGTAACAGCTGAAGACCTGTAGATAGGAAAAACTACACGCCTGAAAGCAGAACACTCTGTCCCCATAACTGGCTGAAAGAAAACAGGAAAACAGGTCTACAGCACTTCTGACACACAGGCTTATAGGACAGTCTAGCCACTGTCAGAAATAGCAGAACAAAGTAACACTAGAGATAATCTGATGGTGAGAGGCAAGCGCAGGAACCCAAGCAACAGAAACCAAGACTACATGGCATCATCAGAGCCCAATTCTCCCACCAAAGCAAACACGGAATATCCAAACACATCAGAAAAGCAAGATCTAGTTTCAAAATCATATTTGATCATGATGCTGGAGGACTTCAAGAAAGACGTGAAGAACTCCCTTAGAGAAACACAGGAAAACATTAATAAACAAGTAGAAGCCTACAGAGAGGAATCGCAAAAATCCTGAAAGAATTCCAGGAAAACACAATCAAACAGTTGGAGGAATTAGAAATGGAAATAGAAGCAATCAAGAAAGAACACATGGAAACAACCCTGGATATAGAAAACCAAAAGAAGAGACAAGGAGCTGTAGATACAAGCTTCACCAACAGAATACAAGAGATGGAAGAGAGAATCTCAGGAGCAGAAGATTCCATAGAAATAATTGACTCAACTGTCAAAGATAATGTAAAGCGGAAAAAGCTACTGGCCCAAAACATACAGGAAATCCAGGACTCAATGAGAAGATCAAACCTAAGGATAATAGGTATAGAAGAGAATGAAGACTCCCAGCTCAAAGGACCAGTAAATATCTTCAACAAAATCATAGAAGAAAACTTCCCTAACCTAAAAAAGGAGATACCCATAGGCATACAAGAAGCCTACAGAACTCCAAATAGATTGGACCAGAAAAGAAACACCTCCCGTCACATCATAGTCAAAACACCAAACGCACAAAATAAAGAATATTAAAAGCAGTAAGGGAAAAAGGTCAAGTAACGTATAAAGGCAGACCTATCAGAATCACACCAGACTTTTCGCCAGAAACTATGAAGGCCAGAAGATCCTGGACTGATGTCATACAGACCCTAAGAGAACACAAATGCCAGCCCAGATTACTGTATCCTGCAAAACTCTCAATTAACGTAGATGGAGAAACCAAGATATTCCATGACAAAACCAAATTTACACAATATCTTTCTACAAATCCAGCACTACAAAGGATAATAAATGGTAAAGCCCAACATAAGGAGGCAAGCTATACCCTAGAAGAAGCAAGAAACTAATCGTCTTGGCAACAAAACAAAGAGAAGAAAAGCACACAAATATAACCTCATATCCAAATATGAATATAACAGGAAGCAATAATCACTATTCCTTAATATCTCTCAACATCAATGGCTTCAACTCCCCAATAAAAAGACATAGATTAACAAACTGGATACGCAACGAGGACCCTGCATTCTGCTGCCTACAGGAAACACGCCTCAGAGACAAAGACAGACACTACCTCAGAGTGAAAGGCTGGAAAACAACTTTCCAAGCAAATGGTCGGAAGAAGCAAGCTAGAGTAGCCATTCTAATATCAAATAAAATCAATTTTCAACTAAAATTCATCAAAAAAGATAAGGAAGGACACTTCATATCCATCAAAAGAAAAATCCACCAAGATGAACTCTCAATCCTAAATATCTATGCCCCAAATACAAGGGCACCTACATACGTAAAAGAAACCTTACTAAAGCTCAAAACACACATTGCACCTCACACAATAATAGTAGGAGATTTCAACACCCCACTCTCATCAATGGACAGATCATGGAAACAGAAATTAAACAGAGACATAGACAGACTAAGAGAAGTCATGAGCCAAATGGACTTAACAGATATTTATAGAACATTCTATCCTAAAGCAAAAGGATATACCTTCTTCTCAGCTTCTCATGGTACTTTCTCCAAAATTGACCATATAATTGGCCAAAAAACGGGCCTCAACAGGTACAGAAAGATAGAAATAATCCCATGCGTGCTATAAGACCACCACGGCCTAAAACTGGTCTTCAATAACAATAAGGGAAGAATGCCCACATATATGTGGAAATTGCTCTACTCAATGATAACCTGGTCAAGGAAGAAATAAAGAAAGAAATTAAAGACTTTTTAGAATTTAATGAAAATGAAGGTACAACATACCCAAACTTATGGGACACAATGAAAGCCGTGCTAAGAGGAAAACTCATAGCGCTGAGTGCCTGCAGAAAGAAACAGGAAAGAACACATGTCAGCAGCTTGACAGCACACCTAAAAGCGCTAGAAGAAAAAGAAGCAAATACACCCAGGAGGAGTAGAAGGCAGGAAATAATCAAACTCAGAGCTGAAATGAACCAAGTAGAAACAAAAAGGACCATAGAAAGAATCAACAGAACCAAAAGTTGGTTCTTTGAGAAAATCAACAAGATAGATAAACCCTTAGCCAGAGTAACGAGAGGACACAGAAAGTGTGTCCAAATTAACAAAATCAGAAATAAAAAGGGAGACATAACTACAGATTCAGAGGAAATTCAAAAAATCATCAGATCTTACTATAAAAGCCTATATTCAACAAAACTTGAAAATCTGCAGGAAATGGACAATTTCCTAGACAGATACCAGGTATCGAAGTTAAATCAGGAACAGATAAACCAGTTAAACAACGCCATAACTCCTAAGGAAATAGAAGCAGTCATTAAAGATCTCCCAACCAAAAAGAGCCCAGGTCCAGACGGGTTTAGTGCAGAATTCTATCAGACCTTCATAGAAGACCTCATACCAATACTATCCAAACCATTCCACAAAATTGAAACAGATGGAGCACTACTGAATTCCTTCTATGAAGCCACAATTACTCTTATACCTAAACCACACAAAGACACAACAAAGAAAGAGAACTTCAGACCAATTTCCCTTATGAATATCGACGCAAAAATACTCAATAAAATTCTGGCAAACCGAATCCAAGAGCACATCAAAACAATCATCCACCACGATCAAGTAGGCTTCATCCTAGGCATGCAGGGATGGTTTAATATACGGAAAACCATCAACGTGATCCATTATACAAACAAACTGAAAGAACAAAACCACATGATCATTTCATTAGATGCTGAGAAAGCATTTGACAAAATTCAACACCCCTTCATGATAAAAGTCCTGGAAAGTATAGGAATTCAAGGCCCATACGTAAACATAGTAAAAGCCATATACAGCAAACCAGTTGCTAACATTAAACTAAATGGAGAGAAACTTGAAGCAATCCCACTAAAATCAGGGACTAGACAAGGCTGCCCACTCTCTCCCTACTTATTCAATATAGTTCTTGAAGTTCTAGCCAGAGCAATCAGACAACAAAAGGAGGTCAAGGGGATACAGATCGGAAAAGAAGAAGTCAAAATATCACTATTTGCAGATGATATGATAGTATATTTAAGTGAACCCAAAAGTTCCACCAGAGAACTACTAAAGCTGATAAACAACTTCAGCAAAGTGACTGGGTATAAAATTAACTCAAATAAATCAGTAGCCTTCCTCTACACAAAAGAGAAACAAGCCGAGAAAGAAATTAGGGAAACGACACCCTTCATTATAGATCCAAATAATATAAAGTACCTCGGTGTGACTTTAACCAAGCAAGTAAAAGATCTGTACAATAAGAACTTCAACTCAGGTGACAGCAAATGCTGGCGAGGATGCGGAGAAAGAGGAACACTCCTCCATTGTTGGTGGGATTGCAGACTGGTACAACCATTCTGGAAATCAATCTGGAGGTTCCTCAGAAAATTGGACATTGAACTGCCTGAGGATCCAGCTATACCTCTCTTGGGCATATACCCAAAAGATGCCCCAACATATAAAAAAGACACGTGCTCCACTATGTTCATAGCAGCCTTATTTATAATAGCCAGAAGCTGGAAAGAACCCTTCAACAGGTACCCTTCAACAGAGGAATGGATACAGAAAATGTGGTACATCTACACAATGGAATATTACTCAGCTATCAAAAACAATGACTTTATGAAATTCGTAGGCAAATGGTTGGAACTGGAAAATATCATCCTGAGTGAGGTAACCCAATCACAGAAAAACACACATGGTATGCACTCATTGATAAGTGGCTATTAGCCCAAATGCTTGAATTACCCTAGATGCCTAGAACAAATGAAACTCAAGACGGATGATCAAAATGTGAATGCTTCACTCCTTCTTTAAAAGGGGAACAAGAATACCCTTGGCAGGGAATAGAGAGGCAAAGATTAAAACAGACACAGAAGGAACACCCATTCAGAGCCTGCCCCACATGTGCCCCATACATATACAGCCATCCAATTAGACAAGATGGATGAAGCAAAGAAGTGCAGGCCGACAGGAGCCAGATGTAGATCGCTCCTGAGAGACACAGCCAGAATACAGCAAATACAGAGGCGAATGCCAGCAGCAAACCACTGAACTGAGAATAGGACCCCCGTTGAAGGAATCAGAGAAAGAACTGGAAGAGCTCGAAGGGGCTCGAGACCCCATATGTACAACAATGCCAAGGAACCAGAGCTTCCAGGGACTAAGCCACTACCTAAAGACTATACATGGACTGACCCTGGACTCTGACCTCATAGGTAGCAATGAATATCCTAGTAAGAGCACCAGTGGAAGGGGAAGCCCTGGCTCCTGCTAAGACTGAACCCCCAGTGAACTAGATTGTTGGGGGGAGGGCGGCAGTGGGGGGAGGATGGGGAGGGGAACACTCATAAAGAAGGGGAGGGGGGAGGGGGATGTTTGCCCGGAAACCGGGAAAGGGAATAACACTTGAAATGTATATAAGAAATACTCAAGTTAATAAAAAAAAAGAATCTTATTAAAATATTTCTGAAATAGTATTAAAATATTATCCTTTGAGACATTTCTTGTAGGATGTGTAAAAGGCTTTCTCTGCAAATATTTTTATGTCTGCCAAAAGAGTATAATTTTAGCAACACACAAAATTTTAAAAAATCTCCTGTTAGTTAAAATATTCATTGCATTAAAATGTAAGCAGGTCATGGGCTTAGAGAGTGGGAGCTGTTGACTATCGTATGTTAGAATAGCAAGGAGCTCTGTTAGAAGCACGATGCAGCTGTCAGTGTGCGTCTGCTGTGCTTAACATGAGCTTCTTAGGATGGTCAGGTTCCCAATGGGACCAGGAAAGGCAAAGAAGAAAAGTTGTTTTGGCATTTGCTTCTGTGGAAGCAGAAAATAGCTTCTGTCTTTATCCCTCATCTCACTAGCGGGGCAGCACCAACTTCCCAACGTGTTGGGAAGAGGGAGGGAAGGCCTGAGTACATTAGCAAAGAGAGCCTTAACCCTGGTTGGGGTTTTGTCTTTATTTTTATTAAAAATGCAAAGGTGCTGAGTGCAATTGCATCCGTATAACTGGGTACAAGTGGATGTCCTGTCTCTTTAAAGCTTCCACTCACTCTGAACACAGAGCTTCCTCACCAACAGTTAACCTTCTCATGGACCCCCTCTGTCCTAGTCGCTTCCCTCACCCCAGTCTTTGAGATCCCACTGATTCTTTCTTCCCTCGAGCTCTATCTACATGCTGGTCTATATTGGCCTTTTCTCTTCTTCTGTCTATAGGTAACCCTACATCATCACCCTTAGAGCAGTCCTTTTAAGAGTGTTGGAACCTACAAGACGTAAGAGAAGCTGTGACTCCTGTGAATTGAGTCATTCTCTCATAGGGTAGGTAGCCATCAGTTGTGGGGTTTTGCCCTCCCTGTGCTTCTGAAATAAATGCAACTGAAAATTGATCTTGATAGGTAATGATTCACAGTGAGTCCATGCCTGTTCTGAAATTCATTTTGGCATCTATTATGATTGTTTTACATATTTGAAGATTGTCTTTCCTGGCTATGCTTAAGATGGCAAGTTGAGCACACTGGATGGAATGTTGTGTTTCGAGGCTGATGGGGAGGAGGGGGTGCGGGGGTACTTACTTACACGCGAACAGTCCTGTCTGTACAGTCCTGTCTGTTCTTACACTAGACCCTTAAAAAGTGTTGAGTCATTGACTCACTTCAGTTTTGGGGTGTTCGTGTGAGGTACATTAGTACAGGTTTCTGTGTGACCAACGCATCAGTATAAAGATGACAGAGCAAAATACACTTCTTGCGTGATACTATATTAATATTTGTAGGAAGATCCTAGAGTCTGAAACAAAAAGAGAGAAGAGACCAGAGGGAAGTTTTAAATTTTCTGTTTTGCTCCAAGAGCTCAGATAATTGTAGTTTGTAAAGTGAACTAACAGCATCTAGATTAAAGAAAGAACAACCGAGGGAATTGTTGCATGCAGAGTAACCGACCCCGGCTTTCCTGACTGAGCTTCCCTCAACCACCAAGTAGCCTTTGGAATATTTCAGGTTGTTTATTCAGAATAACCCCAGCTGTGTGAGTTATAAGAGTGGTTCTGAAAGGTGTTCTTTTGGAAGGAAGAGAGAGAAGAGAAAGAATGGAAGAAAAGAAAAGAAAACATTTGCAGGTTATTATAGTGCCTGTTTATAATCCTAGCATTTGGAAAGCCGAGGCAGGAGGATTGCAGTGAGTTCAAGGCCAGCCTGGGCTATATATAGCAAGACTTCATCTCACAAATGCTGTTTTTCAAATTGATCTGCATTAACGAAGTAAGTTAGGAAATGCTGTCGGAGCAGAGGCTCCCTGTCTGGGATCCCAGTACTGCCGGGGGGTGGGGGGGGACGACAGACAGACAGAGAGACAGAGAGAGCACGAGCGGGCCAGTACACATGGCTGGAGGCCACAGGTCAATGGTAGATACCCTCCTCTTTGCTCTGCACTTTGTGTTTTGAAGACTTTTTTTTAAATGTGTATGGGTCTTTTGTCTGTGCACCATGTACACGCAGGCCAGAAAGAGGGTGTCCCTGGAACTGACTGTTACCCAGCATGTGGGTGCTGGAAACTGAACCAGGTCCTCCGCAAGATCAGCAAGTGCTATTTTCTGCTGAGCCATCCCTAGCCCTGCACTTTACTACTATTTTTGAATAGGTGCGTCCTGCAGTGCCTACCTGGGAACTGGGCATTGAACTGGGGTCCTCAGGATGGCATGGCATTCGTTTACACTGAGCCATCTTCCCAGCCATGTATCCATTAACAGTGTTCCTCAAAACGAGGGAACTTGTTTTCTCACAGAGAAATTAGGGGGCTGTTGAGAGGTAAGGTAAAGCAGGGCAAAATTGTCTTTCCGTCCAGGCAACTATGAATGCAGGCCAGCATTTAAGAAGAAAGTGGGGAGTCCTGACACAGTTCCAGCTTTGTAGTCCATTAAATAGATTTTTTCCACCTTTTAAACACTGTGGATTTTAGATAACTATAAAACATAGGAAGTTGTAGAAAATAGTACAGATTCTAAAGATTTATAGAAAATTGCAAAACCTGTACAGAGAAATCTTCCGTACCTTTTACCTGGTTTCTCCTGTGATGTTTGTGCCATGTTTGTTCGTGTAGTTCTGTGATGTTTTATTATGCATGCAGATCTGTACTGCCTTACATACTGGAAACGACTCTTCCTCGGAGCCGCCCTCCCCCTGCCCATTTTAAGTCACAGCTGTCGCCCTACCTGCGCCCCCACCCTCATCCTGACTTCTTGACCCTTTTCTCCTCCCTCTTGATATTTCTGACTTCTTCTCTTGGCTCTTCCTAAGATCCCAGGATTACTCTTTACTTTTAATCAGTGGGTTTCCAATTATGGTTTTTTCCTATGGCAGTTTGCTCGGTTGAAGATCTGTTTTTCTTTATTGGCGTTGAGAAATGAACCCAGTGCCTCACTAGTATTAGACATAAGCTCAGCCACCAAGCTACCTCCCTCCCTCTCCCCCCCCCCCCCTCTCTCTCTCTGTATGTGTGTGTGTTGCACATGCACGCACATATAGGTGTGTGAATGCTACGAGCACTTGTGGAGGTCAGAGGACAACTTGCGGGCTCTTCAGATCCTGTGAGATTGAGTTCTGGTCAGGCAGCAAGCAGATTTAGTCACTGTTTTGAGCCTGTGTCTACCACTCTCTGAGAATGAGCACACACAGCAGCACCTCTGAGGGTCGTTCCTGTCTGAAAAGGGTCTCCAGTCTTCCTTATTTTGGTTTTATTTTGCTGATTGTAGAATTCTAGACCTTTGAAGGTGTGGCTTTCAGTTGCCTAATAGCATTCTCTGAAGATAATTTGTACTTTAAAAAAAATGAACATGAGATTTTGTTGTTGTTATTGTTGTTGTTATTGTTTTTAATCTCTTTGTCTACAGGATCCTGCTTTCTTTAATTTAAAACATTTTTTGCTTCTATGCTTTGGCTTCTCTTCCACATACTTCATCTGTGTACTAAGCCATAGGAAGGTCAGTTGTTATCTTTAAGTTCTTGGCCATTTTCTTGTATTGCTATTTTCTTGCATCTCAAGGTTCTTGTTATTTAGATGTTAACACATAAATTCTTACTTAACACCCAGTTAGTATCTTTGTGGATTTTGCCAAGTGGGAACAAAACTGATAGAATGAATCTGTCTGTCCGTCCATCTATCCATTCATCAAATCCATCTACATCTAGAAAAGGCATTTGTCAAAATGACTTACAGGCAGTGGTCCAGTAGCTGTCTACCAACAGAAGTTCCAAGAATCCACTAGTGGTTCAGACCATGAGGCCAGATGTCTCAGCTGGTTTTCAGTAAAACACTGGAATCCTAAAGAAGCAGGCTCTAATGCCACTGAAGGAATGGATTTGCCAGTGGGAGTGAGGGCAAGCAGGAAAGAGCAGACGCTTCCTTCCTCCATGTCCTGAATATAGGCTTCCACCAGAAGGTGTGGCCTGGATTAAAGGTGGATCTTCCCACCTCGGAGATCTGGATTAAAGGTGGGTCTTCCACATCAAATGATTTAATTGGGAAAGTGCCTCATAGGTATACCTAGGTCCTTAGGTTTTAGTTGATTCCAGATGTTGACAACCAAGAATAGACATCATAGATCCTCCCCTTGTCTATTTGACTCACAGACAGCTTATTTCATGCTCCATTTCCAAATTAAAATAACCAGGTAATAATTATGCCTAACATGATATAAATATCCTACATACAACTGCAAATTCTTTATAATTTTAGAATTATGTGGTATTGTCCTTGAGGGGACATTCTTTTAGTATCTCAAAAATTAAATACAGTAAATGCTGATTCTCTCCTAACTGATGCTTACACTGCATGATAAAGAAATCACGGAAAATACAGAATAAGCTGCATAATACGTTTTGAACAGAATATGGCAGGTATAATAAATTTTCTCATCTATTAAAGGGTAATGATGGCCTATTTTTTTCTCAGATTTCTTTTGTTGCCTACTCAAAGGGTTTTCTTTTTTTGTTATGGGTCTTTTCTCTGATGGTTTTTGCTATATTATAGAACCTCTCTGATAGACCTAAAATTTATAGACAGAAACTCTCCTTTAAAATCAGATGAACTCAGTTCTACTAGCACACATGTGACAGAACATTTTGAATGGTGGAGTATACTACCCACAGGGGTGTGCTTCATTTACATCAGTATGATATGGAGATGATAATCATAATTTTGAAGCAGCGAGGCAAAAGTGACATCTTTGAGCTATCTGTACCAGTTGTAAGTGTAGTTTCTTTTGTATCACAAAGAGTACATATATTGTTCCGTACTTTGCAGCCTATGTTTATAATTATGAAGGATTCAGTTATTTTTATTTTATGTGGATGGGTGTTTTGCCTGAAACCACATCTGTGTAGCTTTTGAGTGTGTGGTGCCCACAGAGGCCAGAAGAGGGCACTGGAATTGAATTTACAGACAGCTATGAGCCACCATGGAGGTACTGGTTAATCAAACCCTGGTCCTCTGTAAGATCAACAAGTGTTCAACGGTTGGTTGGTTGGTTGTTTGTTGGTTTAAATACAAGATCTTGAGCCATTTTATTTCTATTCTTTTAGACCATTAAGGTGATCAAGAACTTCCTTATTAGAGGGGCTGGGGATTTAACTCAGTGGTAGAGCGCTTGCCTAGGAAGCACAAGGCCCTGGGTTCGGTCCCCAGCTCCGGGAAAAAAAAAAAAAAAAGAACTTCCTTATTAAACAGGTTTCTTCAAATATCTGAAATCAACAACTGTCAGGTCAAAGAATGAGATGTTTTAAAACGATTAATTGTGGGGCTGAGAGTTGGCTCAGTGAGACCAGACTCTGAATTCCTACCGGTCATGTGAAAGATCAGACTGGACTGTCTGTACACCTGAGCACTTGGTGGGGCATGGCTAAAGGGACAGATGGACCCTGGGGTGGCTGCGGATGGCTGGCTATGGCCAGTTCCAGGTTCAGTGAGAAACCATCTCAAAAACTGAGGTGGAGAGTGACTGAGAAAAGCACCCAATGTTGGCCTCTGCACTATACATCCACCTGTCCATAGCAAGCCCAAAGCACATGCATATGTGTATGTCACACCATATACTGTACAGAGGAAGAAAGAACAAGCTACTTGGAATGGCTCTGATGATTGAATAGGTTTGAGAGTCAGCAGTGTTTATTATGTATTATGAGATAATCAACGAGAGGGCACTACATCATACTCTAAGAAATAAAGGTTTGTTTATATTCTTTTAGATAATAATTTCATGTATATATTTTAATTTGTTTTAGCTTTTACAGAATAATTAGTATTAGGTAGTCCTATTGGCTGTTCCAGAAAAGAATATACACAGGTCGGTGTCCCCCCCCCCCCCCCCCCCCCCCCGGAGCCGAGGACCGAACCCAAGGCCTTGAGCTTGCTAGGCAAGCACTCTACCACTGAGCTAAATCCCCAACCCCTATACACAGTCTTTACTGTTTAAATTCCCTGTTATAAGAAAATGAGCTGTTTCTTACATTTAATTTATACTTAATTTTTGTTTTAATTTTCTAGGAACTTTCAAGTTGTGGATGGAATAAAAAAGAAAAATACAGTTCTGCACCAAATGCAGTTGCTTTCACAAGAAGATTTAATCACGTGAGTTGTGCTTATTGGTGAGGGAGGGCTTGGCTGTCCTTGGCTGTGTATGCACACGTGGAAGCCAGAGAGTGTTGTCTAGTGCCTCCTTGTATTCTCTTCATCACCACCACCCCATCTTAAGACAGAGTCTCTCAGTGAACTTAGAGCATATGGATTGACTGTCCTTGCTGACCAGAATCCTCCTGTCTCTGCAGACCCTCCACCCCAGTCCCAGCCCTGTCTTCCCAGCTTTTTACATGAATGCTTGAGATCCAGACTCCTGTGTGTGCACTTTACCCACTGAGCCGTCTGCCTGCCCCTTCCCTTCTCACTGAGCCAGTGGGTGCAACCTCTGAGCCATCTCTCCAACCCCATCACATAACTTTTAAGTTTTTATTTTGTATTTCATAATATTTTATTTTAGTTGTAAGAAAACCATAGTGAAAGAGAGAAGAAAGTATGTTTCAGAAATAACTATAGCAAATATATCAAGAAGAGTTTAATGCTAATTTTAGTCTTGGAATTTCTTGCCCTTTGGTTATTTTTTAATTTTTCGTTCCAGGTAAGCTTTTGGGTTGTAAGAGAGATTCTCCATGCTCAGACCCTGAAAATAAGAGCAGAAGTTTTGAGCCACTATATCAAAACCGCTAAGGTAAGGAAGTGTGACTTGATCGTTAGGTAACCCATTCAGACATATTTTAAGCGACTCTCTGTTTATTGGTCCTGGAAAATGAGGCCTGATGAGTATATTAAGCGCCTCTTTTCTCTGCCTTTTTCTTTGTGCTTAGTCATCCTCCTGTCCCATTTATGTAGACAGGGGTTAGATTATGGTAAATTACAGTATGTTGCTGGAGAAAGTCAAGGTTTAGGAAATCAGCTAACATTATTGGTGGGGCTGGCAAGTCTGATAACATTGGGGCATAATGACAAGCCGCAGACTCAGGCAGGAGCGGAGGCGGAAGTGTGTCAAGATGTGATTTCTTTTTTCCCTCTAGGTCTGCATGTTTAGGCATCCATCAAGTCTAACGTGGCACTTAGTCTCCAGTAAATGTTTACTGTACGTCGCTTTAGTGACTAGTTTCTCAGCTGCATTTTAGACTTCTGTGAAGGTTATATCTTGTTTCACGTGTATTGTTTTGTCTTTATTTGCTTTCTTTTAATTAAGTGCCTACTGTGGGGCTTATCTGATTGCTTGCAAAAACTGTAAAATGACTAATTTTTTTAATACCACTTTTAGGGTAGAAAGTATTATGTGGTGTGACAGAAATTTTAAGAAACTAACAGCAAATGTAAAGTGGATTTCTTGGGAAATAGTAGAACTTACTGTTGGATGTTTGCATACTGTAAGAACAACATGCTGTCAAGGGTCTTGAGCATGAGGAAGCAGGAAATGGAGGGGAGCACTAAAGACAGCAAGTTGGAACCTAGCCCTGGGATAATAGGAGCACTGGGCAAGAAACCAACCCTAGTAGACCCACAAGATAGATGACCAGTCATATTTCATTGCAAGGGACGCTCACCAGGACCAAGTGCATGGCCGTTACAGTCATGCCAGTTAACCTTGGTACTAAGCCATAACTTCAGCTTTGAAAATATATTACCCATTTAGAGTTGGGCTTATTCCCAGAGCTGGGGTGAAAATGCCAAGGTAGAACATGGATATTATATTATAGGCCAAAAATAATTTACTGGGTACCCTAGAAGACAGTTCTCAATGGTGACAGTAACAATACATAGTTACACCATTCACCGCCTAAACTGTGTTCATCTGTATTTTCCTGCATTCATTTTCTCAACAAACAATCCTTCTCCCCCCTTTTCTTAAATCTTCAGAAACTATATGAACTCAACAACCTTCATGCTCTCATGGCTGTGGTTTCTGGCTTACAGAGTGCGCCAATTTTCAGGTTGACTAAGACGTGGGCGGTGAGTAACCCTGCGTAGTTTAAGGAAACATAGACTTCTGTGCAAAGTAAAGATTTTATTTCTTTTGTAAGTCTTAGTAAGACGAATATAACAGATAAGAATTTGATGACATCACATGTGATATTTACCTGATAATTAGCACTTAATTGGGTTCTATTACTTAGACAAAAACAAAGTAGGATTTTTGGCATTTGTCAGTGTTTATATCCCTGAGTGGTATCATACCATACTCAATAATCTGGGCTGCCTCTTCTTTCCCTTTTCTTTCTTTTATTTCTCATTTTGAAACTGAGACCTTGTTTGAGGTGTCTGGAGTTGTAAGTCTCTATAACACACACACACACACACACACACACACACACACACACACACACACACACCAACTATAGGCCATATACCATGCTGAAAAGATTACTATATTTTTAAAAATATTAATGTGTTTGTTTTGTTTTGTTTTGTTTTTCCAAGATAGGGTTTCTCTGTATAGCTCTGGCTGTCCTGGCTGACCTCGAACTCAGAGATCTACCTGTCTTTGCCTTTTGAGTGCTAGGATTAAAGGCATGTACCTACTTGCCAGACAGATTAATACGTCTTAATGCTCTCATGCTAAAGACATTATTTACTCTATAAATTCCATTAGCCATTTTTTTTCTTTTTCTTTTTTTTTGGGAGCTGCTAGGCAAGTGCTCTACCACTGAGCTAAATCCCCAACCCGCAGCCATTTTTTTTTAAGACAGTATGTTCCTATATAGCCGAGACTGGCCTTGATGTGGGATCTTCTTGTCTCGGCCATTTGAGTGCTAGGACTCTAGGTAAATATTACTACATCCAGCAAAAGCTTTTTTTTTTGTACTATCGTGTGTGTGTGTGTGTGTGTGTGTGTGTGTGTGTGTGTGTGTACATTCTTGCGTGAACGTATGTTTTTTGCACGTTTTCACATGTTTATGTGTTAATGTGTGCATTTTTTTTTTCTGAGACAGGGATGCTCATTGGCCTGGAACTCACCAGTTAGTCTATGTAGACTGGCACTTGAGCCCCGGGGATTCTTTTGCCTCCACCCCTACCTCCCCACCTCCCACCTCCCACCTCCAACCTCCCACCTCCCCACCTCCCCACCTCCCCACCTCCCCACCTTCCACCTCCCCACCTCCCAGGACTGGGATCACTGAACTCGTGGCCTTGTGCATTCGGTGCAAGTACTTTACTTGGTGTCTAAAGATAGGTTTTGTATTAAAGGTAGTTTTTATACTGAAAATTATTAGTGCGGAAGAGCTTATAATCTTTATTTTTCTTTGATAAACACTCGAAGAAAAGATTTTTCTACTTTAAAAATTGCTTTTAATTATAATGGTCTCATACTTTCAAATCTGAACTCCATGGGTGGGGTAGAAATGACTGCAAGTACACAGTTAAGAGCTCCGTCTTTGGTTGGGGATTTAGCTCAGTGGTAGAGCCCTTGCCTAGCAAGCACAAGGCCCTGGGTTCGGTCCCCAGCTCCAAAAAAAAGAAAAAGAAAAAGAAAACAAAAACAAAAACAAGAGCTCCGTCTTTAAATTTTCAAGGAATTAGACTTTATTTATGATATGATTTTGAAGTGGGATATATTCCCTTCAAATTGTTATTTTCCTTGAGAATATTTTTTGTTAGCCCCCATGTAGTTCTGTTAAAACGGGTTTTTTATTTGGTAGCAACTCTACTAATGTATAATGAACTTAATAAACTTTATAAGAATTTCATTCCTGTGAGTGATAGAGATCCCATTCTTACATGGCTGATGGTCTGCTGGAGAAAGGTGAACTGTAATTAAATTGTATGGAAACAAGTTATTAGAAAAAATAGGATGAAAAGGGGGATAGGGCAGAATTGGGGTTAGTAATGTGGGATGAGGTTATTGGAGAGCTGGACACTGTCAGTTCTCCATCACTAGATACCCAGGCAAGGAAGAAAATCACGGACAGGAGAAACAAGTGCTGTAGGAAAGTGGGTCACCCTTGCAAAAATATTTTAATAGGCTGAGTACAGGGAGAGCTTTGACACAAACACTGGATCTGATAGTTGGCACAAGTGGTGTTGGTGTAGTGGTGGGTGACAGACTGATTGGAGGTGAGAGTGGTGGCAAAGGACTAAGTCAGTAAGTGTAGACTGTGCCATTGAGAAAGTCTGTGGTAGCCTGGCAGTAGCTGGAGATAAATAGGAAACTAAAGGTTTGTGGCACATGGGTTTTTTTATTTTGGAGATGGGATCCATGACCTTCAAGTTCTGTGCGCTATATATATGTATATATTAATACTGTTTAAAATAGGTTTACTAAGCCAGCTGAATATATTAATTCACAAAAATCTGTATTTGGGACAATTTCAAAGTATCACGTAAAAACACCATTGGGTTGCAAATATGGTTAAGATGGTAAAGCCTTTTTTTGGATTCCAACACCCATGTGTATGTTAGTAGACGTGTACCTATCTGAATTCCCAGCACATGAGGGGCTGAGGCGGGGGACTCCTGGAGCAAAAAGGCTAGCCAGGCTAGACAGAGCAAGTGAGAGACCCTGTCTCAGTATATAATGTCAGTTGTAATGAAAGATGACATCTGACATCATCTCAGGCCTTGATAATATATTTACATATACACGCATGCACATACATGTGCACATACGTGGCTAGAAAAAAATCAAGGGCCCAGAAATAAATTAATTTGCAGCCATTTTGATAAAGTGCATCAGCACATTAAGAAAGGATAGTATCTTCAAATGATTGAGAAAACTAGATATTAACATTTTAAAAGTTATTTATTTTATTTTATGTGCATTGGTGTTTGAGAGTTCAGATTCCCTGAATGGAAGTTACAGGCATGAGCTTTCATGTGGTTGCTGGAAATTAAACTCAGGACTCTGGGAGAGTAGCCAGTGCTATTAACCACTGAGCTATCTTTCCCACCCCTGCATATTACATTTAAAATGAAATTGAATACTATTTTATAACCAAAGGACAAAAATGAGTGCCAAAAGGATTAAAGAATTAATTGTAAGATCTAAAGCTGTAAAACTACAAGAAGAAAACATAGTTCTAAACAGTTACATTTTGAATAGGACTCCCAAAGTGTTGATAACAAAACTGAAAATGGATAAATGAAGTGATTCTGTCAAGCCAGAAAGCCCTGCCTGCGCAGCAAAGCAGACAATCAACAGAGGGAGGAAGTGCTCTGTGAGACGGGAAGATACTTGCAATTATGTCTGGGAAGAGGTTAATGCCCAAACAATAAGAAATGCAGCCAGTGCAGTAGCAAGAAAATAATTCATTTAAAAATGATCAAAATATCTGTACAGATGCTTTTGGAAAGAATGCACCCAAATAACCAATAAGAGTGTGGGAGACAGCCAACCCCACTAATGATCAGGGTAGTGCAAGCCCAGCCACAGTGAGGAACCACCTCACCTGCTAGGCTGCTTGCTACCAAAAAGATAAGCAGTCACAAATGGTGCGGGAACCAACCAGAAAAGGAATGATGCGTACCAGTGGTGGGAAGGAAGTGGTGCAGCCATGACACAATAGAAGTAGAGCCGAAGCCGAACTGGTCCAACAGAGGGAGCATTTGTCAGGATGGGGTGACTGGAAGATGGTTGTTCAGTGGCAGATGCAGAATATATCTGAGATCAGAAGTACCAGCCTAGTAACTATGGGTCATAATGTTAGATTATATACCAGAAGAAAATCTTAATAGAACCCAGAAATAGATCCTTGCTTTAGATCTCCAATGCAGGACAAAGAAAGTATCATAAGTTAGTGTCAGGGTGTCTACTGTTGTGATAAAAACCATGACCAGAATCCTGGGGAGGAAAGGGTTCACTTCATTGTAGTTTTCAGGTCACGCTTCATCACTGAGGAGCCCCAGGCGGGGATCTGGAGACAGGCACCGAAGCAGAGGCCATGGGGAAATGCTGCTTACCAGCTTGCTGGGCTTGGTCTCTTGACAACTGAAGGCTTCTGCCACATTCCACTCCAACCACACGAATCAGTGATCAAGAAAATGGACTGCACACTTGCATACAGGCCAGAAAATACTGATGGATTAGGTGTCAGAATGGTCCATTATCAGAACCAGTCTCTGAGACCCCAGAAACAGAAACAGAGCATTAATACTTTGTTTTACTAGCCATGTCCCTGACTCTCAGTTTCTGTCAACTCTAAATAAATACACAAACTTTTCTGTTAACCTGACAGGAGAATTAGATGAGAATTTTCTAAGTGAAGCATTTGCTAGTACACAAAGAGCTAATATTTTAAGGTGTAATAAAAAGTCATGTGACAAAATAGTATCTTCAGAGGTTTAAACAACATTTCTTTTTCTTTAAACCTCTGAAAAAAGAAATGTTGTCCATGGTCTTTGGACTGATGACAGAATAGAACCAGACAAACACCCGGAAGCTTGCCTCTTACCTCTTTTGATCATTTGCAGTAATCTCGAGGGCTGCACATTTCCTCTTCAAGCCACTTGACACACTCTTGATTGTGCTACCTATGATAACCTCTGGCCAAGAAGAAAATCCATTGCCAGGAGTTAAAAAGACAAAACAAAAAAACAAAGGCCATAGGAGGATCCCAGGTTCTGTTAAGACCAGCCACAACTTGACTTGTCAAGAAAAGTTGTCACTTATATCACAGAATTGAGGGTTTCTTAGTGATTATGAAAGAATGACTATTGAGGAGGTAGTCAATGAAAATATTTGGGCACTTGAGCTGAATGTATATACATAATTATTTTAAATTAGATAAAAACAACAAAATTGTTTAATTCATAAATTGGAGTTCACCGCTTAGTAGGTTCATTTATGTGCATATAAAGGT
The DNA here is from genome assembly GCF_021556685.1 of Rattus norvegicus. Taxonomy (NCBI): domain Eukaryota; kingdom Metazoa; phylum Chordata; class Mammalia; order Rodentia; family Muridae; genus Rattus; species Rattus norvegicus. The sequence goes on along the minus strand of NC_141546.1, from coordinate 71,584,693 downwards.
GAATTTATAAATACTCTGAGTTATAAATAACATGTGTCTGAATCTGTTTTATTTATGTCCTATCACTGTAAAATTAAGGAAAGTATAATTTTGAAATTAAAGCCCAGATTTAAAGCAAAACAGCTTTCATCTATATCTATATCTATATCTATACGATCAGATGGAACTTGTAATAACCTAAGCTTTTCTGTTTGCTTTTTAGTTATTAAGTCGAAAAGACAAAACTACCTTTGAAAAGTTAGAATATGTAATGAGTAAAGAAGACAACTACAAAAGACTTCGAGACTATATAAGTAGCTTAAAGATGACTCCTTGCATCCCCTACTTAGGTGAGTGATGTCACTGTGTGTCTGTTTCCTGTGGTTGTTGCTTTTCCTCAAACAGTCACTTTTATTAAATGAAAAGTAATTTTTAAAGTACATGTGTCAGATTTCTAAGCTGAAAATAATAAGGTAGAGAAGTATTTCCCTTGTTCCCTGAAACGTTTTTCATAATAACCTAGCCCTTTTCTTCAGGTTTTCCATAGAGTGTAACAGTAACTTAGAAATGGGCTGTGTGGTAAGTGACACGTTTTAGCTATTTTAGTAATGCTTTTAAGGACTGACACAAACGGCACCTTGTCATGAAGCTTAATATTTGAACTGAAGACATTGGTCCGAGCCTTAGGTAGTGGACAGTGTGAACTCTGAGGAGGGTTTCAGTTATTACTGGCTTGGCTGTTTTCCTAATGAATCGTTTAAGTGTGGAGTTTAGCTTAGTACATGGCAGTTCTGTATCTATTTTTTCTTTTTTTTTTTTTTTTTTGGAGCTGGGGACCGAACCCAGGGCCTTGCGCTTGCTAGGCAAGTGCTCTACCACTGAGCTAAATCCCTAGTCCCTCTGTATCTATTATAAGATTAAGAGTCTTATCTTATATAGCTTGAGGTATTAATAAGCCCCCAAAACTATTTAAATATCATAGTTTTTTCAACAAAATATGAATAATGCTTTGTTGAATCTTGAGTTAAAAGAGGCCCCAAATAAACTGTACTTTTAAATTTGTATGTAAATTACAGACGGAAAATGCTGTGGATGACGCATACCTAAGTACAGCACAGTACGCTGGTTTGACTCTCAAGATTCAGCAGATGATGAGCATTTGTTTCTTCTGTCTCGTCTACCTTTCATTAGTTAGCTACGGTAGACTTCAAGAGAGCAGTTTCTGAGAATAACTATGTGCGTTACTTGTTTTGGATACTTCAGTGTCTCCTTTGACGTCTTTGTTAGTGACTAAAAGGCGGGCTGAAAAGGTGGTATATAAGCGTCCATCTGTCAGAGAGAGCACCAGTCTTAGGTCACAGAGAAAACTTAACTAATTACAACATGGTGGGATGTCCCAGGATCCCTCTGGTGTGGGTCTGCATTTTGCCTTGTCACTGGGGTATCATGAAGTCTCTCAGGAAGGCAAAACACAGAGGTGCTAGGCTATGTTTCTTTGGACTCACGGGACACACAAACACGCTGCACGGGGAGACAAACATAGCCTAAGATAGCCACTTTGTCCAGGAGTGGGTGTGTAGGAGGAGGGATGGCACAGGCTGGGACTGAGGCTTGTGGTTCTCAAACTCCTGAGCACCTAGATGCCAGTGGGAACCACAAAGAGTTGAAAACGAGGCTCTTGGGCCTAAGATGAGCCTGGGGTGAGGGGTATTGCGACAATCTGGCTCAGCTCTCGGTAAGTGCCAGGATGCAAGGGGCCTTCTGCAGGAGACTTAGGCATGGCTCTGTATGATGAAGGCTTTCTCAGGGCAAGCCTTGATAGAGGAGACAGACAGTCCTTGCTTGTCCACATTGCTTATTCATGTTGGTAAAGAATGCATAGGACTTACTCAGGGTGAACCAGAGATTAAATACCTCTTGCTGGAGGGGATGCCCAGGAAGGTAAGCTTGTTGGCTAAACTCTGGAGACCCATCTATATACCTCATTAGCAGAGAGAACTCTAGGCTCTGTGCTACATGAACAGTTGTCATGGTCCACTTAAAGGGGTGTCATAGTCAAATGCTCTAGGACAGGAACAGGTCCAGAACAGATTCAAATGCCTACCATTCTCAATTATGAGAATTGCTAGGGTTCCTTAATCAGCTCAACCTTAACCACTTTCCCTGTCTGGTGGCACAGTTCTTCGTGCTCCACTCTCTGGTAGAATAGAGATGCATGTCACACCCTGTTGAAGGCATAAGTAACCCAAAGCACTGATAAGTGGATATTGGCCCAGAAACTTGGATTACCCAAGATACAATCCACAGACCACATGAAGCTCAAGAAGAAGGTCGACCAAAGTGCAGAAGCTTCAGTCCTTCTTAGGAGGGGGAACAAAAATATTCATAGGAGGAGATCTGGAGATAAAATTTGGAACAGAGACTGAAGGAATGGCCATTCAGAGCCTGCCCCACCTGGGGATCCAGCCCATATATATACAGCCACCAAACCTAGACAGTATTGCTGAAGCCAAGAAGTGCATGCTGACAGGAGCCTGATATAGCTGTCTCCTGAGAGACTCAGCCAGAGCATGACAAATATACAGGCGAATGTTAGCAGCCAACCATTGAACTGAGAACAGGGTCCCCGTTTGAGGAGTTAGAGAAAGGATTGAAGGAACTGAAGGGGCTCGCAACCCCATAAGAACAACAATACCAACCAACCAGAGCACCCAGGGACTAAACCACTACCCAAAGAGTACACATGGACAGATCCATGGCTCCAGCTGCATATGTAGCAGAGGATGGCCTTGTTGGGCACCAAAGGGAAGAGAAGCCCTTGGTCCTGCCAAGACTGGACTCCTCCCTTTCCCCCCCCCCCCAGTGTAGGGAAATGAGGGGCGGGGAAGTAGAACACCCTTATAGGAGGAGGAGGGGGATGGGACTTATGGACAGAAAACAGGGAAAAGGAATAACATTTGAAATGTAAATTTAAAAATCCAATAAAAATTTTTTTTAAAAAGTAACCCAAAGTTCTGTGTAGTTAATGACTGTCACTACATTGGTTTTTTGTTTACAGTCATAGCTTAGCTCTGTCCATATTTAGGAATGTAATGTGGGGAAAAGAAAGAATAAAGGAGCTTTTAAAACCTTGCCTTTGTGATCTGTAAGGGCCTTAAGAACCCTTTGTTATATGGGATCATTAGACTGAGAATTGGTGATCCTTGGTTCTAAGAAAGCTCAACTATGATTTTAATCTTCTACAATTAGATTTCAATATATTTCTTTTTGAGTCAGGTGATACCTTTAATCCACCTACTTCAAAATTGAGAACCAAGGGCCCTAGAGTGGAAATCTGACTTACAGTCCTAAGAACTCATCTATACTATCCAGTCTAATGGTTCTGTCTAGCATGCTCCAGTTACACCTGCTCAACTCACTAACTCAGAAAGTTACTGATTCTATGATTGCCTTCTCAGTGAATTGTTTTTCTATATTGAATGCCATAATTAATTATCTTCTGGGGAAATTTTACTTAGGAATGAGAAAGTGACAGATTAATCCTATGCTCTGCTTTCCAGTTCAAGAATCTTTGTTCTACATTGTTTCTTAGTGGAAGCTGAATGTGTGCATATGTGTTTGTGTGTGCACAAAGTTGTGTATATTCATGAGCCTCTGTGTATACAGAGAAAAAGAAGGGAAGTTACTGAGCAAATCTGGAGAGGTTTTCTGATGGAGACAGCCCCCTTTCTCCCTGTCTTAGGACCTGAAGCACTGCCATTCCTTTGGGTTCAGGCAGACAAGGCAAAACTCTGACATGAAGGTGTTAATTTGTAGAACATACCAGGACTGTTTTCTTTTCTCTATGTTCCCTTTCTTTTCATATGCGCTTGTGTCTTGGAGTTTTACTTTCTCTGTAACCATGCTTTTGATTACCTAAGGAGAAGGACCCATTGTTGCTCTCTGCTGCCCATCATGCTGTTGTGACTCCTCACCTACATAACAACGTCCTGTAAGCTTTCTTCTGTGCGCTTCTCAGACTTCATCTTGATTTTGCGATTAAGATGCTAGTTATTTTTGCTCTTGGAAATTCTCCACAGTCACTCTTGGCCCACCTCCGAAACCTCTGGGCTTTGTTTCGTTGACTGTTCATGCTCTCTCTCTCTCTCTCTCTCTCTCTCTCTCTCTCTCTCTCTCTCTCTCATATGACATGTAGTCATATAAAGAAATCTGCATAATTTTTTATACTATACTCTTGAGTACAGTAGAGTTATCTCAGGATTTGAAATATTATTTAATAACTGCTCTAGGTTAGGCCTGTATATCTGTCTACTTAATTTTTAGACACTAAAGTATCGACCTGAGTTACTTACATTGGCTCCTGGTTGAACTGTGCTCTGTGAACTCTTCCCCCTTCCTGCAGAGAGATCCTCATCTCACCTTCTATTTTAGTTCCTCACCGATGCCGTCTGCACACCATTCTTTGCTGCTGCCCATTACAAAAGGAAGCAGTTCAGTACATGTTTTGTTCAGGGGCCTCACCATGTAACTCTGGCTAGCCTGGACCCCATAGAGATCTACCTGCTCTGTCTGGTACAAAAAGTGTGCTCCACCACACCCTGCTCGTACATAGTTGTTTGTTCAGCTAATGACCTGGTCCCTTTCTGACTTTCCCCATTGTTCAGCAGTGTGGTTTTACTTGTGTAGAATATTTACGTGACTCAGCTCTACAGCCTGAAGATTTTGTTCAGTCAACACCAACTTTGACTCAGCCCTGTGCTTGGTGCTAGATGCCTAACAAGAAATAAGGTGGACTTTGTCCCTCCCTTGTGGATTTAATAGGACTTAAACACAAACCTGTAGCTTATTATATTTCACTTCTTCCCCCTCTTCTGTTTCTATATTCTGTAGGAAAATGAGATGCATATGTCTAAGAACTAAAAACCAAAGGGAAGTTGAATCTGGGGATACATGCATGTGAACTCAGCAGTCAGGAGAGAGAGACAAGAGCATCGTGAGTTTGAGGCCAGTCTGGGTTACAGAGCAAGGCCTGCCTTAGTTGGGAATTGGCATGGTTCTGTTGAGACGGTATATTTAAGCCCCTACATAATTTTATGTGTTAGTCCTCTTACAGTTCATCCATACTTTGTTCTGTGGAGAACACCCATTCTGGAGGAGAAGATAGGGTCCGTTTGACATAAATAAACCCTTGGCAGACTTGACAAATGAACTTGTCACATGAAACTTGTCACATAAGCAGTTATGACTCAGTTTACTTTCCGGCTTGAAAATTGTTCTTTGCTGATAGGGACAGTTTTGTTCAGCGTTATCTGTCAAAGTGTAGGTACTTTTCTTTGTTTTGTTTTTTAAGTTTATTTGTGTGTCCATGTGCTTGTGTGTATTCTCTCCTTGAATATAGATGCACATTTGTGAACAACAGTTTGTCAGATCCCTTGGAAGTAAAGTTAGAGATCCTTTCAGATGCCTAGCTTGTCACAGATGCTGGCATCCAAATTCCCATCTGCAGGGTTGTACAGCAAACAGTCTTAACCGCCGTGCCACCTCTCTAGCCCTTGGACTTGGTTCTCTTAAGAAAATACTGAGGTAAACCTCATATGACTTACTGACTGCTTAGTTTACATTATACACAAGTGGTTCAGGTTTTTCATTTCAGATCTGTTGTATTGACGTGTGTTGAAGGAGGATTTACTGCTGATTTCCATTTATACTGGCATTTCATATTTAATTTCATTTTAATTTAATTAGGTCTTGATTTAACGTTCCTTGGTTTTAGAACCCTACTCATGGGAAAATAGACTTAGAACAGCTTCCAAAACAACAAGCTCTTATAAGATTGTGCATTTGATGGGACAGATTCCACTGAAGATGTCTGAAAGCAAATTCTCACTTCACCGTTCTTCTCATACTCAGTTTTCACAATGCTTCCCTTTCTCCCTTTTGTTTGTACAAGTTCTTAGAGAAAGGAGGTCATCAACCAAAAGGATCTGTAGTGCATAGAGAAAGGGTAATTGCTGAATAGCTGTTTCCTAACAGAGGCGTTCTAAACGACTGGTGTTTTGGGGCCATGTTGAGGGCTATCAGTGGTCAGCAAGCTTAGTCCTATCACACAGTCCTGAACCCATATCAAGGTGTAAAAGAAAAACCATGACCTCTGTTCTACAGGAACACATGCATACCAGCACACACATGCTAGTAATGTATTTTTAATGCTAAAAATCATTAAAAGTTAGTAACCAAAACCAATCATTCATTATAAAAATTTTTCTAAAGGAGTGTTAGGGATTTATATAGTAATGAGATTCTTCCATATTGCCAAAAGTAATTCAACATGGACTACATTTCAGGAAGTAGAAAATACTTTCTTGGCACTCCACTCCACTCTTAAAAGTGGTCCCTTCTGTTGGTTTGCATTCAAGGTAAAAAAAAAAAAAAGATGGAAAAGTAGTCAGTTGGACAATATAGTCAAGAAATCTTAAAACAAGGCTGCAGTGTGTGCTGAGAGGAATAGTTTGGCAAATGTCAAGGAAAACTTCATTTTATATGAGAGTTGTTGCTTTGAATCTGAGAACTATTAGCAGCATTCATTTGTCCTTGTCACTGGAGAGCAATCTTAAGGGGCCTGTTGAGGAATTTGGCGTGGAAATTCCACTTTGCCGTGGAGAGAAAACTAGAACATTGCTCAAAAATAATTTAATTTTGTGAAACATGGTAAATACCTTTTCATGTATATTTTCTAAACCTCATTTCTACTTAATCCATGCCACGGGAAAACACAGTAGTATAACCAAATTAGAGTTTGTTCTGAGGAGGCCATACTAGCACTGACAGTAAGTTAGAGAAGCAGCGCACAGAAGATTGGTAAACTCTCCAGCCCCGTGGTAGACATCACATCAACTGTTTTGATATACAGATACAATTCTCCCCATCTTAAAGAGACCGCTCTTCCCATGTCCCCTCTATATTTCAACGGAACTATCAGGTTCATGTGAGGACTCTGTTGGAAGAAATGCACTCGTGGTCTTTTGCCCTGCAGTGTTGGGCTCCTCCACTCCTTGCTCTGTAATACGTTCCTGTTCAACCCATGTTGCAAGGCCTTCATTGTCTTTGGGTTGTTTTGTTGTTGTTTGGCTGGGAGATTTTACCATGTAAATAAAAAGAAATATTTAATAAATATTTGTCAATTCAAAGGGTCCCTATCTGGCCTGTTTAGTTGTTTTAGAAACTTTGAATTAATCTCTGTTGTGATACAGAACTGTATTCATGTGGCATGTTTGCGGTTCTTTAGGTGCCCGTGTGCGTGTGTGTGTGTGTGTGCGTGTGTGTGTGTGTGTGTGTGTTTGTGGGGGAGGTGCTTGCCCAGCTCTGTATTAACACACAGCTGGGACTGTAACAGCCCTGTTCCAGGGTACATGGAACTGAACGTGGCCTTCACAACAAGGACTCTGACAGATCGCTTCACCTCTGAATGGCTGTTTCTTGTGTTAGGAGATGGGTATTATTTCTCATATTGGATTTTTTTTTCCTTTTCTTTTTTTCAGAACTGGGGACCGAACCCAAGGCCTTGCGCTTGCTAGGCAAGCGCTCTACCACTGAGCTAAATCCCCAACCCCCCTCATATTGGATTTTTAATCCATGAAAGTTAATGAAAATTTTAAGGCATACCTAAAATTAAAAGAACCCTCAAGCTATGTGTTTTATTTTTCAGGAGTCGATTTCAGAATATAGTTTTTAGTATAGTGTTGGTGTTAGAAAAGTTTGCTATATGCAATTCTTTTTTTTTCCCCCGGAGCTGGGGACCGAACCCAGGGCCTTGCGCTTGGTAGGCAAGCACTCTACCACTGAGCTAAATCCCCAACCCCTCTATGCAATTCTTATGGTTATAATTCTCAGTAATTTCTATTAAGATATTTCAACAAGGTCCTGCTTCTTGCAGTTACCTTTGTTGTTGTTTTGGGCTTCTTTAAGACCTGGTCTGGTTGTGTACCTATGCTAGCAGGCCTTGAGTTCAGGCTCTTCCTATCTGTTCATGCTGTCTGTCTGTCTGTCCAGTCTTTCCATTCCCCGTCCTCATGCTGAGATTGCACAACATGCATGGCTAATGTATTCCCCTCCTGTTGGAGACTGAACCCAGGTCTTCATACATGCTAGACAATCTACCCCGAGCAGCCAGTCCTGTCCTGTAATTCTTTCTGTAAGAAGCTTGCCTTTTTCCTTTGATAAAGTGTTACACAAAAGTCACTGACAGTGATATCAAAATCTCTAGTGGTGAGAAACATGTAGGTATTTATTTATTTATTTTTATTTATTTATTTATTTTTGGTTTTTTTTTTTTTTTTTTGGTTTTTTTTTGGGGGGAGCTGGGGACCGAACCCAGGGCCTTGCGCTTGCTAGGCAAGCGCTCTACCACTGAGCTAAATCCCCAACCCTAGGTATTTATGTTTTAAGAATTTTACTGCATTTTCATTTCTTTGGTTTAGTAAGAAATATACACTCAGGGTTAATTTTATTTATTTAAATTTTTGTATTTATTCATTCATATTGGGAGGGTATACAGAAGTCAGTGGACAGCTTGCTGGAGTCAGTTCTCTCCTTGTACGTGTGGGTTCTGGAGAATAAACTCAGATCATCAGACTTGGCAGCTGGTGTCCTTAGACACTGAACCATCTTGCTGGCTGTGTTATTTTGACTTTATACCATGTTCTAAACCAACAATAGAGCACATTCAGTCATTTTCTTGTGGATTCTGAGATTGAACTCCTAGCCAGTGGCACATGGCTGTAGGTTTTCCTGTCAGGAGAACTTCGGTCTCCTTCCCCTCCCTCACACCCCTTTTACCCTTGCTCTTGTTAAGTAAGTTTAAATGTCCTTCTGTCTGTTGTGAGGATGGCTGCTCTCAAAGACTTGTGACAGTCGGGGATGAAGTGATATTCTTGTGCTTATGGTTCTTTTTAAGAGGTTATTAAGTTAAAAAAAAAAAAGGCAGATATTCAGAAGTGAATGCTAGCCATAAGCTGAATTCCTCTTGTTGACTCTTGTATACTGTTTAAATAACAACTGGCATTCAACCATATGTGCCTGATACAATTAATGTTTGTCAGTTCTTTAGCTTTGGTGGGTTTCTCTGGGTAGCCCTGGCTGTCCAAAGCTCGCTGTTAAAACTGACAAGGAAAGTGCATGGATCACTGTGACTCATGCAAAGTTGGATTGCTCATCTCGGGGACGGGGGTGGCGTATTGTCATTAATAATGCAGATGGTGCTTCAGTCACCTTTCTACCTGCCCAAGAGTAGACCTGCGTCAGCTGTGCAGTACAGTAGAATCCAGCCATAAGTTGAGGCAGTTTGAAAACTCACCTCTGTTTTCTATTTGTATGCTTGCTTTCGGCTCGTTCTGGTTTTAATTCTGGGACGGTTCTATAGATTTGCCTTTGATGTCAGGTGAGGGTAAGTGGGATGCTGTTGATGACAAAGACGAATACCACTGCAGCCCGGTTAGGACTGTGACCAGCCGTTTTCATTTGCTCTGTGATGTGAGAAAGGCTGCCCTGTGGGCTTGTGTTGTCTGGGTGGCTGTCTGTGTGACTGCCCCTGTGGGCAGGTGGTTCATCTTAGTCCTGGTTGTGTTTTCACTTCACCATTTGTCTCACATCTTTAAAATCTCAGCTTTTCAAGTAAGTTAAGGGTTGGATGATTAGCTGTAAGAAGTGAATAATTATTGGGGCCCCGTAGTGGTGTTGATTGAGACAATGAGTTAGACAAAGTAGGACAAAGGTCTAGTCACACACTGTGAAGTAAAGTAGCAGTTGGAGCCTGCCAAGGCCATGGATTTGGCTCTAAGGCTGTTGTGTTCTCATTGTTAGGAAAATGTATTTAAGTGATTGTTGAACTTGTGTTAGATGTAAATATAATAAAGCTGTCCATTCTTTTTCACAAGTAACAGACAATTTTTTTTCCTGCCATCACTGTAAATCAAACCCAGGCCTTCACTCATGCCAGGCATACACTGTGCCACTGAGCTGTACCCCTAGCCCCCAAGTTAGGTATTTTCTTTTAAGGTAAAGTTCAATAAATTGGATAAGGGAGTAAGGAACACATAATTTAGAATCATAATTCAGATATATTAAAAATTGGTATAGTGGTGATTTTGTGATACCGGTACCCTATTATTTTTGTCATTATATAACATGTATTTATTAGCATATCATGACTGTTAAAAAATTAACTTGTTTTTATGCATTCCCCATTTAAGCAATGAGGGCGTTAGTTATGCATTGTTAAAGTGATATATTTTGTACTTTGTGTCCTAAATTATTAGAGGAAAATCATTACAAGTGATTCAAGCATAAATTCAATTTAAATTTTTATTTTAAAGATTTATTTAGTGGAAAACATTTTCTAGTGGCAAAACTAGACATTTTTTCTCTAGTTTCCTGTCTGTATTTTCATAAATAAAATGCACTAGTTGGCTGAACTCTTAAAATATTTTTTTCAGTGGAAATTAGAGCAGTCTTATATTTTTTTAAATAAATCAAAGTATCTTGCACATGTATTTGGATTTGATTCAGAATAAAGCTAAGATTGTGGCAAATATTTATATTTACCAATATTCAGTCAATATAATTTTTAAAATAACAAGGACTTGAATAATCTTCTGTAGCACGTTGAAGGAAAATGGAACTGTATTCACAGATACATTCTTATAGTAGTACAATGTATTTTACAAACTGTACCTGTAAAAATGAGTTGTGCAAAGTAACATGATGTTTAGACTTGGGGAACCGGACGTGAAGCTCTGTGCCATTTACTTGGAGCCGTCAGTCAATGGGTTTGACCATCATCTGCACTGCTCTCAAGGAGTAGGACCCGCCTCTGTACTCAGCCCAGAAAATTCCATCCTGGTGCTTGCTTCTGTAATGGCCACCTCTATACCATACACCGTTGAGGTTAGAGTGTGCACAGGCATTGTACCACCAGCCTCCTTTATGAAAGTGGGCGCAGTTTCCTGCAGGAGAAATACAGACAGTGAAGTAAAAGTCCTACCTGTGGCACTTGCAAACTGTCAAGGGTATGTGCTTTGCTCGGAGCAGTGTGAACGACTGACTCCAGCAGGGTTTGTCTTGGTTTTTAGGACTTCTAAGGCAACCTCAATGTTCTTTGGGAAGAACAAGTTCTGGGGAAAGCCAAAATAAAACCAAGCTACACCCACTTGGAAATGAAACTCTGACTAACATTCATATACTAGCTGGACACCTACCATGTCAGAAACCATAGATGCTGGAGACTCAGTGGGGAACTAAAACTTTTACCCTTTGGAGGTTAGGAAACAAAATGTTTTATTAGGTGGTGATAAATATTCTTAGAAAAATGAAACCAAGTAACATTTCTTAGTTCCTGTTTCTGCTGCTGTGATAAAACTGTGAGAAAAGCAACTTAAAGGGCAAGGAGAGGCTAAAGGTTCATTTCAGCTCACAGCTCCAAGCTACCGTTCCTCAGAGCAAGGAAGTCATGGCAGCAAGAGCTTGAGGGATTTGGTGACGTCACACCCATAATCTGGAACACAGAACAATGAAGATGTGATGCTAGTGGCTCAGTTTGCTTTTTGTATTCTTTTTTTTTTTTTTTTCTTTTTTTCGGAGCTGGGGACCGAACCCAGGGCCTTGCGCATGCTAGGCAAGCACTCTACCACTGAGCCAAATCCCCAACCCCGCTTTTTGTATTCTTATACAGGTGAGAGGCCTCTGCCTAAGGAATGATACCACCCCACAGCGGCAGATCTTCCTACCCCAATTAACTTAGTCAAGATAGTCCCCCAAGAACATGCCATAGGCCAACACAACCTACACAATTCCCAGTGAGATTCCCTTCCCAGGTGATTGTGGATTATGTCAAACTGGCAGTAACACTAGCAGCCATATTAGGGAACAGACTGTGGCGGGCATAAGGCCCTTGGGTGGGTGCTGTTGTCCAGGGCAGGTTCTTATGAGATGGCATCATCTTGATAAGGGCTTATGGGACCAAAAGAGGTCAACCACTCAGCTCTATGGTCTAAGAGTGTGTCTTAGATGGGAACAGAGGTTGTGAAATGCAGCACATTTCATAACATAATTCAAGAGTGTATAGACTTTTAAATTTAATCTACTATACTTCTGTCTTTTTAAAAACACGTTTCTGTACTGATAAAGAGATACCTACCATGAATACTGACTAAATTTTGTATTCAGCTATTACCTTACCAAGTAGCATGTTGGGCACTATTTTAACTTAATTCCCATTGGCAAAAGAGGAAGGAGAGAGACAGGACTGGAAACCTACCTTCCCTTTGACTGTGTCCAAAATAACCATTTTGAGATTTGAGAAGCATTTAGTACACTTTAGTAGCTTTGTTCTATTTAATGCACAGAGCTTGTTGACTGTACAGCCTTGTTTGTTTGTTTGTTTACCTGTATACATATCTTTATCTCTGTCCAGCGTGGTGAATTGTTTACCATTATGCCACATCATAGAATCCCCAGCATTCCCCTGGTAAGTCCCCAGGCGCAGTCTGTAGTAGTCACTTTCAGGCTCCAGGCGAAAGCTGCTGTATTCCGCATAGACCTTCTTCTCACTCCAGTCTTCTAATTCAATCATCAGCTTATAATTGTCTTGATTACTAAGCTTGTAGATATTATCCAGTCCAAGCCAGTACTCTCCATCAATGTTTCCAAACCCTTTCTGTTGATAGACACAGAAGCATGAACATATTGGTAAGTTTAGATGGTAAATGTTGTTACTGCTACAAATGAAGTTTAAATACTGAGCAGAGTGAGGGGTGTCCATGCAAGGTGGTGTGACTCCATGGTAGGCGGCCTCATTTCTGTTAGTGCGTTTTGGTTCCACAGTGCCACTTTCTTTTGCTTTGCTTTATTTTAATGCCAGTGTTAGTTTTTGTGGCTTCAAATGCTACAAAGAGTAAAAGCAAAAGACAATAAAATGTATTGATAGTTCCTAAAAATACTGACTGAAATACAGTGTGTTGAGAGCATGTGATACTGTACCCATATTATGCAAACAAAGTGTTTCTAAAATCATGATCATTGTTCAGTCAAAATGATACTGTGTGTGTTAAAACAGGTAATCTTTAATTTTATTATAAGTAAAATAGGGGTTGGGGATTTAGCTCAGCGGTAGAGCGCTTGCCTAGCAAGCACAAGGCCCTGGGTTCGGTCCCCAGCTCAAAAATAAATAAATAAATAAATAAAATAACTATTATAGTAATATTTATAGTTTACCCTGTGAAAGTTGTAAATTACTGTCTGAAACAAATGGACTGAATTATTTTAATAAGTATTTGACATTGGACATTTGCAGCAGAATAGATTTAGTAAACTTCATCTTAACACTGAAAGTTTGTCTTCAAAAAGATTGCAAGAAAGTCACACACACACGAATTTGTAGCAGTTACTTGTTTAGAAATTTCTGGATATATTAACATTTTACCCTTAACTGCCAGAAAAATCTCACCTAAGAATGAGTAAGCACATGGTTACTTCACAGTTTTGAGCACAGAAGTTACCCTCTAGAAAATCTGTTCTCTCCTGTCTGCTGTCCTTAACTGATATGTAAATCTCACTCACAAATTACCACATAAACATCAGAGTTACCAGTAGACCAGTTGTTACTTCCTCACACTGGTATCACATGATCTGGTTCTGTCTGGAAATCTATTGTATTCATACCACTACAGTATATGTCATGATACAACTTAAAGCATGGCTATTAAAATTAATTAGTTCAAGAGAAGGAATCAGTTTTAAAAAGTTGTATAATTTGTTATTGCTTAAATACCACACAAATCATAATAAAAAAAAAAAAAGCACTTGCATTAAAAAGTGGAATTGGGGGACTTGGAGATGGCTCAAAAAAAAAGTGGAGATGGCTCAGTGGTTCTGAGCATTTCCTGGGTTGGGTTCCCAGTACCCACATGGCAGCTCACAGCCAGCTGTAAGTCCAGTTCTAAGGGTTCTGACATCCTGGTGTGCACATGTAAATGCAGGCAAAGCACTCACAAATAAATAGATTTTAAAATTCGAAAATGAAATTAAGTTACCTTTCTAAGTTATCCAGACTCAAAAGAACAATTTAAGGTTATCTTTAGTTTTCTTTTCACATTTTAACTTTGGCTCCTCAACTGGAGAAGAAAATAAACCTTTTGCTAAATGATGAAAATCAAATGGAAAAGTTCTGCTTTCTGCAGTCTCGCTTACTCCTGGGGTGGTCGGTATTGTGAGACCTCTCCGGTCTACCTTCCCCAGGTCTGAACTTGCTCATTTACCTTATAGTTTTCCCAGTTTCTGAAGAAATTGACAGAGCCATCTGTTCTTTTCTGAATAACAGTCCAACCCCCAGGGTCCAGACTGTTCTCACACCATAACTGCACCGGACCGTGGCTGTTTTCGGGTTTAATCATGTAAATCCCACTGGCTGAGTGCCCGGCTTCTTTTGCTTGCTGACAGTCTTTGAATGGTCCTGTAATTTAGATATTGATATGTGAGAAATGTAAGAGATAAGTATTAAATAGTTGTGAAATCAGGCTTCTTACCTTCATTTGCTTCTTTACAGATAACTTCACTTATCTGCTGTGTGCATAATGCTCTATCAAAGCTGAGGAAACTAATTAAAATGATAGTGAAGCTGAAGGGAAGGGAAGGGCGGCATCAGGCCCAGGACTCAAAGTATTAGCTTGTCTCATCTCCCACTCTCCTCTGCTCTGTACACTGCAAACGTGCACTTCTGAAACACCGTGTGTCATGTCAGTTGTTTTTAACAAATGTTTTCTCAAGCCCTGGTCTTTATTCTAGCAATGGCTTAGTCCCTCGTGCTTCAGTTTTCTAAGCTGAAGTTTGTTCTGATCTTTGCTATAGTAGGTACTGAGCTGAATGACTATTCTTACCAGCTTTACTTTTTTCTACATTTTTGCAAAATGCCGTGGGATTGACTTGCTGGTATTTACATAGGTATTTTCCTGGTGCCAGGTTTATAGTGTCTGACTTTTTTATTTCGAGGGAACAAAGTTCCTGTGTTGATGGAAGTGGAGCGCAGCCTAGTAACTTCTGACCGTGTTAAGCCTGTGTTCCCTTTTAGGAGCTCAGTAGTATTCGTCTGTGCACTCACTAATTGCTAAGAAGTTCTGAAATAAAGAAAGTAGAATCCTCTAAATTTAAATAATCTTAACTTTCTCTCATATCTATAAAGAATACATG
The DNA here is from genome assembly GCF_021556685.1 of Rattus norvegicus. NCBI lineage: Eukaryota > Metazoa > Chordata > Mammalia > Rodentia > Muridae > Rattus > Rattus norvegicus. The sequence goes on along the minus strand of NC_141546.1, from coordinate 71,569,477 downwards.
TCAAGCCAGGTGTTACGCCCCCCACTTTTAATCTCAGAACTCAGAGGCTAAGGCCAGATGATTACTGCAAGTGTAAGGTCAGCGTGGGGCATATAGTGAGCTCCAGACAGCCTGGCTGCAGTGGAGACCCTGTCTTAATACTAGAAAGCATGTAGGAATGTTGGTCTCAGTGCCTTCCCAAGAGACTGAATGAGTTATGGCTGAGGGTGATTCTCTCATCAGAGCTGCCCAGTGACCCATGACAGCTTATGCTGTTGCATAGGTAATAGCTAGTTAAGGTCTCCTCCATGCTCACTTCTGCTCCCAGGTAAATTCTGAATCGCTGCGTACTGTCTGCCCTTTTATTTCATAGTATTCGCTGGGCTGTATTGTTAAATTTATTATTCTGTGCAAGAACGTCAAAGACAGCCTGCAGGAGCAGGTTCTCCCCATCAGGTAGGTCCCGGGGATCGATCTCAGGTGTCAAGTTTGGTAGTAGGATCTTACTTCCTGGACATTCTATTTTTAGCCAGCTAAGATGTTTCAACTTCTTAAAAATGACAAAAACATGATGTTAAATCATTTATAGGATCTGATTTGTATACTGTGGGATCTAGAGAAAATATCGTCTCATTCTACGGAACATCCTTACGTTTCATACTACGCCAAGGTTTCAAGATTTTTATTATAAAAGCATACTAAAATTATGACTCAGAAAAAATTTATGCTAAATATAGATCTATTTGAACAAGAGATTTTTAAAGTCATTCATCAAAGATTTTTTACTGAATATTTTAAAATTATGTGTAATTTTTAAGTATCTGAAAATAGTTTAGTCAGTGTTCTTAAAAGAATTTCTTCTGTTCTATAATTTCAGTAGGATGGCTGAAGTTTTAAGAAGTGTTCCATACGTTGTGCTAATAACATAGTGTGGTTCCCATTGGATCTTGCTAAGATAAATTAATTTCATTATGTAAATGTTGTGTCTGTCATTGGAGGAGATGCTTAGGGAATGTGAGCTCTTCCTCCGGGATTGCCCCTTGAGGATGGACGCACTGTGTGTTCCTCCGACTTCATGTCTCCGTGTTATAACTGGGCATCAGGCAAATTTGCTAAGTAAATGAATAAGTCTTTTAATTTTAAATCCAAGGGAATGGAAAGCTATATATAAAAACGGAGTGAGTCAGATTCTCTACTCCATTTTTTTTATTTTCATATATAGCTTTTTCTTTTTTTCTCTTTTCTTTTTTTCCTTTTTTCTTTTTTTCTTTTTTCTTTTTTTTCTTTTTTTCGGAGCTGGGGACCAAAACCACGGCCTTGCGCTTGTTAGGCAAGAGCTCTACCACTGAGCTAAATCCCCAACCCCCTATAGCTTTTTCAAAATTTTAAAATTATCAGTGTCTATCTGTACTATAGATTACTAGTAAAAGCATAACCTGGAAAATGGCATCTTTTAAAAATAACATCACAGGGGCTGGAGAGAGAGCTCAGCACGAACTGCTCTTCCAGAGGTCCTGAATTCAATTCCCAGCAACCACATGGTGGCTCACAACCATCTGTAATGGGATCCGAGGCCCTCTTGTGGTGTGTCTGAAGACAGCTACAGTGTACTCACATACATAAAATAAGTAAATCTTTTTTTAAAGAGGTAACGTTAGATAATTGTGTTTTTGTACTCTCAGTTTCATTGGCTCATTTTCTCTCTTCTGAGATTTCCTTGTATTTGTGTCTATTGTGAAGACCTCCAGAGTAAGTGCTACAAAATAAATATTTTTTAAAATTCTTGTTTTTTTGTATTCCCTAGTTAAAGTTGTTTTTCATTTTGAGATGGGCTCTCACCCTGTAGCCCAGGCTGGCCTGGTACTGGTAGTATAATACAAGCTTTGAAGTCACAGTCACCCGCCTCAGTCCCCAATGCTGGAAGTCCTTTCGCTCTACGTGTTTTGTTTTCCAGAGTTCTCAGTCAAAGTATTCAGAGATTCCCTTTACTATTGAGACAGACTTTGATCTCCAGAACTCCGTGCCTCAGCACCCCGAGTGCTGGGACTGTGGTGTGTGCACTGTGCTTATCTCTGCTCAAAGCTTTCCACACAGTACTTAACAGAACCGCCATCACAGGGACCCTCAGCCCCTCATCTTCACATGCAGAAGCAATGTACTAAATACCTTCAGGACTTTATGTGATCCATACATGCTCATTGAACCGTTTAGGACGGCTAGTTGAAGGTTACAATATAGTCATTTCTGTCACAGAGAAGTAAGACATTACTGAACAGTCACGGTGTGAAGGTTCATACATGAGAGGTAATGGCTGAGTTTAGCCAGTAACATACTTTACACTCGGCTGTGTTACATGCAGCACAAATCATTATTGTGGGGGGGAAAAAACACTGTTACTCATGTCACCCCTTTTCTTTCCCTTAATCACATAAGAATAATTTCACGTTACAGAGCTGTGTCATAGTCAGGCAGAGAAGAATCCTTACGTTGCAGGTAGGATGACAGCTGTAATGTCACATGTGAAGGAGCAGTGGAGAGGAAAGTGAAGTGGCCCCTAGCCCCACCCTCAGGTTTCTCTGCATGTCCTATGATGCCTGACAGGTAAGCAGAATTCACAGGCAGAACTTTTTCTTTGTTGGCCATGAATGGTTTGAGTTCACTTGGGGACTCTCAGATACTAAATTATTTCTGATGGTGGTCATTTTCAGAATGTTTTTGGTTGTATATTGTCAATTAAGAGCCTTTTCTGGAGAGTGGCGAGAAGACTCAGACTAACTTTCCTTCTGTACAGTTACAAGGACTGATTCTGAATGCCAGCATTCACGTAAAAGCTGGACAATGTAAGTTTTCAGCACTGGGTTGGGAGTCAGAGAGAGGAAATCCCAACCAATTTACTCAAATCAGTGAACTTCAAATTTAATGGAAAACCTTCCTATCTCAAAAAAAAAAAGGGCACATGGTGTTGACCTTTGGCCAAGCACAAATGAAAGAATTTTTTTTTAATTTAAAAGAGTTACCTTTTGGGGCTGAGGATTTAGCTCAGTGGTAGAGCGCTTACCTAGGAAGCGCAAGGCCCTGGGTTCGGTCCCCAGCTCCGAAAAAAAGAACCAAAAAAAAAAAAAAAAAAGAGTTACCTTTTTTGAATCTAATGCAGGCTAGACTATTTTCCACATCCAGAGATTGATAAAGAACCTTGAGATTAAGTGGGAGGTGAGAGAAGTGATAAGAAAAGGTTAGTTCTAACACAGCATGGCTAAGCATTCTAATGAGGTTTCAAGCAGAACACATGGTAAGAATGAATTAAGAGCTGAGATAGAACAGGAGTTTGCTGTCTTCCTATCTAAGCTTAGTGAATCAGAGTTGGACCATTGGGAGTTGAGGGGCCTTGTTTAGGCCACATGTGGGCTGCATGCTGAAGTGTGTTTAGTCTTACACAGCTGTTGTACGTTCCTGTGTCTGCAGTATAAATGACAGGATGATGTTTATAGCCTCAGTCATGGGCCTTGCGCTTGCTAGGCAAGTGCTCTACCACTGAGCTAAATATTCCCAACCCCTCTTTTTTTTCTTTTCTATTCTTTTTTCTTTTTTTTTTTTTTTTTTTTTTTTTTTTGGAGCTGAGAACCGAAACCAGGGCCTTGCGCTTACTAGGCAAACTCACTACCACTGAGCTAAATCCCCAACCCCCAGAAACATTTTCTTATTGTTGCTTTCTTTCCTTTTAAAATTTTTGCTCTAGAATTAGAAATAGGTTTTTTTTTTTTATAGAAACTTTTTTCTCTGGATCACATTTAACAAAAATTCTTACAGCTATTAGTACAAACTTATCAGCTTTATTTTTGAAAATTTAAATTTAGCTTGCTGCTTTGCATATTATCAGACAAATTTACCTCTGGTTCAGAAATTTCTTGCTTCAAAGAGTATAGACTCTTTACACTCAGACTTTATCTTGAGTGCAGAACCCTTTTCTTGAATGCAGTAATCTTGAAATAGGATTCATTCATCTCCTATGATACACATTTTAATTCTTCTCTAAAGCAGAAAACTAGTTTTTGTGTGGTGAATTTAACTCTTCCTATTCCTCATATAGATGGAGTTTTTGAGCCAGCTTTTCAGTCCAGCTTAATACCTTCTCTAGGTAGTATGAATCATGTGTCTCTGTCATGCACATAGAGACTCTAGAATGACTACCTACGTGTATAACACTGCAGTGAGCCACTTGGTGCTAGAGCATGTATGAGGACAGTAGCCACCTGTGTCAGAGCATGTGTATGCATAGTAGCGAGCCCTCTCGTCAGAGCCTGTGTGAGTACAGTAGCTGGCTCTGTCAGAGTGAGAGTTGAAGGACTTAGGTTGCTAACTTACCTAATTTTATGATACTCTTGCTGCTCTTAACACTTGTTTTCATGAAGGTCTTTAGATTGACCATGTTAAGAGGCTTTGCGTTATCAAATCATCTAATGTTTCAGCACCAACAGATGAAATGCAGGATCCTTCTGCTGGAAAGACATGTTTTAGAATGCATTTCACTTAGATGGGCCGCGGGTATTTGTAAAGGTGAGATAATTCAGTAAATGTGTGTGTTACAGACAGTAGAGGTATTCGTGGATATAAACACCTACTCTAGGCCTGGGAGGTCAGCAAGGGCATAAGGAGGAAGCCCTTTGCATCATGGATTCATTCGTTTGATTTCATCCTTACCGTTTGAATGGATGGAAGTCCCAGAATTATTAGAAGGGAGTGGATTTCTTTGTTGGAACAAGTGTTTATGAAGGCGGCACATGAAAGGAAAATGAGTCTTTCTTGTAGTGAGAATTCTGGAATTTTGTTTTTTAAAAAAACACAGAACTATTATGAGAATGTTTTCATTTTAAACCCAGGTGTGGGGATGTGAGGCTGCTCTAGCAGAATCACGGCTTTGCCAGCTGCAGACAGTTTCTGCCATTGTGCAACATTTGGAGTTCTGGGAGCGTATATAAATGCTAGGGCCCTGAGAGATGGGGCGCCTAGTTAGTTAGTTGTTGTTGGTGGTCTCAGTTTGTTAAGTACTCATGCACAAAGAAGAAACAAGAAGAGGGAATTAGATATCCTGATATTAGATCAAACTTGCCCCCAAGGAACTCGAGGCCCCTAATCAACAGGAAGTTGTCTAATGATGCCATCACCCCTGTCCCATCCCCGGCTTTAGTCAGGGATCCCTTTCCTTCCTCTCTGTTCCTTTTTCTCTCTTATCTAGTATTAGGGGTTCAAGGGGTGGAAGAACGAAGAACGCACACAGTAGCAAAAGACAACTATACTTTCCTTTTTTTGGAGAAAGTTGATGAGCAGAAGTCTGTCTATGCATACTTTACAAAAGCGGCTCCTTGCCAGTGTATAGAGTGCATTGCAAGGGAGTAACTGTTGGAAGCAGTTAGCAACCAGTTGCACGTTTTCAGTAGGAACCAGTATTTGGTGTCAGGCATGGCTGTGAACACTCAGTACTAACACTGCCATTCCCATTGTAGATAAGGTAAGAGAGGGCACAGGCGCAGCATGGAGTGTGAAACTTGCTCCCTTCCAGCTACTCTTGTGGGCTATCTGGATCTGAATTACTGTTTGGGCTCTGAATGGTAAAAGTGGGGACTTGAGTAGAATTCAGGTGACTCTGTTTATGAAGACAGGTAAGTCTGTCTGAAAGAAATTTGTCTTAAGAATATAATCTTCGGAAAATATACTGATTACCGTGTTTATAAGAGGAAAAAAGAAATGTCTAAAATGTTAACTTTTTATTTCTGCTTCTTAGGCTGTTGAGCATTTTTAAAAAGATGGTTGGTATTTCTGGATTTTTGTTTAAACAAATACACGTTTGTTTTGAAACAGTTTGTCTTGGTAGCCCAAATGACCTCAGTGTTAGGAACTCTGAACTGCCCTCCCAGCCCTTACTGTAGTTAAAGGAATGCACTACCCACGCCTGTGTCCTTTATGTCATGATAATTGTTTCTGTAAGGAAAACGTTGGTAAGAAAATGATTGTTTTAGGGCTTGCTTACTTACTCAAATACAATGAGCACACTATGCCAAACTTGGTTCAGCAGGAATGCAAGCAAACAGATGTCAGTAACTCCAGTATAGTGTGATATAGAAAACAGATAAAAAAGAAAGAGGTAGCCTGGGATTTGGGGAAAGAGTACTGTCTGTCTGATTCTTGGAAGTCTTAGGTGAGCCTAGATCACTCATTTCAGTAGAGGAACCAGTGGCACAGTAAAGAGTCTCTTACACCAGGAGGGGCAGGTAGCCCTTGACATCCTGAGATGTGGGGAGCTCTAAAATACAGAGTCTGGAAGACAACTTGTTCACAGTGGCGATAAGAAGACTGGAGTGTGACTGTATGGAAGCCAGGCGCGGGGGCTGCCACTGATGCACACAGCCTCATGCACTAGTTTCCTAGTGCTGCTTTTACGGTCTCCTTCTGGGCTGCTGAGTCCCCCACCCCTCCCCCACTGTAAGGAAGCAATGCTGTGAAGGGCTCAAGAGAGTGACTGGTGAGACAATGGGTACACATGTGACAGTAGTAAGTGAAGCATAGGACTCGTTCACTGGTTGGTCACCCAGAGGCAAGGCCCAGAGCAAAACAGGGAGAGGAAGGGAGGACACTCAGGATCATTTAGCCTTAGAAAATAGAGTCAAAGGTAGGCTTCGTAAGGTGTTTTGAAGTTGGAAAGGAGGAGGACCTGATTAGACTTGGAGCAGTGTAGGAAGCATACTCTGAGTGGAGATAAGGACATACCATTGCAGGCTTGAGGACAAGGGGGACAAATGTTAAAATGTCTTTTTGAAAAGACAGCAAGAAGGCAAGAGGAATCGGAAAGGGTTCTGAAGGGCGGGGAGGAAGTGGAGCTGGCAGCAGAGCGGGAGGTAGAGTGAGTTCCTTCAGGTAGTCTGTCAGTGGTCATTCTCATTGACAGCAGCCTCTATGGTAAGAACTCGGGTGGCAGAGTCCTTTCTGCCACGGGATGAGGGTGGGGGGTCGGGGGAACTATAAGCACCTAGAAATTTACAGCAGGGAGAAAAGAGATCTTTTATATCAAATCCTAATATTACTTTAGAAAGTGATGTTTTGGTTGAGCGTGACATCAGCACATAAGAACTAGGACGTTCTAAGAGTATTGTCGCATGGATTGTACAGCATGGCAGCTTCGTTCTTCCATTGACCAGGAAACGGTAACTCACCTTCATTGATGAAAGTCACTGCTGGAATCTTGAAAGGGCTTTTTGTGGGAGCTGTTGCCAGATCAGGTGGTGGCATTAAGTCTCTGGGATAACCTGGATCCCTCTGTATCTCATTGCCTGCCAGCAGACCAGGGGTGTCCTGGTGGCTGTTAGGAATGTGTCGTGGTACCACCTGGACAAGAGGGGGAGACACGTGGGGGTCTTGTCGGGAAAATAGCCTCAAGCACTGCTCTTCCAGTACAGTGATCATCACAGACTGGTTATTGACAAGATCAGTCAAGGAAGCATATTTCACCTCTAGCTCCCGGTATCGTGTTGCCATCTTGAGCATTTCTGTGGTGACATTGAGGATTTTGTTTTCCAGCTGGGAAAGTTCGAGTGAGTTATCTCTCTTACGGATGATCTCATGTAGTAGCTGCATATAGAGTTGAGTGACTCTGGAGTTCATGTTCCGGCTCTCCTTTCTCAGCAGCTTCACCTCATTCACAATGTTCCCATCCACATCCACCACCAGCTGCAGGACATCTATCTCTCGTTTCTGCCTAGAGAGCACATCCTTCAGGTTCTCAAGGTCCATCCTGGTGATCATGTCTTTAATAGTGCCCGCATCCTGACCTTTGGTGTTGACACAGATTGGCCCTGTTATTTTCTGTTCGGGTACCAAGAATGTATATGAACATTTCTTTGTTTCCTCTTTACCATCTGTAGCACGGGGATATCTCCTTTGGGTTGTTTTTTTTATTTTGAATTGTCCTCCTTTGCAGTGACCAATGCCCAGTAGGAAGAGTACCACACTTAGGATCCAGACAAAAGTCTTCATTTTGAAGTGAATTCTACCACAGCGTCTTTTGATGTGAAGCAGTAAGTGAAGGGAAAACAAAAAGAATTAATACGAGTTTACATACAAACCAAAATTACATTGAGTTTCTATCTCATCCCTATTAGAATAGCTATTACTAAAAAATATGGCAGATGCTGGCCAGGATGAGTGTGGAGACACATTCTATACACAGGCAGCGGGACTATAAACTAGAACAGTCACTACGGGGGTCCGTGTGGCTCAAACAGGAAGTAGAACCATCGTGCGGCTGAACTGTTCTCCTCTATCTATCTAAAAGGCCCTGAGTCGGCACACTTCAGAGACACGTGCTTACACGTGTTTACTGCAGCACTGTTGACCACGGCCAAGTAATAGCCTAGGTGTCCATCAAGAGAAGAATGAAAAAAATGTCGTACGTATATATGTAATATATACATTTTATATATTCTATATATATACAGTGCCTCAGCCAGAAACAACAGAATCTTGCAGAAAAACAGAATCAAAGTCATCTTACTAAGGAAATAGACCAGACCCAAAAAAGCAAATGTCTTGTATTTTCTCTCTTATACATGGAAACTAGGTTTTCTGTAGACATACATGACACATGACATGAAAACAGGGAATTATGAAAATAGATTATTTGGGGAAAAGACTAGAGTAGAAAATAGAGCATGAACGTGGTCAAGATACATGATATACTTCAACAAAAATACAATAAAACCCAGTGAATATAAAGCTAATAATTTTTAGAGCAGTAATATAAAAAAAAACACCTGTTAGTTATGGTAACATATAGCCAGAAGCCACTTAAGGAGAAAGAGTATGTCTTGGTTTACACTTTTAGAGGGGTAAGAATCTGTTCTGGTGGAGAGGTCTGGCAGCAGTGACAGGAATTGAGACGTCAGACCAGCAAAGACACGGAACTAGACATGAAATGGAGCTCTGAAATCTCCAGCCCAGCACCAGTGATTCTTCCTCCAGCAAGGCCACCAACAGTGCCACCAACTGGGGCCACCTGTTTAAATACACACCTATAGAGGACATTTCTCATTGAGACCACTATAGCATTTAAGGGGAAACTTTTCTAAAAAGGTTTGTATTAGTAAATTAGATTTAGCATGAAGTTGTAAGTTCACTGTTAGGTTTGTATCTCGACATTTGTTTGAAGATTAGACCCTTCTCTTGACACTCTTATAGCTGCCACCTGCCATCTTACATAGTCTCTGTTCCCAGGCTCTCAGGAAATTTGCACGCGTGCCTGTGCTATAAAAGGCACAGTGCAAGACTTATGGGCGCTTTAAGACCCCACTAGGAAGCTCACTGTCTCAGGGCTATGAGAATAGCTCGTGATGTATATCAGATATTAGAGTTTTGTTGGGTTTTTACTGCAGTCTCCACGTGATCTTACTACTCAGGGTTTTAAATTAGAATACTGTAAGATCAGTTAAGTTGGTCGTCTGTAATAAATACTGTGATTTTTTTTTTAACCTACCAAGCCAGACATTTTAGAGCAATAGAAAGTGGAACAGTTTTTATATCATCTGCTTTTGAGACTAGAGACAAGTTTAAGAATGACGGATGTTCACAGTCATTGTGGGTAATTGTGTATCCTAAACTGCAGTCATGTTTATGCTCTAAGTTATAGGTGACTGACTCAGCTGGTGTATTCTGTTAAGAAAATCTAGTGGGTTGTATTTTAGTGAAAAAAGACAAAACCGTAATTTTCAACAAGCATTACCAAATTGGATATAAAGGGCCTTTTTGTACCCATGTGTGCACTAAGGGCCAAAGCCACACTAATATTAGAAACAGGTCTACAACTTTGGTTTCCTGGCCCCAGTTAGTAGCTGTAGCAGCAACAGTTACGCCAGAATGTGTGCTTGGACTGTGCCCTGTGGGCTGGGGCAGGTGAGAAGTCCCTGTTCTTTAGAGTCCGGCACTGGAACTCTTTTCAAGAACCTAGATTTCCTTCTTTCTCTCTAGTCCACTCCCAGGTGAATAGTGCAGTAGACTGGGGAAGTAGACATGGGCAGTGTTCCTGGGCCTACTCAGGTTCACGGGCAAGCTTCCCCAGAGCAGCTCATGCTGTCTGCTGTTTGTAAGGCTAGCAAGGGTGTGTACCCAAGGAGCTTCTCTGAGTGCCCTTTTTACCTCAGCCTTTGTTTCTTGATCCAAGAGGTCGACCCCAAGTTGTGTTTGTGTGGTTCTGACAGCACAGACTAGCACTACTGAGTGCCTGCTGAGTGCTCTGAGGCGTCATTGTCCTCAGTCCTTTACGTGAACATACTGCATCATCCTCACCACAGCTAGGTGAGGCAGGTGATTCTACACTCATCTAACCAGGAAGTGATGCCCTAAAGTGTCTGATCAGTAACCACACAGCTGTTAAAAGGTAGAGACAGAATTTGAACCCAGGTCATCTTCTGGCTGGGTTCATGTTTTTAATTAACTTTCATCATATGGCTCTGCTTTCTAGACTACTTTCTGTTGGGGGTGCATTCTCTGTAGCAGGCTGAAGAAAGAGGCAGCATCACTTTCAAAGGAAACATCCCAGAGGACCAGAAACACTCATAACAGAAGGCACCCTGGCATGGGCTGCTTGTAGCTTTCCCTGGCCTGTTCACTTGTTATGCAAAAGCATGTGCAGGCCATTCTTACATAGTCTAGCCTGTTCTACACCCCTTGTTGCTGCCCATGTGTGCTCGATCAGGTGGCGTTTATGTAATCTGCCTTACAGCATCCCACATGCACACGCACATGTACTTTTCTTAGTGAAACATGGGCTTTCAGCAGCTGTGCAGACTACTGTCGACCTGTGCAGAAAGCCAGGCCCCTTGGCTGGTGTTTCCAGGTTGGTGGAGTGTTCAAGAAGAGAAGTAGTGAAAACAGTGAAGAATGGGAAGAGCTGGGGAGTTACTTGGAGAAATGCCATCATTTACTCAGAGCTTTCTTTGCTGACTGGTGGCAAAGGCACACACGTGAGAACGTTAGCTTCTGTCCTGTGCTGTGCCTTCTGATTCTAGGAAATGCAAACCTGACGAAACATTGTTTATCACAGAACATCTTTTACTCTCCAAGGGTTACCTGTACTAAGACTGATGGCGTGTTTGGAGTCATATTTACAAGGAATTTACCTGTAGTTTTATTAAAATAAACAGAACAGTAAAATAAAATTAAAGCCATTATCCTCTGGGCAAGTACTTATTATTTTTCCTAACTCTCCTTGTATCGTTTTAATAAAAGGACAGAAAGGAAGTGTTAGGGTCACCAAGATTAACAATATGGACTCAGAAAATGTCAGTACTGAAGACTTGACTCAAAATTATCTAAATACTTTCTAGAATGAAATAAGCTTCCAAGACAAGGAAACTTTTACATTAAAACCGTGAGGACTATTTGGGGTTTTGGTCTGTTCTGACTCGAGTCACTCTGGTTGGTAAAATCGATCGTTAGATTTAAGGTGACATTAAGGGCTCCTTATGGTTGCAGTGTTTATTCTGTGCTGCTTCGTTACATCGGCGATGATCTCGTCGTCTCGTAACCTGCAGTTAGGAGACATCTGTAAGTGGTAGACTACATCTACCTCAAGCGAAGAACTGAGTTTTACAATTTATTTACTGTCACATTGTCTAAAAATAATCTCTTATTTAATATTCCCCACATATGTTCAGTTTTAAAAGTGAAAGATCCCATAAATCTGTGTTACCTCATAAAACCTTTCTATTTATGTTATTTTTTCCTAGGTCTCAAGAGAATGTTAAAAATTAGTTTCAGTACACTGAAGTTTGGACTGCGCCTTTGCCTGGTGCCTGTAGAAAAGGAAAAAGTGCGTGTAGTTATGTTCCTATTCTTAGTATTTCTCTCCCCTGTGTGGCCGGCTGTAAGGAGAGTAAACGCCGAGATAGCCAGAGGCAGGGAAGTTAGCTGAGAAGCACTGACTGGCCAGAGGGAAGACCTTCCTGATTGTCTCTGTGTGTAAGGAACTGACCTGAGAATAGCCTGGGAAATGTCCCCAAAATGGACAAATCATTTGTGATTTACACTCACACACACACAAACATGCACGCATGCACACGCACACACGCGCGCGCGCGCACACACACACACACACACACACACACACTCACTCTATTAGATGCCTGTGTAAGGCACGGGAAGATCTGAGGATGAATGAGAGACTGCTTCTCTCATGGCAGCAGCAACAGAGATGACGGTATTTCAAATGGAGTATCACTAGGAATTTTATCAGACTCTGCTGTAAAATGTTTTTAACAGGGCTCACAGTTGAGAGTTTTAATGTTAACCAAAGTTAAAAAACCAAAGTTTTGAACATTACTATTATTTGTTGTATTGAAAACTCCTATCACTAAAGAGTAGAAGTCAGGGAATCCTCCCATGGCTTGCTCAACAGGCTTGCTGTGTTGTGTTAAAGCTTCCTGTTGGTGAGTAGTAATTTCATAATCCTCATATCAGCAGAGCCGGCCCTGTAGAGTGTTGAGGGCTTGCTCCTTCCTCTAAGGGGCAGTTATTTTAAAACAGGCTTTTGGCCTTGCCAGTTTTTCTTCAATACTGACATTTTCTGAATTCATATGGTTAATCCTGGTGACCCTGATACTTCTCAATCCTGACCTTGAAGGAGATCTTAATATTGTTTGTGTCAGTATTATTTTTCCAGGTAATTGCCAGTTTTAATCTGTTGCCAAAATAAAATTTCTGCTGTAGGAAACTCTTTAAAATGATTAACCCTAACATGGGATACCACAGATTAACTTAGAGTCTCAGAAGAGTTTTGTTGGGTTGTAACTGAGATTTTGTTGCAAGCGTTCAGCTGAGCAGCTCTTAGCTTTGTTTTGTTGCCATACTTTGAAAATCGCAGTAGATGTGTACGTCTTTCCACACACACCATCATTCAGAAGAGAAACTCACCGAGCTCACAGTTGTTCTTTATCCTACATCCTCACACCGTATGAGCCTTAGGTAGTTTTTAATGAGTTACTTGTAAAACTTTAATGTCACTAAAGCATTTGTTTTTAGAACCCAGCATGAATGTCTCAATTTATAGTCACATACTAGCTTGAACCTCAAATAACACGGTAACCATCATGAATCACTTCATGGCTATTTTTACAGAAGGATGCAAAACAAAACCTTCAGATACAAATCAACATCTTCTAAAGTTCCCTGGGAACTCTCATACTTTCTAGTACTAAGAACAATGATGCATTTGACATAGAATTTTGAATAAATCTAAGGGAAATATTAAAATACCTTTGGTGTTGAAAAAAGCGTGTCCGTGAGCTTGCGTCCTTGCCGAGCTCTCTGAGATCAGTGTGGAAGTTTGTTCGTCTCTGACTTCAGTGGTAACTGCATTTTTGTTCTGACCGGTGAATCCAGGCAGTAAGGAACGTCTCTTTGCAACACCGATTGACTGAATTGTTGGGCCACCTATGTAATTTGTGACTGTGGACTTTCTCTAATGCAGCCGAGAAGGCATTGTGCCTGTGCTGTCTGCTGCGTGGGGAAAGGCAGTGACCCGCTGCAGCCGACAGACTGTCCACACAGTCCAGAGTGATTCCCTCTCGTTCTCAGAAGACTCTAGTTCAGCCCACATATTACGTCATTAGAAGAGTGCTGGAGCCAGGAGGGGGTGGGACCCTCCTCCTTAGGATTTCCTCTCTGTGGCCCTAAGTGGGGTTGGGGGAGCTGGATCAGCGGGAGGTTGAATAGCTCTGAACAAGGAGAGATTGTGTGCAGGTTGAAGGAAGGGCACCATCTGGAAACAGACTATCGTAGTTCAGCAGGCAATTATAAAATAAACATTTTAGTCTGCCTGCCACAGAGCCTTTGCCTTAGAGGGGGAAAAAGAGAATTCCACTTTAGAAGTAGCTGCAGGCTGTAAGGAGATGGACTTTCCCCGGAAGCAGCCACCAAACAGTGCTGGTCTGACAGCCTCCCGGAACACTTAAAATTATAAGGAATTGTGTAATGTTTCTTAAGAGAAAGTTGCTTTTATAACTTGGCCTTTAATCCCAGCACTCAGAAAGCAGAGGCAGTCAAATCCCTATGAATTTGAGGCCAGCCTAGAATACACAGTGAGCTCCAGTCCAGCCAGAACTAGTAAATGAGACGCTGACTCCTGACTCAAGAAGCACACACACACACACACACACACACACACACACACACAAGTTGTGTGTGTGTGTACACAACTTGTCTTTATATGTAATCACCTAAAACAAGTGAAACTGGTAAATCTAGTGAAAAAATCCCAAATTCTGTATTATGTAATTAATATTTTTTCTGATCTTAAGCTCTGAGATAAGTAATACTTGCCTATAAAGTTACGCCTGTTCCTCACTGTTGCTGTGAAGAAGCACCATGACCAAGACTACTTTGGAAGGAAAGGGTTTGTGTGGCTCACGCTTCCACACCACTGTCCATCATCAAAGGAAGTCCGGGCAGGAACCTGGAGGCAGGAGCTGAGGCAGAGGCCATGGAGGATGCTGCTTACTGGCTTGCTCAGCCTGCTTTCATAGCACCCAGGACCCAGCCCATGGGTGACTGGGCTCTCTCACATCAGTCACTAATTAAGAAAATGTCCTATGGGCTTGCCTGCAGCTGGATCTCATGGAGGCATTTTCTCAATTGAGGCTTCTCCTCTAGCTTGTGTTAAGTTGACAGTAAGCTTGCCAGCACAATGCCACTTGTCAAAATGATGTCATTAGTTGGTTGTTATCATTTAAAAACAAACACAACCCTGAATTAATGGGGGGGAAAAAAGATCCAAAGATCTTTACTCCCCGTTGACTGTGCACTTCAGATGGGTCACCACCTCTTCTGGCCCAGCATTTTCTGCTGTGAAAATAAGTTCCGAAGAGCAAAAGAGTACGGGTTAAATAACTATGACTTTTCATGAAACAAGAAATATTTAGTAATTCAATAGCTAAGGAAACCCAAATTTCAGCATCTCCAATAGCTGGGCTGAGTGCTCAGTGATAAGTAGTGTTGGAGTTTTTAACCCTTACCCTAGAGCATCGTGGTAAGTCAGTCAGTCTTCCTGACTTAGGTAGTTGCTGAACGATGCTTCTGAATGAGCCCCTGGGGCTCCTCCTACGACACATGCTGTGTGCTTTGCCTCCTTACTGCTCCAGCTAGTCCCGTTGTCCTGTAGGACTGCAGACTAGCACATTCACATCTTACTCACTTGGCAAGGTCGTTAACCGCCTTCATAGAAGCACTTCTTAGAACTCCTCTGGCATATTTAAATATCTATAATGGGCTGCAAACTATAAATAATAAATAAGTAAACTAGAACCTAACAGAAAAATGCTGATGACTACTGCTGGTCACTGTGTCAGCAGCGCCTCACTGTGGCCATGGGGGACTATGAGGCTGTACTGTTGCCGTCTATTTTTGTGTTTTGTTTTGTTTTGTTCTTTTAGAGAAAGCAAGTGATCAGTTTCCCAGGACCCTTTTCAGATTTTCATGGGGACAGATAAGATGGTAGCTTCTAACCCCTGGTTTGTGTTCACAGTTGCCGAGTGGGGTTTCGTTGACTACTACATCTCAGATTGAGTGAGATGGGAGATGGTTCCTCTGAACCTTGTAGTTTGGGAATTACTTAGCTTTCTAACTCGAACAATTTCTACTATTAACCAACATTTTTAAAAAATTGGAGTGACAGAATTTAGAAACACATAATACTTGATTTGACTTGTTTCATGGAGATCAGTTCTGTGCAAAATCCTGAAAAGCAGAACTAAGGAAATCTAGAGAACGTGCTATAGAGCGAGGTGGATGACAGGCTGCGGAGAACATTAAAAGGAGCTTCAGAGGACGAGGAGATCGGAAAGCTGAAACTAGGAACAGTCAAGGAGAGTGAGGTAATTACACTGCTGCAAAGAGGGTGGAGACTTAGCTCAGTGGTGAGTGTTTGCCTAGCGTGCAAAGACCCGGTCCGACCGAACACTGCAGAGATGGCAAGGCCAAAAGAGAAGCTGCTGCAGTGGTTAGGTGGTAGGTGAAGGCCAGCGGATGCTTACAGTGTTCCAATGAGGAGTCGTGAATTGTGACATTGACTAAAGATAGTTCTCAGTACTGTGATGTAGGGACTTTGTTTGCTAATGCTAAGACATCTGAATTTAATGGCAAATATACCTAAGAATGTATCTTGATTATACTTTATTTCAACATTGTTTTCATCCTTTTGTGTATTGGTATGTAAAAGTGCACATCATGATCCAAGTGCAAGTCAGAACAGTGAACTCTAGGCGCTGAGACACTGCACTGTTTTATACAGTTAGGAGTGAGAGGGAACCACGGATGGCTGACTAAGGTTTAGCATAACTGAGAAAGTAACATCAGAAGACTCACGATGTCATGATGCAACCTCTCAGAAGCTGTAGAGTGCACCGGCGGTGCCCTAGCATAAGAATGTGCAGCTACTGTCCATCGGGCTGGTCCTGTGCCTCGAAAGCCACTGGGAGCTGGTGGCAGA
The DNA here is from genome assembly GCF_021556685.1 of Rattus norvegicus. Classification (NCBI taxonomy): domain Eukaryota; kingdom Metazoa; phylum Chordata; class Mammalia; order Rodentia; family Muridae; genus Rattus; species Rattus norvegicus. The sequence continues at coordinate 71,552,973 of NC_141546.1, read as the reverse complement.
GCAAAGGTGAATGCTTGCCCATGTGCGGTAAACCCCAGTGCCCTGTGACGAGCAGCCAGGGTTTGTGGCTGACGTGTGCTTTGGGAGTCGGCTTGCCTATCACTCAGCATTCCCGTCTTAGGGCTCCTGCTGCTTGGACCTTAACAAAGAAGGCATGATCTGGAGATGTATGTATTTTGCATGCAGTGAAAGGAATGCCTTTTGAAACAAGATCAGGTAGAGCAGAGCTCCTAACCCACTGGGAACAGCTTGACTATGGAAGACAGTTTACATCTTCTCAGGAGTTGTTCACAATTTCTCCAGTAATTCTCTAGGTGTGGCATGCTGTTGCCACAGAGTTTTGGATAAAGAAACAGACTCAAGCCAGCTGGGGTGGCACATCTTAGTCTCAGTAGTTTGGAGGCAGATGAGTTCGAGGACACCTGGCTTACATAACAGGTTCTAGGCCAGCGAGAGCTACTTGGATCCTATCTCAAATGAGAGGAAAAAGAGACTCAAATTCAGATATATATACCGTAGCAAATAATCTGTCTTATACTGATTAAAAAGACTCATGATATAGATAATGTGCACTTAAAAATAAACTTTGTTCTTTACAAATTTTACCTTTTTATGGTTAATACCAGTAAACATAGTTCTTAAATATCTTTTAATTTTTGTATATAAAATACTTTTAGCATTCCTAAGTTACTTGTTTTTCAGACAACATCATTATTACCATTTTAAATTGCACAGATACTGAGTCCTGGACTCAGGACAAACCACATACATACAAGGTAATGTGCCAAATGCAGTGTTAGGTGAGGAATTAGAGTACAGTGCTGTGTAGGATCAACTATGTATAACATAGGCTGTCAATCATCCTGTTAGAGAAAGCTGCAGAGACTGCATGTGGACCCTGCTTTCTCAGTGATGGCACTGGGAAACATGTCTCATGAACCTAACAGAGTGGAAAGGCTAGGCTGCCTTTAGGAAGTAGTGATGGGCCTTGTTTTACCGGTGTTATGGTAATTCCAAGAATGCTGAAGCTTTTTTGGCCACTTAATGATCATAAATGCTATCTGAGTTGTTTTTCTTTTTAATCTCTGAACAGGGGAATACAAATTTCTAATCTCAAGGGCCTAAGAAGAAAAGAACTGTACCTCTATCATTCTGAGTATAAATTGTCAAGTTGGTAGTTCTCTGCCGTTACTTTCGGTGAGAATGCTGGGTAATGCAGGCTCACTCTTGCCCAGAGAGAATGTCAGCAGCGTGTAGACATGCATTCAGTACCTAGATTTGAGTGCTATTTCTAGTTCCTGGTACATTTGACACAATAATCTAAGTGGTAGTGCCTTAAATTCTGTGTCGTTCATGAGACGTTAAATTACTAGCCTTGATAAGATTGTGATACCCAGCTGATAGTATAGAAAGAGAGTTTGTGTGCATTGAGCTGGTTTATACAATTGGTTTTAACTTGGGACAGTCAGTGACAGAGGTGATGGCTGTGCAAGATGGTACAGGCTGCACTAGATGTGACCACCAGGGCTGACCTTCCAGTTGGGAGTGCACGACTTGTGTCTGCCTGAGTGGTTCACAAGCTAACTCAAGACAGTAACAGAAAAGAAAAACCAAACCAAAGACAGTTTCTCCCAGTGACCTAAAAATAGCTCTGATTTGGGTTGGGATGGCAGAGTGAACCCTCTGACACCAGGAGCTGTGGTTCTATTGAGGCTAATTGTTTGTCTCAGGCATTTGCAGTCTCGAGTTTGTCTCAGGTGTTTTGTTTTTTCATGTTTCTAATATTTTGAGAACTTAGGAGGTGCTTCCTTACAGGAGAGCCAGGGCCTTCTCACTATTTCCTCATGCCTACGGAAACAATAACCACATAAACCCAGCAATACCATTGGCAGATACTGTAAAATGTTTTTCATATTTATTTGATCTTACAATCTTGCGTTTTAGTTGAGGGCTAGACGACCACTGTTCATATATCTTCACATAAGAAAACCTTTGTAACATCACTTTAAAGAAGAAAACAGCTTTGCAGTTACCAGAGTCAGCTGTTGGAAACGTAGACTAAATGTAAATCTATTCGCTAATGATTCACATTGTTACATATTTGCTTATAGAAATCTCAGAAATGTTATTTCAGTAGTATTGTTCTCCTTTTACAGATACAGAGTGATAGATACAGTAATCTATGTAATATGTAATAGATTCAGTACTGGTGTAGTCATTACCTACTTCTCAAGTGACTTCCAACCTTACAGATTGGAACCTCAGCTAGTTTATAACTGCCACATTTACAGAGAAACTTCTGGGCAAAGAATACTGGCGCTGTGTTATGAATAGCGTTCATGTATCATATTTGGGAAGAGTTGTCAAACTTAGGGAAAGAAGGCATGGTCTGTAGACTCAGGGAAGTTCTTTAGATAAAATAAAAACTGGAAAATGGGTAATGCTTGACTACAAGTAAATACTGAGTGTCAGAGATTAAAATGGCCTTCTCTGCCTCTTTGCCTATTGATGTGGACTTTAATTGCAGTCCCAGTCTTTACTTGAAAACAACATGGAGAGACCTGACAAGGACCTTGGGTTTGTATGGTCTGACCCCAACTCTAGAGATCTCAACCCCAAGAGATCATGTTCTATTAATAATGCACTGTAAAGAAAACATACTGGGAAACACACAGGTTGAGTTTCCTTCCCTCTTGTTTACTTGAAGTCGCCTGTCTGGCTTCCGTTGCAGGTATCTATTTGTCTGACTTGACCTACATTGACTCAGCGTACCCGTCCACAGGCAGCATTCTAGAAAATGAGCAAAGATCAAATTTGATGAATAACATTCTTCGAATAATTTCTGACTTACAGCAGTCCTGTGAATATGGTGAGTTAATTTCAGTTTTGGTACCACATGGCCTTAGCTACCTTCAGTGACATTTCTCTCGAGTTTTCAGCTACTCTGTGCTTTCCTTGAATAATGGTTTATCATCTTTTATCTAGATATTCCCATGTTGCCTCATGTCCAAAAATACCTGAACTCTGTTCAGTATATAGAAGAACTACAAAAGTTTGTGGAGGACGATAATTACAAGTAGGTTCTTCTTCAGATTTGCATCCTTTGTCCTTTGAATCCTTTCATCTGACGCTTAGTCATCTAAGTGTGGAGTCTACTCTAGTGCCAGCCAGTGAGCCATTAACGGTTGCAGCAGTAATCACATGGGTTTCTTTTAATCACTTGATACAACTGAACCAGTTTACAAACTTCAGCTGTTTTTTTCTTTTTTTCTTTTAATTTAAAAATAGTGGAGCTTTTGAGCCAGCTGGTGCTCAGCAGGTAAACACGCTTGAGGGCAAGCCTGATCGTCTGCAATTGATTCCATGTCCCACGGGGTGAAAGGTCAGAATCGGCCTGCACAGGTTACCCTCCCTCAAAAAACAAATAAACTTTAAACACATTTTAACATTCTTAAGTTGTGGAGAACAGACATTCAAAATTGGGGGTTTTGTTTTTTGGGTTTTGGGGGGTTTGGTGTTTTGTTTTTTTCTTATAACAGAATGGAACTGTTTTCCTAAGGAAATTTTTATTTTTCTAAGCAGAAAAAAATTATGCCATTTACAAAATACAAAAAAAAATTCCTTCTTAGAGGGTTATTTTTAGGCACATCTTTGAAAGTGTTTCCATGGGGTTGGGGATTTAGCTCAGTGGTAGAGCGCTTGCTTAGGAAGCGCAAGGCCCTGGGTTCGGTCCCAGCTCCGAAAAAAAGAACCAAAAAAAAAAAAAAAAAGAGTTTCCATGATTTGAGGGTCTACTGAGACTTTTTGTCTCTGAGTTGCTGAGGTACCGTGGTAGGACCATATTTAATCTGTAACACAAGGTCCTTTAGGAGGAACCCTTAGGCTGGTAACCATTTCCGCAGCCTTCACATCACAGCTGCCGGGAGAGAGGGCGATGCCTCTTGTTTTCCTTTTGGTTTCATTTGTTGATTTTTTTTTCTTTCTCCCTTCATCTGCGTATTGTTTTTTGGAAAGTTGTAAGGTGTTTTCTTCTGGTATTAAATATATGAAGCTCTTAAAATACTTTTAATGCACCTAAAATTGTATTGCTTAAAACCTTTATTACCATTTTCTTCCCCATATCATATAACTAACACTTTAAATTTCTCCCTTAACTTTTACATAAAATGTTTATAATAACTCACTTGAACATAATAAGAGGTCAGGTTGGCTTTTTAAGGCTGAAGGTTCATAGACCTCCTGCCTGTGTTGTAACTGTTTTGAGTTTGATGGTCTGGGTCTTAATCCTTACCCTGTTTTCCTGTGCATCTAGTTACTAAGGTAGAATTTATATTTGATAAACACATTTTGTCTAGGGAAATGAGATCAATTATCTTGATGTCCTGAAAATTCAAGATACAAGTATTTATTACTCTCTCTCTTCTGGCCAGAGAAGCTGACTGATGTACAAAGAGTTAAAGTATTGTTAAAAGAATAGGCCAAGCTAACTGTACACAGTTACAGAGAGGGGGAAACTTTACTAACTGTAGCAAGATTGCGATAGAGTTTTGATTTGTTTAATTAAAGCTAGTTGTTTTGTTTTTGAGACAGGGTCTGTCTACTAGTTCTAGCTGTCCTGGAACTCACCGTGTAGACCAGACTGGCCTTGAACTCAGAGGTCCACCTGCCTTTACCTTCTTAGTGTTGGGATCAAAGGCACTGGTGTAAATCTAATTTCATTTTCCTGAAGGACATAGATGTAGGTAGACCAGATATTTCCAGAATGACATGCGACAACCTTCATTTTTATAGGCAGGCAGGTGCATCGTACTGACTTGGTTTTCCTCAGTAGTCAGAACCAGAGCAACCTTAGCTGGTATAGAGCAAACTTTTGCCAGTTACCAAGCTAGTCGCTTAGATTAAAGAAGCAAGGAGATAGTGTACTTGTCCCCAAAGAACTCAGTCTGGTACATGACACATGCCTAGTACCGGTGGAGGTCAGAAGAGCCTTAGATGGTAGTGCATCTCCATGTGAGTGCTGGGACTCTAGCCTGGCTCCTCTGGAAATCAGCCAGTGTTTTTAACCACTGAGCCGTCTCTGCCCTCTTCATGTGGTCTTCGTGGTGGGTGAAAAGAAAGTAAGAAACATTTAACTAATAGAAATGGCATTTATCCAAAGGCCTCTCTCTGTTAGGCAACTTCATTTACTATGGCCAGCATAACTGTTACAGACAACATCTGTGACTTCCAACCAGGTTGAAAAAAACCTTCATTTAGTACCTAGTTTTAGTACAGAACAGGTTTCTTCTTGTTTGTAACTTGGCTTCACTCTTAGGAGAAGGAGGTTTGGTACTATTGATACCTGAGGTAGCAGCCGGTCGCTGCCGTGCTTTCATACTGGTCAGTGTTCTAGCTAATCACTGGAATGTAGCCAGCTCCTCTTCTGTTCTGTCCTGCAAGGGTGCAGTGCTAGGAAGAGCAGGCAGGCTGTGTGCTCAACAGAACGAGTGTGCCGGGGGTGCTGTCTGCTAAGTCATTCCCTAAACTGTCAACCACTGAGCCATCTCTCCAGCTACCTATTGAGTTTTTTGTAAGAAAATGTGACTTTGATATTTTTCCATTACTCATTGTTTCTTATGTTTTGCTCTTCTGGAATGTAGGCTCTCCTTAAAGATAGAACCAGGAGCGAGTACACCGCGCTCAGCTGCCTCCAGGGAAGATCTGGCAGGTTAGTGCATAACTGTTGGTCGGTGCACAATTGTTGGGGAGTGAGCTTCCAAAGTGGGTCCATTATCAATGGTAGACCAGGGAACCTGATCCCAGAGGACAAAACTACACTGTAGAGTAAGTGAAGACTTTGCACGGCTTACACTGCTACAAAAAAGTACCTTTTAAAAATTGTCAGTATAGGGGTTGGGGATTTAGCTCAGTGGTAGAGCGCTCGCTAGAAGGCCCTGGGTTCGGTTCCCAGCTCTGAAAAAAAAAGAAGAAAAAATTGTCAGTATAAACCTTCAGCTAAGCTTCTTAGTACAGATTCTAAAAGTACTTGAAGGCCTGGTTGGTCGCTGGAGGATAAGCTACGCGACAGCGTCTACGTGACAGCGTCTAGATGAAGTGCACTGTGAGCAGGCAGAAGTAACTTGGTCTGTGCCTCTCAAACATGCTTCTCATTCCTTTGCTTGTTTGTGTCTTTTTTTAATGGTTTATTTTATGTATATGAGTACACACCAGAAGAGGGCATCTGATCCCATTACAGATGGTTGTGAGCCACCATTTGGTTGCTGGGAATTGAACTCAGGACCTTTGGAAGAGCAGCCAGTGCTCAATAACCTCTGAGCCATCCCTCCAGCCCTACTTGTTTGTTTCTTAAGACAGGCTCTTACTGTATGGTTTGTGCTAGCCCCTAGCTCACCATCCTCCTGTCTCAGCCTTCCCATTGTGGGATTATAAGTGCACACTTCCATGCCCACTTTTTTTAGACATACTGTCACTCACTGTATAGCCCTGGCTGTCCTGGAACTCCCAGAAATTCACCTGCCACTGGCCGCTGTCTCTCGAGTGCTGAGACTAAGGGTGTGTGCCCATTAAGGAGGAATTTTGAAAGCTATACACTGTGAGGTGTTTGTTATTCACATAAATCAATTCCAGTGTCAGACAATGTAGATGATCTCTAACTTGAGCACTTGACTTAGCTTACACATTTCTTTAAGTGAAACTCAAAGCTATGTATAAAAAAGCCTGGTATCAAATTGAAACCACTGAATCTAGGATTCAGAAGACCTAGGTATTTAGTCTAGATTTTGTTTTTGAATTAAGAGACTAACCCTATCACTTTTTCTTCTATATAAAGTAGGGAATTATTTATACTGCCTTTGTTTAATATACATAAGAGAGATAAAAAATTTTGTATAGTCGGATATTTGTTTTAGTACTTGGAAAATAAGTATTTCTTCAAGTCAATTAAATCGAACTAACAGGATCTGAAACTTAGGCACAGTTTTATTATGAGAGAGGTTTTGTTTTTGTTTTTAAGGATCCTTAGAAAGCTTGTGATGATTTTTCTCTGTCTTCTCTAAGGTCCTGACGTAGGAGCCTCGCCACAAGGCGGGAGGAAGAGCAGTGCTGCCGAGGGAGCCTTACTGCCACAGACGCCCCCGTCCCCTCGGCACCTCATTCCACATGGACACAGGAAGTGCCATAGCTTGGGTTACAAGTCAGCAGTTTTTTAAGTTGTTTATAGATGGATTTATTTTATTACTCTGTTAGTAAAACATGCTTCTGTATTCCGTTTACTTTAGAAGTTAGGTGCTTGTGTGATTGCTCTTGTTAATGGTAGCAATCTTCAGAGTCAGTAAAAAACTGCCTTGTTTTCCTAAAGGGATTATTTTTCCTTACACCTGATTTTGGAATTGAGTGTTCTTAGCAATGTCCATATTTGAGGAAGATAAATTAGGAGTTTAGAGAGCTGTAGTAATAATACACTGAAAGTTTCTTGTTAAAACTTTAACCTTTTATCAAGAGCTATAATTGTCATAACAAATACAAATAATAAATTAAGCTATAAAAATCTGTTTATATTCATATTATATATATATATATATATGTAAATGCAGTTCTTAGTATCATTAGGTCTGCACTATGGATTCCTCAAGGAGGTATGCATACTCTCGGCGGACATGGTCCTGTTCCAAAACAAACTCTGGAAACAGTTTTGATTGTCTTCTGTATCCTGAACTAGAAACCTAGGAAGTTATAAAGAATGTTTCTCTTGTTTCTAGTTTCATTCATAAGATGAACACAGCAGAATTTAAGAGTGCAACGTTCCCAAATGCAGGGCCACGGCACCTGCTGGATGATAGCGTCATGGAGCCACACGCACCATCACGAGGCCAAGCCGAGAGCTCTACACTTTCCAGTGGGATATCCATAGGTGAGACACTCAATGGGGCTTCCAGCTGCTGCCCAGTAAAGAGTGAACAAGAAAAATAAAACAAAACCAAAGGAGCTCAGTGCAAAAACATTAACTCTAGCACAGTGGCTCTCAACCTTCCTAATGTGACCTTTAGTACAGTTCCTCATCACAGTAATCCTCCATTGTATATATTTTTGTTGCTATTCCCTAACTGTAATTTTGCTACTGTTATGAATCTTAATGTAGATATCTGATCTGTGACCCCTGCAAAGGGTCGTTAGACACCCTCATCAAAAAGGTGAGACCCACAGATTGAGAATCACTGCCCTAGTATAAGCACACACAAAAATGGTTAAAAACAAAGGTACAATTAAATATAGGGTGGTGGTAAATAGTGATAATTATTTGAAAACTGTTACTAGTTTTAGCTCCGATGAGAAGACTTTTAAGGACTTTGAGAAAAGACTGTAGACTCCTTTAATTGGTTGGTTAGCTGTATGCAGTTTGGATATGGAAGTGAAGAAAAGAAGGAGTCAAGTGGGAATCCAAGTCACTTGGATTAAGCAGCCAGTTGGCTGGTGGTGATCTTACCACACGGGACTGAGAGAACCAATGCTGACTGCCGGCATACATATTGAAAGGGCAGATGAATTTTGCAAGTTGAGAATTTTATTTTGAAATTATTCTGTCGTTTATAGAGACATCAGGTCACTGGATATGTGAATCTGGAGCTCACTTTGGGTAGTGTCAGGCCTGCAGCTATGTAAAGAACAGCAGTCTCTCAGACTGTAAGACTTGTTTACTTGACTCAGATGTAGTATAACAAGTAAGGATGTCCTCACATACAGAAGTTTATAGAAGTTACTTTGAATAGGTGATGGACTAACAAAGGTAGCTGTGAAGGAGAGAAACCAGATGTGCTATTACCGAAGACGGAGTTGTTGGTGCGTGTGTGTGCGTGTGTGCGTGCGGGGGTGAGGCTGTCCTGGGGTGTCCTCCTCTGTGGTTCTTTACCTAAGTTTTGAGGTAGACTCTTTGACTGAACCCGGAACACACTGGCAGCAAACCCTCGGGATCCTCCTGCCTCTTCCTGCTGGTGCTGGGATTACAGGCGTGTGTCGCTCTGCTGACCTGAGTCCTAGGGCTCCAAACGTGGGTTTTCATGCTTGGACAGCAAGTACCTTCCCACTGAGCCATTTCCCCAGTGCAGAAGAGGGAAATTCTACACGTCAGTATGTGGTGTGACACAGAGCTCAGACGTTCTGTTAGTAAGTTTCCTCAGATACCTGAGATGAGCTTTCAGCTGTGATTTTTGAGCCTGCAGCCAGGGAGCCTGTCTTGGTGGAAGCATGCAACAGAGTAAAACCATTCACCTTGAGTTGGAAACGGACAGAGCATGGGCTGGGGTCCTCAGGCCCGCTCTAGAACAGTGCCCTCAGCGCCCCAGCACCCGCCAAGAGGGCCAAGCCTTTAAACAGCATGGCCCTCTGCAGGATAGCCTAGGTCCACACTGTAGCAGATTGGCGCAGCAGTAATCCCAGCACGTTGGAGGGGCTCAATTTGAAGGATAATCTAAGGTATACAGCCAGATTCTTATCTTGGGGTCAGGGGGAGGCAGGCAGTAAAAGATGAAAATGAAAAATTAACCATGTTCACGTGCAACATTGGTAACCGTAAATGAGCATTTTGTGGTAGAACCATAGGTGCGAAGTCCTGAGCAGACAATTTGGTTTAAGGTCTTCTGCTGGTGGTTTATTGTTGTTCTTGTTTGTAATAATTTTTGTAAAAAGTTTGCAAATTAAAAAAAAAAAACAGACCCAAAGTCTATATATCCCAGTGGAATAGCTATTCCAAGCTGTAGAACCTCACACTAAAGTTTACATTTTTTCTGTCACTATTTTTATGCACTTATTCACCATCAAAAAAGAGAAGGAAAACCCATGATAGAGTTGAATGTCTTCTTTCTTGTTTTCTACATGTTACATGTACCCACATGTATATTTTTACATATTAACATACATATAGGCTAGGGTTCACATAGGAGGGAGAAGATACAGGGTTTGTTTACTTTTTTTTCTTTATGAGATTAAATGGCCTCAGTATTACACATTCTAGGTCTGGCCATTCTCCTGAAAACTTGGTAGTTAATTGTATATATGTGCTAGATTTTCATTGTCGGTTCATCTGTTGATTAATAGGTTGGTTCCATGTCCTTGTTGTCATGAATAAAGCATCAGTAAACGGGGGTACAGATGCCTCTGTGGTAGGATGTGGCATTCTCTGGGTATATGCCCAGGAGTGCAGTAGCTGGGTCATACCCAAACAGCTGTCCACAGTGGCTATAACTTGTAACCCCACCAGCAATGAATGAGGGCTCGCACATCCTCTCCAGCATTCTGCTGGCTGAGGGGATCTCGAAGTTTTAATCTGAGGAGAGGCTTTTGGTTACAGCTTCAATCTCCTTGCTTGTAATAGGTATGTGAGTTGTTTATATCTTCTGAGTTTAGTTTTGGTAGATTGTAGGCATTTAGAAATTCTAAGTTTCTCTGCTTTTTACAGAGTATAAATCTCCAATAATGTTTGTTATATGTTGTAATGAAACCTTTGAGCTCTAATTTTGTTAATTTATGTGTTTAACCTCCTTCAAATTGCCTGTCAATCTCACTGTTCTCAAAGAACCAACTGATTTTGTTTATTGCTCCCTTAACCTATTTCATTAATTTTTTTCTTTATCCTTTATTGCCATTTACTGTGTTTGGGGTTGGCTGCTTGTCATTGAGAGCCTTGGCGCTTTTTGTTAACTCTTTTCTAATGATTTATTTTTTCTTTTCTTTTTTATGTGCATTGGTGTTTTACTTACATGTATGTCTGTGAGGGTCTCAGATCCCCTGAAACTGGAGATACAGATAGTTTTAAACTGCCATGTGGATGCTTGGAATTAAACCTGAAAGAATAGTCAATGCTATTAACTGCTGCGCCATCTCTCCAGCCCTACCTCTTAGAGTTTTTAATACGAGCACTTAATAGCTATCAGTTTTCCTTTTGGGACTGCCTTGGCTGCATCTCAGAGGTTCTGATAGGTTGTGTTTTCATTATTGTTCGTCCGTAGGCATTTTTCTTTTTAAACTGTTCATTCAAAACTGTTTGATTTTTTTTTTTACTTCTTTATTTTAAAACTTTTATAAATCATGAATGTGTATGTGCTGTGCAGAGGTGTGTGCCTTTCTGAGTGCATGGCCAGCAGATCACAGAATCAGAATATGAAGTCAGATATTGTGCAGGTAGAGTTACAGATGGTTGTGACCCTCTGAACATGAATGCTGAAAACTCAACTCAGGTCCTCTGAAAGAGCAGGACAGTTTTAATTTTAAACCTTGAGACATCTTTCCAGCCTGTTTTTACTTTGTTTTTAATTGTGTATATATGTGTGTCAGTTTATGAGTACATGATGCTTGTGCAGACAAATGCCCCAGAAAGCCAGAGGCAGCACCTCAGCTAGACCTGGAGCTGGAGTCACAGGCACTTGTGAGCTGCCCAGCACACATATTCAGGGAACACAGCTCAGGACCTCTGCAAGCGCAGTTTAAGGTCATAACTGCTGAGCCATTTCTCCAGCCCCCATTTTTTTCTTCTTAAACTGTGTTTTATTATCTGGTCACTAATTCTTTTTATAATTAAAAGGTATACCCATGGTATGCTCAGTTGTGGTTCAGTTTGTCACATTGCTCAAGGGCTGAGCTATATTGAAATAGCCCCTCAGTGTCAGTAGAGATTTACCATCTGAGCGCCTGACTCTTTTACCTGAGAATTCCAAACCGTGACCACAGACCTGCTTCTGAGCCTCCAGCCCAGTTAAAAAGTTTGTTATTCCAGTGGAATCTGGTGTGCTACTTGAGAAAAGGATTCTGAAGCATATTTGTCTTCTCCCTCTGTGTGTTAAAGTTATCCTCTAGCTTAGCTGCAGTTTTTATTTTTGTTGTGAGCGTGTCTTGTCAGAAATGTAGATGAAACATTTATGAATCTCCATGGAGTGGGGAGGGGGATTTATTGAACATTGGTTTCACGGGTATTGATTGCAGTTTTGTGGCAGCTGTTTGCCAGATGTTGATACTTTTCTTGGTACACTCAGCCAAGACAAACGCAGGGTCTCTTATTCCACATCAGATACTACATGTGACACAGGTGGGTTGTGGAATGGCTACAGAGGATCAAGGAGGCGAGGAGTCTCAGCTGGGAAACCAGAAGTGACCAGCAGGGGTTCTGTGGTGAGAGGCTACACACAATCAGACCTGAGCTATAGAGCCGAGTCCAGGGACAAAGGACAAGGCAGGACCAAATCCAGATGAACGAGTGAGCAGACAGATGGCCGGACATCCAGATAGAGAAGCAGGGGACAGGCAGACAGTGAGTAGAGTAAGTCATCTCAGCAGTAAGAACAGAGGTGAACCGACACCTCGAGAGTCAGGGTTGTCCTCTCCCTGTCTGCCCCTCAAGGCATACCCCAGTGGTCAGGTAGTTGGTGGGAGCTGGGGCCATCAAAGGGGCTATAATCTCTGCATGAAATCAGGGTAGGAAGCCGCCCCTCCTTGATCTACTGTCGCCATTAAGTTCTTGGGCCTGGTTTTCCTTATGAGGTCTGAGTATGCCCATGTATGCTCCTAGTCCCAATACACACTGGTAGATTTACAGGGTGGCACCATTTCTACTCCATGACACTTCCCTAAAACGCCCAAGGCATTTGAATCCCAGCACTGAAAAAGAGTCCTGAGAGGAAATGACTGAAGTGTGACGTTCTCAATTTGAAGTAAAGACTCAATACCCCATGACTATTTGCCCAGGAGACGTGAGAAAATAATACAAAGGCAGACCTAGAAGAACACTGTGGGAAGTTCTTGGACTCAGCTGTGTCCTGCTACTTACCTGTGTTGTAACACAGTGGTGTTCCAGATTATGCTATGCCCTGGGGAACTCCATTTCAAATCTCATTAGACTGTTTATCCTCATCATGGTATATTGGTTTCAAAACAGGAAATTAGTATGCCATGAACTTCTTTCAATTTCAGTTAGGGTAAACTTAGTAAGAAAGAGTCTTTGCTCTGTACACTCTGGTGGAAGATTGAGCATCTGATTGGGGGTAGACCAGCTCTCTTCACTAGGCTCATCTGATTGGGGGTAGACCAGCTCTCTTCACTAGGCTCATCTGATTGGGGGTAGACCAGCTCTCTTCACTAGGCTCATCTGATTGGGGGTAGACAGCTCTCTTCACTAGGCTCATCTGATTGGGGGTAGACCAGCTCTCTTCACTAGGCTCATCTGATTGGGGGTAGACCAGCTCTCTTCACTAAGCTCATCTCCAGCCCTTGTATCTTGTTGTCATTCTTTGTTTTTGTTTTCAGACAAATAATATTTGACCCAAGCTGTCTTTGAATTTAATAACCTCATGTCTCCACCTTTGAAGCATAGAATTATTATTAGTATTATTAACAATATTGATGTGTGCCACCAGAAATTTTATTTTTGAAATATAATTTTATTTATGGAAAAATCACTTATATAACAATAATAGAACAACTTCTGGTTTTAGGGAGCAGTGATGGTTCTGAACTAAGCGAAGAAACCTCATGGCCAGCTTTTGAAAGGTAGGGGAAATGATTCACTAAAACTGCTTCGAACGTATTTGGTCTGTCTTAAAGAACACATGGCTTTGAATTTGAAGAAGTGCATGTTACATATCACTAAGTAACTAAGTGTTTTACTGGTCAGAAAAATTGACAAGTTGACATTCAAGTCTGGAATTGTACCTGGGAATGGCCATTGGGAATCTTTACATGTGTTTATTTGGTGTTTTTACATGTGTTTTTGAATTTTTGAAATTGTAATGTAGATTTTTAATAAAAATTTTTAAATAACCATAATTAACTTCCATATTGCAAAATGAGATTATTTCCTTAGGTCTGGGTAATTTAATGATAAGACATTTATTTATCACTTTGTCGCTTTCCTAAGGACAAAATGACAGCTAACTTACAATTACAAGACTGATGTTTGACATAAAAGTCTGTGTAGTACAGTGCTGTACTTACCTGCAGTGAGGCCATGTTGCCTTCTCCTTCCTTACCTTTAAGCTATAAACTGTGTCATCTGGGTGGGTATGAAATAGAAGATCTCCCTGAGGCTAATGAAAAGTTATTCCAATAGTTGTTTGCCTAACACCCATTTGAAGTCTTGTGCCAGTACCTCAGTATCCTGGGGCTCTAGACATTTGACGTAGCAGAAAGAGTTGTTCCACTTTTATGTGTAAACCAAGATCTGAACTTGTAAGCAGGGAGTGCAGTGAGGAGATGGGGGCAGGGGGAGTTGGTATTTGTTATGTAGTACTAAGGATTGGACCTAGGGCCTTAGACTGAGCCCTTAGATCATTGTTTAGATTAAATACTACTCATGTTTAAAAAGAACATTTGAAATTATGTTTGAGTCATTTTAATTTCAGACTGCTTATTGGAAACTTGCTCTTTAAAGATGTCTCACGAGTATGTTATGAAGATTTCACTTTTAAACACTCTACTTTTTGATCTTGTATACACTGAGTGTCCCATTTTGTTGTGTCTGTTGGGGAATTTGTAACAACTTGGTTTTATGTGTTCTCTTCTGAAGTTTTACTTTCACTCTTTCTTATTTTTTTAAGATTTGTTTTTATTTTGTGTGGATAAGTATTTTTGCCTGTCTGTATATCTGTACCCTTTCCAGGTCTGGCACCCACAGAGATCAGAGAGGTGTCCGATCACCTACAAGTGCATTGCAGATGGTTGTGAGCCACCATGTGGGTGCTGGGAATTGAACCTAGGTCCTCTGCAAGAGCAGACAATGCTCTTAACACTGAGCCATCTCTCCAGCTCCCACTTACTTTCTTTTAATTTGAGTTTACCTGAAACGGAGAAAACATAACAATTACATTGGGCTTGTTCTCTGAATTTGTAAAAAGTGTCTTTCCCTCAGGAAAAAGCATAGCATAAGTCTTGCTTAAGATGTCTATTATAATTTCTAGGCTAACAGTATTAGCTAGCAGTTGTTTCTTAGGGTGCTCAAACTATATATACACGGCTCAGTATGCTGTTGCATTAGTGTGCTCTCATCCCCCCAGGGACCTGGGAAGGCAGTTTCTAAGGTCTTAACGCTCATACCTCAAAACAGTGATTTTCTTGTATAATAGTTTGTTTTACACACATTTGCCACTAACGTGTCTGTACTTGTGCCAATTTAAAGCAGTGGCTCCTCATCTGAAACATTTTGAAAACAGCTAAAAAATGCAGCCCAGAAAGATGTCGACAGTAGTATTGAGATAGGCACACACACACACACACACACACACACACACACACACACAGTAACATGAGCTATACCTTTAGTCTCTGAATCGTTCTCTGTATTTTAACCACAGTTTTCTCCTCTTATTCCCTAGAGACACATCAAATTCCATAGTAGTTTTTACTTCAAGTATCATATATCACATGCCTTTGACTTCCCAACTTTACCATTGTTTCTGGATATATTTCCTGTATCAAGTACGCCATGACCTGGGATGAATGCTGGTTCATACCGTTCTTATCATTTATTGGCCTTGTCAGTTGATAGGAAATTAAAAACTACCTAGATTTACTCCTTAGTTTGTCTCTACTAGTTTACTTTGAGTTATAATAAGAGCTTATCCTCATTTACTTTAAGTTTATAAGCCACACTACTTTTAGGTGTCTTCAGAGGGACATATAATAAAATGAATTACTTATATGTGTCTATATGTCATATTTAAACTGGAATCCAAGAAGAGCAAAGGGCTTAGGAGCACTCTTCAGGGTTCCATGTTATTTGGCCATAAATAGTTCTTAGCCTTTTGACAGATGTATGAAAACGAGTGCATGTGTAACCGTATAATAGAGCATGTACTTTAGACCTGTGTTTCTAGAAGCAATGGAAAAATTTAAATGTGTTGCATGTCTTACAAAAGAACCCTGTCTTGCTCTTTTTAAGGATTAATGTAGAAAACTAGATGACATAGGAAACTAGAATACTATACTAGGTATTGATGATATCCTATGAATAAAAATATGTGTAATGTATACAATTTATAATGGAATCCAACAGGAACAGATTATACCATTCTCTCGGCCCGGTGACAAGAATGCCACGAAATGGCTATCGAAGCCACATGAAGGCCAGCAGGTACAATCCCCTGCATCAGGGGCCATAGAACTCCCTTCTGCTGTTGGTGGCTGGCTCATATGGGTGTGGTCTGACATTTTTTCTCTTCTTCCTCAGCTAATTGGTTTTAAAACTAAACAAATTGCCCACAAAAACTTTCTTTCCAAGATCTAATGCAGTTTAAATCTGAAGTATCCTTTCTCAGTCACGGGGCTAATTATTAAAAAGTGCATTTTATGTCACATTTTAAAATGCTGCAAAGTTGTTCGTTCTTTAATGACACACCTTCTAATGCTGCTAATTATGGCTGAGCTATGTAAAAAATCAATTTTTCAATCAGTTGAAATCAAAGCATTTATTTTACTGAGTTCTCTATTTAGCTGGGCCTCTCTGAGCTATTCTAGCTGTGGGTAGCATGCTGGTATCTAGCTGATGGTAGATGCATTGGGGCGGGGACAGTAGTAACAAAAAGCCACCTCAGAACAGCAGCATAGGAACTCTGAGAAGCAAGCCCTGTCAGCTTGATGGTATCTCATCTCGAGTGTCCCCTCCCTATAAACAGCTGGAGCATGAAATTTCTAGGTTGTCACTTTGAAGACACCTAAATAATCATAAAGAAAAGTGAGCTTCTACATTCTTGGCTGTTTTAAGAGTTGTACATCTCACAACACATCACCGGAGATTCGCATTTAAATCATGTTTTAAATATAGGCTCTTAAATCAACTGAGGAAAGACATTAAAATGATTCCTAACATATGAAAAGGGAATCCTGAGTGTGAGGTTTTTCTCTGTTAGAGATAGACCATAATCAAACACTAAGCACTGGTAGCTTCTGAATGTCGCTAAAAATTTCCTAGAGAAAGCCAGTTTCTAAAGCAGGTGATTGGCACAGTTAGTTTTATTTCAATGCTTTAAAAGGAAGTGTGAGTTTTCTGGGGTTTTTTGGGGAGGTTGTTTTTGCTTTTGTTTGTTTTAGCTTGTTATTTTTCTGTTTTGTATATTTAAATACTTGTAACAAAACCCTTGTCTCTCTTGCCAATAGTTTCTGATGGTTTACCACAGTGATGTACTGTGGCATATTAACAAAAAAAATTACCTTAAAATTTTAACTAATCAAAGTAAATTGCTGCCTTCTCTCTTAATTGCATTTGTTGAAATATGTGATGTATTGAAGTGTGTTTAAACATCTGCTGGCCTTAATAACTTCCTAATTAACCTTTATGACAGCTTAAAACTTTCAAATCAGTAAGTCTTTAAGATCCTCAGTATCTTACCAGCTCTCAATAAAGTCCTAGAGTTTAAACATGAGAATGATTGGATTATTTATGGGCCCTCTGGGTAACCGAGGCAGACACACTCTCACCACTTTGTGTTGGTCTCGTTGTTACAGTTCTGCAGAGTCGGAAGACTTGGCGGTGCACCTGTACCCAGGGGCTGTTACTATTCAAGGCGTTCTCAGGAGGAAAACTTTGTTAAAAGAAGGCAAAAAACCCACAGTAAGATTGATTTCTTGAGTCATTTAACCGGTACATTTTCCTTTTTCTTCTCTCCAGTCCCCCCTCACCCCCCCCCCCCCCGCTTTAATCCTGGACAAGGGAAACAGGAGGGTGAGCACATAGACAGGAAGTGTACTTGGTTGTCATTGGGGGTATTCAGGAAAGAAGACTGCTTGGATATGGGTTTCATCCAACAGAAAGCCTGAGTGATATTCCACCATGGAGTCAATTGTGCTAAGTTCTGCGGCCCTGTTACAGTTTTTATTCTGACCCAGGTGGTTACTGTCTTTTTCCCTGTTGACTTGGGCCAACCTCAAAGTGTTTTTTAAACTATTGGCTCACAGGAAATGAAGACAAAAGGCAGAGGGGCCAGGGCTCCAAGCTTCCAGATTCCCTTGCTCTGTTTCTTAAAGTACTAAATATGCCATATAGGTTG
Organism: Rattus norvegicus; assembly: GCF_021556685.1. NCBI lineage: Eukaryota > Metazoa > Chordata > Mammalia > Rodentia > Muridae > Rattus > Rattus norvegicus. Next base: position 71,534,953 of record NC_141546.1, on the reverse strand, counting down.
CAGCTAAATCACATTTTAAGCATACTTAAACCAAATAATCCTTCACTTCTCTTAAACTTCTAAGGTTATTCTTATCCAAAATTATTTTTTAATGAACCATGTTATTAAGAAATAACAGCAGGGTTGGGGATTTAGCTCAGCGGTAGAGCGCTTGCCTAGGGAGCGCAAGGCCCTGGGTTCGGTCCCCAGCTCCGAAGAAAAGAACCAAAAAAGAAAGAAAGAAAGAAAGAAAGAAAGAAAGAAAGAAAGAAAGAAAGAAAGAAAGAAAGAAAGAAAGAAAGAAATGTGTGTAGAAAAATTGAAAGTTGAGAAATGATATTTAACCAATTTTGTTCCATCAGTTCATTTAAATTTTGTAATGTATTTTTTCATGTAAAACAGATTATTGTTTGCTTCCAAACAATAATCATATTATAAACAAAAAGTTTATGGGGGTAGAGCCTTTACTATAGAGCAAAAAAAAGTTTCCTCAACACCATAGTTTGAGTTCTAAGAAAAGTTTTTACCACAAATGACTGATAGGTGAAGAGATTCGCTGAGGTGAAAACCAGAAACTGTTTTTACCTCAGCAAACCTCTTTGAATAAAATACGAATGACATTAGGTTTACTCCTAAAAAAAGTCTTTCATATTGGGCAGTGGTGACGCATGCCTTTAATCCCAGCACGTGGGAGGCAAAGACAGGAGGATCTCTGAGTTCGAGCCCAGCCTGGTCTGCAGAATTGAGTTTCCAGACAGCCAGGGCTACACAGAGAAATCCTAGCTCAGAAGAAAGAAAAAGAGAGAGAGAAGAGAGAAAAAGAAAAGAAAAAATTGAGTTTGTCTTTAAATAGATTAGGATTGCTGAGATTCTCGTAACAAGAGAAAAAGGCCGATTTTGTGGTTTTGTGAGGCAGAGAGTGTGTGCTGGGAACATGAGCTTTTCCTTTAAGCCAGACTTTATTGTGTGCAGGAATTATAGAGTGACATTGAAGGGAGTGTAATAAAACTTTGAGGAGTGAGTGTCTTAATAGTTGTCTGTAGAGAAAGAATACAATGTCTTAAGTAAAAGAGTAAAAAAATAAAAAAAAAAAAAAACATTAAGAAACTGGTAGACACACTCTTACCAGTTGGCATAACTGTGCTTCCCCCCACGATACTCTGCTCTTATGTGGTGCCAAGTAACCAGATACAGTTAGAGGTTCGAATTTCATCAGGAGAAGGTGAGGGTGTGGGACTAGATAGAGCGCTTGCCTGTGGGATGTAGGCTGGGTGGGAAATATGTCTGTGTATGTATATGGTTCATGAGTTTGTACTTTTTCGTACTCGTGTGCATACAGATGCACAATTCTGCATGCAGGTGGCCAATATTAGGCTGTTCCCCATCACTCCCCCTTATTTTTTGAGACAGGGCTCACTGGACTACAAGGTCACTGCTAAACTGGATGGCCAGCAATCTGCTTCCCTGTGTCTGCCACCAGATACACCCAGCTTTTACATGCTAGGGTTCTGACTCAGGTCCTCATGTGTGCACACAAGCAAGCACTTTACTGTCTCCCTAAAGGTTACAGAGTCTTGAAGAATCAATCACTGGATCTACCACTAAAGTTTGCTCACTGAACACAATGGGGATATCTGAGGTGCAGACATTAGAAGTGTTGTAACCTGCCTCTGAACCCACAACTCCAGTAGCTAAAGCAAAAGTATAGTGTTGTCCCAAAGAAGGGGAAGTCAAACCCTCTCAGTAGTTACCTGTGTGTTTATCCTCCCCAGGTAGCATCTTGGACAAAGTATTGGGCAGCCTTGTGTGGAACACAGCTTTTTTACTATCCTGCCAAATCTCTGAAGGCTACAGAAAGAAAGCATGTAAGTATTCCTCCTCAAAATCCTGAGCTTTGTTTCACAACCTCTTCCTGGTTATACAGAAAACACCACTAATAGGACATAGGACCACATTTCTCACCTACCAGCTCTCATGCTTCCTCCTGGCACGCAATATTGGAGTTGGAAATGTGCTTACTGGGGCTGGAACATGGTCACCCTTGTTTATTTCCAGCTTTCTGCTTTCCAACTCCCTCACTGCCTAGGCTTGGCTGACTTGGGACTTGCTCTGTAGATTGACCTTGAACTCAGAGATCTGCATGCCTCTGTCTCCTGGGATTAAAGGCATGTATCACCACACCTAGACTCAAGCTTTTCTTCACCTACAACTTGGTCTGTCCCAGGCTGGCCTTGAACTCAAGAGATCTGCTTAGTTTTCTCACCTGGAATTAAGGGTATGTAGCTCCATGCCTGGACCTAAACTTAGCTGGGTGGGGTCTTGCCCCAAAGTCCCGCTCCCTTAATCTATTGTCTCCTAGAACACAGGACTCAGTTCAATTCTACTTCCTGCTGCCCCTTTAATATTTGAACCATACATTTTATGTTTTTCCTTGTAAGCTTACTACACTTGTTCAAAACGCCCTTCATGAGACTTAACCAGAGAACGAAGTCTCTGATGGGCATTTCTGAGATTTCTTTTGTCAATGCAATTAACATAAATCTCTTTACCTTAGACTCAGGTAGACTCTTCAGACAAGGGCAGAAAGCAGCCATGTTCTTCACCAAAATACCACAAAAAACAGTCTCTAGGCCAAATACTGAAATTCTTCTTTACTGAAATCTCTTTGAGTCAGGACTGCACAGTTCAAATCATTCTCAGCAACAAAGTCTTCTACATTCCTACTAGGATAGCCCACTAAGCACCAGGTAAAGCATTCCACCTCTTTCCAAATTCAAAGTCTCCAAATCCACATTCTTCCAAACAAAAGCTTGGTCAGGCCTATCACAAAATACCCCAGTCCCTGGTACCGACTTCTGTCTTAGTTAGGGTTTTACTTCTAAGAACAGACACCATGACCAAGACAACTAAGGACAACATTTAATTGGCTTATGGGTTCAGAGGTTCAGTCCATTATCATCAAAGCGAGAACATGGCAGCATCCAGGCAGGCATGTGCAGGAGGAGCTGAGAGTTCTACATCTTGTTTCAAAGGCAAACAGAAGAAGACTGGCTTCCAGGCATCTAGGATGAGGGTCTTAAAGCCCACACCCACAGTGACACACAAGGCCACACCTCCTAATAGTGCCACTCCCTGGTCCAAGCTTATACAAACCATCACAGTGTGTAAGGGGCCACATTGCAATGCCTTGGAATCATTTGTATGTTTTTGAGTTTTTTGAATGCTGTTTTTCATTGCAAGTGTGAAAATGACAGATTACAACTATCTACCATGGCATCAGACCTTTCTCAGCCCTGAGTTTGGGTTAGAACATGGCTCAAAACCTTTGCCTTATAGCCTCAGTTCCTGGTATGTAAATTGGAAATGAAAACAATACCTAAAATTCTACCCCATATCTGGGCATGGTGGCACATGCCTTTAATCCTAGCACTCGAAGGCAGAGGAATTACGACCTCTGAGTTTGAGGTCACCCTGGTGAGTCCCAGGACAGCCAGGGCTCCATTGGGAGACTTTGTCTCAGCAAGAACAAAGAGAGCAAGCTGTCTCAGACTCTGAGACATGGCAGTGAGGAGTGAGGTACAGTGTGAGTGGGCACAGTGGGCACTGCAGTCTGCTTCCCTACTACCTTCCATGTTTCTCTAGAAGTCTCTTGGTGCTCCTTCTCTGGATATAGTCTTTAATTATGGAATGATTACTTTTTACTTAGTATACCAACTATTAGCTTTCATTATGACACTTCAAACATAAGTTTTGTTTTGTTGATTATCCTTCCCCCAACTCTCCCCAGTCTGCCCCATTCTTCCCACAGAAACCCCCTTTTCCCACTGGCTTTTGAAAATTTCATATACAAGTACACTGTCTATGAATTATTTCTGTCCCAACTCCTCTTGTGTCTCTCCTCTTGAATCCTGACATTTTCTTTTGTATATACACATATACACCCTACCCTTGATATGCAACCTTCCAAGTCAGTCAGTGGTGGTCTTATTTATCTGTATTTAGAGATGACCACTAGGCCTTGTCCCTGGGACCTTGGGGGGTACTGAAAAGAAGATCGCCATGGGTTCAAGACCAATGTGGGCTACTCTGTGAGGCCTAGTCTCACAAATGAAGGAGGGGAGAAGAAAAATAGTTATTTTTTGGCCTGGGAAGAGTAAACTTGGGAAGGAAGAAGGGATGCTGTTTTGTATATCTCTGTTGTTGAAGTTTAAAAGTGGAAGCATAGGGGCTGGGGATTTAGCTCAGTGGTAGAGCGCTTGCCTAGGAAGCGCAAGGCCCTGGGTTCAGTCCCCAGCTCCGAAAAAAAGAACCAAAAAAAAAAAAGTGGAAGCATACTGATGATACTAAAAGATTTAGGTAAAGTGTAGTCATTGCAAAAAAATTACAGCTATATTTAAATCTGTCACTACATGGTAATGATTGAACAAATGTGTTTGATTGGTTAAAAATTAGAAACCAAACCGGCATGTGTAAAAAAGAAAAGTTGTGTATTTATAAAGTAAGAATAAACCAGAACAGTAGAACAGGAAGTGACTGGAAGGTAAAATGCACTAACCTTAGTTAGATTAGTTAGATGGTCCCCTTAGTTAGACGGTCCCCTTAGTTAGACCGTCCCTTAGTTAGACGGTCCCCTTAGTTAGATGCTCGCTCATTAGGAACAATATAAAGACTGTTGAGCCTGCATCAGATGTGAGGTAAAGTTACATGTGTGCAGTAGGCAGGCCCTGTCAGTGCTTCCGTCAATACCACAATTCCTCATCTAAGGAAAACTTCTTCGTTATCTTTGAATACGTGAACAAAGATGTTGGTAGAAGAATATTTCTATAATGGTTACAATAGCAGAAATCTGAAAATACACAAAATAATTAACAGTAATTGTCTTAGGATTTTATTGCTGCTAAGAGACACCAGGACCATGGCAACTCTTATAAAGGAAATTGTTTAGTTGGGCCTGGTTTAGAGCTCAGAGGTCTGTTATCATGGCAGGAAGCAGGGCGACACAGAAGTAGGCAGGTGCTGGAGAGGTAGATCTGCATCTGAGACCTCAAAGCCCATCCCCAGTGACACAGTTTCTCCAACAAGGACACACCTCCTAATAGTGCCAGGTCCTATGAGCCTGTGGTGTCATGTTCATTTAAAACTACCACAGCGAGGGGCCTGGAGAGATAGCTCAGTGGTTAAGAGCATTGACTGCTCTTCCAAAGGTTCTGAGTTCAAATCCCAGCAACCACATGGTGGCTCACAACCATCTGTAATGGGATCCGATGCCCTCTTCTGGTGTGTCTGAAGACATTGACAGTGTACCCACATGCATGAAATAAATAAATTAAAAAAAAAAAAAAAACTGGGGTTGGGGATTTGGCTCAGTGGTAGAGCACTTGCCTAGGGAGCGCAGGGCCCTGGGTTCGGTCCCCAGCTCCGAAAAAAAGAAAACTACCACAGTGAGGAAAATTATTGATCAGTTTTTAAAAAAACACAAATCAGTATAAATATACCCAGATAGCATGAAACTGTCAGTACCAGCACATAAAAGACTCTGTTTCCAAGCATAGGAAGGAGTTTGCGAGGCATCACTCCCCAAACGTGACTGACTCCTGTGGGGTTCAGTGTCTTAGGAACATCACTATTTATAGCTCGGTTTTCTTTACTGTGGGCTTGCCGGTGCAGCGGAAGTTAGGTAGCTAATATTACTGTCAGGTGTGCCATTCTGTGGTGTTTTCGATGTCAATTTTATAGCTTCCTGGTTTTATTTTTTAATGTTTGTGCTACTAACATTACTTTTGTATTGTAGATATTCCTTTTCCAGTAATTTTAGCAGTAAAAGATAGTAGGCAGACATGTTTACCCTCTTGGAGTAAGAAATAGCACATTGCCCGACCTGTCAAGGCCTGGGCTGTCCTTGGTCTGGTGCATCTTGCATTTATTTCACTGTGGTCAGTGCTCTGCTTCCCTTAACTTGAGGGGTTGCATGTGCACATGTGCACTCTCCCTTTTTTAAGACAGGGTCTCACTATATCATCCTGGCTGACCTAAAACTCACGTAAACTAGGCAGGGATTAAAGTATGCAGCACCACAAGCAGCTGCGTGCGCACTCCTGGGAGCCAGTTCCTCTGCTTTACAGCCGACAGTCACTGTTGGTGCCTGACGTTGTCGTCTATTCCTCTTCATAGTTGAATAGGCCTGTGTTCTGTGAGCTATCGTAATGCATCCAGTCCAGTGTGTTGTGGGTACTGTTATGTACAGACTCTCGGAGGAGGGTAAATACCAAGCTTTTCCAGAAAGGACAGACTAAGTTTCCTGGTCACTGGGAATGACGAGGCTCCCTTTGGTCTTTGTTGCCTATGTGCATAAAGCCTATTATTCTGTACTGATGTCCCCTTCTTTTTTTAAATATTTATTTATTTTATTTATATGAACACACTGTCGCTGTCTTCAGACACACCAGAAGAGGGCATCAGATCTCATTACAGATGGTTGTGAGCCACCATGTGGTTGCTGGGGATTGAACTCAGGACCTCTGGAAGAACAGTCAATGCTCTTAACCACTGAGCCATCTCTCCAGCCCCTGTTGTCCCCTTCTTGTGCTTTTTCTTCTACATAATGCCTGAGTCGACTGCTGCATGTTCTTATTCTAATTAATAAAGTTCAGTTCACCAAGGCACACTGCACTAGTAATTACATGGTAGAAGTGTTGCTAATTGTTTTACTGTGTACTGTGACTTCTGGCAGTTTTGTTTTGTTTTGTTTTGTTTTGTTTTGTTTTAAACATGCTGCTAGGATTGAGTTGCCAATACTGAAACACTGTTTTTTTTTTTTATTTCTGTTACTAAGATTCACCTTATTTTCTGCTCTTCATAGCACCCCTTTCTCAATAGAAAAATAGTTAACTGTGAAAGTAGCCAGCATTCTTAAAGTACCTCCTGTTTTGTTTCATTTTTTAAAATCTGTCTTGCTTTTGCAAAATGCAAGTAGGAATTGTCTGATAGGCTCCCTGGCACATGAGACATTCTGGCAGAAAGTGTTGGGGTGCAGCTTCTCTCCGTGATAATGCTGTACTAGAGGAACACAGAATCCCAGCATGCCTATTGCAGAGTGGAACCAGTTGGGTATAATGAAAGTTGACTCTGGAGATGACTGGACTGAGACGGGCTACCTAACAGGGCGTGCTGAGCTGAGCTGAGCCGAGCCAGCCGTCAGTCACAGCTTGTCTCTCCTGTGGACACTGAAAGTAAACTGCCCGACAGTTTTAACTTTGAGAACTGGTCATAAAGTCACTGGTCATCTGTTTTCTCTGCTTATCTCTCATCTCAGTTCAAATCAACGTCAAATAAGAATGTGTCTGTGGTGGGCTGGATGGTGATGATGGCCGATGATCCAGAGCATCCAGACCTCTTTCTGCTGACTGACTCCGAGAAAGGTGACTGTTAGACTGGGGTCAAAAGTACTGCAGACTCTAGCTCCTGGTCCTGCTTCTGCTCCTGCTCCTGCTCCTGCTCCTGGTCCTGGTCCTGGTCCTGGTCCTGGTCTGCTGTATTACCAGCAGAGAAGTAGTTGAGGAACTGTATCTATTGGAAGGACTTTTATCCCATGTTGTGTTTTAAGCTTTAATTAAAAGCCCAAGGAATCCACATCATGCCGTCTATGCAGCATACTTTGGACAAAGGCTCACCATGCGTAAATGCAGAGTACCGGTCATCTGTGCCCAGCAGTGACATCATTCTCTAGTTGCCCTTACATAGCTCTCACTGTTACTTGATTTGCTTGCTGAGCTCAGACCCTTTCCTAAAGTAAAGTGCCTGACGTAAAGTGTATAGAAACGTGTAAGAATCGACCTTAAGAGTTTGAGAAGTGGAGAAGAATGGGAGCCTGCGCGTGTCAGAATTATGCTGCCGGGTGTGCTGGCCCTTGGTGGCTGTCCCAGGGTCCATCCAAAGATCCTGAGAACTTGCTCTCTTCCTTCACAACAACTGCCAGCTGTTGTTGACAGCTACCACATAGGAGTCCAGCCGGAAATTCTTGTACATCTGTTCCAAATCGTCCACTTAGCAACTCTTACCAAAATAGATTACCTACCTTTAATTAACTTCACAACTGAATGTTTACATCTGTTCAGGTGTGGTTTTTGTATGAAAAAATAGCTTTTCATGTATTATAATTTTAAATTAAAAATTAAATTTGTATGTTAGACGCAAGAAAAAAATCACCCAAATTTCTTAGTAGCTGTAAATGGACTTACAGAGTGAGTGCCTTATTCTCAGCTTTCTAACCAAAGCCTCGGTCCCTTAGAGTCTCATGGGTATTCATCATAAACCATTTGTAAAGTGGGGTCACTCGTATCGAGTGTTGCTAACAAAGTCTTTGGTTTCCTTCCATCTTCTTAGCATACTTCATTGAATTATTTCAGAATACACAGATTTTTATGGTCTGTACTAGCAACAGTATTTACTAGTGTAAATTGTAGCCTTGACCAGTGCACTTGAAGACGTTTTTGTTCAGATTAAATAGTAATACTTATCTGAATTCAGCAAACAAAACAGGGCTCAGATGGCTTATGAGCCTTCCATGGAGACGAGACAGAGCTTCTGAAGGTGGGCAGTTCTTACTGAATAAATACTGCTGAGTGGAGGCTCTAGAGGGTGAGAGGGGGATTCAGCAAGAACCTAGATCTCTGACAAAAGAAGAGACAGCTGGGCTCAGCATCCTGCAGTTCCCAAATCAGCGCTCGACTTACGCCTTACTCATTTAATACATGGAACTGTACAAAATGCCCTCATCACGTTCCGGTCTTGTCATTCACTGAATGAGATGACACACAGGACCTGCCAGGTTCACACAGGGAGGGATACTTTCCAGAAGAGAGATACTTCCTGTCTTCCCAGGGCTGGAGATTTGAAGCTCACTGGTAGAGCACTTAGCAAGTCAGAAGCCCTGGCTTCCAGTTTCCAAGAGAACCCCCCAGAAGATCTAAAAGTCTGCAGTAACCCTGGCATATGTCTTAACAATATTTATGTGATATAACTGGCCATTTAATGTAGTTAGGAATGAATGTTTAAGTGGTAGATGTGTAGAATCAGTGACAGGTGAAAACTCCGTTCTACTTGTAGAGGAAACATTGGATGTTACTATCAAGAACCAGGGTTGAGGTCTAAGGACATGAACAAAGTCACAGATTCAGAACACAGAGAGGTGTGGGGTGACAGTATCACAGAAATATCTAGAGAAGCAGTTATTTTAATGGACATTTAGGGTACCTTAATCACCTTTACTGTGTGCACAGTAGAAAGGTGGGTCTGAAGAGCACATGGCATACATAAAGAGGCCTCCATCAGGAAATTCTGAAACTGAGCTCTGTAGCCATATTTCATTCAGTCTTATGTATTTGGCAGGAATATTATATGCTACAGTCTTTAAATTTATTATTTTCTCCTTGCTTTTGGCAATTATAGGAAATTCATACAAGTTTCAAGCTGGCAGCAGGATGAATGCAATGCTGTGGTTTAAACACTTGAGCGCGGCCTGCCAGAGTAACCGGCAACAGGTGAGCACTCCTCCTCCTCCTCCCCTTCCTCCTCTTCCCCTTCCTCTTCCTCCCCTTCCTCTTTCTTCTCCTCTTCCTCCTCTTCCCCTTCCTCTTTCTCCTCCTCTTCCTCCTCTTCCCCTTCCTCTTTCTCCTCCTCTTCCTCCTCCTCCCCTTCCTCTTTCTCCTCTTCCTCTTCTTCCTCCTCCTCCTCTTCCTTTCTCCTCTTCCTCCTCCTCCTCTCCTCTTCTTCCTCCTCCTCCCCTTCCTCTTTCTCTTCTTCCTCCCCTTCCTCTTTCTCCTCTTCCTCTTCTTCCTCCTCCTCCTCCTCTTCCTCCTCTTTCTCCTCCTCTTCCTCTTCTTCCTCCTCCTCCGCCACCACCGCCCCGCCGCCGTACCTGTGACCTTTAAACTTCCATTTGTTTATTTAAGAGACAGATTCATGACATGCTAGCCCAAGCTGTCCTGGAACTCACTAGTTAGCCCAGGCTAGCCTCAGACTTGTGATCCTCCTGCCTTAGCACTAGTATAGCTGAATAATGTTCTTAATATTTTTTATTATTCATTGTTCATAGCAGACAGTATGACATGAAGTCCACGATTTAGAAAGATATAAGTAAACAAAACTATGTAATACAGACTAAAGAGAGAGACACAGGTAGGTAACGTGACTGAGCCTTCTCAGAGACAGCGGTGCTGGGGAGCTGGTAGGAAGGAGCAGGCTTCGTAAGAACGGGGTGAGGGAGGGCCAGTTCAGGGACAGCCAGTACAGATAAACGAGAGCCTTCATGATACCTGTGTCTGGGGCAGAGGCAGCTCAGAAGGTGATGCTTGCACAGGGCTCTGGTTTATCTTTGAGAACAACTTGAATTGGGTTCTTGTGTTGCAGTGGGGCCATTTCAGCTTTATTAGTTTTATTATACTGAGACCATGGTGATCCAGTGGAAAGGCTTGTCACAAAGGAGCGCCGTCTAATGTGCTGCCTTCCCAGCGCCTTCTTAAGAGATGTCCTGGACCACAGATTAACCCAGAAAACCCACCTGTACTTGTGGACACCACTGCGAGCTTTTCTGGTTATACGTATTTGGAAATCACAACTTCACATTTACAGTATTCCTTTGTATCGTCAGTGCCTATCAGCAGATAATTGGAAGTAACATTATGCACTACAATTTTAGAAGGCTTAATATTGCTTTGATTTTTATCCTGTTATATCAGGCTATCTGTCATGACTCTTGATAAATAAGGAAACAGGCTCAAAGACACTAAATGACTTTGCATTTCCACAGGTCAGCAGGCACAGATACATTTGCTTTTCCTTTATGTCATTGGGATGGGCTTTTTAGTCACAATTATTTCAATGATGTATGGGGGAAAGTTTGGTTTAGCGTTTAACAACCTCCTTGTAGGACTTAAAATGCAAAGGATTTTGCCCATATGAAGTTAGTTTCTAGGGCAGAATTAAAGACAGACCTAATTTTGCCTATGATAAATGAGCCTTTATCATTCTCTTCATGCTCCATTTTTTAAAAATATAGTCAGGGGTATTAATTCATTTATAAGAACATCAGGTTCCACAACTAATCTAGATGTGTATGTAGACCAACATAGAGAAAGGCTCAGACTTTTTACTGTGTTAGTAAACCTTCCTACTATCACACAGATGTGCAGAATGGTTTTGTTTCTTGAGTGTTAGCAACTTTATAAATAGAACCTGTGAAGTTTGAAAATTATTTGAATACCCTAACTCAAAGGCAAAAATACCTTAAGACACATTTGGGCAATTTAAACATGAGGCTCACTTTGTTAAAATAAAGATTTCTTACCATCTAAAGATCTAAGAGCTTAAACACATGAGCATTTGAGTTATAATTCAATTGTGGTGTTGTCTAGTAGAATTCTTCATGCAAAAGCTAGCATGTCGGGCTAGAGAGATGGCTCAGTGGCCAAGAATGCTTGCTGCTCTTGTAGAGGACCAGAGTTCAAGTCTCATCACCCACATCTAGTGACCCAAGTACCTATGACTCCAGCTGCAGAGGGTAACAGGTTTCAGAGAGAGTCTGCTGGCCTGTGAGAGCCACTGAGCTACTTTGAGGATGAGGAGGGGACAGCAGACCTTCCAGCTCTGCCAGCTCCTAGGAAGCCTGGGCTAACTCCATGGAACTCTCAGTAGCCCTTAGGTTGGGAATCCTTGAGTTTGGGAGACTGGAATTGTGTCCCATGGTCAGACACTTGACCAGACATACAAGGAATCAAATACAGTGTAATCTCAAAAGTGTTAAACTGTTACATATATGACCTGTTTATTTTTAAATCAGAAAGTGTGAGATAATTTTGCCTAATAGATCTGACTCTTTATTATTTCTGAGGTCCTTCATGATTGCTATAAAACTGTCCGTGTAGCTTTTTTTAATGTACACAGGAAAATTGATGGTAATGTATGGAATTCTGTTCTACAAGATTTGCCATATTTCTTTGATTCATTTATTTATTTTGGGAAACACCCAGTAGGCCCCTGTAATGCACAAAAGTCTGTGACATCCAGGCACATCAACTTGGAAAAGCGTATTAACCGTGATTTTCCAACATGTGACACACTAGACTCCATGTCACAAACCACACAGAGCATCTTCTATCACAGTCCCTTTAAAGGACCTTTAAACTGTGTGGTAGCTCGTGCTTACATGCCCAGCACTCACAAGTTCAAGGCTGGCCTAGGCAAAAAGTTTGAGACTGTCTCAAGAAAGATACATAGGTCAGAGTGATTTGGCTTGGCAAAGTAACAAGGCAAAATACATGCTAAATTTGGTTTATTCAATTTTTATATAAATTGTTAAACACAGATTGTTTAACAGGAAACTCTATTTTATGTATAATATTACCATTAATGTGTTACATTTCAAGTCACAGAGCCCTCAGCCCAGAGGGCATTTGGGGAGAAGAGTCACTTGAGAACGTTGGGACAGGTGTCAGTGACTGGTAGAAGCGGCTAGGCAGTCAGTTTGGAGTGCTGCAGTCAGTGTGGCTGCTTGTATTTTTTAGGTTCCTACAAACTTGATGACTTTTGAGTAAAAGCCTGAGAAAGAAGAGGAGCGCTGTTCCCGTGTAGAGCCAGGACCTGCCGAGAGCCCCAGCCGCACCATCCCGTGCCAGGAAGAGCCCCCAGGCTCCAGCCCAGCCTCCGGAGCTCAGAACCAAAAGCACTAATTTCAGGGAATGAAGTGAGATGTTCCCAGAGAAAAACAATGGAGTTGCAAAACAAACTGCCATGAACTACGCTCACCTCCGAACTGACCTGTGGAAACCACTGCCTTAACAGAGTGCGAGGAGAACCGACGCCAAATAGTGTGTGTGCGCGTCTTCTGGCGGTGCTGTGCTTGGAATAAATCGTAGCTAATTTGCATTTCTTTTAACTTTGTACTAATTCTGGAGGGGAAACCATCTTTTTTAGATACACTTTAAAACGGAAAAACATTTCTTACGGATTCCATCAGGAGCTGTTTAGGTGCAGTGAGAAGTCCTTGTGAGGAACGGGCCCACAGGGTCTGCTCAGCCTCTGCTAGTGGCTCCCTCACTCCTACAGCAGGACCCAGGAGTGACACGGTGCGGGAGCTGTGGGTGCTGTCTGGGCTAGGGCACACTTTACTCTGGATGAGGGATGCGTTTAAACACTACAGTTTGGAATTCAGTGCTAGAAGGAGAATATGATTCCTGCAGGAGGTACAATGGCCGAGTGTTCACATGCCAGCAGGCACAGTAAACACGGATGTTTCTAACCACGGTTAAAGTTTAACTTTCTGTATGAATTCATTGTTGGGCCCAAATCCACCTAGGAGCATGGTGATCCCGTGCTGCGGTTTCTGTAGCCTTTTCTTGAGTCAAGTGGATTCTCCAGCCACAGGCATCATCGCCACGGGGAAGACCCTGGTGCTCCCCGGGTGTTGCCCTTTGCAGTGTTTAATGTGCAGTATGCCAGACTTATTTCTTATTGAATTTGTTTTTGTTCAGTATGAGGTTCAAAAGCATTCGTGTTTAAAAGACTCTTCATGTATATGTATGTATTTTATTGTAAGACAAAACAGTTTTAAGAAGAATAAAGGCAAAGTTTGCAGTTCTAGGAATTAAAAATATAAAACCTTTTCTCGTATGACTTCACACAATGTACCAGAACATTTTTCAGAAAGTTATTCTCGCTCCCCAATCTGAAAACCATGTTTTGTTAGTAACTGACCAAGTTTGAGAGAGCTGTCCCAAGCAATTACACATTTAACTTTTAAAAGGAATGCTGGATTTGACATAGCTTAGAATTTTAACCAGAAGTAGCACTTGACTGCTGTGGGGTTGGTTCCCACTTTCATAGTGGCCCGTGTGGAAAGGCCCTGACTGATGGACACCTCCTAGCAAACTGCTCACTCTGTCAGTCTCATGTAGTCTCACATTTGTGTCCTTCAAGAACTGAATACTTAACCGGAAGTATTTTATCACCACATCCCCGGAGCTTCATTAGAAAATACTGTCTGCCGTAATTAGCTAAAAAAGAAGTTAGTCCAAGAGAAAGGGAAGACTGAGGATTTCTGATTTGAATAATTCAAATATGTTTGTCATGTGACAGAAATACCATATTTGGGGTTTCATTGACAAGCAGAGGAAGGCAAATGTTGCCGATTTTTCCGATAATGGGGTCTAAGTTAACCCAGTTGGGTATCCACAGACAGAGTCTGAGTGGCCGGCTTTCTTTTCTTTTTCTAATCCCTTAGTTTATTTTGATCCAGAGTAATTTTTAAATAATATGCACGCCGTCTTTGAGGTACTGTGAATGAGAACCCTGTGGCTGTTGTATTACTACTTCGTCATGAAAAAGCTAAAGCCGTCACATTGTAGGTGATCACAGTGGTGAAGATAGGTAGCCAGCAGAGTCCAGCCTCACAGAGAAAGGGCGAAATGGAAGCTGTGTTCAGTACATCCAGCTCTGGACACTTATGGATGGGTAGAGAAAGAACCGAATTCAGATTTGATTAGCCAGGCTCCTGGCTGAAACTAAAACTTTTTCTACCTTCAGATTTGCTCTAAGGATCAACCATTGATTTTTAGGATGGTTTTAGAACCCGTGAGGAGGAGATAGAATAGGTGAGGTTTATCTGTAGTTCACCAAATAGTATTAGATTATAATTGAAGCAAAGAAAACATTGCCAAAGTATAGTGAATATTTGAGTATTTTATTTATTGGAGAATGAATCCTATCACGCTCACCCTCGGTTGTAAATTAATGATTAACTGGGTCATTTCCCATGAACATTAAAGCCCGTTTGCTTCTCTCATAGCCAAGGAGAACTTTTAGAGAAATTCAATTAAAATCTAAACTTTATAAACAGACTGAATGGAATATTGTATGGCCTGGTGCAATAGTGTGTAGCACTGGCCATATCTCATCTGACAATGAATTCAAACACAGAGGCTTATTTTTCTGTCTTTAAAGTGCACCTGTGACAGTGACTGCATGATGTCCCCAGGCACTGCTTTGGGCTTCATGTGCTTGCTTTTCAGAATATTGCAATATGCTGTCTAAAACTGTAAGGATCAGAAGACTTGATGGAATACATCTTTCAGTTTGGTTTCATTCAGTGTGTACTTGTGTTAACAGTTCAAAAAGAATCCAACTTGGGACTGTATTTTTCTGTCTTCGTAGACATGTTTCAGTGGCAATTATTTTTTCTGTGTCATCAGTACCATCTGCCATTGTGCCCCCTTCTGCAGTCTCTTGCTCTTGACATCGAGTCAGTTACAATGTTCATAACTGCAGACTTGTTTTAGTCTTGGAGATTTATAAGAAGCCCAACAAGCAACATTGTAATCCAGGAGGAATGTAGCCGTGCTTAGACGCCTCCCTGCATGGTTGAAGCATGGGTGAGCACAGCCTCATCAGTCTGTGGGGCTGCATTTACCCATCCAGATGACCTCAACATAAAGTCTTTCTTCATGAAGTTAAACCTGTAAAGTTTCTGTGTTTAAAACTGAGGCATTATATTGATTGGAAATCAGTGCTAATTAGACTTACTAACTCATTGGCTTTTTAGAATAACGTACCCTTCCCTTTTATTGATGGACGTTTCTTTCCAGCTGGGTTTAAGCCATCCTATTACCTTCCACAGACGAGACTTGCTGGTATTGCTTCATGGAAGATTGGCTTTAATCAAAAGAAATCCTATGCCTCCGGCGCTTGTAAAAGAATTGGATCCTTTTGAAATGGATGCTGAAGTGCACTGTGCTGACCAACAGCGGTGAACACCGCCACTGCTCAGAGGGTGACAAAGCAAGCAGTGGTTGGAGCGTGTCTGACTTGGGCCTCCTTTTAGGGCTTGTGTTCATTTTCTTTTATATCATTTCTTAGAAATATAGTACCATCCTAGTTTTGTAGCCAGGAGGGTATTGCTTCTTCAAGCCTCTGAGGTACAAGAATTGCTATTAAACAGTACTGATGATAAATTCCGTGCGAACCTTTCCAAAATGATTTAAGTACCTTTTGGATTTGCTTCCCTAAAAATGGCTTGTGTCTAAATTGACTTTTCAATTTGAGAATCTACTGAAGAGATGTATAGACACCAGTTCCTCAGCCCAGTGAAAGCATTGCTTTTTACCTATCTCCAGCCGGAGTGTGGGGAAAATTGGGTCAGTATCTTAGCAATTTGAAGGCCAGTTTTAGGGTATTGAGAGTGACTAAAACCACCTGCCCGCTTAACCCTCTGATGTGAGGGGCGTGCTGTCCCTCTCTCCACCCACCAAATCTAAACAGTCGTAAAGAAGACTCTAGACATCTAGATACTCACAGTCCTCTGCTCTTAGATCTTAATTCTTTTTCAAATAAGCTTGCCTCCCTGTTGCTGTCCTGTCCAGGAATGTGAGAAATAGATCCACTCAGATCAACCTTCTGATGAGCTCTCAATGTTGGCTTTGAAGAGCCTCCGTCTAGCTGAGTGTACCTTTATTTTGTGTGGTTTTGAGCTTAGGTTTAATGATAAGACCTGTTGGGGAAACCCTAAAGGAATAAAATACACACAGAAGGAGTTGTTGAGATTTTCTAAAATACCATGATGGCCGTCTGTTGAGCCAGAAATGAAACTTATTTCAGTTTCCTACTTAAGACAGAATGAGCAAGCAGTCACTTCTCCTGCTTGTTACTACTAACTTGAACATATGCGGGAACGGTGCCACACTAATAATAAATCAGGGGGAGACTCAGCCAGGGCAGTTTGAAAACATTGTGCTTAAGACATTGAAAGTCCAGGAGATACCGTCATCTGAGTAGGAATGCTGTTTTCAGGGTCCTTCGTGAACAGACATATACATACACATAGTCTCTGGACACAAGGAAGGGCTAGCTGCTCCTTGGGGGCTGTTAGCAAAACTTAAAGTCTGACAGCCAGTTGGTCTGCAAAATAGAGTTAAGGGAGTCCATGGAGAGCTTGGGGATAGGAAGACAGAAAACACCAAATATTAGCAGAATATTTCAAATGTTCATGCCAAGTAAAAAATGTCAGGTCCCTGAAGATGTCACTTGAAAGAACTACTCAAAATAGGATTCCAAGAAGTACTAACTTAACAGGTGTGACAAAGGGAGATAATGGGACACGGAAGTCTCTAGTGTTTCTGTACCTTGACTGCTGACTCTCTTCATTCTCCAACAGCCTACTGAAGGAGCTGGAAGGAGGAACTCAGACATCTTAGGGATAATTACCCAAAACTAATAATACAAAAAAAAAAATCACAAGCCATTTTATTCTCTGTTCCAGTTAACTTGAGGTACTTAATGATGAAGTATTTGCTTGCACTATGACCTCCTCCTCGGGTGACGTGCAACTTGGTTCCTCTCTGGTTTTGTTTCTTTTTAATATGCAGAAGTGAGTGTGTGATCTTCAGTGTGTTTGCATAAGCTAACTTAAATTGAATTTAAGAACAGTTTTCTGAACTATTTCTATTGAAATAAATGACTTAAAAGTGTAGATTGTGTGATTATTTTTATTACCATATTTGCACTTAAAATGCAGTCAGCAGGGGTTGGGGATTTAGCTCAGTGGTAGAGCGCTTGCCTAGCAAGCACAAGGCCCTGGGTTCAATCCCCAGCTCCGGAAAAAAAAAAAAAATGCAGTCAGTTTGGTAGGTTCGGTTTGGGTTTTATAACCTTTCAAGAGAAATTAATAAGGACAGTTGCTGCAGAGAAGATTCTGCCCAGAACGAGATTGTGCTCCAGCATGCAGTATAGACGGAGGGATCTTCTCTCCCCTTCAACCATGAGCAGTGCCCCCGAAGGCCTCATTGCTGAAACTCTATCCTGTAGCTTAAGGCACAGCTTTCTGCCTCCAGTACTAAATACTGAAGCTTGAACATTATGTATGCTTGGCAAACATTCTGTCACAGAGGTATAGTCCTTGACTCTAAGACATGAATTTCGGTTGGTTGGGCTGGCTTTTTAAAGTGGGCCTTGAATTTAACATCTTCCTGTATGACCCTCTGACCCTCTCAAGTAGCTGGGATTACAGGACCATACCACCACCACCAGTGTGTCCAGGCAACACTGTGTGTGTGTGTGTGTGTGTGAGACACAGACTCCATTGCCCCACCTGTGGAGCTTTCAATTGATATAGGTATACATATGTGTGTGTGTGTGTATTTATGTGCCATATATATGACTTCATTTCCAATAATTTTCTCCCCTCTTTAGTGACCTTTGAAAACTCAGCCTTTTTCACAGAAGCCCAAAGAGTGTGACAGCTCTCTAGAGGGTCAGCCTGTCCTGCCACCTTGATCATGCATCATTTCCCTCAAATGCATAGGTGGGTCTTCAGGTTTGGTTTACTGTATAATTCACTCGTCACTAAGCCAATACCACATTGCTTAAGTACTGTATGACTATCTTTTTCATCTTCAAAATCCCCTAACTGTTCCCAAGTTCTATCTCCAGGATCAGCTTGTCCAGTGTAATGAAGTCATTGCTGTCACTGGTTGTAACTGCTTTGGTCTATAGAGTACTTTGAGAATTAGCAGGTTTTTAAAGTTAATCTGTTCATCTAAGACATGAAATGGCTGGCTGGCTGTTCAGGGCTTTTACTGCCCCTCCAATATTATTTCAGTTTTCTTGTTAGTGGTCTTGTATATCTTTTATTAGCTTAAATGTAGGTAACTTTGTCTTTTCTTTGACTTTTTTGTTCATTTTCTCTTACTTTCTCTCTTAGAATGCTATTATAAGGTGCTTATGCCCAGCAACTTTTTTTGAAAGTCAATTCTAGTAGCTTGTCCATAGATTTTTGGTGGAATCTAACTACAAACAGAACAGTTGTCTCTTACGTCCTCTCTTTAGATCTGTGTGTGTCTTTCTGTCCGACTTGCCACATTTGGCTTAGACTAGCATACAGTGCCAGGTCAGATGCAGTGATGACATTTCAAAAGTGTAACTACCCAGTGCTCAGTGGACATCAAGAGTGGGTGAGACAGAGATGGAGAGGTTGATACTCAGGCAGAAAAATGAGTCGCTGTTAACTCTGAGCTGCCACGGGTCACTCATACTAAGTAGGATGCTGGGCCATGGGGTATGACAGAGTCTGTGGAATCAACACGCAGTTTATACTACCGTTTCTGAATTGGGAGCAGCTTTGTCCCCCGGGAGATACTTGCCAGGATAAACTTGGCATGGCTGGCAAAAGGGCTCTTTGGACACTGAGCAGGTAGAGAGGCAAGGGCTGCTGTGAACTACAGATGATCACTGGCTCAATGTCCGTGATGCCCAGACTCAACCCCTGGGCTGCGTGGTGTCAGACCTCATAAACACAATTATGTTGACCTTGCTTGTGGGAAAAGTTCAGCTTGTATCCACTTTCCTTTCCTCTTAGAAGTTCAGCATACTGTGTTCAGAAAGCAGTGACCTGCGCTAACACCGCAAGAACGTATTCATAGCCTGAGCTGTAATGTTAAGGTATTCAGTGAGGGCCAGTGAGCAAAGAGCTGGAGTTCTGAGGCAGTTCAAAGTTCAGACACGCAAGGAAGTCACCCTTTGTCACTTACATAGTCAAGGTGTTTATTCTGTTCAACAGCAGCAACAACAAAAAACATGAGCTGAAAGCTAAATACATCAACCTGAGGCAAATTGAATTGAGGACCTTCTAAATGATCACGTCTGCTAACACATCTTCCTCTCCAGTCCTTCTAAGTCTAGAAAAGACTCTCCTGCTTACAGGATGGCATTGGCCATCAGTGTTAGACCAGCTTGTCTATTAAGCTAACCTTTGAGATAAATCAGACACTCTCCCCCTCCCCCATGTTGTGCAAGTATTATAAAAGCTTATCCTCCTTGAAAAAAACCCAAGCAATACAAAAAGTCACAGGACGGAAGTTGGCTGTCCCACCTGCCAGGCTTCCCCTCCATAGTTAATAAAACCATTATCCTTGAGTCAGTTCCTAGGATCATTTCTTTCTGACGCAGGCTCTGGGAACATTTTCTACCTCTCTCAATCAAATGTCTATCTTGGGACCCTCTCCTGTGTTCTAGTTCACTGCCATCTGAAAGGGAAAGTGATGCAGATTTGCTGATTTGCTCTAATCGTACAGGATCAGAGGCAGCATCCTAATGTGGCATCAAAGGGCGTTCTTGCACGAAACAGGTTACATAAAGAGTCTGAAAGCTGACTAAGTGAGCTGGCATTTTCCACTTTCCTATAACAGATAAGCAGCTCCAGATGTCGGACGCCTCAGCCCACGCATCCCCTAGATGAGACATGAAATTGTCTGTAGTAACCATTTGGGGCCTATAAGATGGTGATTTCATGTGCCTTTTCCTGGTACTTTTCTTAAAAGTAAGTCAAACCTCACAAATTATTTCAGGTCTTTAAAAGGCAATCAGTACTGGAAAGGGTTGGTCACATAAACACAAGTGGGCGTGACCCTTCGGTAAACGTTTTTCTGGTGGTGAAGAAAGTTTTTAATAGACATTATTAGAAACTAAAAGCAGCTGTGCATAGCGGCACCCATCTTTAATCCCAGCACTCAGGAGATGGAGACAGGCAGATCTCTGTGAGTTCCAAGCCAGCCCTGTCTACAAAGTAAGTCCAGGACAGCCAGGACTATACAGAGAAACCTATCAAGAGAGAGAGGAGGTGGGAGAGAGAGGGAGAGAGAAAGAGGGAGGAAAGCAAAGTGATTCATCTTTTAAAGATACATTTATTTTTATTTGTATATATGTATGAGCCTGGGTGAGTTTATGTGCATCACGTGAGTACAGTGTCCACGAAGGTCACAAGAGGATATCATAACCCCTGAAGTTGGAGTTACAGATGTTTGTGAGCCACTGTGTGCTGAGAACCGAAACTGGGTTGCCCGCAAGAGCAGTGAGTGTTCTTATCCCCCAGGCCATCTCTGCAGCCCCCTGGCGGTAGCTCACTGCTACCCTTCAGTTCTAATTTTAAGATACTCCATTCCTACCTCATCTCCATTCTGTCGTCTTTGAATTTGTTCATTTGTTCACATAAGAGGCATGTGTTCTATGGTGGTTCTGATTTGATTCCTTGAAATATAATATAATAATAAATGTATTAAAATGTCCGAGTTAAGCAGGCGTGGAACAGGACCTGGGAAGAAGCAGCAGGAAGCACCAGCCGTGTGTGGCCCAACTAGATAAGTGATACATCTTACGGCTTCACAGTCAAATGTAGTTGGGAAACATTAAATGGAAAGTCAGAAGTTTCATGCCAGTCTGAGTTCAATAATGAAGTCAGGCATAATCTCTCTCCATTCTGCCCAGAATGTTAATCATCCTTCTGTGTAATGGGTCCATGCTGGGTACACTATTTGCCCAGTAGTCATTTGTTACTGCCTTGGGGGGGGGTGTATATATATATCATATGATCTCATATCATATCTCAGCCCCTTTGTTCATGTAACCTGTTTCACTATAAAGGCCCAGAAATGGGAGAGTAATGACAGTAACAGTTCAGATAAGCCAACGAGGTAAAGTGGAGGACAGAAAGAAACAAGATGGCAGTGTCACTGAGCTCCACAGTAAGAACGTGCTCTTGAAATCGTGAAAAAAAAAATTGTGCAAATTTTGGTACCAAGCCAATCAGCAAAAGTCATGGCCATTGTGCAAGATATCAGGAGCAATACACGTCTTCCTAGTAATAACTGAATATTAATCCCAACACTTGAGAGGCAGGTGGTCCTCTGTAAGTTTGAGACTAGCCTGGTCTAGCGAGTGAGTTCTACGACAGCCAGGGCTACATTGAAAATAAAAAACCTTAGAGAGAGATGGGGGAGTATGAAGAGGGGGAGATGGAGAGACCGGCCAGATAGGTTAGAAAACAATCCCACTTTTTGCTGTCTTCAACAAAACAAAACCAAACAGAAAACCCAAAAGAACTCACCAGCGAAGATAAACACTATCTCAGGATAAACGGATAAAAGAAGGTATTCAAGCCACTGGGGCTAGGAAGCAAGCAGGCATACCTTGCTTCTAATATTTGACAAACTTTAAAACTGGTCAGAACAAAATGAAGCCACTTGATACTTATCAAGGTAACAGTCCACCAAGAGAAAATTAAAACATGTGTACCAAAAACAGGCTCATTCAATTTCATAAAAGCAAGAATTAATCACAGATTAATCCCCAAATAGTAACTTCAATACCTTCCTGTCATTATGACACAAATCAGCTGGACACCCCCCCCCAAAAAAAGAATAAACATTGGATTTAAAGACACCACAGATCAAGTGGACCTAACATGTATGGAACAGTCACCCAAGTCCAAAAGAATGCACATCTTAGCAGCCCAGGGAGCCTCTCAATACAGCACATTCGAGGGCATGAAATAAGTCTCAATAAATATATGAAAACTGGAGCACCATCCTGTATTCTGACCACAGTGGGATAAAGCTGGAAATCAATAGCAAGAAAAACAGCAGAAAATAGACCAACTCTCAGAGGTTAAACAACACTATTAAATGATAAAGGAAGGAGCCCCAAATTAATAAGAAATGAAAAGGGAGAGATAACAGGCAGGTAGGACTTTCCGAGTCATAAGGCCATACTTTAAAATTGTATACTCCACCAAATGGGAAAATCTGAAAGAAATGCATGAATTTCTAGATGCATATGACCTCCAAAGTTCAACCAAGAAGATTAAGTAATTCAGGTATACCTATTATAAGCATCAAGATAGAAGTACTTTAAAATCTAACTTTAAAAGAAGCTCAGGGACAGATGGGATCAACACAAACTTCCACCTTCAAAGAACTGATTAGTCAGTCTGAACAGGAACACTGCCAAACTATTTTCCACAACCAGTACTATCCTGATACTAAAGTTAAATAAAGCCTCGGCAAGAGGGAGAGGGAAAGGAAGAAGTACAGACTAATCTCCATGGTGAAAACAGACATAGTAATAATAAAATAAAAACCAAATTTTAAGGGATGGTTTGACTCCCATAAACCCAAATGTAAAGTCTATATTAATGGACTCAAGGGCAAAAATTTATGTTGTCGCCTCAACAGATCTTTGAAAAGATCTTTGACAAAATTCAACATCAAAAATCCCAGAGATTGGGGCTGGGGATTTAGCTCAGTGGTAGAGCACTTACCTAGGAAGCGCAAGGCCCTGGGTTCGGTCCCCAGCTCCGAAAAAAAAAAAGAACCCAAAAAAAAAAAATCCCAGAGACTAGATAAACATATCTTGGCATGATAAAGGCTATCTATGACAAACATAGCCACCACTGTGTTCATAGAGAAAAATGCAAAGTGTTCCAACTAAGATCAGGACAAAGGTGTCTACTCTTCCACTATTCAGTATAGTCCCTAGAACCCTAGCAAGAACAATGGGGCAAGAGGAAGGGTTAAGGGGATACAATTCAGAAAGAAGTCAGAGCATCCCTAATTTCAAATGACATGATGTCAACACTTTCCTCAAAGTGACAGATTGGCAGGTTCGATTTAACACACTCAAAATCAGTAGCCTTTTTTTTTTTTTTTTTTTTTTTGGTTCTTTTTTTTCCCGGAGCTGGGGACCGAACCCAGGGCCTTGCGCTTCCTAGGTAAGCGCTCTACCACTGAGCTAAATCCCCAGCCCCAATCAGTAGCCTTTTAATATACAAAGACAAACATACTGAGAAAGAAACCATTCACGATAGCAAAACAACAACACAACTCATAACCTATCCTAGGAAGTGAACTATTTATACAAAGAAAACATGGAAGGAAAAAGAAAATGGAGCGATACCCCTCCTCCATGCTCATGGATTGGTAGAAAATGACAATTCTACCAAAAACAATCTACAGAGTCTATGAAATTCCCACCAAAATTTCAATGCAGATTTTCACAGAAATTAAAATGTTTTAATTTATATGGAAGCTTGAAAGATTCCATATAGCCAAAAAATTCTGAACAATAAAAATATCACTGGGGGTATCCCGAGTCATGGTTTCCATGACACCACAAAACCTTGGTAAGTAAAAACTGCACGGCTCTATCAGAATTCTATGTACCTATACCTACCTGAGATTTTACAAAATAAAAGAAGAGTCTCTTTAACAAACATGCTTAGACCTGCATTCACATGTAGGATGAACATCTCTTACCCTGCACAAAAACCAGTTCCTACTGGATCAGAGGGTTGAAGTTTATGCTTAAAACTCTGAAATTTCTGAAAGGAGCAATAGGGAAACACTTCCAGAGAGAGCTCAGAGAGGGACGTTCTGAGCAGGATCCCAGGAAACAGGACCAATAGTTCAAACAGGCCAAGTGTGGTAGGTCATGCCTTTAATAGTAGTATTTGAAAGGCAGGGAGGGGCAGGCCTCTGTGAGTTCAAAGCCAGCCTGGTCTACACAGTACAATTCAGGCCAGGAAGAGTTACCCAATAAAACTCTGTCTTAAAAGAAAAAGTAGAAATATGTCTGCCAAATGACTAGCTGGCATCTCCTGGGGGTTTGTATCATCAGGACTCTAGCCTTTGGCAGAGAGATCTGCATGTCCATCCATGTTCACTGCTTCACTATTTACAGTGGATGGAAATGGAAGCAGCTAGATACCTAGCAACTGACATAAATAGGTAACAACATGTACTACATGTACAGTGTAACAACATGTGCTACATGTACACAGTGTAACAACATGTGCTACATGTACACAGTGTAACAAAAATGTGCTCCATGTACACAGTGTAACAACATGTGCTACATGTACACAGTGTAACCAGAATGTGCTACATGTACACAGTGTAACCAGAATGTGCTACATGTACACAGTGTAACCAGAATGTGCTACATGTACACAGTGTAACCAGAATGTGCTACATGTACACAGTGTAACCAGAATGTGCTACATGTACACAGTGTAATAAGAATGTGCTGCATATACACAGTGGAATTTTACTCAGCTGTGAAAAACAATGAAATCATGAACTTTGCAGGTAAAGGATAATGCTAGAAAAAAAATTGTACTGAGTCAGGTAATGTAGACTCAGAAAGACAAATGCTACAAGTTCTATCTCATGTGGATCCCAGCTCTGAATCTTCAGATTCAAAGCAGCTCTCAGTCCTCATCAGAGAAGATTCTTCTGGCAGTAGATAGTGTTTAAGTCAGAGACTCCCAACAGGTCAAAGTGCAGAGACTATGTGTCTGTGGAGTGTTCAGCCATAAATGAGATGTCTGTCTCACACGCCCACGAGTACACACACACACACACACACACACACACACACACACACACCCCACAGAACTTTCACTTGTTAAAATGAACAGTTCACCCACCTGGATTAGAATGGGCTGCTTACGGCTTCATGCCACCCGGGTTCAGCTGAAGCAGGAGCTGGGGACAGCCCAATGTACACGGAAAGCACAGTGTCCACGTATCTGCTCTCAGCTCATGTCCAGTGACCGCCATGGCTGAATTATCTCAGACTCAGCCTGATCTTCAAAGCCAAGCTGGTCAACCATTCAGGTTCCAAAACCAACATCTGCTGTAGAAGAAACACAAACAAGTCAGAAGCTATTTTTGGTGTCTGGAACCAGTCTGAGATGTTAATGTGAAAACAGGACCCTTTACCTTCAGATGTGGAAGAAACGAGGATTGGCAACCAATGCTTTGTAGGTCGAGTCAGTGACCCTCTGCCAGCCGTGGTTCTCTGGGGGCCATGTGTTACGGCTTATGTAACTTGAGTCATGTTCAGTCACACAAACATGAGGTTATAATCTCCATTCATGTCCAAAAGACTGTGCTCGTGTGATCATGTCTGCCTGGAACTTTCTTTTGAGTTCAGAATCAGTCCAGAGTATAGCTGCTGTAACTTGAATTGAAGCCTGAATCTAGGCTGATCTGCATTTTCAAGTGTGGTAATGGGCTACATCTGAGATGTATACCATCTACAAAGCTCCTTGAATGTACACACACATGCGCCCATTTTGGGGCTGCATGTACACAGTGTCTCCATCACTTCTGCATCTTATTTTTATTTATTTATTTATCTATTTACTTTATGGAGGGGATTGCATGTGCCACGGTTCAAGTGTGGAGGTCAGAGAACTACTTCTAGGAGTTGGTTTTCTCAGATTCCAGCACACAGGTCTTAGAGAGCAAGCTGATGTAGTCAGGCTGGGTGAGAAGCACCTTTACCTCTGAGACAACTTGCTGAGCCTGCGTCTTACTTGTCTCTCACTGAACCTGGAGCACACTGATTGGCTTGACTGGCAGGCCAGCCAGTACCAGGCATCTGGCTATCTCTACAGCTGCGGCTCTGGGATTGTATGGGTAGTGGGAACCTGAACTCAGGTCTTCATGCTTGCATGCCAAGCACTTTAATGAGCCAACTCTCCTGCCCCTCCTTGATTTTCCCTCAATTAAAATGGCCTCTGGGGTTGGGGATTTAGCTCAGTGGTAGAGCGCTTGCCTAGCAAGCGCAAGGCCCTGGGTTCGGTCCCCAGCTCCGAAAAAAAAAGAAAAAGAAAAAGAAAAAAAAATAAAAATAAAATGGCCTCCTTTCTAATATTATGTTAACAAAAAAGTGAACAAAACAAAAACCAAAACAAACCAAACAAACGAACAAAAAACGTTAGGCTGATATTCTATTTCCACTGTTAGCTAAAATGGCCCTTAATTAAAGATTATTTCTTTAATCTGGTAACAGGAAGGCCTCTCTCCATTCCAGAGACTTCCATGGGACTCGTGCCGCTTCTGCCTGTGACAGTTCAAGGCTTCTGCCTGCTTCTGAACTCCAGAAGGGGAAAGGACAGTGAAGGAGACATACCCACAATGAGGGTGTTACATGGGGAGGATTTTTCCAGGGATGACAACATACACAAGTTTAGATGTCTGTTCCCAAAGGAGGTGAAGGGGTTTGCAGCTTCATGTAAATCGTGAGAGGTAGCTATTTCCCCAAGTATCTAATCCAAAGAAACACATCTGTTTCCACTGTTAGACCACATTCTATTAGCACTGCCCCCTTTCCCATTCTGTATTATCGTGCCGCTACTTGATACAATTCTCTCCTTGGGGATTCATTCACATCAGCGGTTCTCAGCTTCAGTTTACCGTCACCTGGGGGAACTGTTCAAGCTCCCAGGTGCACAGTGGACCACGAACATCAGATGTTGGGAGCCAGGATATCATCCAGGCATCACTCTCTTTTACAAACACGCTGTGGGACTTAAAGGAATATCTGGGAGGAGAATCCTCCATTGCGGGTCTCTACACATTCTAGTGCTTCATATAAGACATGATGTAAGGTTCTCAAACTTCTGAAGGCTACAGAAGCCCTGGAGGTCTGCTGAACGCTGTTTGCTGGGTCTCACGCACAGGCTCTGATTTCCTAGTAGGTTTGGGGGTACAATCTAGAGATTAATTTTCCTAACAAGTTGATGTCACTGCGGACACTTGGAGAATTGCTGGAGATCAGAAATGAGTCGCCCTGCTGAGTGAATGTTAGCCGGGGACACACACACACACACACACACACACACACACACACACACACACACACAGGGACGGACACGACACAACCATCGTGTGAGCTGGAGAAGCCAGCAGCCCAACCTACAGTCAACCCGGGACTTGGCTGCCTTGACAGAGCTGAAGGCTGGGCTGGGGCAAACTGCCCCAGTAGTAATGAAAACCAAGGGGAGGCTGGAATTGAGAACCCCTGTTGAACCTGTGTTCTCCCTGATGCACCCTTCCGACTTAAAGGAAAGCAAAGCTTCAACTGTTTGCAACAACAGATGTACAGGAATCCTCTCAGAGCCACAGTGACTCCTGCAAGCTGGCTTCTGACAAAACCTGAATGTTTTGAAGCAAAGGGGGACGGGGAATGTTTCTATTTGAATGCCTTGGGCACAGTAGTGCCAACTTACCAGTCACTGCCACTGATTCCTTGCCAAACTAGGTGCTGTCACACCGTACTAAGAACCAAGACTCCATTTATAGACAGGGATCCTGTCTGTGGTCACAAGAGAAAAAGCTGGAAGGACCCCAGATCCTCTAGGACTCCCTGAGCTGCTAAATGAGTCACGGAGGAGGAGCTTCTCTCTGGCCCTTCAGGTGTCATATTCTTTTTTCAAAGAGGAAGAGAAAAGAAAACTAGGGAGAGGGTGGGGGTGGGAGAGAAGGGAAAAGAAAAAAGAAACAGGCAAGAAAGAGAAAAGGGAGGGAGAAGAGAGCAGAAGAAAAGGAGGGAAATAACAAGAAGGCCATTTTAAAGACAGCCCAATGGATAAAAGAGACAGAGGTCAGAGGTCAGGGAGGACTGCTACCAAAAATGAAACAAAACAACAACAGTTACCTTCCAGCAACAACAGGAACTACCGTATACACGAGCTACTGAGACTACACTCAGAAGATCTGCAACAAGCGGGTTAAGATCCAAGCGTGGAGAGGGGCGGAGCTCACGAAGTCCCGCCCCTAGCTGAGGAGCTCTTGGAAACAGGTGGCACAGGGAGTGGGGAGAGCCAGTTTTCCTTAGGGATTCAGATCCTGAGAGGGGGTGGAGGGGTGGGGTGGGGGGGTATCCATGCTTCAGTGGATGTACGTACAGCCATGAGCACTCCGTGGACTCGGTGAGGAGCAGGAGGAGGAGGAGAGGGAGCGGTGGGGAGGAGGAGGAGGAGTGGGGGAGGAGGAGGAGGGGGAAAGGGAGGAGAGGGACTGGAGTTTGGACAGGACCAAAACACATTATATTATTCGCAAATGAAATCCTCAGGTAAAACCGAATCAACAAAAGGGAAAATAACCATTTACAAATGTTGATGCTGGCAAGCTGGCTGGGGGTAGGGGTGGGGGGTTAAAACACTTGCTTTGCAAGCCTGACTTCCTGAGTTTGATTCCTGGAACCCCTGTGAAGGTCAAAAGAAAGACCAAGTCTGACAGTGAAATGGGAGGTAGAGACAGCAGACACAAGAGACCCTGCTATCTCAATAACGTATAAGGGGAGACCTAACTCGTGCAGGTCCTAACACCTGTCATGACGTGTGTTTATCTATCCTCGCTCACACACACGCCCACACAGTAGTAACTTAAAGATACTTTTAAACATACTTTTATAAATCCTGGTAAGGAATTATATGATTGCAAAAAAAAAAAGGAAAATATTTCAGAGCTGGACAAGTAGAACACACTCACAATCCCAGCATTTGAGTGACCAGAGCCAGTGGAGGAATCATAAGTTCAAGGCCAGCTTTGGTTATATAGGAGGTTTGAAGCCAGCTAGCCCCTGCCCAGAAATCTCTCATGCAATTTCTGCCTCTACACCCCAATTTATTAATTTTGGAAAGCATAACAAAGTGGTGTTGGTTATTGGGCATAAAATAGGGGAAAGAAATATCTATTCCTTATGATCTGGTATTGATATTATTACTTATTCTTAAGCCTATGGACCTGAGGGTCAAGGGGGGGAGAAAAGAAGGAGACCAAGCAAGGTTCTGTTGTCAAGGTCTCGTTTATTGAGAGGAATGTACAGCATTTAAAGCTCTGAGGCAGGAATTGAAGCAGGAACTGAAGCTTAGGGTGGGGGAGTATTAGGAAGTGCCCAAGGATATAAGGTGAATCACTAAACTGCAAGATATCTTCCTTAAACAAAGAGGCAACAGTCTTCCGGGGATATGTTCTTTGAAAAGGTCGAACCCTTCTCAGGAATCTGCTCAGGGACATCCGGTGTTTGCTCAGGCTGAAACATCCTGTGCTTGCTCCCGGAATCTTCCTGGGAGAGGCTTTTGTCCAACAATCTCATAATCTTACAGCAGCCACTGTGGGGGTGAGCATCTGTGGCCATATAGCCCAGAGTCACGTAGCCACCTTGAGCTATACAGTCACAAAGCGGCCAGGCCCAAATCCAATACGGCTCCCTACAGATAGATAGATTATAGGTAGATAGATGATAGGTAGGTAGGTAGATAGATAGATAGATAGATAGATAGATAGATGGATGGATGCTTGGATGCATGGGTGCATGGGTGGATAAATGAGAAGACTGGCAAAGTAGCTCAGTGAGAAAATGTGTTTGCTACCCAGCCTGAGAGCCGGAGCCCCTCATGGTGGAAGGAGAGAACTGACTCCCACAAGTTGCCTTCTGGCCCTGTACATGTGCCATGGTACTACACATACTACACATAAATAAATAAAATAGAAATATTTTTAAAGTAAAAAGATGAGACCTTTGCAGAACATGGGAGTAGAATTTCCCAAACCAAACAGATACACTAGAAAAAAAAAATGGGACCCTAGCCAGACTGTCTCCTTTGTCACCTGGAGGGGGCCTGGGGAGCCCCGGTCTACCTTCTGCCCCAGGGCCTGTCTGTGGAAACTCAGCTAGAAAAAGGAACTTGGTGTTTACTCACTCTGGTAAGTCAGACCAGGCTACCTGGTTTCTGAGTCACCTGGGAGATAGATGTGCTGCCTCTAGGGGTCAGTGAGGGGTCATAGGTGCCCTAGGACAACAGCCGGCCCCTGTCTATGTTCACTTGCTAACAGCTCAGCTTGTTCTTAAGCTACCTTCTCCCAAATGGTTAGCACCAGATTGTTTCCCTCTTCGCTTTTGTTTTGAAGTGCCTTAGAATAATTATGCTTTTACCACAAGTATTTACATTCTGTTACAGACTGAGCGGCCCCTCTCCCATAGTACACCAGGGCAAGGCACTGCCAGGCTATGCAGTAAATAGTTACCAAGCGAAGCCAGTGCTGCTTAATTAAGTAAGCCCTCCTTTGTGCTTGCCCTCCCTCCTATACTATGAGCTACCTCAGCATCCCTGCAGGGATTGACACAAAGCAGCCCCTCACCCCACTGCCAAGAACGTCTTTGCAGCATTTTAATTATCCATTTGCTGGTTAGAACATCCACCTAGATCAGTTGTTCTCGGCCTTCCTAATGCTGAACACAGTTCCTCACACTGTGGTGGCCTCCAACCATAAAATTATTTCACTGCTACTTCATAACTGTAATGTTGCTACTGTTATTAATTTTAATGTGAATATCTGATATGCAGGATATCTGGTCGGGAACTGCTATTCTAAAAAGAAACCTGCATCTTTCATTCTCAGGAAGTGTACACTTAGAATGTCTAATAAAACCAAGATTTAGAGGCTGGGAAGATAGCTCAGTGGGTAAAGTGCTTGCTGCACAAGCCTGAAGACCTGAGTTCGACTCACCAGCACCCCTGGAGAAGAAAAAAGGGCAGTTGACTGATAGTGCGAGTCTGTAACTCCAGTGCTGGGAGTAGACAGAAACAAGAGAATGAAGACACTCGACCCTGACCTCTGGCCTCTAAGAGTATAGAGTGGGAAGGCACACCCATGAACCATGAGTGCACGCACAGAGAGAGAGAGAGAGAGAGAGAGAGAGAGAGAGAGAGAGAGAGAGAGAGAGA
The DNA here is from genome assembly GCF_021556685.1 of Rattus norvegicus. NCBI lineage: Eukaryota > Metazoa > Chordata > Mammalia > Rodentia > Muridae > Rattus > Rattus norvegicus. The sequence goes on along the minus strand of NC_141546.1, from coordinate 71,503,578 downwards.
GAGAAAGAGAAAGAGAAAGAGAAAGTGCTGAATTCTGGCCTTATGGCAGATTCTGGGAAATTTGAAGTTAGAATCTCAGTCTTGGGGCGATGAAGCAGCAAGCAGGGAGTGGGCGTGGCCAAGCCAGGGAGTGGGCATGGCTGAGCTCCCAGTAAGTGCCCACGTGCATGAGGTAGGCATAGTTAAGAAGATGGGGAAGGAACGAGAGAATTTGAAAGATAGGAGAAGGTGGAAAGAATTCAGTAGAGAGGCACAGACAGTTTAAGTGGATGCTTATTTAGCAGAACAAAGCAAGCTCTCTGGACAGAAGTTGGAGTGGACTATCACAGAGTGGGAACACTGTGTTCTTTGTTGTGGGTTTTAAAGAAACTTTGATGAATTTTAATGAGCTGGATATCATATTCATGGGATAAGATGAGCTTCCCTCCTAAATCACGATGGACTAGATTCACCTGTAGGGAGTCCCCCTCCCATGATCCTCTAGAAAAGGCCACACATTAGTAGGCACACATATGGCAAAGTGCCCAGGCCCTTCAGCTTTTGGCAGAGCAAGAACAACTGGCCTACAGCCTCAAGGCTGTTTAACCACAAAGCGGGTGTCTTGGCTGTCAGGAGACAAGGCTGGGGTTTTCTTGGTTAACTCGTATCTAACTCCTTATGGAGACTGCTCAAGGTCCCATGTTGATTTCATGGTTATCAGGAGAGAAACCTGAGACTGTCCTGAAAGCTGGAGCCCAGGTTTTACATCAAACTGGTGTGCTGCACAAACAGAGCAGGACAGAGGCCGTTCGAAGGGCTCCCTTGCCCCAGCTCCACAGCTCAGATAGCTCCTTGGCTCAGTGAAGCATCTGCTCTCCTGCCCACCTGACCTCTAGGTCCCTCCAGAAGCATTTAATGAAACTTAACCAGTTTAACTCAGTACAGTCACTGAGGCTGGCTCTGGCTCTAATCTTACTCATCTTCTGCACAATATATCCACTCTTCCTTCCAATGACCTTTTGAAGGTATCATTTCTTCTTGTAACTCAAGAAGTGTTGCTCCAAGGCTCAGAGAAGTCTAGGAATTCACCTCTAGCCACCCAGCAGACAGATAGAGCTAGGATGCGAGCCCTAGTTTCTCAGCCTCAGATAGTTGTCACTTGCATGCGACCCATGTCCAGTGCCACAAAGCCTGGGCAGGCAGAGCCAGCCAGAGTCATCACTAGCAGTTTTAGTGCCCAGAGCTAGTAGCTCAGAAGTCCTTATGATAAATTGCATAACACAAGTGGCAGCCCAGAAGCTTCCTAAGCATGAGTTCTCACCAAAAGACAATGTGGACGCTGTCAACATGTCTGACTGAACTCTGTTTTTCTGTCTGTGCTGGGGCACTGCCTCCCTGTGGGCCTCAAACCATGCTGCGTCTGTTCCCTGGCGTTTGACAAGTTCACCACCAGCACAAAGCACGGAGTGTGCAGCACAGACACTCCCAGGCTGCCTGAGTGTGCTACTGCCCATATTAGACAAGGAAGTTCCGAGCATGCTTACTCAGGCCAAATGCTATGGCCTAAAGAGTCGTCGTCTGGGGAAGTTGGAAGGAAGAGGGGAGATTTGAAGCTCGTGGCCAAGGTTTAGGACCACAGGAGGATGGAGCGCAGGGAGTAGAAGGGTGTAGTTGAGGCTGGGAAGAGTTTGCACTGATGTGCCAGGGCGTGAGGTGAGGTGGGGACTTCAGTCGCTTAGGACTTCAGCTGCCGGGATGAGGGCTCAGAGAGAGGATGCTGAAGACCAGGCTGAAAGAGGTTGTGGTCCAATGGAGAGATACGTGACTTGTCTGGACATGAGATTAGGGCTAGAAGCTTCTCAATGTCTTTCCTCTCCCCTCATAGCTGTTAGAAAGAAACTACAGGATCCCTACGGTGGCTGTCTGTGTATAACCCTCACTTCCTCAAAGGACCATGACTCAGCCCCTTAAGCAATTGCAGTTACAGGTGGCATAGGCCTTAATCTAGACACACATGAGCTAAAGGACTGAATCTTTCTCCTCTCATCCTGCTGCCTGGGATGCAGAGGCAACCTGATTGCTAGCCCTTGATTCAGGCTACTCATCAACTACATGGTCTGGACTACTCCAGCCTCTCTGGAACCTGAGAGAGAAGATTCCTGCTTTGTTTTGGGGACCCAGACTCTTCAGAACCCCCAACATGCATCTATGGCATCAAGATTCCCCCCTAAAAAATCTGTTACCCACAAGAACAATTTGCTCCAACATTCCTCTTGAGCCACTAAACTTGAAAACTTACAAGCGGTATTTTGCAAGAAGAACCCACATGCCCAGGCAGCACTGCTCCTGCCAATTAGCCCATCTGTTGTCAGGATGCCCAGGTCCTTGCAGATTACACAGTGCCCAGTTTGGAGGAAGAGTGGGACAGTCCCACCCCCATATCCCCAGTAGCCCCGTGTTCAGCATCCATGACACTAAAATTCGTCACCTCCACTGGCCTGTTTTTTCATCTATAGAAAATGCACCACGCAAGACAGTTTCTCCTTCCAGAGGTGACTGAGGCCAAACGAGATAACAGACAGGTGCCCCGGGCCTAGTGAGGGAACCCCGCAGCAGATGGCAGACACAAGCCTGAGAAGTCGGCTTCTGTGTCAGCGGGAACTGACATCCACAGAACCCTCAGTGTGTTTGTGAGGACCTCCCATGATTAAACGTGGCTACTCTGCTCTGACAAATGGCTGAAGGAGAAATCCAGCAAGTCTGAGGTGGGGTCATTCTCAGGGGAGGTAAGTCAGATGCTTTTCCAACAGAAGGCTCCACTCTGACAGCAAAGAGTGACTCATAGCTCCTTAAGGTTATAACCTTGCTGTCACAGAGCGTTCTTCTGCGGTGTTCATACCCTGGCGCCCTGCATCCGTGCTGGGAGGTCCAGGTGGGAATGTGGGGTACCATTGGGTCCCTTCAGTAAGAACTAATAGCTGGGAACACTAGAAGAACCCTCCCACAAACGATCCGTCCTCCCATCCCCCTGTGCCCTGGGCACAGAGAGCAGAAACTTTACCATTTCCACATGTGCCTGACAGCTGTGCGTTTTGACATACACTGCAGTCTCCAACCCTCACACCCATCCCATAAACAAGGAGTGGCTGTCCACATACTTATGATAATGAGAAAATGGAGTCTTGGTTTAAGAACCTTGCCCAAGCTCGTGCATTTAGCCAGCACTTGAATGGAAAGTGGTGCTTGGCTGTGTCTCCTACACACACCCCTCCTACAGCCTTGAGGTAAGCCCGCTCACTGCTGGCTGCTCTTACACCGCCTTCCAAGATCAGCATTTTTTTCCACAATGTGATTAAAGGTGTGTAGCCCTATATGGTGATTGGCTATAAAAATTACCTTTAACTGTGTAATTGGGAATAAATTTAAGCACCACAAGCCCTAATCAACCTGGAATGACATGTTTAGCAGCAAGTAGAGGACAGTTAAGTATAAACAAAGGCATAGGAAGGCACAGCCAGCGGTGGTGTTTTGTGCTTGTTGCTAAAGAAAGTACAATGGGACGGCGAGTCCAAAGTTATACAACACAACAGCTTCTGTTTTAATTTTTTACAGTTAGGGCTCTCTTTGGTGTCTACAGAACCCTCTTTCCTTCCATCGCAGCGATCCAACTGCCAGAAGTTCACCATGTCTATTCTCAGGATCTATGCCAGGGAGAGATCTTTGACTCTTCAGGGAATCTGGTGTATCTCTACACTGCAAAAGGTCTCTTCAAAGCTGCAGTGCCCAGCGTTGCATCCACCGGCATCTACGTGGCCCTAGAACTCCAAGACAATGATAAGACCTGCTTCCTGGGGAAGGGTGTCTCAAAGGCTGTTGGGCACATCAGTAACACTATCGCACCTGCTCTGGTTAGCAGGAAACTGAATGTTGTGGAGCAAGAGGAGATTGACCAGGTGCTGATCGAGATGGATGGTACAGAGACTAAATCTAAATGTGGTGCAAACACCATCCTGGGAGTGTCCCGGCTGTCTGCAGAGTTGGTGCTGTGGAAAAGGGGTGCCCTTTACCATCGCATTGCTGACTTGGCCGGCAACCCTGAAGTCATCCCGCCAGTCCCAGCTTTCAATGTATTCAACAGTGGTTCTCATACTGGCAACAAGCTGGCCACGCAACAAGAGTTCATGATCCTGCCTGTGAGGGGCATCCTGTTTCCGGGAAGCCATGCACATTGGAGCAGAGGTTTACCACAACCTGAAGAATATCATCAAGGAGAAGACGCCACCAATATGGGTGATGAGGGTGGATTTGCACCTAACAAGCTAGAGAATGTAGAAGCCCTAGAGCTGCTCAAGACTGCAATGGCAAAGGCGTGCTCCACTGACCAGGTTGTCATCGGCATGGATGTGGCTGCCTCCGAGTTCTACAGAGCTGACAAGTATGACCTGGATTTCAAGTCTCCAGATGACTCCAGCTGGTACATCACACCCGACCAGCTGGCTGCCTGTACAAGTCCTTCATCAAGGGGTGTCCATTGAAGACCCCTTTGACCAGAACAACTGGGATGCTTGGCAGAAGTTCACAGCTAGTGCCGGCATCCAGGTGGTGGGGGATGACCTCACAGTGACCAACTCTAAGTGGATTGCCAAGGCTACGGGCAAGAAGTCCTACAACTGCCTCCTGCTCAAAATGAGCCAGATTGGCTCTGTGACTGAGTTTCTGCAGGCGTGTAAGCTGACCTAGTCCAATGGCTGGGGTATCATGGTGTCCCATAGATCTGGGAAGACTGAGGACACTTTCATTGCCGACCTCGTGGTGGGGCTCTGCACTGGGCAGATCAAGACTGGTGTCCAATCTGAGCACCTGGCCAAGTACAATCAGATCCTTAGAGTTGAGGAAGAGCTGGGCAGGTCCTTCAGGAACCCACTGACCAAGTAAGGCATGGACTGGAGATCCCTGGAGCTACCGGATCCTCTGTCCCTGATGTCATCCAGGTAGCTCAAGGCTGGCCCAGTGCTTACCCCTCCCATGTCACTGCTTCCTTAGATGTCCACCCTGACCACCTGGAGCCCTGCTGGAGACCCCAGCTTTGTAATCACGTGACTGGTCTGAATCATTGTTTCTGTCACCTGACTTCCCAGCTAGTGTCTGGAGCCCTCAGGACTCCAGTAATCTCTAGGGTGCCCATACCGTCAAGACTCCCCCAATGGTTTACATGCAAAAATATAAGCCACAGAAGCCCAGAAAAAAAATTTTTTTAGAGTTAGGAAGGTAAATGAACTTTACCAGCACTGTCCACCATTGCAGATACCATTGTTTACAGTGTTATTTCAGTCACTGAGTTATCCTGTGGTTGAGATGCTGCTCAATTAATGCATAGAGGGAGGGAGTGCCCTGCAGCCAAATCACCTTCCGAAGGGGAAAAGGGCAGTGTATAGGAAAGGCTCAACATGTGCAAAGTCATTTCTCAGCAGTGGGAACCATGGTAACTGTGGGGATGGGATCACAGGGTGATTGATGGCCTCTGGCTAGTGTTGCAGATCAAGGGAGTTCAAAGGGCATCTGTGTCATCCGTGGTGCAGGTCTGGAGCCAGGCCTGGCTGTTAGCAGGCAAGTTTCAGAAATCCCATGCAGTCAGTCCTTACAAGATGAACCAGGCTGCAACTAATAAGATTCTCGGCTGACCCAACTCATACAGCAGGATCCTGGGAAAACAAGAATGCCCTTGAACCAATGGACAGTGGGGACATACCTTTCCAAAGCTGCTATCTTGGACTCTCTTTCCAGTGTGTTCCAGACAGAGTAGATTCTGCTTGGGAAGCAGCAATCAGAGGAAAGGTATTGAAGGAGGGATGTCACCCCCAGATCACCACCTTCCTCTTCACCTCTCCAAGGTCTCCACAGGGTCTTCTAGGCCCCTTTAACTCATATCAGGTCACGTGGTTTATACAACTCACACCTCATCTCTAGCTCTTTATCTTAATCTCTGTCTCTTGGTCTCTCGGTAGACTTGGTGCCATCTAATCTTGATGAAGTAACCCATGGAATCTTCAACACTGCATCCCAAGCCTCTACAAAGGTGGAGTGTGTCTTGATCTCAATTCTACTGGGAGGACCCCTCTTGTGTCCTTTCTCTCTCCAAAGACAGACACCCTTCCCCCTTGTCCCCAAATGCTAAAGGTGCTGTCAACTGCCCATACAGGGAACACATGATAGAGATTCCACAAGGACTAGAAAAATGTGGAAGGAAAAAGAAATTAAATTCCTATTGGTGCGAAGTAGAATGTGCCCACACAGTGGAGCTCACCTGTACAGGTATCTCATTCTCTAGTACCTGTGGTGAAGAGGGTCCCCTAGCCCACTTTACTATGGTCTTAATCATCTGAGGCCACTAATACAAAATACCCGAGGCTGGTTGCTTAAACAACAAAGGAAGTTCTTGTGGTCCTGAGAGTTGCAAAGTCCCAAGTTCAAGATACAAGCAGGTTCTATTCAGCTAAGCATTTATTTCATGGCTTCTAGGCAGCCATCTTCTCTGTGTCTTTACACGACATGGACAGAGAATTCTGGACACTTCTTTAACAAATAAGGACACCAACTGGGACCATGGAGAGGCCCCATCTTTGTAACTTCATCTAAACCAAAGGCTCTACCTCCTCCAGTACCATTTGGGCTTCAGCAGTTGAGCTCACTGGGTCATGAACTCAATATCAACCACTGACGTCCTTCACTGGGTCATGAACTCAATAGTTCACACCTGAGACTCTGTGCTAGTGGGGAAAGTGAGCCGTGTACCTTCAACCCCAATGGCAGAACCAGGAGGGTTTTGTTTTTGTTTTTCGAGACAGAGTTTCTCTGTGTGTAGCCCTGGCTGTCCTAGAATCCAGTCTATAGACCAGGCTAGCCTCAAACTCATAGGGATCAGCCTGCCTTTGCCTTTCAAGGGCTGGGATCAAAGGCATGCACCACCATGCCTGGCCCGATCAGGACCGCTTATCTGAGCTTCTAGTAAGGAGTAAAGAGGGGGTGAGATCCCTATATGGGGACAGTTTTATAAGGACTGTCCAGGGTCCTTTCAGGCCACAATTATACATAAGACCAGACCTTTCCATCTCTCATCTGCTCTGCTGGACTCTGAAGCGCTGGCCTTCTCCAAAAAGGAAAAATTAAAAACAAATTCTCAAGTGGGTTGCTAGTATTTCAGCCCAGCAAATTTTACTTTCCGTTAAAAGTCACCAGCTGTCATGTGTTTGGCTCTGAATGGAAATTACTTGCTCTCAAAGAACCTTTTTTCAGTTGACGCCACTTACGAGTTTTATTTTCTTCTAATGAAAAATGGATTTGCGTTAGTGTCTCTGTAATGTCAGGAAGCCCATGGACACACGCCTGCCTGTCTTGATGAGCTGCCCTGCCCTGAGGAAAACTAATTGCTCTGGCAGCCAGCTTGGAAGATTGACACTGTGGTCAAGATGGGGCATGGAGGGACGGAGGGAGGGAGCCCCACAGAGCTTCTCCCCATCAAGGAAAAAAAGGTTTCTTTCAATAAACAATGCTTTTAAGTGCTAAGGAGGAGGTCTTGGAAAAGGGAGTGAATAGTTTAATGTGATTAACGACTTCCAAGGAGGCAATTCTTCAGAGCCTCGGACACACATGTCCACAAAGCCTACTGCTGAAGGCTAGATCCCCACCAGACCTCTGCTCAAAACAGTGGCCCCACTGTGCGAGTAATCTAGGGCCTTGTCTGTGGTGATTAGGATGCTCTCTTCATGACTCTCAGAAACAAAACAAACCATCTGGTAATTCTCCTCCTGAGAGGTTTAAACAGAAGGACTGAGAGATCAAAGCCAGCTTGACCTAGACTCCCCCTTCACCACAAAATAAAATAAAATAAACCAAAGCGAGAACAGTAAGACACAACAAACTGCGTTAAAACAGCAGAAAGACAAAGGCAAAGCAAGTGGCAGGGACTGGGAGCAGGTTGCTCACCAGACCAGCCGGCAGCCGGGAGGACCCTGGTGCCCCTGACAACAGACACTGACTCCTGACTGAGCCCCAAACCCAGAGCCTGCATAGAAACTTTAAACAGAACTCAGAAGGGCTCTCGCCCCCACTGGTCTCTCCATACACGCAACCAAGGCACACCCGTGTCTTAAGAGATTTTCATGGAAATGGTGGCCTTCAAACCCAGGCTGTACAGAAGCCCCAGGCAGGCCCAGGCAAAAAGCTCTCAGCCCCACCCCACCCCCATTCCTCTCTCCAGCACGCAGCAAGGGCTTAGACGTGTCCAAGATTTTGTGAATAATGTTTCTGACAGACACTACAGCCTTTTCCTCCTCCTGCGTGTGGAGAGCTCAGGCCGCCCCCAGGGAAGACTCCCCAGCCAAGCAGCTGGCTTCGGCTCTGGGAACACTAAATTCTGCCTGCATTTCTAGCCAGGCCTGGTTACTTTAGAATCCCTCTCCTCCCCGTCTTTTCGAGCGGGACCAGCCAAGGTATTCGTCATCTTTCTGAGCTACCCTGCTGGTTGATTTATGTAGACGCAGGGCAGAGGCCAGGAGTCAGGAGCTGGAGTGATGGGTTCTTCCATCACCCCAGGGGTCACCAAAAGGGTGACCCTCGGGATCAAACCTCCACTCAGCTCAGACTGAGGATAGCACAGCCTCCACAGCCTCGGGGAGCAGAGACGAGCTCTCGACTTCGTCCTGGATGTAAGGCATCCGTTAAAGAAGAGCGGCTGCATGTGTCTTTCACTGGACTCCACCTTAAAAAAAAACCCTTCTGAAAAAAAAAAAAAAAATCCAGCCTTCTCCTTCAGGACGCTGGATGCTGTCTTTTTGGCCAAGGAGAAAACAAGCAACAGATGATGCCCTCGTGGACACACGAGGAGGCCAAACCTGAATGTTAATCATCTCCAAATATGTGCAGCTCCTTCCAGCCTCTCTGGCTCTCCCCAGAAGATCCATGATTGGAGCGCTCTCCCAGAGGCTGGGGACTGGCTGCAGATACTCAGGAACTCATCAGAAGGTCTAATTGCACTGACAGGGTAATTGCTGGGCGGTGTGTTTAATACGCCTGCGGGTGATTTTGACTGGCTAAAACTGGCTGCTGCTCTAAGTTCGACTCCCACTTCAGCACTCCCAAAAGATCGACTGATGCTGTCATCCAAAATGGAAAAAAAAAAAAGAGAGAGAGAGAGAGAGAGACTCTTTTTAATTCCATTGCATATTAAAGTATGAGCTCATTGGAATATATTTGGAGAGACTTGGCAGCCCGTGTGTGTTTACAATTCCTGGACGCAGGGCTCTGGTGTGTATCAGAAACACTCTTACCTCCTCACCTTCCCTACGAAGGTGAACCAGTTCCAAAAGTCTAAAGTTGCTTTCTTGTTAGGTAGTACCCAACATTGACTTGGTTTGGCGACTGACTGCATCCTCAAGACCAATGGCCAGCAAGAAAGCAAGGTCTCTGGGTGTTCTGGTAACTGTGTGAATGCTAGAGGGGCTCCCCACCAAGAATCATCAAGGCTGAGGCAGCCACTGGGCTGGAGCAGACATCAGAAGTTCCGAATTCACACCACTCTTTCCTCAGATCCCATTTCTACTCAGTGCGATCTTCTGGGTAGAAGACTAAACTACTTATGGTCCCTGACTTACTTTTACTAACCTGGGACTCTTTCTAAGGCCTTCCGGAGCAGTATGGAACCGACATGGGCTGCCTGGACTCCCTTCCCGACACTGTCCCATTCCTGTGGCACTGGTTCTCAGGACCATGGGGGAAGCTTTAAAACACGCCAATGCCTGGTCTCCAGCCCCCAGGGATTCCGTCTAAACCAAGCTGAGGTCGAGCCAAGTAGCAGAAGCCATACAAAGAATCAGGATTGATTCCTTTTTTTTTTTTTTTGGTTCTTTTTTTGGAGCTGGGGACCGAACCCAGGGCCTTGCGCTTGCTAGGCAAGCGCTCTACCACTGAGCTAAATCCCCAACCCCTGATTCCTATTTTTTTTTTAAATTACATTTACACTTTTAAAATGGGGAGCATGTTCACGAATACATTCATGGACTGTCTCTGAGTGACAGAACTAAGGGGGATCTTAATTCACTTGCACATTTCCCTTCATGCCCTCAATCTTCTCCAACAACGCAAATTGCAATGAAGTAAGTTAGTGCGTGGAAGGGCCGGGGCCGGGTGTGAAGTTACCGCCCGCTAGACAGACACCCAGAGCGGAACTCCACCTTCCTCTCCACCTGATCTTTGCCCTGCACCCTCAGTTCTGAAAAGGGCATGGCAAGCAACCCACACTCCTGCCCGCACACAGCAGAGGCCTGGCCTTCTCCCACCTCCCTGAGTTCATTCATCCCGTCGCTCGGTCACCGAGTTTGGCTTTGTAATATTCTCCACGGTCTCTCTGCCCGACCCTGCAGGCACCCGCTCTCTGCTCTCCCGTTTTGGGCTCCCTATTTGCCTGCTCTGTTACATACAGGTGGAAGTGGTTCTTCCTCAAGTTCTGTGGAGGCTGAGGCATGCACAGGGCCCCACACCAGGCACCCTGTTCATCTCGGCTCCGCAAGCTGCTGCAGTCAATCACCTGCTTTAAAAAACCCCTCCACTGGCAACTTCTCATCCCAGAGCTCACCCCAAGCAACAGCAGGAGTCAAGCCATGCTCTAACTGAGTCTCTGCTTGCACAGCCCCTCACCCTGCACCTCTTCCTGTCAAGGCCCTGAGGCCAGGCGTGTCCCGGTCTCTCTGCCTCTGGACCGCAGCCTGGGATACTCCTGATGTGGCAATACCATCCGTGCTACCTGTTTTCCTCAGCATGACCCCTGCCTTGCCAGAGTCCTTTGGATCCTCCTCCTTGGGTGCCTTCAACGCCGGACCCTCAACATCCAGTCTCCACTCTGTTCCCACAGACTTTATGGCTGTTGTCAGCTCATGCGAGTTACTCTGCTGTCTGTCTGTCTGACCACTGTTGTTTTACCTGCCAGTCGGAGCCTAAATTCTTGCACCATCTACACTGCCTACCATTTCCCAAGCATTCTGTCCTTGAGTTAAACAGTGAATCAATCATTTTGAGTCTTTACAAATATGCAGCTCTGTATAACTCTCCAAAGTGTGTGTGTGTGTGTGTGTGTGTGTGTGTATTTTTTTTGGGGGGGGGGAGCCCGAACCCAGGGCCTTGCGCTTGCTAGGCAAGCGTTCTACCACTGAGCTAAATCCCCAACCCCCCAAAGTATTTTGTATGTGTATTTGGGGTTGTATTATGTACACACACACACTCACATGCACACACACACACACACGCACACACCCCACAGTTGCTTTCAGAAGCATGCCTGCACCATCTGCTTTTTCAGAGCAGGGCGTCAGGAGAGATGGTGAAGATATTGTACAGAGTGATCAGGGGACCCTGATCTCACAGGCATGTGGGGAAATCTCAGCAGGCCTGAGCCGTGAGCTCCCTCCACCTCACTTCTGTGAGTGTGTGCTGGGCTGTGGCCCACAAAGAATGGGGATTGCCAACCCCTTCAAGTCCTGCTGTTCTCCATTCTCTGCATACATTTGCAAGCCAGGAGATATGAAGTGGAAGCCATGGCCCTTTGAGGATCGGCTGCTCTGGGCCATACAGTTGTCTAAACTATTGTTTCTAAAGAGGTCACAGACTCAGTCCATGTAGGGCTCCAGCCTCTGCAGCCTCTGAAGAGACCAGAAACCTATTGATCCTTTCTACTTTAATTAAGCCTTGGAGGGGAGGGCAGCCCAGGGAGCAGAATGTAATCAGCTGAAAGCACAAAGCCACGTGCCTTCTGACTCCTGGGCCAGTGGGTCTTCCAATGACTAAACCCGTGGCTCTGGTCTCTACTGATCAATCCTTGTCTGAGGGACATTTCTCTTCAGTCAAATGTCTTGAAAAGAGCTCCCTCCCTGTTCATCTGTTGCCCATCCTCATTGAATTCTTCCACTCAGTCTGACTTAAAGAGGACCCCTGCTACCATCCCCACCCAATCAGGAGAGAGATATCCTTATCACCCCTTTCCAGAATGTGCCAGGGTAGGGCTATGAAGGTTTGAGAATTCCCTGCCCACCCCACTCAGATTCTTCTACAAGCTAGACTCAATTCCTGGCAGACACTGCCCTCCAAGAATCAGGAAGTCACAGCGGAGCTAGAAAGGCTTTTAATTAGCACCTACACCTGTGCTAAGAGCTGGTCAGGTAAACAAACATTCAACATGGCTCCCTGACCAGACAGAAGCATTTGCAAGAGTGTGACCCGAAATATAGATGAAGTAATATTCAGAAATATTGTTTCCAGTCGGAAAGCCAGCTGGCATCTTGGAGAAGATGGTGGTTCCAAGCTGAAACTTGAGCGTAAGGTCTGGACAAGAAAAACTGCTGATCAGGTGAGAAGTGTAATCAAGGCAGGAAAGGTAGCGTAAGCGGCAATGACTTGCACGAAACTGCCGAGAGTTTGCTGGTCTGGGCTTTGTGCTGGATAGCTTTATGTCAACTTGACAGAAACTAAAGTCTTCTGAAAGGAGGGGCCTCAATTAAGATAATGCTTCCATAAGATCCAGCTGTAGGCAAGCCAGTAGGGCGTTTTCTTAGGGATTCATGGGGGAGGGCGCAGCCCATTGTGGGTGCGGCCATCCCTGGTCTGGTTGGTCCTGGGTTCTGTAAGAAAGCAGGCTGAACAAGTCATGAAGAGCAAATCAGTAAGCAGTACTCCCTCATGGCCTCTGCCTCCGGGTTCCTGCCTCCGGGTTCCTGCCCTGCTTACACGTATCTACCCTCACCGCTTCTGATGATGAACTGTTCTGTGGAACTGTGAGTGAAATAACCCTTTCCTTCCCACGTTGCTTTGGTTTCATCATAGCAATAGTAACCCTAAGACAGACCCGTGATAAGGAAGAGTCAACACTTAGCAGCTGCAGTGGGGTTGGGGGATACAGGCTGCAGAGAGAAGACCAGGAGAAGGGGCCTCAACTTGTCAGTAGCTGGTGTGTGTTACACTGGGCTTATCCTTTAGGTGACAGAATGAAGGATGTTTCCTAGGAATGACGTCTCCTACTTTGGGTAAGGAACAATACTACATCTGTGTCTTGTCCACAGATAGCCCAAGTTAGACTTTGGGTTTTACAGGCACACAGACGGTCAGACAAATTGCGCTTTATGATTACAGAAAGGCCGGATCACACCTGCACTCTGAGAGATGTGTTTACATTTCAGCTCCAGCACTTTCAAGCTCGGTCACTGCCTCCATAAATCTTCGAGTCTCACTTCCCCTAGGGAAGATGATTTCCATGATAATTCTCCCAGCTGGGTATGGTGCGCGGGCCTGTAATCACCAGCGCTCACTCGAAAGGCAGAGGCAGGAGGATCACCGCTCGTTTGATCGAGGGGTCTGTGAGCTGTCTCCGCACCTGCTCCGTTCATCAGCAGAAGCGGGAAGAAGCTATGGCTGAGCGTGTGGCGCGTGGGTTTCTCCAGCCAGAACAAGGCTAATAGGAAGCCCAGCGTGATCCTCGTAAACCACGGGCTGCTCTCAGCCCTGGCCTGGACCACTAAGGAGTTCCGCAGGAGCTGGTCTGTCCTGGCAGCTGAGCCTGGCTGTGAGATGGAATCTTTCTGCTACCTAGTCACCACAGCAAAGTGGTTCCCAGGAAAGCCTTGGTCAACCGGCAGTGAATACCAGAGGCTCAGGAAACACACAGGCCCGTGGGTTTTCCAGGAACTGAAATCTTGGCCAAGCCTAGAAAACCTAAAACCTGAGAGGTAAGCAAGTCTGCTGACAGTGCCAGTCCTGACCCAGAAGTCTAGGCTGTTTCTAGAATCTAGAGGCTAGATTCTAGATCAATGGTTCTCAATCTGTGGGTCTCAACCCCTTTGAGAGCCAACCAACCGTTTCACAGGGGTTGTGTAAGACCATTAGAAAACACAGATATTTATGTTACAATTCATAACAGTAGCAAAGTTACAATTATGAGGTAGCACTGAAAATAATTTTATGGTGTGGGGGTCACCACAACGTGAGGAACTGTATTAAAGGCTCACAGCATTAGGAAGGTTGAGAACCACGGATCCAGATGAATAAGGAGTTTATTCTTCACAAAGCACTTTCCTGCTGGAGTTGGGGACAACGTCCTACACCACTGTTAGCAAGACTGGCTTCGGTGGTTTTAAGACATCGTCGGTAAGAAAGTTTAGACTCATTTAGAGTCTAAGGAAACAGGATTTGTGGTGTGTGCTATTTGAGTAAGAAACAATCAGGGAATAGTCCCCGTTCTCTTTCTCCTGTCTCTTCATCTTCATGGAAGAAACTGAGATGGGGGGTGAGGGGGCAGGCTAAAGAGCCTGGGCCAGCATCAGAGTGAGGAAGGAGAGAGCCTTGAAAAAGCCTCCCAAGCAGCTGGCCTCACTCCTCCCCTAAAGATGAGTCCTCCCGTTCCAACTTTCTGTTTAAGGAGCCATTTCTAGTCTTAGTGACAAGGTGGAAAGCAGCTCCACCCCGGGGACAACAGCAGCTGGTGGCTGAGGCTTGTCTGCTGTGTGGACACCTAGGGACTGGTGCACACTGTGGGGTTGGTTACCCACTCCTCAACAGACCTGGCCACTGGCCAGAGCTCTTGCCTTGTGGAGGGAGGATTCAGGGAGTAGGAAGTCCTCTTCAGTCCTGTCCTTGTCACAAGCCAGTCACATGACCTCGCCGCAGGAGTTCCCAAAGCTCTTCCTAAGCTCTGATCTGTGATGTTACCACCATTGACCTTGCAGCACTAAACCCACCACTCTTCCTCACTGAGCCTTTTCCACCATCTTGACTTTGGGCTTCTGCTTTGAACCTACGCTCTCCAACCTCGGTTGATCTCCCTCATCCCCTTTACATGCCTCTGGAAATCCTTTTATTCTAGGGGCTGGGAAGATAGCTCCATTGTTAAAGTGCTTTCTATGAAAGCCTGAAGACCTGGACTCAATCTCCAGCACCCACATTAAAAACAACTGAGTGTGGCAGTACAAGCTTATAACCCCAACATAGGGAGGCAGAGGCTGGTGAGCTCTGGGGTTCCCTGGCCAGGCAGCTCAGCCCTAATGAGTGAACCCCAGTGGAAGCCTGTCTCAAAATTCAAGGTGGATAGCACCTGAGAAATGACCCTTGAGAGCAATCTCTGACCTCCACATACATGCATACACTCCTTCCCCATGAGTATGCTCATGTGTGTGCACGCATGTGTGTTTCTGTGTATGTGTGTGGCTTGGAGGGGTTGTGGGGAGATGTTGTTGTTTTGTGTTTTGTTTTTGAGACAGAGTCTCACAGTGGAGCCCTGACTAGCCTAGAGCTTGCTGGGTAGATCAGACTGGTCTCAAACATTTACCAATTCCCCTCCCTCTACCATGAGCATGCTGGGATCACATACACAACTACATCGAACTCCTAATTATTAGTCATACCTGTCAGAACCCTTGGCTCTCCACCAATCAACCCTCCTCTAAATATTTATATACATAACTAATAAGATAAAATTTTACTCCAAACTCCAACTCATACCTCTTAGAATGGACAGAACCTAAACCACCCAGTGGCAGTAAAGGTGTGAAACATCAGGGACCTGTGGTCATCACTTGGGGAATGACAAATGCCACGGCCATGTTGGAACATAGCTTGAAGTTCTTGCAAAGCTAAACGTACTTGTTCAAAGGACCCATCAGGCATGCTCCTGAGATTTGCCCACATGAACTAAAAACTTTTATAGACACCCCCCCAAACCTGACAAAGGATGTTTATAGCCATTTGTACAGATTTATGCAGAACTGTCAAAACTTAGAAGCAGCCACCATACCCTTTAGATAATAAGTAAACACCCACACCATGAGCTGAATAGAAATGAACTGTAAGCCGTGAAACTACATACACAGTGGTTTGAATGGGAATGACCCCCATAGGCTTAATATTTGATTGCTTGCTCCCCAGTTGGTGGACCTGTTTGGGAAGAATTAGGAGGTGTGGCCTTGTTGCAGGAGGTGTGTCACTGGGAGTAGCTTTGAGGTTTCAAAAGCCCACACAATTAGTTCTCTCTGCCTCGTGCTTGTAGATCGGGAGGTGAGCCCTTATGTACTGCTCCAGCACCGTGGCGCCCTTACTGTTAACCACTCTTAGTAACCACTCTAACTAACATCATAGTCACGAACTCTAGCCCTCTGGAACCATAAGCCAGAAATAAGTGACTTATTTTATGGGTCATCATATCTTATCACTGCAATAGGAAAGTAGCTAACATGGAGGAAGCTTACACGGATATTCCTAAGAGAAAGAATTCAACCTGAAAAGGCTTCATGCTGCCAGACGGAGCTGTGTGTAACAGTCTGGGAAAAGCGAAAAGATTAGCCAAGTTAAAGAAGATCGGGGGATGGGGTTGGGGATTTAACTCAGTGGTAGCGCACTTGCCTAGCAAATGCAAGGCCCTGGGTTCAGTCCCCAGCTCCGAAAAAAAAAAGAATAAAAAAAAGAAGATCGGGGGCCAGTGTGGGGAAGGGGCCAGGAGGGGGTCTATCTGAACAGCGTCTTTCAGGCATGGGAATCATTTTGTAGGATACTATGTGGAGGACACATGTCATCAAACGTTTGTCTTTTTTTTTTTTAAAGATTTATTTATTTATGTGTAAGTACACTGTAGCTGTCTTCAGACACACCAGAAGAGGGCATCAGATCTCATTACAGATGGTTGTGAGCCACCATGTGGTTGCTGGGAATTGAACTCAGGACCTCTGGAAGAGCAGTCAGTGCTCTTAACCACTGAGCCATCTCTCCAGCCCCAAACGTTTGTCTTGATCTACAGAATACACTCCAATAATTGACCTCTGTGTAGACTATGGACTCTGGGAGATGAGGATGCTTTGGTCTGGGTACCACTGTGGTAGGGAATTGTGGGAGATGTCATGAGCATATGATGGAGGGGCATTTATAGCCACTCCCCTACTCTGCTTCACTTTATTATGAACCTAAAACTCTTCTACTTAATTGTTGGGAAATCTTTTATTTGTTCTGTTTGTTCTGTTAAGACACAGAGTTTCAGTGCATGCCTCTAGCTGGTCCGGAACTCCATGCATAGACCAAGCTGGCTTTGAACTTGCAGCACCACTGCATGCTGAGACTACAGATGCGTGCTACCACACAAATGCTCTTAAAACTGCTCTACACTATAATCCCTACCAGGCCTGGAGGCACATGACTAGAATCTACCACTCAGGAGGTTAGGCAGAAGGATCAGAAGTTCATAGTCAGCCTGGGCTACATAGAGAGATGGAAAAAAGAGGGAGGGAAAGGAAACCTATTAAAAATGCCGTATGTTTAGTAAATCAAATTTTCACAAATATTTAACATTTATTGCAAATTAAACACCTCCAAGCGTTTAATTAAATTTATAAATAGTCGTTTCTCTTAAAGAGTTGAAATATATTAAACATATAAACAAAACACCGTGATTCATCCCAAGCTGTTTAATACCCTTGTGCCAAAACCAACCATAAAACTCCCAAGACTGTGTATATTTCACTCTTTCTTATCCTAAATTCCACACCTTCCCAGGGTGCCAATTTTAACACCTTCCTAGGATTTCAGCGACTTTTTACCAAATACTATTTTTTGCCTTCTTAGGGATTTTTAACAACCTTACCAGACCACAAGAAGAAAAAAGAGCCACCCTGAACTGTCAGGGATGCACACGTCTGGGACTCTGCACTGCTGGTTCTGGGTCAGGATACTAAGCTGGGCTGCAGCGTCCACAGATAGTCCACCTGAGGGAGCTTCCTGTATGCAAGTAACCGACTTAATACCCCTGACTTTAAGGAAGGTGTTGGTAGCCCTGACCATCCCCGGGGAGATGAAGTTAGTAGGATCTGGTTTGGCCACCATCTTCCATCCATTGGTCCACATTCATGATGGACTTGGGGGCTGATAGCATAATTACAGCGGAGTGTCTCCTTACTGGGGTTGAATCAATTTACAGAGCTACTGTGAAGTCTAACTGACCAGGGGAGGAGGCAGAGCATCCATCTGGGTCATGGGTAGGCCCCTGGAAATACATGAAGAGCTTTCTTTAGTCAGCAAACTCCCAAGGTTAAGATTCGAGATTGCTATTTTCTCCTGTCTGCAGACAGAAATAAGCATCTATCCTTTACAAAGAAGAATATATTAGATTAGAAAAAAAAAAAAGGTCCTGTTTCTATTCAATGTCCCACGTAGCAAAGTCAGAACAAATATATCCACACCCCTTTTAACCAGTCCCAATTTCTCTGTATAGGGTTTGGGTGTTTTAATGAATCTACCCTCTTTCTATGTAGTAACCTGTCCAACTGTTGAAGTTTGACATGGATGGGGCGTCTTGTTAGCTCCTCTGTCCTGCAAGACTGGCCCTGACATTTTCTTTTGAGAGAGAAGCGGGGGAAGAGAGAGGGAAAGAGAGAGGGAAGGAGGGAGAGAGGGAGGGAGGGAGGGAGAGAGAGAGAGAGGGGGGGGGAGGAGAAAAGCATTATATATTTTATTTGTTCCTACCATTGTATGTATATGCCTACATATATTCGTGTGCACCGTGTGCATGAAGTAAGAGGGTCCCCTGGAACTGGAGTTAGAGGTGGTTGTGAGCCACTGTGCAGGCGCTGGGGTAGGACCTGTGTTCTCTGCAAAAGCAGCAAGTGCTCTTAACACTCAGCCATCTCTCTAGTCCCATTGCCCCTGACATTCTAAAAACCACTTTGACCAGCAAAAAGAACACATTCCAGGCTCATCCTGTCCCCCGCCCCCAACACACACACACACACCCTAACACATACAATCAGCCATCCTACAAGGACTCTTCCTGGGAGCTGGGAGATGGTTCAGTGGTCAAGTGCTTGCTATACACGAGCACCTGAGTTCAGACCCCAGCACCTATGTAAAATGTAGCACGTGAGAGTAACTCCGGCACTAGGGTGAGGAGGTGTGGAAACAGACAGACCTTGCAGGGTCACTGGCCAGACGAGCTAACTGAAGCAGCAAGCTCCAGGCTCAACGAGATGTCTTGTCTGAAAAAGTAAGATGGAGACCGATAGAGCGAGACACCCAACGTCTACCTCTGCCTTCATGTATGCACATATGGGCACACGCATATATACGCACAAATGCACATATGTGCGTAGAACACACACCCCGTAAAAACCAAAGCTGGACATTCTGACTACATGGTGCTATTGTGAGCCCATGGGACAATGTGGAGATGGATACTGATTGGCTGGTGACAGAGACAAAAGGCCAAGATCACGGTTCGTACTCTTATCAATGAACACACTGTAGCTTCTATCTACTTTCCTTACCCATGAGCCTTCAGTGACCTCTGCTGCTTTCTCTACACTGACCTATGCAATCCACCACAGACCTATACAATGCCTCTTTTTCCCCATCCTTTGTTGTGGGGAAAGGAGCTCCCCACACCTACCTCCCAACCAGAGTCTCAGTCCTCTCAGGAGGACACGCCCTGCAAAGCTCTGGCTTCCAACTGCCCCCTCCAGCACACGCTGAGAGGAGGGAAGAGGCAGTGCTCCCGGGAAGAGTCTCCTGATGGAATGGCCTTGAGGATGGGTGAGGTGTATGTAGGAAGATCATGGAAGTCCTTTGTGAGTCTCCTGAACTATAGCTCTGAACTCTGGAAGCAGCGACAGGTTAGGGAGGAGGACTAGAACCCAGGAGCACTCAGCATCTGGATTACAGAGTCTCAGCAGCCTGGTTCTGTCCCCGCCCGCCCTCCTTACCCCCACCCCGAGTGCCATGGTACTGGAAATTCTGACTTGCATGGGGCTTGGGGAAAGTTTGCATTTGACCCGTTGAGTGTGAAGTGTTTCCTTTCAGATGGAAACATCTAGAGACTGTTGTGCGCATCAGTTAGCATCTCTAACACGAAGCACAGGCAGAGGAAGCTTCCCAAGTTGGGCAGGTGGTGAGGGCTGCCTGCTGCCAGAGGATGCTCTCAGAGGCTTCCAAGGCTTGGGCCGCTGGCTTATACTGCTTGGGAAGACTTGGAGACTCTTCTGTTTTCCTAATTCTCATTTTGTCTGAGTCATTGCCAGGTTTCCCTGATGTTTTTACTTAATATCAGAATTCCAACCAAAATTAGGCTGGGCCCCAGAGTAGGGGCTGACCACTTCTCTCTGTTGCCAGCCCTAGAGAGCAGGAAAAAGTGGTGGATACCTGGAGCCTAGGCTACAGAGGCTCTTGAGAAAGTCCTAACCATTCCAGAAGATTCTCTACCCTTCCCCCAGCTTTTTTTTTTTTTTTTCTGGTAGACTCTAGAGTCCTTGGACAGAGAGCAGAGGCCAGCAAAAGAGGAAGGTTCCCAAGGAAAGCCACTTCTCCCGCCTCACAGCACCTTAAGTGTCTGAGGGGCAGAGTCTGACCTGATCATCACGTGCCACTAGGAGTCAACCTCACCTCAGGCAGTGACCAGCGCCATCCTCAGAGAGGACGCTGCTGTGGTCCTTCTGGACCCGCTGCCCGGGTCCTTTCTCATCTGGGGTGACACACTTGCGTCAGACAGTGAGGCCGTCTGTTTTCACTCAGTCTGGACCACAGCAGCTTGGGTCTTGTTTGTTTACCTAATTTGGTGTTGGGTTATTTTTCTTCCTCCTTTCTTGATTGCAAGAAAGTGCCAAGTGCAATCAGCCCCTTCCACAACACCGCTGTTCCCTGTGCGGAGCCAAAGTCAGCCTGGAAAAAAGATCACTCCCCCAGGCTTGGGCTGTGCCAGAGGCCCGGTCCGAAGCCTTGTTTCTCATGGTTCTGGACCATGGACCCCACCCACTTCGTTTGGGCTTCTGACACACTCCGTCCCTTCTCATATGCAGCTTGAGTTCTATCATCTCTGTCTGGGTGTACTTCCTGTGTGTCTATACCAACCGGGGTCTCAGAGCTGAGGTAGGCTGCCATGGTTTCTAGCCCGCAGCAATGGGGTACTTCTCATAATTCTCAAGACAAAAGGAAAATGTGGCCAGATGCTGCCTCCCAGCAGCCGCTTACACAAACGGAGTCAGAAGATGTGCATTAAAAAGACAATTACCTCACCGTGAAGGAATGATGGACACCAGGAACAGGACACATTTACTTTGATCTGAACCTTACAAAGAGTGACGTGGATGTTGGGGGTTGGTCTGGTGCTGCTTATATGTATATGCTAAGTTCTGTACCCCAAGATCTGGTTGCCCCCAAGACGAACAAATTCCTACATACACAGGCCTTTGCTGTGCAAACCTTACTCTCCAGTTTAAAACCTATTGGTTCAATGAAACTGGCAACAGCCAATGACCAGGGGGAATAGAAGTGGAGTTTGAGTTGCTGGTCTCAGAGTCACAGGTAGGGACCACGAGGAGAAAGAGAAAGGAGAGGGGAGGAGGAGGAAGGGGAGGAGACAACAGAAGTCTCCATTAGTCATGATAGGCCATCAGCACATGCCCCAGTGAATATCTCCACAGGTCACCAGAGTGCTGGAGCAGAAATAACTGAGGAAGATTCAAACAGCGTGTACTGGGGAGCACAGTTGGGGAAGTGGCCAGTCTAGGGTTAGAGAATTAGATTAGAGGCAGTCCTCCAGTAACTGCACAGACCTAATAAATAAATCAGTATGAGTCTCGTTCACTTGAAGCTGGTTGAGGATAAGCAGAATTCACATTAATTTACACATGGGCACATTTACTTTGATCAGAGATTCACGTAATGAATTCACAAGACGAAACTTCGCACTACCCATATAATTTTTATGTACAATTTTATGTATGTATGAAAATAAAGAGAACTTTGGGAGGAGAAAAATCCTGAGTATGTAAAGGAAGTACTCCCGTGAGAGGCCCTTGGCCCCCTCAGTTCTCCTAAGAGCATGTGCGTGTCACTTGACCACTGCCTTGCTGCTCTAGTGTCTTTCAACCCTGTCTGGGATATGAATCCCAGTTGACCCCACTGTGCTAACTGGTTCCTTGGGTTGCCCAGAAATGAGACTTTTGCTGTGTCATCACTCTCACTAGGTCAGGATGACCTGCCAATCATCCACACAGATACCTAGGACACAGCCTTCAAGCCTCAGCTTGGGCTCCACCAGCGAGCTTGGCCTTTTCTAGTCTGCTTCAATGTGACGTACTCCTCACTGCCTGTGGGGCAGCCCACCGTAGCAAGCACAGCTGTAAGTACACCACCTTCCCTGCAGCAGCCAGTATGGGTTTGGCAGACTGCTTGATGGGTATTGGTGGGAGGTGTGTATAAAGTAAATAGACTATAGCACTCCGAGGTATAGATCTGAGGAGGCCTAAGATAGCATACCACTCCCACGTTTACTTCAGCCCTTGTCACAGTAGCCAAGTTACAGAATCTGCCAAATGCCCATTATCAAATGGATGGGCAAAGAAGGCGTGATGTGCATATGCAGTGGAGTCAGACTCAGCCATATGGAAGAATGGAATTACGTCATTCGCTGAAAATGGATGCAACTGGGGAGCATCATATTAAGTCATCGAAGCCAGACTTCGAGAGACAAATGTCATGTTTTCTCTCACTCGTGGTGTCTTAGGGTTTTACAGCTGTGAACAGACACCATGACCAATGCAACACTTATAAAGGACATTTCACTGGTACTGGCTCACAGGTTCAGAGGTTCAGCCCATTATCATCAAGGCAGGAACATGGCAGCATCCAGGCAGACGTGGTGCAGGCAGAGCTGAGAGTTCTACATCTTCATCAGAGGCTGCTAGTGGAAGACTGACTCCCACGCAGCAAGGACAAGGGTGTAAAAACCCAAACCCACAAGGCCATACCTACTCCAAGAAGGCCACACCTCCCAACGGTGCCACTCCCTGGGCCAAGCATATACAAACCATCACATGTGGGTTCTAGATTTTATATAGAGACATAAAATCATATATATGAGATCATATATATTTACACATACACGCACGCGCACGCACACACACACACACACGCACACACATCATAAAAATAAAAGGCTGTGTGAAGGGAATAGATCAGTTGGGGCACAGAGTAGAAAGGGGAGAAAGTAAAAGAGTGAATATATTTACAGAACCCACCACTCACTGCACAATAAATATGCACCAATTGAACACAGTGGCCCACACCTGGAAGGCTGAGGAAAGAGACTCCCTGCATATCTGAGGCCACAATGCTATGCAGCACTAAGATAGGGCTGGAGCGATGGTCAGTGGTCGGAGAGGACCGGTGTTCTATCTTCGACACCCACAAGACAACTCACAACTCTTTCTTTTTCTTCTTTTTTCTTTTTTTTCTGAGCTGGGGACAGAACCCAGGGCCTTGCGCTTGCTAGGCAAGCGCTCTACCACTGAGCTAAATCCCCAACCCCAACTCACAACTCTTAACTCCAGGTCCAGTAGATATGGCGCCCTCTTCTGGTCTCCAAGAGCACTGCATACACGGACAAACATTGCTGGCAGAAAACACCCATACACACAAAATAATGAAGTCTTCTCTAAAGCAAAATAAAAATAAAAAGTAAAGTAAGTTGAAAGAGGAGGAGGGACCTCCTCAGGATTCCTCAGCGTCAGAGTCAGCAGATGAGCAAAGCTTCAGGTCTTTGGCGTTTCTGTGCTGCTACAAAAGGGATAAGGACCCAGGCATAGACCCAGCAAAACGCTCTGCCGCTCATTCTGTCTCAGGCGGGCAGGGCAAAGGCACTCAGCGTGCTTCACTACAGACAGTCCCACCGATTAAATTTAGTGGAGTTTACTTAGCAAAACAGAAGTGATTTGGGGAAATGGGATAGACAGGTAGGTTCTGAGGACTCCGGGCAATGGTGTCTTCTGTCGGCATCTATGGGATAACAGGAAGGAGATGCAGAATATGACTTATCTTTCCATAGCTTAGCTAGCCTATCAGTTATGTCACATACATGTCTCTTGCTTTCATGCCATACATACAAGCATACACACATACATGCATACATGCATGCATACATATATATACATACGTACACACACATACACACACACACACACACACACACACACACACACACACACCAGTAACATCTTAGCAATCTACAGTGCCTCCTGCAGCTACCCATAGCTTAATCATGATTAAACTCCATATTGGCTTTGCCAGCTAAGTCTTGTGTGCCAGTAGCTGGTTCATTCTGATGGCCTCTGGACATTCATTTCACAGAGGACACTCATGGAGCCTCTAGCTGAGCATTTATTTCACAAGTCAGGCATTGGGTTAGCCTGTTTAGTCAAGAGGTGGGACAGTCTCCCTCGGCTTTATCATGAAGTTGAGGCTCTTTTCCTTGACATCGGCCATCCGCTCCCAACGGTCCTTTGGAGAGATAGTCCTGGATGCTGAGGGGACAGACTTAGAGTTCCTGTGGCACAGATCACAATATGACAATGATAAAGCATGAACTTGTAAGAGGTTCTGGGCTGCACACCCTTCTAGGACCCTCTCTCTGGGGTTCCTATGCTTTTTTCTTCTTGTGGCAATGGGCTCAAACCCAGGGCCTTGGACATGCTAGGCAAGTGCTCTCTATCTGGGCCACATTCCCAGCTCCTCTGTGCCTCTTGCCATGATTCATGCTGCCCTTCTCCCTGTGGTTTCCCTGGAACATCATGGACTTGGAGAGAGTCTGCCTGGGTTTCCTTCCAGCCCTACCAAAAAGACATATTGGAAACAATGGCCATGCCTCTTATGAGCGGCGCTGTACTTTGAGGTTCTTGACTACTTCTTCTTTTTTTTTTTTTTCTTTTTTTCGGAGCTGGGGACCGAACCCAGGGCCTTGAGCTTGCTAGGCGAGCGCTCAACCATTGAGCTAAATCCCCAACCCCTTGACTACTTCTTATAGTCAGGAGGGAGTCATTAAATGTCCATTTTACAGGAGGGAAAACTAAGGCTGGAAGGGCAAATGATTTGTTCTGAGACACCTGGCTAATACGTGGTGTGACTGCAAACTCCGTTACTCCTCTGCTGGAGTACACTGACTCCCAGCCTGGGTCACACCTGGGTGACCTCTGTCACTTCTCGACCCTTCTCTCTCAAGATCTCGTGCCTCTTCCCCTGCTCTTGTAACCTGGACTGAGACTGGGCTGAGCCTGAGCTGTCTACTGCTTCATGCTGCTTGGCATCCAGAAACAGAAGAGCACTGCCATAGCCCATTGGAAGTAGGTCCCTGGAGTAAGCCAAGAAAAATGTGATGGTTTGTTTCTTCATCTACTGGAGTCTGTGAGGAAACAAGGCAGGAGCTGGCTCGCACCACACCATCTGTCTAAGACCCCATCTCCTAGAGTTTTCTCTGCCCTAAAGGAGGCCTCTTTGGGCTGAAAAGGTGGCATGATGGTTAAGAGCACTTGCTGCCCTTGCAGAGGACCCAAATTCACTTCCCAACCATCCATAACTCCAGTTTCAGGGGATCTGATGCACACATATGGTGCACATACGTATGTGCAGGCAAAACACACATA
This sequence comes from Rattus norvegicus, assembly GCF_021556685.1. Taxonomy (NCBI): domain Eukaryota; kingdom Metazoa; phylum Chordata; class Mammalia; order Rodentia; family Muridae; genus Rattus; species Rattus norvegicus. Next base: position 71,478,121 of record NC_141546.1, on the reverse strand, counting down.
TAAGACACTTAAAAGTGGGGAGGTCTCCTTCCCAGGAGCCTCCTTCCTGTTCCAAGTAGACAACCAGGAGAAAGTAACCGTGACATATTTGACGTGAACTTTCTTGGAATGGGACAGTAGTGTGTTACTTTTAATTTTATATGACATTTTTATTGACATGGTTTTTACAATAACATTAGAAGGGCTTAAAGGAAAACAGCCAATGTGTAATCCTACCTGTTCCTCTTACACAACCATTTCCATGTCTCTCTGCCCCTTTGTCATTTGTAGCTAGAAACACTTTTTCTTACTTAGTTTTAATCATAGTGTTTATACATAATTTTGTATCCTGTTTATTTTACTTAGAACTAGATTGTAAACATGTTTCCACACTCCTGAGGGTTCATGTTGGTCCCTCCTGACATCTGTAATCTATTTAATGCTTTGGTATTGGGGTGTGCGTATGTGTCTGTCTGTCTCTCTGTGTCTCTTTCTTTGCTTGTGTGTATGTGTGTGTGTGTGTATCTGTGTGTGTGTGCACGCATGTGCGCACATACATGCACTCATGCACATGCCTGTAGGACATAGTTGTTTCCTAATAACTGAAAATTGAAGTTCCTCTCATAAACAATTGTGCTATGAACATCTTTGTGCAAATAGTGTTCCTTTCCTGGGATTATCTTTTGGAGCAGGTCAGGCTCTTTTAAGCACTGAGATTTAAGCATTGAATGAGCCTCGTCCACAACAGCAGGAGTGGCTGTCAGCCCTGTAGAGTGTCAGTGGCACTGTCTCATGAGACTTGACAGTGACACCTTGAAGGTACCACCCTCCTTGTCACAGATGAACGGACGGAGACTTGGAGAGATGAGACCATTAGTCGAGCTTGTGGATCTGGGACAAAGAAACTGAATCCAAATTTCCTGGTCCAGAAAACCATTGGCTACATCCAGCCACTGACAGCATTTCTCAAACTATGAAGTGCTCTGCAAAAGCCAGGCATTAAAATGATCATTACCTCCACCTCCCGGAGCTTGGCATGAAGCCCTGTGCCGAGACACCTCAGATCCGCCACATTGCACACTCAGTCATCACGAAGGGCCTTGTTGGGAACAATTGTGAGAGCCCTGGGCCCACTCTCCAGTTTCTAACAAAACGTGAGCCTGATTAGATTCCACTGGATGCCCTCACCCTGTGTGTACAAAGAGACAGCTGCAAACTGTTCCAACGCAACCCTCCTGGAGTAGGACAGTCCTGGGATAGACAGGAGCTTCCAGCTTTTCCCACCTGGGACCATGGTTCAGGACCACTCAGGACTGTCGGGTGATAGTATTACCCTGGAGCTTTGCTTATGCAAGCATGAACTCCTAGTTTTAATGTGCTGGGAGAGAGGAGATGAGGAGGAGACAGGGAGGAATGTGGGGGGAGCGGGGGGGGGGGGAGAGAGAAGGATCTAAACTTTCTGGAAGTCAAATACTCCCCAAGAAACATTTCAATGTATAAAAAGCTGAGAAACATATGGATTGAATTTTCCCAAAGAATACATATGGATTCAAAAATTTAAGGGTGAGGGCGGGGGTTGGGTTCTTGTTTGGGGATTGGGTATTTTACCCCCAAAGCACATTGCAGGAGAATTTTACTGGCCACCAAACAGCTTAAGACATCCGGAGATGTTAACCAGCCGTGGGATCATTCAGGTGACCCAGCACCCAGCTTGCTGTGTGTTGTGGGCTATCTAGCCTGACTCTGTGTATTCTCTGTCCCGAGACACATGTAGCCCCAGGGGATGGCCGTGCCCTACCAATGCCACAGTGGCTTCCAGAGGCTGCTTGCCTGAACTTACCACTATAAGTTGCAGGCTGTTGGTTAAACTTAAATGGAGTCCAGCTCTGACATTAACCTCTTTGATTCTTTGGATCATGACTTCCTCACGTGGAGAATGGGATTGATTGCTGCACCGATCCCCTAGGGTTGAGAGAGTTAAATGGGCGAGAACTTGTAACATGCCCTGAGCCGCACCTTGCAAACCTCTAAGTACATGGCATTAATCATGCTGAGGGGCCAGCGAGATGGCTCAGCAGATCAAGGCACTCGATGTGCAAGTCTGGAGACCTCACTTCACTCCCCAGACTCCACACAGAGGTGACTGGAGAGGACCAACTTCACGTGTTGTCTCTGACCTCCACGGGCATGCAACATCCATGCCTAATACATACACACACAATAACAGTAAACAACTTCAATAGGACTCGAGGCTAGGCATCGAGGTGCACGCCTTTAACCCCAGCACTTGGGAGGCCAAGGCAAGTGGATCTCTGTGAGTTCGAAGCTGGTCTGGTCTACAGAGTGAGCTCCAGGTCAGCCAGGGCTACCCTGAGAAACCCTGTCTCAAAAGACAAAAATGTAATTATTATGTACATGAAGTCTACATCAAGAATCAACTTGTGTGGCCAGGTTAGCGGTGGCACAACCCCGACACTCAGGAGGCAGAAGCAGGGAGATCTCGCTTACTTAAGGCATCCTGGTCTACATAATGAACTCCTGGCCAGCCACAGCTACACGGTGAGGCCTTGTCAAAATAAATAAATAAATAAACAAACAAACAAAAAATGCATGAGAGGATAATAAATACATAAGCGTAAGATGAGGGCATTCCGGGGGGTACTGCCAATCAGGCTCTGTTCTGGAAGCCAAAGCAGGTCACATGACCTGTGAGCTCTTCTCTTCCCCATTTCCTTGTAAATCTCAAGCTATATTTCCACAAGTATGCCCCTGTGTAACCTGGCAAATTAATTCAAATGTCAAACTGGATAAGAGCCACCCCACATACATCAGTCTAGTTCCACCCTGATCCTGATCCTTGCCACCCATGAGAGCGTTTCTTAACGACTGCTTCTTAAGAGCTTCCTTTGAAGCAGTTACAATCCCACCTAATCAGCTATCAACCTGCTTTTTCTATTTCAGCCTCAAGTTGGTAACGGTCATATTAGAGCCCTGAGTCCCCTTGAGTATAACAGCTCCTGTGTCCTCCAGTCTGATGGCCCTGCTAATACAGGCAAAGAGACCATCACCAGGGTTGGCATTGTCTTTAGAACCTCTTCTCCGCCCCCCCTCCACACTTTAAAAAACTTGACTTAACATCTGCAGGGCTCCTGGGATCTCCTCCCCTCTCCAAGCCCCCTCCCAGAAGAGTGGGGGGTTTGAGAATGTATTTTATTTTGTGTCTATGGGTGTTTTGGCTGTGGGTCTGTCTGTGCACTGTGAGATCAGAAGAATGTATTGGATCACCTATAGCTGGAGTTACTGAAGGTATGAGCTGCCATGTGGGTTCTGGGAATTGAACCCAGGCTGTCAGGAAGAGCAGCCAGGGCTCTCAAACACTGAGCCATCATTCCAACCCCAGTAAGATCACTTCTGAAAATTTGAATGTGAGTGTCCTCTCACTGAAATGTACTGGCCTCAAGAAGGGCGAAGGAGACTAGCCTCTTACGTGTGTGTGTGTGTGTGTGTGTGTGTGTGTGTGTGTGTGTACACGTGTGTGCACACACATATCCATTCTCTCCCACAGGAGCATTCTGTCCAGAGAGAACCGACCCAAGGTATCCACTTGCCTGTCTATTCCTGGCACTGGCTGAAAAAATACCAGGTATTTTTAATGGCAAGAGAACCCCCAGAGCCAAAAATGGAAAATAAATTAGAAATCAATCAAAGTGGGAGAAAGCAAGGCTGGGCAGTACTGAGGGAGTGGTCAAACCCGGGGAGAATGGCTGTGTGGTACCGTGGGGGAGGGTGGCTATAACACAGGTCCTCGTGGCCAGCAACAACACCCATACTCCATCAAAAAAAAAAAAACCTTCAAGGTGTCACTGTGGGCTTGGACAATAGGGGTGCGAGTCACAGTCAGAATATCCTGGTGTGGTTGAGATCGTGAGTACTAGAATCATCTGTAAAAAGGATGATCCCTTGTGTCAGGCTGGTTCAAGGGTTAAGCTAGGTACAGCTCTAATGCTTACAGTGGTGACTGGTGCACAGCATTGTGTTGTCCCTTGTAATGACTGATTGTTTTGTGACCCACGGGTTCTGGGAAGGAGACAGTCTTGGTAATAATTTAAATAGGATTCTTTTGCCAAGCTGACAGTGCAGGAACTTGGATTCAGGCTGAAATCAACTGGAGGAAAAACAGAAAAATATGACCTTTCTTCCACATGTGAACCCGTGAGTCAAGAGTCTCATCTGCTAAGCCAGCTCCTATTCCAGGGACAACAGCATCTTAAAACTGTTAGGAGCAGATGGTCTCCAAGTGGACTCTGATATTTATTAACAGTTTCTTGTCTCCCCCCCGCCCCAAGTAATAGATCTACCCTTCCATGTTCATCTTTCATTGTAATGTTCCAAACAAAACTGTAGCCTCTGAAAGATGTTTACATGTAACCCCCAGCATCTGGGAATGCATTCTTTCCTGGCAGAGTATGTGGATGAGGTTGAAGAAGCCAAGGTTGTCTTTACTAGGAATCTTACTCTGAACTATTCAGAAACATCATCCAAGTGGACCACAAGAGACCCTCAAAGCAGAAAAGGCGTCAGAGAGCAGCATGGGAAGGACATGGCCTCCACGGTCCTGCTCTTTATGATGGGGGAGGGGCCACTGATGCATGAGGGCAGACTTGTTAGAAGTCAGGAAAGGCCAGGAGCACGCTATCCCTGGGAGCCTGGACAAGCATCCAGTCCTGACCTGCCGACCCTTTGACTTTAGTGCAGTGAAACCCGTGTTGGATTTCCGATCTCTAAACCTCTAAGAACGGAAATCTATGTTGTCTAAAGTGTCTCAGCTGAATGGTTCTAAGAGCAATACAAAACAGACAAAAATAACCCAGTGTTAACACTCACTGGAATCAACCTCAGTTTTTGCTTTCCTGAAGGGTTCTCCCTTCCCTGAGCCAGTACTTGTCCTGTCCCTCTGATAGTGTCCTTTGCATTAGAACAGTGACACATTGAGTGAATGGCCTGGTGGCTTTGTTCCTTTAGCTATGTCCTGCTTCTGCACAGAGGTCATCAGAGGTCATCAGCACTGTCTCCTGAAACCTTCCATAGCCTGAGTCTCGTCTGCATTTTTCTAGACTTTCCAAAATCTTTCCCAAGGGACAGGAGTATTCGTGTGTGACTGACTGGTTAAAACCTAGAGCTGCTGAGGTTGCCCCAATGTAGTTTCTCCTAAACCATGGGTGGGAACACATGAAATGGTCTTTCTAGATTTAAAAATGAAACAAAGCAAAAACCAAAACCAGACACCTGTCAGTAAATCTTAACATTTGACCTAGGGCAAGGGAAGTATTCAGTAGGTAAAAGCAACACTACTGTGTCACCTGATAACTCAAGTCCAGAGCCCTAACACCCAAGTAAAAGCTGGACACCATGACAGTGGCATGCATCTGTTATTCCACTCCTCCTAGGACATGTGAGATAGAGGCCAATCCCCTGGAAGCTTGAGCACCAGCTCTCCCAGAATATACAGTGCAAATGATTTGAGAGACTGACTGCCTCAAACGGGATGGCAAGGGAGGACCAACACCCAAGGCTCTCCTTGCTGTGGCATGAATGTGTTCTCACAAGCATGTAGACACCCAAGAATGCACACACACACGCACACACACATACACACACACACACACACACACACACACACACACACATACACACACAGGCACAGAGAGAGAGAGAGAGAGAGAGAGAGAGAGAGAGAGAGAGAGAGAGATTTATTCAACTTAAGATGAGAGAAGAGCTAAGAGTAGCTAGAAGTTTGAAAAATACAACAGAAACAGAAAGAAAAAGAAGGGGCATCATGGTGGAGACAGACAAATAAGAAAATAGGAAATAATGAGAAGTGCATGGAGAAAGTGAAGCCCTGCAGCGGTGCACAGCTGGATGCCACTCTAGGTCGGATGGTCAGAGAAGAATGCTGGAACCAGCTGGGTCTCGATAAGGAGTTTATGCGTCTTGGGGAAGGGCTTGGAGAGTCAGGCAAGAGCAGTAGGGAGAAGAAAGTGTTCCACTTGTTCCTTCTGGAGAGAGTGTAGGGCTCAGGCATAGGGGCTGAACTAGGAGAAGCACCAGGAAGAGAGTCCAGAGCAGTCTAGTAAGACCCTGACAGGGAACAGGGGTCCAGGGGAAAGAGGAGGTATTCAGAATATGGAAGGACTGGACATTTGGTGACAGTAAGTGGCAGAGGAGAAGGGAACAGAGAGGGAGTGTCAGGGAAGACTAATTTTTTTGTTACGGGAGTGCACAGTTATGCCATTTTCTTTGATATAAAGAAATCAAGAAAGGGAGAGGACCAGGTGGCCAGAGATGCAGATAAAGGAGGCAATTTATAAAGGGTTCAAGGGCTTATAGTCCATCATGGTAGAGGGGCGCGGACACAAGAGGCGTGCGTGGCTGCAGGAGCAGAACGCTGGGAGCTCACGTCCTCAGCTACAAATATAGTAGAGAGAACACACTGAAACTTTAAACTCAAAGTCCACCCCCACTGATGTAATTCCCCAGCCCCAAGTGGCACCGGTTAAAGCGCCACCTACTGGAGACCCAATGTTTACAGGCGGTTACCAGCCCTCCTCTGAAAGAGGAGTGCGGCACCTGGCTTGGTGGCACACTGGGACGTGGATCACAGATGCCAGCCTTCCCCCCACACCTGTACTTATGTTTCTCCCTTCGTTGTACACAGGCTCCGTGCGCTCTTGTAACGCCCGTTACTGTCTCCTGTCCTTTCCCGTTGCTATAGGCATTCTCGTAGGTATGAAGTTGTATTTTTCCTGTGCTTTTACCCTGGTCATATGCATGGTCTGGAGCCATGTCTATTCAAAGATCCAGATTTCAAATACCCAAATCCTCATGGCCCCACTGAACTCATAGGATTTCCATGAATTTCTAGATGAAGAAGTTGAGGCAAAGCTGCCCCAGCTTCAGTGATGGGAGCTGGTCTGCCTGACCCCCACCTTCATGTCCTCCTCCCAAACTTTCAAGTGCACAGGCGCTAACGCCGAAAAAGATCCATGGTGTGTTTGTTTACCATAATCTGACTCCCAAGATGGGAATGAGGAAGAGGTTCCACCTGCATTTGGAGTGACAGAGGGACGCACACAGACAATGAAGACCATGCCAGAAACAGGAACCAGAATGACCCATCAAAGGGGACCTTTATACCCAGGCCCATATGTACATCAGGGAAGGACCTAGTTGGTGTGTTCAACAGGTCCCCAGGATCGAGGTCACTCAGGTTCTGGGCTCTGTGCTCCCTTGTACCCTAGGAATTCTCCCAACTTGGCCACACTCTGCTCCAGCTGCAGCTTCTAGGGCAGACTCAGACAGGCCCTGCCTCACCCAGGGTCACACAAATAGACCTGGGAGTCCATGTCTGGAGCAGCCAAACAGCTGCAGGAACCCCAGAGGTGAGACAATTTTTCTCTTAGGCTGCCAGTTTCCTCAGCAACTTCTTCCAGAAAATAGCCCAAAGCTCAGTGTGTGTGTGTGTGTGTGTCCATGCACGTGTGCATGTGCGTGTGTGTGCCCACATGCATACATCCTCAGACACCATTACAGGCTCACCTAAACTCTAAGAGGTGCAGAGAGAGTCTGGGAAGGAGTAGGAGCCAGGGGAAATAGTGTTGATCATCCAAGGCTGGAGGAGAAATAAGGCACAGAGCTGCCCTCAGGCCTTGGCAGGCAGCCCTCACCTCTGGAAATGAAGCTCAAGTATTTCTGCCTCTCTTCTCCTGGGGCTTCCTGTTTCCTATTTGGTCTCTGGTTTCCAGGCAACAGTGAACACCCCCAAAACTCCTGACATGCACGGGCCTTCTCTCTGAAGCCGGCATCTCTAACGAGTTTCCCATCTGCCAGGTCTCCCAGGGCAGCTCATCCATTCTGCTGTCTCCAAAGGACAAAGGCAATTGAAGAGGCTCTGTGGTTTAGGGCTGTGCACGCTTCTCCTTTTGTAGGTTCCTCCAGTTTAACAACTCTTCCTGCAAAGTCACTTTGGCCAGCTTGGGGACCAGGGGTGGAGAGTTAGGGTTTCTGCTTTGATTTGGACAAAGCACTGAATCTGGAAGGTGCTCCCAGCTCAGAAGCAAGGTTGGGGAGTCGGCATGGGGCTCCCCCCACTGCAAAACTGCTGGCTGGTAGCTTCTCTCCTGGAAGTGGAGAGAAAGATGGCTTTCTGGTTGTTTGTGGTAGACTTCGGGTGACTGTGACACTGGCTTAGGTGCCTGTGACCTGGTTTCTGAACACAGAGGGCCCGGTGGGAGTGCAGTATAGAACTGAAGGGAAACAGACATGTTGAACAACTGGCATTCATTTTTATAGCATTATACAGTTATGCATAATTTCATAGTTTCCGAAGTTAAGAAATACTTCAAAGCACAAAATACAAACAACAGTCCGGCTTGTGCTTCCCCTCAGAGACTTGGGCTCTTGGGGAAAACCCTCCTGTATTTCCTTTATTTTATTTTCTTTAAAGTCTTAGAATGTTAACTGCACATTTCAAAAGGCTGTTAATCTTGATCTAATTCTCAGTTTAGACATTCTTTATTGACTGTCACCAGAAAAGATGAAGATTTATCTCTTTTACATACACTTCCTGCTACACACACACACACACACTCTCTCTCTCTCTCTCTCTCTCTCTCTCTCTCTCTCTCTCTCTCTTCCACTGACCCACTTAACCACCAGCTGTTTGACAGTAAAGAGTGGAGAGGGGGCTTCAAACCACAGTTGGTTGTGGTGTCAAACCCAGTGTCCTGTAGCACAAAAGAGCAACAGAGTCTGCCGTGATTAGTTATGCATTTTAACAGACTACAGCGTGCGTGCATGTGCGTGTGGGGGGGGGGGAGTGTGGGTGTGGGTGTGGGTGTGGGTGAATGTGCAGACATCTGCGTTTCTGCCTATGGAGGTCAGAGGTCAATACCAAAAGTCTTCCTCAGATGACCTCCATGTTATTTGACACAGGATCTCACTCAAAACCAGAGCTTGCTATTTCAGCTAGCTTGGCTACACAGCAAGTCCTAGGAATCCTCCTGTCTCCACCACCAGCTCTGGCAATGGGATTATAGGCATATATTCTCATATCTGACTTGCTTTTGTAAGTTGAGTGGCTTGGGATCAAAGCTCAAGTCCCAGAACTTACACAAGGACTTTACAGACTGAGCCAGCTCCCAAAACAAAAAGTAAAATATTAAAAAAAAAAAAAAAAAAAGTATTATGTAGAGCTCTGCCTGCATATATGCCTTGTGCCAGAAGAGGGCGCCAAGATCCCATTACAGATGGTTGTGAGCCATCATGTGGTTTGTAGCTGGGAGTTGAACTGTGGACCTCTGGAAGAGCAGTCAGTGCTCTTAAGCGCTGAGCCATCTCTCCAGCCCAAATATTCAGTATTTAAATATTCAGCATTAAAATAAAGTATGCCAAAATGAATATATTTACTACATATCAATCAAAAAGTAATGCCAAAAAATACTAACCAATATTTAGTACTTGTATTGTTTCTAGGTTAATACTACTCCAAGTTAAGTCTAGACTCATCTTTCTAGTAGCGTCCCTACCCCATTCCCACCTTAGGGACTGCCTTTATGGGACTAGAGGAATGACTCGGTGGTTAAGACCACTTGATGCGGGCCGGAGAGATGGCTCAGTGGTTAAGAGCACTGACTGCTCTTCCCGAGGTCCTGAGTTCAATTCCCAGCAACCACATGGTGGCTCTCACAACCATCTGTCATGGGATCCGATGCCCTCTTCTGTGTCTGAAGACAGCTACAGTGTACTCATACATGTAAAATGAATAAATAATTCTTTAAAAAAAAAAAAGACCACTTGATGCACCTAGGAAGCACAAGGCCCTGGGTTCGGTCCCCAGCTCCGAAAAAAAGAACCAAAAAAAAAAAAACCACTTGATGCTCTTCAAGAGGAACTGAGTTTAGTTCCCAGCACCCATGGCAGGCAGCTCACAGCTTCCTATAACTCCAGCTCTAGGGGATCTGACCTCTAAGGAGACCCATACAAACACAGAGAGACACAGCCGCATATGTCTATGAAAACTAAAGATGAACCTTAACTAAAAAAATAAATAAATAAATAACTGCCGTTATTGTTTTTGCTTGAATCTCCGTATAATCTATCATTCATCTCTCCCCATGGCTACGCCCCGAGATGACCCAAACCCATAGCGGGATGTTTTTATGTTTTTCTCGGAAACATGCCTCTTTTCAGAGGATTTTTTTACTTTTTATTACTTTCATAAGACACCACTCAAGACAACCGAAAGCACTGTGGCGAAATGAGTCCTGCAGCCAGGAACTTAATCTTGAGTTTTCAAGAATACAGAGAGCTGGAGTTAAAGGAGTTACGAGCTGCCTGGCAAGGGTTAAATTGGGCTCACAGTTCAAGGGCTTATAGTCCATCATGGTAGAGGGGCGAGGCAGCCAGAGGTATGTGTGGCTGCAGGAGCAGGAAGCAGAGAGCTCACATCCTCAGCTACCAACATAAACAGAGAGGGCAAACTGAAACTTTGTAAAGCTTTAAACTCAAAGCCCACCCGCTACTGATGTAAACCCAGCCCCAAGCTGCCCGGGCTAAAACTCTCCAAACAGCGCCACCAACTGGACACCCAACGTTCTAACGCAGGACTGTGAAGCTCATTTCTTATTCAAACACCTCACCAAGCTCTCAACCCCTTGCTTCTATGCGGATCTGCCATACTTCCTTCCCTTCAGCACTGTGCTGGAGCTTTTTAAAATCCCCTCCTAAGTTCCTCTTTGATCCTGCTTTTCTCTGCCTTGGCCCACTCTTCATTTTGGTGGAGTTGTTGTTTAGTAGAGTCCTGAGAAAAAGGCGAAGGGATCCTTTTGAAGGCACTGTTCCTTGTCTCCTGGCTTGTGTGCTGGTCAGTCACCTTAGTCTGTCTTTATTGCTGCCTTTTGTATGTGACTTCCCCTTACCCAGCCCATCTCTGTGTTCTCGATGCTCAGACAACTCGAGATTAAGTACCTGGCTGCGGGTCTCATCTCTCCGCCGTGCCTTCCGACCAGTGATTTATGAACGTGGCACTGAAACTCCAGTATGCTTAATTGATGATATGCCCTCTTTCTCTGGTCTTTCCCACTGAAACTCCTGCAGTATGACATTTGACCTTTCTTATTTTCCGTTACTTTGACTTTTTGTTTTACTCCTGAGAGATTTCCACAATTGATATTTACAGTCCCCAGTGGGATAAAACTGTTATTAGTTTCCAAGAGTGGTTCCTTAATCAGCTGCATCTGTTTCTTTAAATGGCACCCTTCCCCTTTAAAAACAAAGAACAAAACAAAATAAAAAGCTGTGCCTTAAGCTGGGCACAGTAATGCAAAAACAGGTGGATATATGTAAATTAGACACCAATGCTAATCTACATAGTCAGACCCTCGGAAAACACCAAAGGACAAATAGAAAAAACTAAAAATTTAAAAAAGTTTAAAGAGAAAGAAAAGAAAAGAGGGGAAAAACTGGACTTTGATCTTTCTAAGGATCACTGCAATTATTTTAATGGTTTGTTTTTTGTTTTTTATGTCTCCCATTCCCTTTGTTACCTGAATCCCTGTCTCTGTCTATTTTTGTTAGTTTTTGGGTCTGTCTTTAACATTGAAACATTGTGTAATATGGCTTTAAAAAATACAAAAGCTAGGGCGGGAGTGGGGGAACACCCACAACAAAATGTGTGTGTGTGTGTGTGTGTGTGTGTGTGTGTGTGTGTGTGTGTGTTTAAAAAAAAAACCCTTTAGAAAAAAAATTTTAAGTATACAAACTCCCTTAAAGGAGACAAAAGGTAAATTCGTGATTATAAAAGGAAAAATCTCAAATTGGATTGCGTTTTGCTGTGCATTGTACTTTGTAGACGACATTTAAGGAGTCTGAGGATACTAAGAATCAGTTGGCATTGAGCCTGGTTTTCGCTATAAACATTGCATAGCAGTGCTTCTGTTTTTAGTTAGTTTCTATCTGTGGAACTGATCCCTGTTTATTGAGAGAAAAGAGCCTGTCCCTGCTCTTGGAGTTTAACTTGTGTCACTAGGATCCCTGGCGATCAGGTAACAACCACAGTCACCCAGAGCCAATGGATCCCAACTTCCTGTCTCACGGCCCAGGAGAAACAGGAAGCACAGATGAGCAGTAAGCAGAGTGAACACAGATTTACTAAGGAAAAGTTGGTTTCAAGGTGACACAAACCTAGAGTCACCCAGGAGGAGGGACTCTCAACTGAAGGACTGTCTCTGTCTGGAGTGACTTATAGGGAATTTTCTTAATCAATATGTGATGTAAGAGGGCTCGGCCTAGTATGGCCAAACCCATCCCTAAGCAGGTGGGTCTGGGCTGAATAAGAGCGCAGGCTGAGCAAGCCAGAGGAGCATCCCTCCATGGCCTCTGCTTCAGCTCCTGCCTGAGTTTACACCTCTGCCTCCCTTGATCGTGAACTGTAGCTTGTAAGTCAAGTAAACCCTTTCTTCCCCCAAGTTGCTTTAGGTCAATGTTTTATCACAGCAAAAAAGAAGCAAACTAGGACAGAATCCTGAGAGGGAGAGGGGCTTCACAGATGTCGTGTGGTAGGAACTGGGAACTGAGGTCATCTTAATCAGAGCTGGTCATTTTTGAGTTCACAGTGACCAGAACCAGCAAGGAGTCCATGTCTTACCCGTACTCTTTTAGCCCAATCAGAGTTACTTGTCCATTCACGTGAGGAGTCACATGTGCCATAGACTAGTTTATGATCCATCTTACCTTTACTATCCAACTGGGGGAGAGGATCTCTAAAAAACATACACGGGTATGTGATATATACTGATATCATATATGTAATATATATACATAATATCATATACTGCATTTTCCTGTGCTTTGTACTTTCATATATATGTATATGATGTATATGTATGTATATGGCTAGAAATATATCTATGGCTGGAGAGATGGCTCAGCAGTTAAAAATACTTGTTGCTCTTGCAGAGGACCCAGGTTCGAGTCCCAGCACCCACATGGCAGCTCACAACCATCTGTAACTCCAGACCTGGTGGATCTGATGTCCCTTTGTGGGCTCACTGGGCACCAGGCACGCACGTGGCACTCAAACACATGCAGACAAAACATATACACACAAGATAATTTTAAAAATATTTAAAAACCTCATGTACAGTAAAACATTCACCGTAAGCCCAAAGCTGTGAATAATATTTTTTCCATAGGAAGATGGACTTTAGAACCCAGTATAGACTTCTAACATATACGAATTCTACTTGCTCATGTATGCTACAGCAGAGTGGCGGCTGTTTTAAACTTGAAAAAAATTAGTAAGGTTTGGCCCTCTGGTTTGTTATGTTTTCCTCCTGCTCTGGAGGCCCCAGGCTATCTTGGGTGTTGAGTGGGGCTGCTGTAAGTTATGGTGACAGGGTATGGAGCCTACTGGGCTCTTATCCAGCATGACCAGTTTTGTTAAATCTAATTTAGTAGCTATAGGCCTTTTTCTCTCCGCTGGCCAGTTTTCCACAGAGAAATCCCACAATAGCTCTCTTGGATGGTAAGCAGTAAGTCTCCTCCACATAAAGATCGCAGGGAGCTAGAGCCACAAAGCTGCCTTTGCCCAGCACAAGTTGCGGCAGGTGCATGCCCGCTCTGGGCGCAGGCGAGCAAGACCGCACCCTCTGCTGCTCACCTGTCCATCATAGAGCAGCTTCTTCCTGAACTGCGAGACCTACTTGGTGGCGTGTGGCTCCAGAGACTTTTTGCAGTGTGTTGTTCTCCACCCTCGATTGTGCCTGGATCTGGCCTGTTTCTCCAAAGGATGAACTTCCTGTGTTTTCCACAGGAAAAGAGAAGAGGTGGGCTCTACCGCTCTTGACCACCGCTTGCTCCCCTTCTCTGCCTGTCTTTACTGCCTGCCGAGGAAGCTGGCACCCACCCCTTCTGTTTCCTCTCTCTCTACTCCATCTTCTACGCGGCTCTTGGTGTCTCCTGCTTGGTCCTTGGACATGTACACCTCTCTTACTTCGTAAAATATCTCAGATGGAGTTTGGGGAAGGAGGAGAAAGACTGTGCACGTTCAACCAATTCTGCTTAGCCCCCGGGGCATGTTTCTCTTTTGTGAAGGCTGACAATGAGGCTGACTCAGGCCCTCACCCTTTTCCAGATTCCTCCCCCTCCTCCACTCTATTTAGAAAGTATTTCTTTAGTGCCCTACCCTGTCCTCACAGTCTGTGGAAAACTCTTTGTAAACAGACCTGAGTCCAGCAAGGAAACACTTCTAATTGGCAGATTCCAGAACTCAAAGCTAGGTTTTTTGGTTGGTTTCTTAGTTTTTGTTTTGTTTTGTTTTTTGTTTGTTGTTGTTGTTTTTCTGCCAAGCTGTGACTGTTTATTAACTGACCAGGTTATAAAGATACCACGGGCAACGCCTTAGTTCATCGTCTAATAAGCCTGTTTATCTGGTCGTCCCTGTTGTCAGCATCTCCACCTTCTGCAAAGCGAGGTGTCTTTTTCTTCATCCCACCTCGTGGGGAAGTTTGAAGGGCCAAAGGAAGTTATTTGCTTCCTTAAAGCCTTTCGTAGCTGTATAGACCTCATGAATTAGGTCCTCCATGCAGATGATGCCAATTTTACCAAAAGATCGAACAATGGAGGAATTATCTGTCAAGGCAATGCACTTTTTATTGATTCTGCCATAGCCTCACCTGTAGATGAGCTCATTTACTGACTTCAGGCTGGGGTATCCCCATGCAATGTATGGTTCCACAGTCCTCAGCATGTTAACTGAAGCCTTGCCGAGCTTAACAAAGGTGCCATGGAGGATCTGCCGAGGATGAAGCAGCTGCACCTTTGGGCTAACTCCATTGGTACCTCGGATTCTGATGAGAAACGCCAATTTTGGTTCTGCGTGCACATAGAGGTTCCCAGCTTTCCTTGCCGTCCTAGCCTTGCGAATCTCAGTCCGGCCCGTTTGCCTGCACTCCTTGTGAGAGTGCTTTGCCTTCTCACAGATGAGCTTCCTCCTTGCCTTTCACAGTGTCTTCAGGGCAAGCTTCTTCCTCATGCGCCTCACCTTCAACTCTTCGAAATTCCTTCACTTTTTCTTAAGGGTTTCTGGTGCAGTGGCAACCTTCTTTTTCTATTCTGGTACAGCCTCCAGGATTCCAGCCAGAAAAGGGCAAAGCTAGGTTTTAAAATCGGGTCTAGAACTCATTCTGTAAGGAAAGAATAGGACTGGAGAGATGGCTCAGTGGTTATGAACACTGGCTGCTCTTCCAGAGGTCCTGAGTTCAATTCCCAGCAACCACATGGTGGCTCACAACCATCTGTAATGGGATCTGATGTTCTCTTCTGGTGTGTCTGAAGACAGCTACAATGTATTCACATACATAGAATAAACAAATTTTTTAAAAAAGAAAAAAGAAAAAGAAAAAGAAAAAAAACACAGTCTGTTGCAAGCCTCTCGCCAGTTGGGAACCAAGAATTCCAAACCAAATAGCATTTGCTGTGAAGGTTACCAACATGGGGATGGCATTTCTTTTACACAGAGATTTTCAAATAGCCATACTACAATAGCCGTGAATCTTGACTAAAACCTAACCCATGTATGACTTTGGTCTTTTCACAGCTGCAAAGCTGCAATTTTCTAGGAATTTCAGAAGAAATCCCATATAATTAAAAAACATGCCTTACCTCTCTTGCGGAATCCTTAAGGCTCACACGTTTATCTTACTGGATTCTGATGCTAAGGAAGGGAACTTCCGAGCCACCCTCGATCTCACCCAAAGGAGTGGGGGAGCAGCTAAAGTGCCATAGCAACACTTTTAGGTGCAGCTTGAGAGCCACCCAGAGGGTGCATATGGCTGACAAGATGTTTAAGCTTCATCACACTCGCCCCTGAAGGGCCACAGTCATGCTCTCCACTGTGTCTTATTTCGCTGAAGCACCTCACCTGAGAGAGGCTGAAGACATGGACTGCCCTGGGAGAGGGTGGGAACTGCCGCAGCCGGGGCATCATGGGTAATGAAAGCGTCTGTGTGGGAGCTCCAGAGGACCCTCAGAGTCCTCTCGGATTCCCAGCTCCCTGTGATTTGACTCTACCAATTCAAACTCCAGTAGGCACTCGGGACCAGGATGTCCTCGGGAACAGTATTTTCCAAGAGTCCCTGAAGTGGACCGACAAAGTCAGAGTCTTTGTTGCATAAAATTGATCTGCTCAGTCCCTGATTAAGAGTGGGAACTTCAGGCCCTGGGTTCGGTCCCCAGCTCCGAAAAAAAGAACCAAAAAAAAAAAAAAAAAAAAAAAAGAGTGGGAACTTCATGGAGGCTGCAGCAGGGCTTCCAAATCCCTCACAGATGCCTTCCTTCTCCGGGAATAAGAAATCAGAACTCCTGGGAATTCTAAGAGGTTCTGCCATAATATTATTATCAAAATACTTCTAATATTCTTTATAATCTTTGCTCATTCTCATATATAATATAATAAATATTAAATTTAGGGTATTTAATTGCACTGCTGCCTATAAGGAAACACTCAGACACTGGAAAGGGGCAGCGAACACTGGTCAGGAAATACTTAGATAACATAACGTACTATTCAGATCTCCAGTAAGGGAGCCAGTACTCCACAGAACCGTGGTTTGGAACTATATGAATCTTGGAATTTTTTTTTTAATTTATTTATTATGTATACATCATACAGCTTTCTGCCTGAATGTATGCCTGCAGGCCAGAAGAGGGCACCAGACCTGATTACAGTGAAAGACCCCCAGACTTGGGGAGACTCTCGCTCCAGTCACGGGTTGAGGTACCCCCAGGAAACACAAGAAGCCGGTCTTGATGTAATCAACAAGAGGCAGTTTTATTTACGAGATCTCGGGCTGACACGTATCTCACACAGGAGATTGAGTCAAGCCCCGAGCCTCTCTAGGCAGGGGCTTATATAGGGAAAACCAGGGGTTTCGTGTGAATACACATAATTGGCTAATACAAAGGGTGCACAGTTACTTTTGGCACGGAGTTACATCAACAAAGCATACGTGTAATCTAGCATCTCAGCAATGTGGGCAGGGCAACTCATCTCACTGCAGCAGGGGGATGACCCATCCTCAGGGAGTGAAGGAAGGGGAGGGGGTGGCTCCAGATGGCCAGTGACCTTGGGAGTTGATAGTCGGGCCAGTGAGCCCTATCTCAAATTCTCTCAGGCATGTCTGGACTTTGTTCATGACTAACTTTTAGAAATTTTAACCCTTCAACAGATGGTTGTGAGCCACCAGGTGGCTACTGGGAATTGAACTCAGGACCTCTGGAAGAGCAGACAGTGCTCTTAACCGCTGAGCCATCTCTCCAGCGAATCTTGGAATTTTTAAAAACTACCTTTTTTTTCCTTCCGTGTGTGTGGAGGTCAGAGAACAACTTGCAAGAGTCAGATCTCTCCTTCTACCATATAGGTCCCCCAGGTTAAACTTGGGTCATCAGACTTGGTGGCTGTTTGCCTTTACCTGATGAGTCATCTTCCAGTCTCTCATATTGATTGATTGATTTTGCTTTCAGACTTCATTATTCAGCATGTTTTTCTGTTTGTTTGTTTGGGGTTTTTTTGTTTTTTGTTTTTGCTTTTGTTTTTTGGGGTTTTTTTGTTTGTTTGTTTGTTTTTTTTTTTGTTTTTTTTTTTTTTTGAGACAAGGTCTCACTCAGTAGCGCCCTAAACTCTCTTTGTCCCTGAAGTTGACCTGTAGGTTACATCTGCCACCATTGTCTGAGCAGCTGGGACTGCAAACTTGCACTCTCAGACCCAGCCCACTCACAGGACTTGGGACAGTCTAGACTGTACATATAAATCTATTACCATGTATTTTACTTTACCAATAGTTCACAGCACCAGAAGAGGAGAGGCCACAAATACTCAAAGCCGCTACAGTGAAAATGATTATACAGTGATCATCTCTCTTCTGTATACCTTGGTCATTGTTCCCCAAAGCGTCAACCTTAGCCTTCAACTTGGAGGTGTCAGCTTTTTGGTGCTGCTGAGGATGGAATGCCATCAGAGTCCTTAAACCTCTGGTGTTTGTGTGGATGGTCAGGCTTCGGTGCTCATGGGAAATTAGAATCGCTTTTTCTCACTTTTCCCAATTGTTCTTTCCTAGGGGTCAAGAGTTGGAAGACATTCCTGCATGGAAATGCTAGCTGGGGATGTTCCGTGTCTAAATGCTAAGAGAAGACCAAGCAGAGTAGCATCCAGTCTGGTCTTTATAGGCTCCAGGCTCCTAGATGGAGTAGTCTCCTGGCCCTTACATGCTCATAGCCAATGAGGTGCCATACAACCAGAGAGCTTTCAGTCTCCCAGACCTGTTCTGGTTTTCTTTTCTTTTCTTTTTTTTTTTTTTTCTTTTTCCAGAGCTGGGGACCGAACCCAGGGCCTTGCACTTGCTAGGCAAGTGCTTACCACTGAGCTAAATCCCCAATCCCCTGTTCTGGTTTTCAAATTCAGCTTTCATCCAGCACCTTCTATATACCAAGGCTGTGCGAGGAACTGGTGACACATAGACAAATAAAGTGCCACCTCGAAAGACGACTGCATCAAAGGAACAACAGAGGGTGCAGTCTGATGGGGCCAGAGCAGAGGGTAGCCATGACCCTACTCTCTTTTCCATCTCTTCCTGCTACCGTGTCAACCCCACCTCCAGGGATAAACGCTGCTTTCCTCTGAAATGTGACCACAGTCTAGCCCGCCCTTGTTCAGAGATAATATATATCATTGCCCTCCACGTGCGTTCCAGTCAATTGGTGGCACCCAAAGGAGAAGAAGGTGAGAGCAGGTTACATAACAGGGCTGTGTTCTGCTCTGCATCAATTTTGTGGCTGTTCAGTCTCCAGAAGGCTGCACGATCCTGGAAGGAGAGGCAGTGCCCTGGAGAGTCCAGGACTGAGTCTCGAGACTGAGAGTTGCTCTTTTTTCCTTTGGAAGGCTTTAGAAGGAGAGGACACTCCCTCCCCAGAGGCCCTAGGAGTTGTGCAGCAGAGAGCAAAGATGGCAGCTCAATCTGGAGGAGGACGGGTAGTGAGGAGGGAGCAGTGGGTCCCGAGCGAAAGGAGATTTGCATAAAGGTAAGAGGGCAATTAAACTGGAACACCTCACTTGCAAGGGTCCTCCAAAGTTTCCAGAAGGGGGACCCCAAAATGATCAGTTTTACACTTATAAAATCTGGAGAAGTTAATATGCTAGCACAGTAAATTCCTGTTCCATTCTGGCATCCCTCAGTCACACGTCTTCAAGCCGAATGGAGACTAGGAAGGCTGTGGACAATGGTAGCCTCTGGCTAGAGAGAAACTGAGCTAGGAATATGTTTATTTATGTGATGTACAGTCATTTCTGTCAAGCTAAAGCCATGCCTGGTGGTACCTCCTTATTTAAGTCAATATATAACAAACTGCAGCCTAATTTGGGCTGTTATACCAAAGCTAATTTAGGGGTCCACTGAGTCCTGGGGGCAGCTTCAGTCACAGGTAGCTCCTGGATTGAATATGGCAAAATACCAAGTGGTAACCAAGTAAGTCTATTGCCTCACTTCTGTTTCTTTCCATTCAGTGTCATCTGAACACATTACAGACACAGCATTCTGATTGCCTAAGTATAGAACCAGAAACAAACGCTAGTTAAAATCTTCAAATTGACCTGGGTAGTGGTGGCACACATCTTTAGTCCCTGCACTCTGGAGAGGTAGAGGCAAGCAGATCTCTGTGAGTGTGAGGACAGCCTGGTCTACAGAGTGATCCGAGGGCAGCCAAATCCACACAGAGAAATCCTGTCTCAAAACAATAGCAAAAATCTTTAAATTGGCCTTGATTTTATCTTTTGGCACTGTCTGGCAGCAGCCTCCTCCAGTGTGTAACTGACTTCTAGGACTGTCCTACTGGCTACTGCTTACAAAGTCAGTGTGGCATGAATGTGACCTTCTACCTTCTACACCCACCACCGGAAGTGTAAGAGAAACGAAGCTCAAAACTGTTCTGAGTCAGAAACCAGTTTGGGGAAAGTCTTTCTATCCACTGTGAATGTAAAAGCAGGGTCTGTCCTGCCAAGATCACGTGCCGTCAATTTAATAACACAGTGTACACAGGTGAGACAGCATACGCAGGTGAGCACTACAGCATACACAGGTGAGCACTGCATTGCACACAGGTAAGCACCGTACACGGGTGAGCACTGCAGTGCACACGGGCAAGCTCTGTATTGTACATGGGTGAGCACTGCAGCATACATGGGGTGAGCACTACAGTATACACAGGTAAGCACTGTACACAGGTGAGCATTGTACACGGGTGAGCACTGCAGTATACATGGGGTGAGCACTGTAGTATACACAGGTAAGCACTGTACACAGGTGAGCACTGTACACGGATGAGCACAGCCTACTTTTTCTCCATTAGGGCTGACAGGACATAATGTGCAAATCTCTCATGAACTTGTAAGCCAACTGGAAGGCTGCAGGCTTAAAAGCAATATTGGATACACTTTTGACAACCACCTCGTAGAAAGATGGCACCAGCTAGTTATTCTCTTTTCTTTTAAATAGGAACTGACATTGTTGAGGAAGTGATTACCTTTTCATCCAACATAGATGGAAAAACATTGCAGATGTACACAAGTTTAAAATGCTAATTTCTGGATTTTTTGATGTTTCTGGTATTTACCTTTAAAAATTCATAAACTGATGTGACATGTTTTTTCATTCTAAAAAGTGTTTACTTGAATGTGTGTGTTACTTGGTTATTTTTTAAGATTTATTTCCTTTCATTTCACATACATGGGTATTTTGCCTGCATGTTTATCAGTGCATCGTGTGTGTGTGTGTGTGTGTGTGTGTGTGTGTGTGTGTGTGTGTGCAATGATGCCTAAGGAGGCCCTAGAACTGGAATCTCTGACAGTTGCAAGTGTCCGGGTGGGTGCTAAGAGCCAAACCCAGGTCCTTGGGAAAGACAAGTGTCTAACCCACTATTCAGCTCTCCAGACTTCTGTTAGTTTTCTTACAGAGGCCTCTAAGCTTCAAACTCTGAAAATCTAGATCTGTGTCCAGCCCAGGTATTGGCCATAGCTGTATACCAACAGTCAGTCCCGGTCTTAGGAGCTCCATTTGATCCCTAGCCCACGCCCTCTGAAGTCTCTCTCCTAGTCCTTCTCTCCAAACCCTGGAAGCCATCTTCACCTAGTGACTCATCATAAGCAAGAAGGCACATGGGCCAGTGAGACATTCATTTGATTGACGGACATCTAGGTGTTTCCCTTCCAAAAAGGTTTATGTGGCTGGGCAGCTGGGTGGCTGGGTGGCTAGGCAACTGGGTGACCGGCCATTGTATTAGCACCGCTTGCCTTCTGGTTTAGGGAAAGACCCAGAGCTATGGTCTGCCTAAGCCAGGACACCAGCAACACCTGAGGCTGAGTCTCTGGTAGTCATGGCTCAGTGATAAAGGCACTTTCCATCCAGTGATGATCTGTGCACGATCCCTGGGAACCTATGGAAAGGTGGAAGGAGGGAGCCAACTGCCTCCCACACGTGTGTGTGTGTGTGTGTGCACAGAGAAACAGTAAATGTTAAAAACTATCATACAAGTTGGGTGGTGTTGGAACACACCAGAGACAGTAAGCAGATCTTTGTGAGTTTGAGGCCAGCCTGTTCTACTGAGTGAGCTCCAAGATAGCCAGGGCTACACAGAGAAACCTCGTCTTGAAATCCCCACTCCCCCAAAGAACCCAAAACAAAACAAAACAACAAAACAACAATCAAACAGCAGGAGTCTGTGGTAGACTAGGACCCCATCTGTACCAGAGGTGCATATGGCTGCATATTTCAGTCTTCCTCCCTGTTGTGACAGACCTCCTGCCTGCCCAGTGGCAGCCCAGGTGAGTGTGGACAGAGCCAGCCCATGCTGCCCCTGTGGGCTCAGCTCAGGAAAGCCCGTGATTCGCCACACCGCAAGCTGAAGACCGTCACCCTCACTATTTGTCTCTCCGATCTAAGGAAGCCAGCTTGTTCCCAGTCTCAGAGAGGATTTAGCAGTTATTTCAACTGTACAAAAAAAACGTCAGAGAAAGCTGTGGGTCTCATGGCTGTCTCCATCGCAGGTCTCCTGGTCAGGCCTAAGAGGATACTGACCCCGTGTGGCCATATGTAGAAGTGCAACGAGAGAGGGAAAAATTTACCGTTTCCCACAGTTTCAAGTCTGAGCTGGGCCGGGATTTCACCGGTCATCTGAACTCATCTAGGAGGTGGGCAGCTGTGTTTCATGGAGAGATAGCTTCACGATGTGCTCAAAGCACACAGTGGATTTTGTCAGGCTGAGAGGGAGCCGTGTCTGTTTCTCACTCCTTGCGAGGTATGTCCCAAACAGAGAATGTTCTGTTAGTAGCAAACGCACACATTCCTGGACTGTAGGTGTTGGCTGGGCCTGAGCAGAAGCAGAAATGTCAGACAGCACGCAAAGGGGGCAGAGAAGCCAGGTGCTGCTCAACAAGGGTTTCTGTTAGGCCAAGCCCTGCATTGAGTGTTCTAGAGGTGTGAATTCCCACCCCCAACTCTGGGTTCTTTCCCTGACCATAAGTTGCCTAGAAGGAAGTAGTCTGAGTTCTACAGTCAGGGCTAGAAGGAATCTGGAGAGATCCAAGCAGTTGTCTCACTCCTGACTCCATTTAATTCCTGGCACATTTTGTCAGGCCCGTTCTGGACCTTTCTTCTCCTACATTGTGATAAAGCTTCTGTAAGAAGATGCTATGCCTGGGAAGTTGAAATAGCTATGTCTCGCATCACAGACACTTGAGATATAAGAAGCCAAGCTGGGGGTTATAAAACGCAAAAAATACACACCGAACAAAGCCCTTGGCCCCAGAGTCTGTATGCCAACCTTGGCAAGCCATAGCTTCTAAAAATAAAAACCAAATACCTAACCAGCTCCTGTCCTACTTCCTCAACCCCCAACCTCCACACACGAATGCCCCATACAGCAGAGCCACCCCCTCAGCGAGTGAGATCAGGTTACCCCTCACTCACACCCCATGCAACAGAGCCACTGCCTCAGCAAGTGAAGACTAGGTTACCCCTTCCCGATGCCATCCCTGCTTAAAACTTTCCTCTGGCATCAGAATAAAGGCAGAACAATTTCTCTTACCTGGAGCTTCTTGCTTGTTTGCTCCGGCTTTTTGTTATGGTTGAGACATGGTCTCGGGTAGCCCAGGCAAACCTTGAACTGTCTATCCTGCCGTAACAGCTCGAATAGTGTAATTACGTTAGAACCTTGGCCTGTACCTTTAGGTCAGATCCCATGGCCAGAACCAAGCCATGCCTCCCTGCAGCTCTCTCTGGGACAGAGTTTAAAAAACAATGCCACTTAACAGCTCTTGAATTATAATACCTGATTCTTCCACACTTTGCCATGTATGTATGCTATGCTGAAATAAGTCACATGATACGAAACTTCTTGCTACTTCTAAAAGTTATAAAAGTCAGATTTCATCTGTTTGGGTTTTTTTTTTTCCCCCTTGGGATTGGTCCAGAGAAGACTCCTCGGGGACGTTGCTCAGGAAAATACCCAAAAGTCTGCTTTCTGAGGAGGTTCCGCCACTCTGCAACCTCACCGTCCTTCTCGGTGGCAACTATCTCTATCCCTCCCTCCCTCCCTCCCTCCCTCCCTCCCTCCTTCCCTCCCTCGCCCCGTATCTCTCATCCATTCTTTTTCTTTTTTAAAAGATACCTTTCTGTTGTTTTTAATGATGTGTGTGGGGCCCTTGGAGGCCACAAGTATCAGTTCACCTGAGGCTGGAGTTCCAGGTTGTGCGAGCCACCCGACACGGGTGCTGGGAACCGAACTCAGGGTCTTTCTAAGAGTTTACCTGCTCCTGACCACTGAGCATCTCTCCCACATCCTCCTTTCTCATAATGAAGCTTCTCTCTCCAGGTTTAAAGGAAAGCCTCTCCTTCCCTCTAAGGCCTTGTTATGTTTAGTTCTCCATGTATCATATTATTTCTCTCTAACATCCTCCTGCTCCAGCCTGGGCCAAGGGCCGTTACGTGTCAGCTTCCTTTGCAGACATCGCTGCTGATCTTCTGTCATCACTGTAACAGATGACACTGTTAGGTCCCCAAGCCCAGGTCTGGGACCATCTTAACCTTGCCCCTTGCCTCAGCCACATCATTCTCCAGTTTCTTCTGCTACAGGGAGGCTGAACAAGCTCCCTGCCTAACTGGCCTCTCAGGCCGCAATGTGCAGGTAATTCTCTAGGGTTGTAGATGGAGCACAGGTCCTGATGGGCTCTGGGTTCCGAGGTTCTAGCAAGTTCCTAAACAATGCCAATTCTGACAGTCCATGGCCACAGGTGAGCAATTAGATACCACCCTACGCTCTCTTCCCGTTTAACATCGCCCCCACCTGTCCCCACTTTGTCCTGTCTCCTGCCTGGATGCTAAGGCCTCAGTTTCTATCTCAGTTTCCCTGCCTCCTTTGCTTAGGCTTTATCTGCTGGAAAAAAGCTAACAGAAATAGAGGACAGACATGATACCTGGGATGTGTTTTTTAAAAACCAGAGAAAAAGTGTGGGCACGAGAAATGAAACACAATTGGCAAAGTCTGGGACTTTCTCGAAGCTGGGAGACATGTTCACTGAAGCTCAGTGTACTGTACTCACTGTTCAATAAAGCTCAATATTTACATATGCACGAACATTCCCTAATAAAAACCGTTTCAAAGGTCTGGGTCAGGTGACTCTTCTGTGCCTCCGGGATGTCTGTCCCTGTGTGTCACCTTCTCTGAACTCCAGCCTTTAGAGTCCTGACTTTCATCCAATTGTCCCGGGGAAGACACCAGGAGTCAGAGAAGAGCTATCACAGTGCTTGGCACAAAGAAAATTCTAAGCATAATTTTTAATTGAATAAAAACCCCACTGAGCCATGACCCTGCGGTAGTAGTGTTGATGCCCAAGGGCCCTGTTACCCTGGTCTGAGTTACTGCCTGGGGCCATGTTGATGTCTGGGGGCTGTGCAGAGCTGGCCCTGTGCCTCTCCTGCTGTTCAGTGGTGAGGGTAAAGGCGAGATGGCCCTGCCCCTCACCTGGGCTGCACAGTAGAGCTTGTCCTAATGACATGGGCACTGCCCTTCCTAGCTACGGCACTTGGATGAGCTGGACCAGTCCCTCAACAGAGTGATGCCGGAGTCCTGACCCTGGTGGATGCAGGAGAGTTGGCCCTGGTGGTACGAGCACAGGAGAGCTGGCAGGCTGACCAACTCAGCTTCCACCCAGGCCCAGACTTTGAGCTGGCTCACCCCAACATCTACCTCATCTATGAACTGCTGGGGTGCGTAAAGGGGCCAGTCCTGCAGAAACAAAGGTGCAGCATCTCCACGACACAGGGCAACAACAGGCCATCTGAGGAGTCCCAGTGAGGATCCAGTAATGATGGTGGCAGAAGACAGAGACATCAAACCAGACCAATGACCCATTGGAATGAACATTTGCAAGTGAGCTGTTTGGGCAGAAGGGTAGGTGTGACATACTGTGACATACTATGACATACTATGACATGCTGTGACATACTATGACATACTGTGACATACTATGACATACTGTGACATACTGACATACTGTGGCATACTATGACATACTGTGACATACTATGACATACTGTGACATACTATGACATACTGTGACATACTATGACATACTATGACATACTGTGACATACTGACATACTGTGGCATACTATGACATACTGTGACATACTATGACATACTGTGACATACTATGACATACTATGACATACTGTGACATACTATGACATACTATGACATACTGTGACATACTATGACATACTATGACATACTGTGACATACTATGACATACTGTGACATACTATGGCTTCTACGGTGAGGTTCTATCTATTTTCTTTTGTGGAGGAGGTTGCAAGGGTGGAAGGCAGATATGAAGGGATGGGGAGATGAGTGGGGTTGGGGTGCCTGGTGTGAAATTTACAAATAATCAATAAACAGTTTTTAAAAATCCCACTAAGGCATCTTTGTTGGCAGAAAGGCAAATCATTTAATACATGTTGAAATAAAACAGAACATACCATTTTGCCTGGAGTATAGCTCCAGAAATCCTCAATAAAGGACGCTGGGTTCCAAAAAGACGCTGGCTCTTGAGGGAGTAAGTGTCAGTGGTTAAGAGAAAAGCAGGGGCTGGGGATTTAGCTCAGTGGTAGAGCGCTTACCTAGGAAGCGCAAGGCCCTGGGTTCGGTCCCCAGCTCTGAAAAAAAGAACCAAAAAAAAAAAAAAAAAAAAAGAGAGAGAAAAGCAAATTTAGACTCTAGGCCTCTGTTTAGGGAGAAGGGTGAATGGGTGCGTGATTTAAGATGTTAGAACCTGAGGCAGAGTCAAGTTCATTCCGTTACCCAGCCGGTATTAGTTCAGTGTCTGTCTGGGATTGGTCTGTCATACTGAAGACACCTTTTCTCCAGAGCAGCCACCAGCATGAGCTTAGGAAGTAGAAGCACATGCTTGCTGGCCAAGTGACAGAGGCAGAGGTCCCTGCCGAGGACACTCACAGCGAGAGAGAATGGGGCAGTATTGTTGGTGATCTGGGCCTCATCCGGGGTAGGCTTAAGGGCAAGTTCTTTCTTTTCTTTTCTTTTCTTTCTTTTTTTTTTTTTATTGCTTTTGTGCGTTTGCTTATGTTTTGCTTGCATGCTCATGTGATCTGAAGACACCAGAACAGGGCCTCAGACGCTGTGGATCTGGAGTCCCAGAAGGCTGTGAGCTGACATGTGGATGCTGGGAACCAAAGCCAGGTCCTCTTGAAGGGCACTGGTGTTCTTAATCAGCGAGCTCTCTCTCTCCACTTTAGTTTCTGACTGAAGTTGGATTCAACTCAAGTGTCCACCGTGGGAGAGCGATTGAATATATGGAAACGTAGAGTGCAGACTTGCTTGTTCTGCAACACAAAGGACATACAGTGCAGCAGCACACAGCGCTGGGTGAGTTTCTCACAGTTGATGGATTAGAGGCTGGATTGAAGGGGACATAATGAGGATCCCGCTTACAGGAAGCTCTAAGGTGGGCAGCACTTGGCAGGGCCCCTGAGCCAAAATAATAAACATCAGAGGTTCTTTGGGCCACTGAAGCTGTTCTTTCTCTCCATGAAGCAGCATTTACAAGATTCCTTGTGTATAAAATGTATATCATGCACACCAGGGAGTTAATTTCCCTGTGTGCAATAGATTTTCATATTTAGTATTTGTATACTATTAGAAATAGTTTTTTGATAGGACCTCATATAGCCCAAGCTGGTCACATACTATATAGCTGAGGATGACCTTGAACTTTTGACTTCTGATTTTCTTGTCTCCCCTTTTCAAATGCTGAGATCACAGGACTGTGCCTCCGTGCTTGGTTTACCTGGTTCTGGGGATCCGCCCAGGGTCTTGTACACGCTAGGAAGGTAATATGCTAACTGAGTTACTGTCACACAGACATTTTGTTGTTTATTTTTTAAAGAAAAATTGTGTGCAACCCAACACTTGGTCTATCCTTGTGGACTCTGAGCTTTGTTCTCTGATTTTCAGCAGAAGGCACAGAGGGGTGGCAGAGGCTTCCTAAGAGCTAGGCATGTCCTGTCACAAAGCAAACATTCATAAACTTCATTTCTCAGGCTTCTGTCCTTGTGGCTGTAGAGTGACTGCTGTCCTATAAAACACTCTCAGCTTAGCACCCAGCCTTGAGAGTTTGCTTTTCAGTCCTCAGACCTCATCACTCAGAAATAGGTGAGTCTGCCTAATGACTCCCCCTGGTCATAACCAACGCAAATCCCTTTCTGGTCACAGAGGAAAACGTATGGCCTGTCTTAGTTACAGTTTGGTTGCTATGAAGAGACACCATGACCAAGGTAACTTATAGAAGAAAGTATTTAATTGGGGGTTTGCTTACATTTTCAGAGGTTTACTCCATTATCATAGTGGTGGAGAGTGTAGTAGCCGACAGCAGGCAGCAGGCAGCAGGCATGGTGCTGGAGCGGTAGCTGAGAGCTTTATATCCTGATCCCAGGCAGCACACACACACACACACACAGAGAGAGAGAGAGAGAGAGAGAGAGAGAGAGAGAGAGAGAGAGAGAGAGAGAGAGAGAGAGAGAGGAGACTTGGACTTGGAATGGGCTTCTGAAATCTCAGAGCCCACACCCAAAGACACACCTCCTCCAGTAAGGTCACTCCTCAAACAGTTCCACTCCCTGGTGAAGTGCAGGGTGGGTTTTCACTGTACAGTTACTTCCTCCCTGCCCGTGGTTCTGTGCCTGCCTGTGGCCCTGTTCCTGCCTGTGGCCCTGTGTCTGCAGTGGCCCTGTGTCTGCAGTGGCCCTGTGCCTGTCTGTGACTCTGTGCCTGCCTGTGGCCCTGTTCCTGCCTGTGGCCCTGTGCCTGCCTGTGGCCCTGTGTCTGCAGTGGCCCTGTGCCTGTCTGTGACTCTGTGCCTGCCTGTGGCCCTGTTCCTGCCTGTGGCCCTGTGTCTGCAGTGTCCCTGTGCCTGCCTGTGGCCCTGTGCCTGCCTGTGGCCCTGTGCCTGCCATAGCCTTGCCTCTGCTCACTTTGGGACTCTGCTGGTTTATCACTCTCTCCCCTTCACCTGAAGCAGAAACTGGCTGCCTTTTCTTCTCACCCAGAGGGCTACCATCCCACTGGCTCTCTGTCTTACATACCTCAGTGTCCTCCTCCCACTGAGAACCGCCATCCCCTTGCCTGGCTCAGGCTCTCAATTCAACGTATAGCTCTTACCTTACGGAGAATAAGAGATAGCTGATTCTGTAGCTAAATATGATTGATTCACATTGCCCCAAATACCACATTTCAGCATGGCAATGATTTCATGGAGTTCTTATGATTACAGAACAAAAGACGGTCCCCAGTGAGGGCATTTTTAAACCACACTGGTGGGAAGATCATAGGTGGATGACAGCAAAGCCAGTCAGTCTATGCTACGGGCAGTAAATGCTCTATCATGACATTCTTAGCTTTGGGGCTGGTGGAAGCTGATGCTTAGGCCGCTAAAACATTCTGAAACGATTTATGTGGCTGTTAGGTCAGACAGCACTGGACAGAGAGACAAATAAAGGGACAAATAACCCAAGATAATTTGGCTCCGGATCCGGACCACGCTAATGTTCCAAATGTTAACTGGTCAATCAGGGTTGGGGACTCTGGAAACTTCGGGTCACAAGCTTTCCTTGCCTGGAGCACGGTCCTCCTGCTGCCTGGGCCATCTCCCAGGCTGCCCTTCTTGCACACACTTCAACTTCCCCAAGGCCTTCCTTGCTTCTCTGTCTCCCCCAGGGAAGGCACAGGGGATCCTGCATGGCCAAGCTTCTGCCACCCTCCCGAACCCTCCCAGACACATCCTGGCAACTTCTGTGAACACAAGCCCTCTGTTCTTCCTTCCCACCACAACCCGGGAGCCTGGAGTCTCCTTCCCGCTGCCGTCTTCTCAATCAATACTGATTTTCTTTAAGGTCCTACTCCAATGCCACATCCTCTGAGAAGTCTTCCCTAACCATCCCATCCTCCTGCTATGGGTCCCAGCAGCAGCCATTTGTCTAATAAACAGGCAGCCTCCTTGTTAGAAATCAAGACAGTGAATGACAAGGACTTCAGGGGTTTCCATTGTCCTGGGGACAGGCTGTTGAGACCACAGAAATGCAGAAGCAGCCACGAGTGACAAGACGGGCATGGGGAGGTGGGTGTCACTAGGGCTGTCATTCTCCTGAGGGTAGGACCGCAGCACCACCATGCCCTGAATGCCCCATTCATGCAGCACTGGTCTAGACCCCAGAAGCCAGGGTTTCCCATGTGTTAGACAAATACTCTTCTAACTGAAGTGCATCCTTAGCCTCATACTTTGGGGTTTTCTTTTTCTTTCTTTCTTTCTTTCTTTCTTTCTTTCTTTCTTCCTTCCTTCCTTCCTTCCTTTCTTTTTCTTTTTTTTCCTTTTCTTTCTTCTTCTTTTTCTCTCTCTTTTTTTGGTGTTTTGTTTGTTGAACAAATGCTTTTTAATCAATATATTTTACAAAGACACTGGAGAATCATGCAGTGCTGCCTGCATTGGATGCAATCCTGGGCCACAAACCTGCAGACTCCTTTACAACTGCACCTGTGATAGCAGAACCTTTTATCTCCCCTTTATCATTTACTCTGACCCCCGGGATTACCTTTCAAAATAAAGTGACACCCTATCTTTTCTTCTGTATGACTTTCATTGTTAAATTACCACCACCGGGTGGACCTTTTTCCTTAGTTCTTATTTGCCTTTTTAACGGTGCCCACGCCAGCAGCAGGACGTCAGCCTGTCCTGTGTTGCCAGCACAGTTGATCACAGGGAAATCCAGAAATTTCACTCCAGAGGACCCGCCACATGCCCTTACTTCAACCCCTCGAATGCCTGGAAAGAGTGAGATAAGAACTCCGTACTTGGTGTTCTCAATGGTCTCCTGGGCAGACCTGGATGATCTAGCAAGTGAAAACATCGCAGAGGGGCACTCTTACTTAAAAATACTGTCGTCTGAAACTCAGGTAGCCTACTACCAGGCTCCCACTGTATGAGAGTTCTGAGAACAAGGACCCGGAGCCTGTGGTCTGCTGCCTGTAGGTGCTCAACACAGAAGGGCCGTTATAGTGGCACTCTGGTACCACAGTGTGGATGCCACACTTTGTATACACAGCGCCTACTGAGAGAATTCTGTTGTCTGCTACGGCCTCTGTTAATGTGTCCCCTCCGACCCCATGGGATAAGAAAACAAGAGCCGAGGCAGGGGAATGGCTGCATGGGCAAAATGCTTGCTGACCTAGCATGAGGACCTGAGTTCAGATCCCCAACACCAACATGAAAAGCTTAGCACGGGGAACAGAGACAAGCAGATTTCAGGACTCACTGGCGAGACTAGCCAATCATCGAACTCCACGTTCTGAGAGAGACTCTCAAAAACTAAGGTAAAGAAATGCAGACACCTCAACATTAACCTCTGGCCTCTGCACAAACACACAGGCACATTCCACCCTCACACACAGCAAAAAAAAAAAAAAAAGGGAAAAGAAATTTAGTGTGGTGAGATATGGAGTAATACAGAAACTGACATTTCCTCAGTCGTACATACAGGATGTAAATGAAAATGTCACTGGAGAGCACTTCCCTCTCTCTAAGAAGATACATCCTCCTAGACGCCCCGACTGCCCCATTCCCACCTGGCGGCAGGCTGTCCTAACCTCTTCACGGTTAGCACCATGTAGCTGGCACATAGGTGTTTGTTCCGTGAGAGAGTGGCATTAAAAAGGTTACAGTGAGGGGCTGGGGATTTAGCTCAGTGGTAGAGCGCTTACCTAGGAAGCGCAAGGCCCTGGGTTCGGTCCCCAGCTCCAAAAAAAAGAACCAAAAAAAAAAAAAAAAAAAAAAAAAAGGTTACAGTGAGACTCTGGAGACCACGTCTAGCTCCTGCTTGGAAGCTGGAAATGAGTCAGAAATGAGTTGCAAATGTCAGAGCAGCCAACAGAGGCGCAGGATCAGAGCTCCCATCTCAGCACCTCCCATGCTGGGGTTCAGAACCACACCCCATATTGCTCTTCAGAGGGTGAACAAGCCTCTTCCAGGATTGCAGATGGGGCCCTGGAGAGGATGAAGTTCAACTCCCCCCAAATCCCATGAATAAACTCAGTCTTCACTCCCCTTCATAAAAGGAGCTCTGTCCTGGGCCGCCCTGGGCCCGCTGCTCTCACCCTCAGAGGCTTGTGTTGTTGGATGACCTTTGAGCTCTGACAAGGACAAGGAAAGGCTCTGTAGGCAGTGTTTGACTTGTGGGTGGTTGGCCATTTTTTTTTTCTTTCATGGCTACAAACTATCGACTGTTGAAAAGTTTGCATTTACTTGTGAATTGCCTGTCTGTGTTTGTGAGTGGAGGAAGGTAGGACTGAAAGGGTCGAAATTGTTTTCAGTTCCTGTGTACGTTTCTCCTGGGCTTAGCATTTCATCGAGAATCCCATGTTTTATTTCTGTGCCATGACATCATTGTTTGGCGCACTTTATAACCTGAGGTGTAGAGAGCTGCCCTCCTTCTGGAGTCAGAGGATCACGTCCCATCGTACCCAGCAGAAGTTAGGACATGATCCTGGATGAGATTCACTTAACTCTGAGGAGGAACACAGAGACACTATGTGTAACAGTGACGAAAAGGAGTTCAAGGCAGACATTCATTTTTACACACTATTTCCTTGTAAGCTAGAGAAACCTGTAACGGATTTCTTTCACTGATCCAAAGCAAAATCAGATGTAAAATGCAATGAAGAGAAAAAGAGAGGGCCAGCAGGATGGCTCAGTGGGTTAGGGCGAAGACTTGATGATCTGAACTCAATCCCCGAATCTACTCAAAGGGGAGGAAAGAGCAAAATCCAGAAAATTGTTCTCTGGCCTCTAGACATGTGTCATGGCAGACATGCACCCCCTACATACACATACACACCTACACACACTATGCACCACACACACACACACACACACACACACACACCCCTATACACACACATACCCTACACACAGCTACACACTTACATATATCACATATACCTATCCACATGTACACACACACACGCCTATACACACACACACCATACACACACACAGCTACACACCTACATATATCACATATACCTACACACATGTATACACTCATCATGCACACATACACATATAGGCACCTACACACACACACACACACACCTACACACACTATGCACACACACACACCTATACACACACATACCCTACACACAGCTACACACTTACACATATCACATATACCTATCCACACACATCATGCACACATACACATACAGATACCTGCGCGCACACGCGCGCACACCCACACACACACACACACACACTGACATCTGACATTCTGGACATGTTGAAAATAATTAGCATTGCTCTTCCTTGGACCAGTGCTTCACTGGTCGTTTGGATGCTCTATCCCTGACAGCTGGGTGGGGCATCAAAGCAAAGCCCATAATTCCAGTTGTTTATAAATTCTTTAGGAGCCCTTGGGAGTGAACTGTGCTGTATTTGCGACAAGCTGCCTCTGCGTTACTTCTGACCGGCTCCTGGGAGGGCAATTTCATCTCTATGCAGGACAGAATAACCTTTATAAAATTATCAACAGGACATAAATGTAATCAAACTAAATGTCCAACAAGAGGGCACGAGTTAAACAAATTTCATCCTTTCCTCAGCATAAACTAGCAGAGACTTCTAAAAATGTGATGGTAATGTGAAAAAATATTGTAATAAACTGGGCCTGGCGGTGCCCACCTGCAACCCCAGAAATTTAGAGGCTGTGGTTAGAGGATATGAGTTTGAAGACAGCATGAGTTGTCTGGGGGGACTGTCTCAAAGCACACACACAGAGGTGGGGGAGAGCACAAAGAATATGTATAATTGATATGTTGTTAAATTAAAAATCAAAAGTAGATTTTTAGGACCCGGGGTATAGCTCAGTGGGAGAACACTTCCCTGGCATGTGTGGAGGCCCTAGGTTCTCTCCCCAGCACTACAAAATAAAAACAAAAAGCAAATGTCAAAAGAATCCACACAGGAGTCCTGGGAGAGGCTGGGATTATAAGCAGGTGCCAACTATTTCCAACTTCAAAGGGTGTTTGTAAAAGTGTATACCTGCAAAAATAGATAAAACGTAAAAAAAAAATCTTTCAGGTGCCAGGTATGGTGGCTACACCTGCACTTGAGAGGTAGCGTCAGGAAGATCACAAATTCAACGCCAGCCTGGCCTACATGTGACCAATGAGACATGTTTGTTTCCAAACAAAGCAAAAAAGATCAACATGATGAATGATCCACACAGAGTCCCAGCACGCCACTGGAGGCAGAGCCCAGGTGAGGGTCGTGCACAGGCATAGAGGCCATCCAGTCGGTGTAGGCCAGTCAGAAAGTGCCATGAAAAAGGCTTGCTTAAAAAGGTGAAACTGGGGACATTGGTGGTTGATGCCTTTGATCCTAGTGGAGAAGGCAAAGTTCCAAGCAGGTAGTCTGCATAGCAAGTTAAAAAAAAAAAAGACAAAATGGCGAAATTGTTAGAATAACTGGTGTTTGAGTTTGTAAGAAGGTGGTACAGTCAATTGGCCCAGTTAATCAGATGGAAACAGTAAAGACAAAGGCTCCTCAAAAAAAACCAACGAGAAAGGAAAACTAACGACTCCCTCTGAAACAAAATGAAAGCCCCGGAAGGTAAGCAGGAAAATACATATTAGTTAAGGTTCAATCAGAAATGCCAGCTCTCCCTTCCCACCCACCCAAGGCAGGGACGAACACATTGGAAGAGGGTACAGTCCTGATCCACTGAGCCACAGAGAAGTTGTGATGGTGTGCAGAGAGTGGAGCATGCTCAAAATCCCTAAATGTACTCAAAATCCACCCTCTGGGATGCCAGGGAAGACCATGGATGAAGAGGTGACTCAGCAGAGGCGTGAGGAGAGGGGCACTGGGGGAAGTGACCGACAAATCCGCACTAGAGAACTCAGTGTGGGCCAGGTGGCTGAGGCAAGCCTTCCAGAACTAAAGATGGTTCCGGGGTGCTGCCTCGCTAGCGCCCTCTACTGCCAAGATTTAACATGGTGCCACTTAGCATAGCCTCTGGATCCATGGGCAATCTGCAGATTCAACAAAGTCTGGGTCGGAAAGTTTAGCAGAGTTTTGTGTATACTGAGCATATGCAGACTTTTTCTCGTCCTTATTCTGTGATCAATACAACACAACTATCTATAGTAATTATTTATATATTATACTAAACAAAATACATGTGTAGGTCGTTGGCAAATAACCATATCCTTTTATAAAAGGGATTTGAGCAGATTTTAGTCTCCAAAATCTAGTATGTCAGAGACAGAGGGTCTCACAATTGATTGCCTACCGACACCGAGAGCTGATCCTACCTCTAAGACCCAATATCATTTTCACCGAACCGGTAATAAAGAGTAGATTGGAGCTAAGGGGCTATGAATAAAAATAGGTGAAAGATCTTCTAGGTAAATAGAAAATGAGATAATATACTTAATATTCTTGGCATAGGCCTTGTCGAACAAATAAATTCAGGGGTAGCCAATATGATGGGTGATTACTCCGACTTAGCCAACGCCTTTCCTTTTTCTGCTTTTTTGAGGAGCTAAGTGAGTTCTCAAAGACGACAACTGTGGTTAATTGTTGGATTTTCTGGAAGACCACAGGAGTTTGACTGTGATGTATACACATGGCAACTAGTGCTATGGGCGGTCTGAAGGCTATATGACAGCGGGGAGGATATCAGGTGAGACCGTCCATCAACAGAGTAGTCCAGGAGAGTTTGCAAGCCTAGGTGAATGGCTGAGGTGTTAAGTGTTAGTGACTCAACTCTGAGTCACCCCCTTCCCCAAATCACTCAGGTGTCTCTACCACTACCCTCAGCCATAGCAGGGAGTGACCCACCAGGCCTTAAAGGGCAATGATCCCTCATAGAGTGCCTTATGAGTTGGGAAACTTGAGTTGTGACAGAAACTCACTCCCAAAAGCCTA
Organism: Rattus norvegicus; assembly: GCF_021556685.1. Classification (NCBI taxonomy): domain Eukaryota; kingdom Metazoa; phylum Chordata; class Mammalia; order Rodentia; family Muridae; genus Rattus; species Rattus norvegicus. Next base: position 71,442,486 of record NC_141546.1, on the reverse strand, counting down.
GACATTTGACATGAGTTAGGAGTTCTAGAATTAGTTGTTCAGTGACTTGGAAGGATCCAGAAGTCAAAAACACAGACATAATGCATATGTTAGCAGTGTGTGTCTAAACTGGGTCCCCCACTTTGTAAAACTATATGAGTCTCTAATGGCGAACAGAGGCATACTCAGAGAGCCAGCAGTTCCATTCCTAGGTATCTCCAAGCACTCTTAGAGCAGAAATGGCTCACAGCAGCACTGTTTTAAATAGCCCAAATTAGGACCCTGTCTACATGCCAATCAAGAGTCAAAATGGATAAACTACATCACGTTCTCCAATAAAGTTGTATTCGGCGATGAGAATGAGTGATCTATAGTGATAGACAATGTGGGTGAATCTCACAACATTAAAGGAAGATCTCAGATGCAGAAGGGTGACGTGTGTTTAGGAAAGGGTTGTATCCATCCGAACCAACCAAGTCTGACCGTACCGGTAGTTCTCAACCTGTATGTCTCAACCCCTTGAGTATCCCAAATATCTAAGGGTCCCAAATCAGATATTCCGCACATCAGACATTACATTATGATTCACAACAGTAGCAAAGTTACGGTTATGAAGTAGCAACAAAATAGTTTCGTGATTAGAGGTCAGCACACCGTGGGGATGAGCGACTATAGTAAAGGAGTGCAGCACTGTAAAAAGGTTGAGATACTGTGGTTGAGAACCACTGGCTCTGTAACCTAAAGCAGGAAAAGCTATCTGCAACGTCAGATGTTAAGACAGAGGCTGCCCTCTGGTCCAAGCAAAAAGAGAAGATGCTAGTTCCATAAAGTTGTTTGATCTGTGGCCTTTCGTGATGCTGTACGCTTGCAGTTTCCCACGAATCTACTACATTTCCAAAAAGGAGAGTATGAGTGCCAGTGTGCCTCTGAGGCCCCTTGTTCAACATTTGACCTCACTTTCAGCCTTCCGCCCCCATGGTTATAAAGTTGCTGCCAAACTAGGCACATTACCTATTCCCTGAGCTGCCCCTAACAGCAGGAAGTAGGGTGGTTTAAGCTTGTCTTTCTCCTTTCTTATACAAACTGTCTATATCATTCTCAGTGTGTGCTTTATCGGTGTGGAATATACCCAGAATGCCATGCAGTCACTGGTGGTGGCCATCTCCACGAAACTCTGTACTCATTGACTCCCATTAACTCTCTCCAACTTTTAGTAATTTCTTTTTTTTTTTTTTTTTTTTTTTTTTTTTGGTTCTTTTTTCTTCGGAGCTGGGGACCGAACCCAGGGCCTTGCGCTTCCTAGGTAAGCGCTCTACCACTGAGCTAAATCCCCAGCCCCAACTTTTAGTAATTTCTATTTGACCTTCTAACTCTGACATTTGGGTGGCTCTAGGTTTTCATGGAAGTGTCATGTTTCTCATAGTAATGTGTGTGTGTGTGTGTGTGTGTGTGTGTGTGTGTGCGCGCGCGCGCGCGCGCACACACGCGCATAGGCTGATGTCATTATGCAGCAAGGCAGGTCCAGGATAGGGTGAAGCCTATCATTGGATGAGAAGGAAGGGTAGGTGGGGAAAAGTCGAGAAAGGAATGATCAAGATGGAGATGACAGAGGAAGATGATTCCAGTCCAGGAGGTCTAGGTCAATTTTATCTTGTCTAGGTGGGCGGTTTCTATCTTTATTGGCAGTGAGTTTATTCTGTGGATGTATTGTGGATTGAGTATTTAACATATAAATCTAATTTCTGAATTGCAAGTTTCTGGAACTTTGATTTTACCTGCCAAGGGGACAGTGTGTGAAAGCAGCTGGCAGAGAAACAGCTGGAGCGCACAGCTCCCTTGGATCCATTCCGAGTGAGAACATGTGGGAACTGGTTCTGACACCTTTTTAATCTTACAGCAACATATGTAATTTATATATATATATATATATATATATATATATATATAAATTTGGTTTTTCAAGACAGAGTTTGTCTATGTAGCTCTGATTGTCCTTGGGATTAAAGGTGTATGCCACCACCACCCAGCTATTCTTCTCTTTTAGCAAAGAGGAAACCTTTCCTAGAAGTCCTGCAGAGAATTTTTCCTCAGGTGCCATGGGTTGGGATAGGTTTAAAGCATATATGCTAACTAAGTCATCTGCCCGGCATGTCCAGCTCCTAGCAGAGGCTACTCTACCATGAGAAGTAATAACTCCAGTGTGAAAAAAAAATGATTATAACATTTCACAAGAAGAAAAAGTTGAAATGCACATACATGTGGAAACTAAACAGTATACTCCTAAATAACCAGTGGATGGAGCAAAATTAGAAGCTATTTTGTGATGAATTAAAACAAAATCACAAGATACCAAAATTTATAGAATATAGCTAGCATAGTGCATATAAGAAATTCAGAGCTGTAGTTTCCTATATTTAGAAAAGAATGAGCCAGATCAATATAAGGGAGGGGAAAACACAGGTTGCTAGGGGAATCGAGAGGCAGGGTACTCAGCTCTTCAGCAGAGATGACATTTTAAAGGATGAGTAAGTAAGGCTGGAGGAAAGTGGGAAGGAACTCCTAGCAGAACCAAGAGTCTTAGAAAAAGCACAGAGACGTGAACTGACGTGGAGTATGCTGTGTTGGACAGAGTTCATTTTTTCCCAGAGTGTAAACTATGTAGAAAGACAGGGAAAGCTGCAGGGCCAAGTGGAGCCCTTGAAGCTTCGTGGGCTCCCATCAGAGCTTTGACCTTTGGCCTTTGGGTCACTAAAGGGTTGTAAGTGATGTGGGGAAGGTTTCCTTTAAAACAAGCTTTCTAGATGAAGGTTTCTATGAAGATTATTTATTGGGTTGCATGGGAGTGAGCTGAAGACAGGAAGACCAGAGAGAAACAAAACATCGCAGACAGGAAGTTTAAGCAGCATAAACCTACCTCTCACATTTGTCCCTTGCAAACTTCTGGAGGTTGAGAAACACAGGGTGTAGGTGTTGGCAGACATCAGGCAAACCTGCAGGCTGCTTCCTTGTTTGCAGATGGCGATCTTGCTAGGTTCTTCCTTGCAGAGAGCGGAGACTGGCCATCACTCTCTCATGCCTTTGTTTTAAGGGCTCCAACGTTATTCGTGAGAGCTGTACATGTGTGAGCTAACTATTCCCCAAAGTAATGCCACCCCATTAAGATCTTAGACAGAACATAGGATGGTGACTCCGGAGAGCCAGTGGTGCGGGCCAGATGCCTGAGAGCTGTTGCTGTTGGCGCACAGCTCTGACGACCTGAGCTCTGCAGCCTGGCAGAGGGCAAATTCAGTCCTCACCTTTTCTGTTTATTCAGACTCCCTGGAGCAGGGCGGGTGACGCCTACCAACACGGTGGAGAGTTACGGTCTCTGCTTGGGCCATTCCTTCAATGTTCTGTTCTGTGGGTCAGCAGTGGGCACAAATTGAACTAATGGTGTAGTTAAAGGAGAAGAAAACAGGGTTAACATAGCAGCGGTGGGGCTGGGGAGAGGGAGTAGCTGGATACCAAGAAATTTGGGTACTATCTTAAAAATGTGTGTGTGTGGGGGGGGAAGCATACAGCATACATGCACCACAGTGTGCATGTGGAGGTCAGAGACCAAATTGCAAGAGATTCTCTCCTTCCACTAAATGGCTCCTCTGGTTACCAGGCTTAGCAGCCAATGCCTGCAGAGCCACCTCCCTGGCCCTCGGGTACACTCTCAAGCTATCCCCATCCCACTTTTGTTGAGCATCGTCATGAAAGATCAACTTAGTATTATCATTGCTGCCAGAGATTTGCTAATGTCAACGGAAATCCTGGCACTCACCACTTAGGCTCATCACCTCCCTTTCAACTGCAGGATCCCTGAAGGGTACACCAAGTTTGTCAGTGAGGTGATACTCCTTTGCTTCTACGCTTATGGTCCCATTGTGCCAAGCACCTTGGAGTCTTTCCTTCTGGGCCACTTCCTTGTTCCACAAATATCTACCCTCTAAGAGATGGTCACAAACCATAGGAATGAGGGCCAGATTTCCACTCGTATGTTTTATTTGCTCCATATTTATGTCTGTCTGTCTGCCTGTCTACAGTCATGTGCTACACAGTGGTGGTTCAATCAATGACCACCTGAATCTGCAGTTGGTGTTCCATTTCCATACATTATAATGAAGCCGAAAAACTCCTATTACCATCCTTGAGTAAGTCCATTCTCTGATGTTTGCACAGTGATAGAATTTCCTGGTAGTGGACTTGTCAGATTATATCTCGTCATGAAGCTGTGCATCTCTCTCTCTCTCTCTCTCTCTCTCTCTCTCTCTCTCTCTCTGTGTGTATGTGTGTGTGTGTGTGTGCGCGCGCGCGCGCGCGCGCGCGCGAACGCACGTGTGCTTGGCGCATGTGAATGCATGTATACGCTGAATTTTAGCTAGTGGCTTGAAGAAGAGGACAGTTTCTCTGGTCTGTCCTGTTTCCTGAGGCTCTGATAATCTTTTTTTTTTTTTTTTTTTTGGTTCTTTTTTTCGGAGCTGGGGACCGAACCCAGGGCCTTGCGCTTCCTAGGTAAGCGCTCTACCACTGAGCTAAATCCCCAGCCCCGCTCTGATAATCTTATCTTGGTCTACTTTGCTGTATTCCCTGTGTGTCTGAAAGCTCCAGGTGTTCAAAAGGTCAGGCTCACAGGAAGGAATTGTGGGCATCTGGTCTACTCTGAAGAGGCAGTTGACCTGCATGGGGTGCTGTCTTCCTGCCCATCTTCATCCTTGCTCACTCTGCAAGAAATGATTGGCTTCTTGTAGAAGGCCTTCCGGAAACCAATCCACTTATCCTGAAAACAGGAATCAACCACCCATAATTTGCTTGATCTCCATATAAAATCATCAGTTCAACTTGTCTTTGTCCTATAATGACGCCAATTTTGTACATCCAGCCTAGGACAAAATCCTGACAATGATTGTCAGCTTTGGTTGCAATAAAGTACACCGGTTATTTCTCCAAGAATCATCTGAAGGTAGCTGCTTTATTGAGCTGTAACACTCTGGGGAAGAGTTTCCTGAAGCATTCATTGTCGGACCCAGGATCCGCCCAGAAGGCGGAGCTCACGCCCCAGCCACGAGCTGCCCTTAGTGTGGGTGCTGCAATGGTTGCAGGAGAGACCCCGGCTACCTGCCCTGCGCAGGCTTCCCTTTGCAGAACTCTTAACACTTTGGCTGTACCGGCCAGACCAAAGCCCCTCAGAACCTTTCAATCCCGATAGGTCAGAGATCCCCGGATTGCATTTTGTCTCCCCGGAGCGGCTAATGGGTAGTTCTTGGGCACCTCAGCAGCCAGCCAGACACACAGCCCAACAGTAAATTGAGTTCATAAAAAGTGAAGAGTTTCGGTGGGGCATGCTGATGTTCACCTTTAATCCAAGTAGGCAGAGGCACGTAGATCTCTTGCGAGTTTGAGGGTAGCCTGGTCTACGTGGTGAGTTCCAGGTCAGCCGGGGCTACATAGTGAAACCCTGTTGCAAAAGCAGAAATGAATACAAAGACCTTCTTGGCTTCCTCCGCAGAGAGAGCAGGTACTAACTACTCAGAGCATGCGGTACTGTCCTGGCCATACTATAAAGAAGAATTGGCAATTGGGATTTGTAAGAATTATCTCTGCTCAAAACGCAGGAAAGCCATATATGACACTAGACAGGGCCACAGCAAACTGGAAAGTGTTCAGAGATGTGGCCCCCGGACATTTACTGAGGAGGCATACGGTGACGTAGTATGAAACTTGGTCATTAAACTGCTCTTGCCACACCGGCAATTAAGGGAATCACAGTTGTGACAGCCATGTGCCTCAGTGTTCTCCCTAACCAGAAGACTTTCTCATTATTGTTTTCCTTTTTTTCCCCTTTAATATGCAGACTTTAAAAATAGATCCAAATAGATTTTACAGTGGGAGAAAATGGTCTATACTATCTTGGGAGTCATGATAGTCCTTTAATATTCAGGTATAATAATGTTGACTCAACTCTGTAAATGTACTAAAAGGCAGTGAATCATATGCTTTAAACTACTGAACGATGGGATGTATGTTATATCTCAATAAAGCAGCTCTTTAAAAAGTATGGTAAAATATTTTTAAAAATATTATAAAGGGTAGAAAAAAATAACAGGAAGATTTCTACCACTTTTGGAACACGAGGCCTGAATGCCTCAGAAAAGAGCTGCCTGCCTCTGTGTGCATAGGCGGTGCGTGCTGCTGCCCTGGGATATGAATGACTTGCTCACATGGTATTGGCAGAGGTGCCCTGTGAAGGGTTAGTTGGGCAGTCCACTGCCATCAGAAAGGAGAGGGCTGGGGACAACTCTGAAGACCTAACAGCAAAACGAAAGAAAGCCAATTGTTCTATCGGGAAAGAAAGGCCGAAGCTACTGCCCGTGGAGAGCTTCTTACAGGGAGCAAGACTTCCCAGAGGCAGCCGAGAGCAGTCTCTTGCTCCTGGCAGAAAATGGCAGAACGTGTGTATGCTTCATTGCTACCTAAACTTACTTACCACTCTTTTCCCCGGGCTTTAAGGAGGAGTTTTCAGAGGGCCCTCCTTAACGAGTTTGAAGTACAAGTCGCTTGATCTGATTCAGGGGGATCCATCATGGTGCATGTGTAGGTTCAAAGAAACAGCATGTGTAGCCTTTGTGTGTACAGGAGCTGGGAGGAAGTGCTTTCTTAGCACCTTGCATTTGCTGGAGGCCTGGGACTTAACAAATTGATGGAGGCTTGGAAGTTCTGAGGCAGTTCTCAGAAAAATGGTTAAAATGCTATCGGGAGTGAGGGAGTCACCTGGTCCTGTGGCACCTGCTGTCCTCAAGCTTCTCTTACAGGGGGCCATGTCTACACACCCATGTTCAGTGCTGGCTGTACAACACTGCCTTTGGCATTAAAAGGCTTCGTACCCATGGGAAGAGTATCCTGCAAAGCCTCAATAAACCATGCCACCAGAGAGGCCCGCCCAAAGCACTGGGCTCCCAGGAGTTCAGGAAAGGTTCAGGAAATGGCTGGAATGCCCATGGAAGCTCTCAAGACCGAATGCATGAAGAGCTGTTTAGCACTGCCGTGGCTGGGTGAAGGAGGATGCTCACTGGCTGGGAAAGGAGCCTGTGGAGGGGAGTTTAAGGACGGCACTAGAGAGGCATGCTGGAACTGTAAATGCCAAGCAGGAAGGTTCCTGGTAAATTGTGCAGGCCCCAGGCTAGCTTCTGGTAGAGTTCCACACTTGGGCTAGCAACTAATATTCCCCTGCCGAGGGTGGTCCACTGCCCTTCATGGGAGGGGGACAGCCAATTTCCTACTCTGGCTTCAACTCCATGAGCTGCCACACAGTGTACCTGGAAAAAGTGCTCCATTACATAAAGTCACAGCTTGTGGCTTTAAGAACATTGAAGTTTGGGGGCAGAGGAGAGAAAGGACAAGAGGAGATTAGCTTAGTTCTTAAAACCACAAGGCACCCCGTGACTGGAAACAGTAAGACAACTCTACTGACACTCTGACTTCTAGAAGGATCCGCTGAGCCTGAAGTCTTCTGGGGGATGGGGCCCTCCTCATCTCCAAATGACCAAAGTTTAGTCTGATGCCTGGCACTTAACATGTGTTCGGTAGACAAACGAATGAGTGAACACAGCTCCCTTGCGTGATCTGTCCAGGATATCAGTTATAACTTCTCATTAACGCTGCACAACTGTGGGTTCATACTGTTAAATTCCATTCCCACCCAGATTTTGCTCGCCCCATCCTTCTTCCCTGACGACACCAGTCCACACTCTTCCCAGACTCAGATTCAGAACCTGCACTGTATAATTTATGTGTTCTGTCCTCCTTGCAGGGGCTTCCTGTGTCCTAATTATGCATGCTCCTTACTTACATGGCCACATCCCTCCTGCAACACTGAGAATATATTGACTGTGAGTATCGTCATGGGCCTGAGGGGCAAAACCCAATGTCATGGAGAGTCAGGCCTGGTTACTGGTGCTGGTGCTGGGTACTGCAGTGACAGGGAGCCTTCGTAATGTAGCCTGGTGACCGGAAAACTGGGAGATAGATTAGTTCTGTGCTAAAGCCCTTGACACAGAGACTCTGAACCCTCTGAGGAAGAAAACTGTTTATGCTGGTATGGGGGATGCACGTGAAATATGCACCTGACTGGATTGCTTCCATGGGCCAAAAACCCTCCTTCTCTGAGAATCCTTCACCACTGAGGGGCATCATCTCCTGCAAGCCAGACTTCGAGATGAGCAACAAGAGAGGCAGGGTCCATCCTCAGTGTCATTAGAATGACGGGGAAGACAGAACACTGTTAGTCTCACGGTCTCAAAGGAACCGTTGACTTCCTCTTTGGCTTCATGGTTTTCTGGCCCAGGAAGAAGAGCTGGCTGCAAGCAGACCCATGTTCCTGTTGAGAAATAAGGCAGATTCTCATTACCGTCCAACCAACCTTCCCAAGAATTGTGCTTTCCATTGTCAGATGATAATGACCTCAAACCTTTTCATCTCCATCCAGTAAAAGGCTGACACAGAGCCTTCTGCACTGCCCTTTGTATCCCTTGAAGTGATTAATGCATCCAGCAGTGATTAAAGCTGCTTCTCCTCACTGAGTTGTCTGGGGTTGGGCATCAAGTCTAATAGTTTCTCTGAGTCTCTTGATTGAAAGTGCTACACACACACACACACACACACACACACACACACACACACACACTAACTTCACACAATAACGTATTTTCTCCACACATTTCCTATTTAAACCTCAACACAATCCTGTCAAGTAGGTACTGTGTTTAACTTCCATTTTCCAAGGAGCCTTATACTCATGCATTATATGGCATGCCCAGTGGCCAGGGAGAGAGAAAAAAAGATCATTTCTTTCCTTCTTGAAAGAAAAGCCTCCCCTATACAAATTGTATCCAGTGTAGAACGTACACCGTATTTTAGGGTCAAGCAGGCTACATGTAGGCTGACTATAGTGGTGGATAAATGTATGCATTATACAGTAGCTACTGTGTGGAGTGGGCACACGTTAAGGGGAGGAGCATCTCATTCATTCATCTAGTGGGTGGGTGCGGGGCACTGGAAACCAAGACGTGTCTGATTTGCCCTCTTAGGGCTTACAGTCCACGGCAAGGCACAAACATTAAAAAAAAAAAAAAAAGCTACTACAATAAAGTAATCAGGATTTTGTTCAGAGCTACTGAAACGGTACAGTGGGGGAAAGCTGTGCTCTGGGCCAAAGCTGGAGCGATTCCCAAGGTGGGAAGTCTGGCTCTTTTGGTCAGGGAAGGGCACTTTGGGGAAGAATCTCCAAGGAGAAGTCAAGGCAGAAGAGCAAAAGAAAGAAGACGATTATTTCTTCCGAATAGAACTTCACCTAGATGACTGCAGGAAAGAAATCGTGAAGGTAAGAGAGAAGCCCGACGCTAGTTTATGTAAACAGGTTTGGAGAAAACCGCCGACGGTGCCTGCGGAGCACAGCGCAGCAGGAATGGGGTGAAGGGGTTAAAGAGGGCGGTCCGGAGCTGCCCGGTAGTCCCGCCCACCCGCAACGGGGGCGGGGCTGCGCCGAGTGCGCGCTAGGATTGGCCGCAGGGAGGGCGTTCCGCTAGGACCGTACCAACAGCCAGGCAGCGCGGAGGCGGGGGTGGGTGTGGAGCGGCCGGCTCCGCGGGGAGCGGCGGCCGGGGAATGGCCGGGCCGGCGGTGGGCGGGAGCTGCAGTGGCGGCGGCAGCGGCCGGGGGCGGTGAGCGCGGCGTGGGGCTGCCCCTCCCCGGAGGCGGCGGGGGCGGCCGGGGCCGCGCCGCACCGCACCGCGCGGGCGGCTATGGAGCGAGCCTGAGGCCGGCTAGGTGAGCGGCGCGGCTGGAGAGGGCGCGCGACCCCTGCCCGTCAACGACGGGAAGGAGGGAGGGCGGGCGGGAAAGCGCGGGCGGCGGGGGGCGGGGCACCTCTCTCAGGGGCCGGATGCGGGGCTCCGGGCGTCCCCGTGAGGCTGCGGGCGATCGGGAGTCCTTGCGGTGACCGGTGCTCGCTGCTGAGCACGGTCCCCAGAGGCTCTTGGCCCTGGCGTCGTCCTCCTGTCAAGCTAAGCTGGTGTCGGCGGCCCGGGGAGCCAGTGCGCTTTTGCTGGGTCCCTATGCGGCCCTCCTGGTGGCCGAGGAGAGCGCTTTCGCTGAGTCCCTACCGGGCCCGCATGGTGGCCGAGGAGAGCGAGTGACCTGCAGGCCCTGGGCCGGAGAGGGCAGCCGTGTACTGGGGTCGTGCGCTCAGAGCGCCAAGGGGCACAACTTGAGATGAGACTGTCCAGAGTGGGCTGCGCTGGCGGTTTCATTTCCGGGTGTGATGGCCCGGCGATTAAGAGCGAGCCCAGACGTCGCCTTGATGATGAATGTGAACGTTGTCAGGCTGTGTCCTTGATTGTGGAGTCTGATAAGACATTCTTTTTAATCAGGAGTCAGTGATCTGTCAGGCTTCTGATAAAAAGAAGAAAAGCGGGGAACAACAGGGCGTGGATGGTCCTTATACAATTATTTCGTTTAAAGACTGTGTCTCCAGTAGGATGGGTAAGGCGTTTAGAATTTGGGAAAGGAAATGTTTAACACTGTCACTTGGATCTAGAGCCAGGTGTGAGAGTCATCTCTACCCAGCCAGGTTCCCTCTGGAGGTTTGCTAGCTCTGGTTGGAAGAAAGAAATAAATGCGATCTTTTCACTCTTGAGCTCTAGGACTTTATAATACAACCAATAATCGGGTAAAGTCAAAACTGTCATTCATTAACCATGCCTGCATTGCTTGGGTTGTAATTTCACATTGATCTCTGTGTGCTCCCCATTCCTTGAATTTATACAAGCCCATTGAGCAAGCTGAAAGCACTTCTCTGCATGTTATCCTGAGGGACAGGTTCAGATACTAAAGATGCTAAATTCTTTGCATAGGCTCTGAACCAATCTCAGGCAAATTTAAAATTAAATTATTGTATTAAATTAATAACTTTCTTAAAGTTTGTGAAGATGTTGGACTTTGTGTCCCAGAACTAACTGCTACCTGTCAACAAGATGCTGTCTCACATTAGAAAATACTTATCAAAGGAGAACACTGCAGGGTTGGGGAGTGGGGGGGTATTAGTATGCCCCTTTAATCCCACCATTCCTGAGGCAGAAGCAGGCATATATCTATGGGTTCTAGGGTAGCAAGGGCTACATAGTAAGACCCGTCAGTCCTCAAAAGCCAATAATAGAGGAAAATAATAAAGTACGTACTATGCGTAAGTCTAGCCTCTCACAATAAAGGACAAAAATTAAAATGATGAAGGGAAAAGACAGTTTAAAAAAGAAATGTCTAACCAGGTGGTGATGGCAGTGGACCTCACACCTTGAATTCCAGCCTTTGGGAGGCAGAGGCAGGCAGATCTCTGAGTTCAAGGCCAGCCTGGTCTACTACAGAGTTAGTTCCATGAAGCCAGGGCTATACAGAGAAACCCTGTCTTGAAAACAAACAAAACTCTGGAATTCACAGCTTTCCTTGTGAAAATTGATTTGCTTTGTTTCCTTAGAACTAGTGAGAAAACCGGTACATCTTGTTTTTAAAGCGCATGCCTTGCTTTTTAAAATATATTTTGAACAAAAGTATACTTTGTTTTTTTTGTTGTTGTTTTTTTGTTTTGTTTTTGGTTCTTTTTTTTTTGGAGCTGGGGACCGAACCCAGGGCCTTGCGCTTCCTAGGCAAGCACTCTACCACTAAGCTAAATCCCCAACCCCCAAAAGTATACTTTGGAAAAAGCCAGTTGCAGATTTTTATTTTTCATAATCTTCTATGTTATAGAATTATTTTGTGCTGTTAATAATTATTTACTTTAGTCATTCTCTTGATTTCCATTTATAGATTTTAAGTTTTTTCTTCCAGCCTTAAAGCTTCTGTTGTTTTTAAAAATCTCTTCAGAATTTTCAATTCCTAAGTGAATATTTGTTTACTTTTAGGACATGAATTAGCTCCCTTTGACTACCATTTCAGCCTGAAGCCAGAAACTTCAGCCTTCAGATTGATTTCACACCTGGTGAGTGCTAAGCTGTCATAGTAGAGACTGCTTCAGAGCGCCCACACTTACAGACAGAAGGAGCCTTGGATGTCAGTTGATCTGGGATCGAACCTGAGATAATTTTTGTGGATTGGGGTAGAGGGCACAGTTACCACGGGACCCTACAGTTGTAATTCATGGGGTGCATAGTAGGTGCACATTAACTGTTGGTTGGTTGAATTAATAAATGGGAAGGATGGAATGTTCTAGTGTAAATACTAGGTCTTTTCACACTCCCCTGCTCCTGTTTTTCAATCAAAAGGAATTTTTTTTTTTTAAAAGGCAAAAACAATGTGTTTCAGATTTCTGTCGGAAGTGTGTTATTAAGGCGGGCGGGTACCTACAAAAGGTATTGTTTATTTGATTCAGTTCTGTGATTATATGGTGTTCCAGCCACCTGCAGCCTGTCCACGCTCTGGTCATGGGGAGCTGCACAGACTTCCTTCCTCCTGCCACTTGGACTGGCTAGCTGAGCAGTTAGCAGGATAACCAGTGCTTTACCATTAGCAGAACACCGTGGAGTTCCTGGTACCATACCTAGCATACCAGGGGCATAGAACAGAAGTCCTTCTCTTGCTACTGAAATTCCCTTCTGACCGACTTACAATGTAAACATGACAGCAGGAGCTGCCTGGGAGAGAATGTAATGTAGAGAGCCTCTGCTATGTGGGCTGAATACAGAAATTAATAAACTAGTCTTAAATAATGAAAAGATCTTCTGATGTAATTCTTGCCAAAACCAACAGAAGTGCTTGTCTCTAGCCTAGAGAGTGTCAGATAGTGCAGAGTGAGACAGTGTACTTTGGTATGTTTGAGGTCTGTACTTTGTGGAGAAGTACTGGCCACGTTGGAGGAAACTGTTAATTTAGGTACATTATAAAAGGAGGCCAAGGAATATGAAATTCTGAATGCATAAGAAGAACAGCCAAGTGCAGAATAAGGAAGTCTACTAGTCTGTGTTCTCAAATGTTGACTGCTGTTTCTGCATACCTTTTCCTTGTTTATCTAATGTTGAGAAATAATGCATTAAGTGCTAATTCTTATTTTAGGGATGCGATTGTGGGAAAGTCTTACAATATGTTGTATACTACATGTCTCTTTATAAACATGTAGTGTAATCCTTATCTGGTTTAATTCTACTAGGATCCACCACTGACAGTAATTAAACAAGGATTAGAGGTAATTGTGAAATGGAGGCTCTACACCCTTACTCTCTTACTTACTGGATCTGCACGGCTGGGAAAGATGTACAGCTCTGGCCTTCTGTGCAGTAGACACCTAAGTCACTCTGCTTCCTCAGATCAAATTTAAGATAGTTAAATAGGCTTGTTAGGTTCTATAATACAGACTCTTCTCAACATTAATGTCTGACCCTTGTAGCCATGTTGAGATTGCCCAGAGACCTTTTTCATTTATTTCTTGTTCTTAGTCCTTGTGTGTATACACACCCTGTATGTATGTGTAGTTCTGTGTGTATACACACCATGTATGTATGTATTTATGTAGTTCTGTGTGTATACATACCCTGTATGTATTTTATGTAGTTCTGGGTGTGTACACACCCTGTATGTATGTATGTATGTATGTATGTATGTATATCTGTACATATGTATAGCTCTGTGTGTACACATCCTGTATGTATGTGTAGTTCTGTGTGTACACACACCATGTATGTATGTATTTTATGTAGTTCTGTGTGTACACACCCTGTATGTATGTGTAGTTCTGGGTGTGTACACACCCTGTATGTATGTATGTATGTGTGTGTGTGTGTGTGTGTGTGTATATATATATTTCTGTGTGTACACACCCTGTATCTATGTATTTTATTTTGTGTAGTTCTTCTGGGAGACAAAATAGGACTGAAGAGAAGACTCAGGGAGTAAGGATCTTGTCATGCAAATAGGAAGACCTGGGTTCAGATCCCCAGCACCCAAATAAAAACCGAGAATGCATGGCAGCTTTTAGTCCCAGCACTCCAGAGGCTAGGACAAGATCCTCAGGGCTAGCTGACTAATCAGACTAGCTAAACCAGTGAGTCTGAGGCTCAGTGAGGAGCTCTGCCTCAGTAAATAAAGTGGAGAAGGATTAAGAACAGCACTGAGCATCTGACACCAAACATCTCACACAACACACACTCACAGGTACGCATACACCTACACATGCATCTACATGTATAAACACACACACATGCATAATAAGAAAATAACATGGAAGACGTCGTATTGGGCCTTGTTTCAGAAACCATTGTCAGTAATACCTGAAGATCCGGTTCAGCTTTCTCTTGTATGTCATAAATCGTTCTTGGGTAATGTCCTTTTGGACTTTCATCATTCTTTCTCCTGACATCTCCAGATTGTCTTTATTCCCAATTTCGTCAGAAATCAGGTTAGCAACAGCAGTAGTCTGGAATGGTGTAAGCATGATTTTCAGATGGTAGTAGCAATGTAGACAATTTTGAATATGTGAAAGTGGTAAACATAGTAAATATTTCTGCTGTTTTTATTATACTGTGTTTCTGAATTCATTATAGCCTTATCTCTCCATGTTTGTATAAAAAAAAAAAAGAAAAAGAAAAAGGCCACCTTTAAACCAAAGCATTGACAGTCCAGAAGAAATGCTTTTAACCATAAAGGTCTCTCTCTCTTGCTATTCACTTCTGTTAGGGCCATGGAAAGTACAAAAACAAACAAACAAACAAAAAAAACAAAAATACAAAAAAACAAACAAAAAACAACAAAAAAAGAGTAAACCATATCTCCTGCCCTCAAGGAACTCACTAGACAGAAGGGTATGCCAAAAAAGTGATCAAACTTAGAGCCACCTAGACAATTCAGCACAGAGCCCCGTTCGAGTCTCTTATTTCTGAAAGTTACTTCTTGTGGTTTGTAGGCTTGACACACTGACATACCATGGAACATAGGGGCGGAAACTAAGGGGCCAAGTAGGCCTGGTTGTAGCCCCGGGTAAGAGGATCATTTGAGCCCAAGAGTTCTGGGCCAGCATGGGTAGCAATATACCAAGACTCTGTCTCAACAATGGGTAAATAAATAAAATATTAAAGTGTTTTATTGCAGTGTTATATATCTTTTGAGAACTGTAGCGATTTGCACCGAAAGGCAATTCTGAGTTAAAAACAACAACAACAGCAACAAAAAACTAGAGGGAAATATTTGAAATTCCACATTCCGACAGCATATATGAAGAACATTCTATAACAGCTATTAATGGTGGTTTATGTACTGATAATTGAGTAATGAAACACCTTGAACCTTTAAAGTACTTTCCACTGACTGACTGGGTCACTGAAAAATGTTTGTCTCTTTTTTGTATACCGGGTTTTACTGAAGGTCTTTTCTTCTTTTTTTTAAAAGGGAGAAGGTTTAATTGGGGATAGGTTACAAGGGACAGTCTCCCACGTGGACAGTTCCCTTAGTGCTTAGGTAAAGTCTGGTGGTCATTTTCCCTTGATGTCTTTCACGGGGAACTGTTAAGACTGCTCATGGAAGTGTCTTATTTTATACATAGTGTATGGTTGTTTGCATGGGAATGAAAATATTAAGGAAAAGCTAATAGTCCAACTTGGACTTATAGGAATTAGATTTTTTTTTTTTAAATACCGGTAGCTTTAAGTTATTTTAAAAGCCGTAATCCTTAAATGGTTTTAAGGACAGAGTCATCATATTTAAACACAGCTAGTTTTCTGAATAAAGGCTGTGGAAGGCATGCTGTATTTCTGATTTTTGTGTGAGATAGAGTGTAGGCCGTGCTTCTGTAACAGCTAGTAAGAATGCGACCTACTGCTATAATGTTAATGCCAATTTGGTCAGTACATTAGGAGAAAGTATTTTCCCCCCTCTGTATTAAGAGGCTAGGAATTTTGCTGTTGGCAAATTGCTGAAATACAAAGGTTAGGCATCATAAGCTGAGCGTGTGTAGTTGTATGAATGTGTACTGTTGGCCTGGATTGTACAAGTAAGGTTGTGTTAAGTAGACTTTAGTAAATGACCCATACTAGGGTTGGCTATGAATGACTCTCAATATGCCTAAGCTCAGAAGTGGGATGAAGTTACTTGTATAACTTTCTGATCCAAAGAAGCTGCAAAGCCAGCTCCAATCAGGCGGAGAAAAACGGTAGACCCCACCATTTGGTGGGAGGAACTGCTGATGTCTATGCATGGAAATTCAAACCCGGATTATCTGTATAGCCTCTCTCAAGGTAAAGGCACTTGCCACCAAGCCTGGTGACCCATGAGTTCAGTCCCCACAACCCACAAGGAGGTCTTTTGACTTCCATACATGTCTTGGGTGTATTTCCCATACATACACAATACATATTCAAATATAAGAACTTTGCATTAAGATCTTATTTTTTTTTAAACTTACCAAATCTTCAGTTTTGCTGAAACCAACACTTTCCAAAGAGATTGATTGGTAAAAAGGAACCTAAGAGTTTATTCAGGATAGGGAATGTGGTGAGAACACAGTCACATAAATATGATTACATACTAACTATTTAATAAAGTCTCTGTGCCACAGATCACCTAGTCATCTGCACACAATGTTTGCAGCTAAATATTTACTTGTTTTGTGGTATTTTACAGTCATAAGACTTCCATTTATGTGGGAAGAGCCTAATTTTAATTTGACTGGAAATTCTAGCAAACAAACAAAAAAGTGAAACTTCTATTCACTTTTACTGAAACTTTCAGTTTCCTTAGCTGTGAATAAAAGTTGGGATTAGCCTTAAGTTGTCCAATCAGAGGCCCAGTCAAAGGGCCTCAGCTATTTATGAGACTTGGAGCCTCCCTAGAGCGGTGGCTTAAAGGACCTCCCCAACCCAGGAAGTATTGGGCCAGGTGTTCTCCATGCTTCTAAGCTACCTGCACATGTGAGCTTTCACTGCACAGTTTATACCCTCTGTCAATACCTTTTTCTATCTGTCTTCTTTGCAGTACCACTGGACTCTTGAGCAAAGGCCTGTAGAGTAAGAGGCCATGTTTCCTTCCCTCTGAATCTATAACGCTCTTGTAGAAGCACTTTACAGTCAAAGGTTTGTCCTTCTCAACATGTATCAACACGAAGGATTGTGGTGTATGTGTGTGAAAGATGAGAGAAAATGAGCTTGGGTGGCAAGCCCCACGTGGGCTGCTGGGGCGTGAAGTGTTCTAGGAAGACTGCTCATGAAGGTCTGCTTCCCAGAATGCTGTGCGGTGAGTTTCTGCCAGCCTGTCATGTGGAGACTGTTGGCGAATGTTCCGCTTGCACTGCCTCTTTTCTATTTAACACTCTCTGAGGTACGTTATCACCTTGAGTCTGCCTGTTCTTTGAAGTAGGCTCTGTTCCATTTAACAAACATGAGAACAAATGACCGTGTGTAGCTGAACAGTGTTGCACTGTGAGAGCTTTTACAGCCAGAGGTGAGGACATGAAGGAGGGCGGGCATGCAGTGCTACTTTGAGAATGCCAGGGAGGTTTTCATGAGTAGTTTGGAAGATACCCAGTGACCCTGCTTTTCTTTTCTTGCATCTGAAGTGGAGGATCTTAAAATTCCAGCTTGCAGAGTATATAATAAACTGTCTCGAATCTAAAAGGATAAAATACAGCCCAGATGCTGGGTCCTGGGCACCCTTTCTCAAATGTAAAGGAGTCATGTTTCTGGGCATGGGATGTACAAGGCAATTTAAGTCAATTTGTGCTCAAAACGACACTGGTCAAAGCTGGGAGGTGTGAACAGGATGGGAGGAGCTAGAAGCGCCCTTAGAGCTGGGCCTTGGGAGAGGATTGGGCTTTAAACAAGAGGAGGTAAGAGAAGGGGGCGTTGTAAGGGTGTTGAGGGTGAGGAATGGTGGAAGCAAAGGGCAGCTGTAAATCAAGAGGAGACCCAGCATCCATAAGTTCATTTGTCAGAAGCCAAGGTGGAAGTGAGGGAGCTACTTCACTTAGAGCAGTGTTCTCAACCTTCGGCCCTTTGGTACCTATGGTTCCTCATGTTGTGGTGACCCTAACTGTGAAGTTATTTTTGTTGCTACTTCATAACTGTAATTTTTGCCACTGTTAGGAGTTGTAAATATCTGTTTCCCAACAATGGTCTTATATGACCCCTGTGAAAGGGTCACTTGACACCAAAGGGCTGAGACCCACAGGTTGAGAACTGTTGATTTAGAATAAGCCTTTAATGCCCTATTAAGGAGTTTTTAGAATTCAGGATGATCGGGGGACTAGTTATACTCCACTGAAGCCCACAGGTTCAGAAATCTGTCCTGACCATCACACTGAGCTTGTGTCCAGGGTTGTAGATGTGGAACAGACTTGTGAAGAATAATGCCAAGTCACAGGCAGATGTGTGGGCACAGCCTGTGATCCCTCCACTCACCACACTAAATGGCAGTGGGTCAGCTACACAGCACAGCGAGGCCCCGCTAAACAGTTCCTCTCAAACAGAGAAGAGAGACTAGTGCCACCCTGCAGTCTCATACCCATATGTGTCAACTCATGAGTCACAAGCGTGAAAGCACACTTCCCTTTTTCCACATCTGCTCTCACTGTAATTCTTCAAAGTTGAATAGTGATAATGTAATAATTTAATTTCATTCCCCCAGTATAAATTTCTGTTGTACCTGAATAGATGAATTGTTTACAGTGCAGAATTGATGAGTGTGTGCTTCTGAGGCCTTTTCAAAAAGGTAATGAGATTTCAAAACTTAACACTTAGAATCTGGATTTCCAATGTGAATCTTTTTGTCTTAATTTTGGAATTGTTTTTTTTTTAAAGATTTATTTCATGTATATGAGTACACTGTCATTGTCTTCAGACACACCAGAAGAGAACATTACAGATGGTTGTGAGCCACCATATGGTTGCTGGGAATTGAACTCAGGACCTCTGGAAGAGCAATCAGTGCTCTTAACCGCTGAGCCATCTCTCCAGCCCAATTTTGGAACTGTTAAAGCTTCCTATTTCTTTGGTAATTAGAAAGACCAATATGGCTGGGGTGTATAGCTCAGTGGTGGGGCATTTGGTTAGCATTCCCAAGGCTCTGGGTACCATCCCCAGCACAACAAACAAAACAGCTTCAAGACCAGATGGGGTAGTACATGTCTGCAGTCCCTGCAGGTGGGGAGGGGGATAGAAAGATTGCTTCAGGTTCCAGGCCAGCCAAAACAAAACAAACAGAAACAGGTTTGGAAGTGCTATTTATATGTAATATGAGGGAAGATTCTCCATTCTGCATAAAATATGCATACCCTGTAATATATATATATATGTGTGTATATATACATACATATATATATATGTGTGTGTGTGTATGTGTATATACACACATATATAAAATCAAAGTCAATTAGCCAGACTTTAGTTCCCAAGTGCATTTATAGAAAGGAAAAGCCTGTTTGGCTGTCTCTTTGGGTCAGAGGTGCTAAAGGTGCTGCTGCCTTTCTGTTTCCTTTACCACTGCACCCTGCAATGTTTACTGTTGACCAAATGGAGAAAGACCTGGAGCTAATACTGAATCCACTCTCCTGACACTGCGTGTGCATAATTGCCAGGAACAGCTTTTACTGAGTGCCATGCCAAAGCCAATACCATCACAATTACAGTTAGCATAATGAAACCCATTACTCTGTGTGCTAACTTAAAAAATAACCAATAAAAACAATTACATTTAGTTGCACCCACACAGCTTTTGTCCTGGCTTAACAGTGTGGTGAGCAATGGCTGTGTCATTAGGACTTGACTTTAACTTTCACTTTCTGCTGCTTCCTTCATGAAAAGAACAGGAAGGAGTGATTGGTTCTTCAGAATGAATGTCACATCATCTGGTTCAAGGCCAGGCATTGCTCAGAATTTTGCTTTTGCGTTGTTTACCTTTGTTAAAGAACCTCAAATGTAGATGGGAACGTCTCAGCAAAGTCGTTTGCTCCATTTTTGTGTTGGTCCTATTTCTTAGATTAATGGTTTGAGTTGTTGAGTGAATTGTAGAATGAAGCAGCACCCTGTTATCTTCTTGTCATTTATCTTGTTCCACTGCTGTACAATGCAGTCTGTAGGCATATAGCAGAGTGAGCTTGTGCACATTTTAAAATGGCCTCGTGGAGCTGGGCAGTGTAGCCATGTCTGTAATTACAACACTTGTGCAGTGTTAGCAGGAGGACCATGAGTTCAGCCCTGGACTATACAAGACTTAGTCTTTAAAAAAAAATCCCAGTGGAGTGGAAAAGCAAGCTCTCAGCATACAAATAAAACTGAATTGTGGGGCTGGGGATTTAGCTCAGTTGTAGAGCGCTTACCTAGGAAGCGCAGGGCCCTGGGTTCGGTCCCCAGCTCCGAAAAAAAGAACAAAAAAAAAAAAACTGAATTGTACGTTTTGACACCTCTGTCTTGACACTCACCAGAGTGTGTGACTGCACACTGGAAGCTGCACTCATTTTGGCCCATGGCATTAGCTTTTTGGCCCATGGCATTAGCATCCTTGCTGTTTGCCCCACCATTGGAGGCATGATAGAGTTAGATTTTGAGAGCTGTCTGCTCACTGTCCGTTAACAGCCAGATGGCTTAGGGAGATGGTTTTCCTTTACTTAATTCATCCAGATTTGACTATCTATACTTTACCAGAGACAACAGTTAGTAGAGGTCTGATTCATCCAGATTTAACTATCTATACTTTACCTGGGACAACAGTTAGTGGGATCTGATTAAGGAGAGGACTGAGCTGTGTTGTACTTAATCACATGCACGTAGCCACTGTCTGTGTGACCACTGGGTATTTGCATTTGAAAAGGAGTTATGCCTCTCTCCTGGACCCCCCCTCCCCCCTCCCCCCAGAGCTGGGGACCGAACCCAGGGCCTTGCACTTGCTTCAAGCGCTGTACCACTGAGCTAAATCCCCAACCCCCCTTGTTGTTATTCTTGGGACTTCCTATTGCACAAAGTGTCAGAAAATTTACCTGTTGGAAGGAACTCGGAAATTACATGACAAGGGTTCCCTTACGGATCTTGAAGAGTAAACCTTGGAGTTAAGAACTATGCTTACGGGGCTGGGGATTTAGCTCAGCGGTAGAGCGCTTGAAGGCCCTGGGTTTGGTCCCCAGCTCCGGAAAAAAAGAAAAAAAAAAAAAGAACTATGCTTAGCTCAGTGTTTTGCTTTCATTCTTTCGCCTCCTATTTTTATAATTTTTGGAAATATATATAGCAGCCAGATGGCTCCTAGATGAGCCCCATCCTAATTAAAATGGGAATGTGTTTCCTATAATTTCCGTGTACCCAGTTCTTCTGAGGCTTTTTGCACATGGTGGTCAGTTAATGGGCCTTCTCAAGCATAATGTTAGCAATGAATCACTAAACGGGCAAGATGTAGAGGGAGAGGGCTAGAATTCCCGATCAAGTCACACTTTGTACTTTGGCCTACAGGAACCGTGGAGGTGCTGCAGTGAAGAAATGTGTAATCATGGAGTCTCCTTGCTAATC
This sequence comes from Rattus norvegicus, assembly GCF_021556685.1. Lineage (NCBI taxonomy): Eukaryota > Metazoa > Chordata > Mammalia > Rodentia > Muridae > Rattus > Rattus norvegicus. The sequence continues at coordinate 71,420,965 of NC_141546.1, read as the reverse complement.
GTCGCCACCTGTCCCCCGTGATAAGCCGGCAGGGACCAGCAGGGACGTGGGTCGAGGAGGAGAGGCCACCATGAAGCTGAAGCAGCGGGTTGTGGTGTTAGCAATCCTGCTCGTCATTTTTATCTTCACCAAAGTGTTCCTGATAGACAATTTAGACACATCAGCTGCCAACCGAGAGGACCAGAGGGCGTTTCACCGCATGATGACCGGCTTGCGGGTGGAGCTGGTGCCCAAGCTGGACCACACCCTGCAGTCTCCTTGGGAGATTGCAGCCCAGTGGGTGGTGCCCCGGGAAGTGTACCCTGAAGAGACCCCAGAGCTGGGAGCAGTCATGCATGCCATGGCCACTAAGAAAATCATCAAAGCTGACGTGGGCTACAAAGGGACACAGCTGAAAGCTTTACTGACTCTTGAAGGAGGACAGAAAGTTGTCTTCAAGCCTAAGCGGTGAGTCTTTATCATAGAACGTGGATGCGCTGGTCGCTGATTCCGTCAGCTTGGGGTTCACAGAAGAATATTCTTGTTGTTATTCTTTTCATAAAATGACAGAGCTAGACTGGAACATCTCCAAAGTCTTTCTAGTTCTGAAGGTTTAGCGAGTCTTTGGGAGAGATCTATGGGAACCTGTTGTGATCCCTTTAGGACTTGTAAAGGCCAGCTATGGTGGCTCAGGCAGACCAGTCACCTGCACTCAGGAGTTTGGCAGAGGGACTGTTACAAGTGGGAGGGCAGCCTGGGCCATTACAGTAAGGTGCAAACCAACAGCTGAGCCTACGACCAGAGCTGTGTCGATTGCTCTGGGACTTTGTTTGTTCGGTTATTTTGAGACAGTTTTACTGTATAACCCAGGCTGGCCTCAACTTGGTAATCCTCCTGCATCATGCAGGCCTGAGCTTCCATGCTTGGCTGTCAGTTCCTAATATACTAAATACCTTCAGTGTGGCAAGTATTAGAGGTACAAAGTAAACTGAGTAGAGATAAAAATTTTCCCCTCCACTGAAAGTACAACTAAACACTGGATCTCCAAAGATGAGGAGGTAGGATAGAGAGCAGACTTCCAGGGGGTCCCTGTCAGGGCTGAAGCATTGGTTCCTCTAGCTAGAGCTTTCGTTGTGTTTCGTTTCTGATTTTTGAGCAGTTTCAGATTCATTTAAGGAAGAATACTAGGTAAGTCCCATTAACTACCTTTCCCGCCAATTTTCCCAAGTTACTAGTGTTGTTCAGTTATCCAGTCGATGAGCCAATAATAGTATGTTAATTTAAGTCCATGGTTTGGCTGGGCCTAGTGGTGCACACTTTTAATACAGCACATGGGAGTCAGATCTCTGAGTGTGAAGCCAGCCTTGTCACACACACACACACACACACACACACACACACACACACACACACACAATGTGGTATTTACTGAGGTTTTTTAGTATATTATACAAGTGAATTTTTTTCTCAACGTACTTGTATTCGTTCTAGAAGTAAATTGATTTTGTAGGCAACAGACAACTGCAGTGCAGAGACACCGTGACCGAGGCAGTGCGTATAATGGGGCTGGCTTACAGCTTCAGAGGTTTAGTCCTTCTCATCATGGAGAGAGCATGGCAGGAGGCAGGCATGGTGCTACGCTATATCCTGATCTACAAGCAGGGGCAGAGAGGAGGTACTGGCATGGACTTTTAAAACCTCAAAGCCTTCCCTCTGTGGCACCCTTCTTCTAACAAGTCCATACCTAGTCTAACAAGCCACACCTGCTTATCCTAACAACCCTTTCAAAAGTACTGCTCCCCTAGGACTAAGCCTGTGGGGGGCCATTCTTATTCAGACTACCACATTAGCTAAAGCAGCAAGCTTTGGAAAGAGACATGTCTCAAGAATAATAAGGTAGAGAACAATAAAGGAAAGATACCAGCCTCTGGCTTCCATACACACTCACACAGGCAGACACATCTATACACACATATGTGAACAAGTCCAGGCATGGTGACGTGTGCTTGTGAGCTTAGTACTGGGGAAGCTGGGTCAGTGGATTCTTGGGTCCCACTGGCCCACCAATAAGTTTAGTGTCAATGAGAACACTTTAAAAAGTTATATGGTGCTTAAAGATCCTCTAGCCACCACATGTGCACACATAGGCACACACTCACATACAACTCAGAATTCCAACTTCCTGACCCCATTGTGGTTCCTTCATTTTGATTCTTACTCCTTCTCTTTGCTCTGGAGCCTACTCTCAGAGTCCCGAGGTGCCTCAGGTTCAGTGGGAGGGTGTGCTGTACCACATCTCTTGGTGTCTCATGACTGTGCTGAAGTCCTGAAATGTATTCAAGGCCTGTCCCCCAGCTGAATGGCCATCTGCACCTGAGGTAGAGATACGAGTGCTTGCTACCGTGTCAGCTTCTGCTGCAGTGGTATTTTTAAACTGACGATTGAAAGGCAGCCAGGCTAAACCTAAGGAACCTAAGAAATTACTTGGAGTAATTACCAGGAGTTTAATGCATGGTTCAAGATCAGGCTAAGAAGACGGTGCTACGTGACTGCCTTCTAACAGGACCCCTGTGCCATTTGCCTTGAAATACATGCTTTAGAATAGGGTTCTCACTTTGTGTTCTAAGAACAGTGAAGGTCATTTCTTCTTGTAGTTCCATTTTCCACTTGATGATCACTGTTTCAGCATCAGAAATGCTATGTTCCGTGGTACCGCTCTTCACCTGAGTCTCAGCTTCTATGTCACAATTTCTTTCTAAAGTCCCATAGGTCCTGTACTGGCTGTTTTTGTGTGTCAGCTTGACACAAGCTGGGGTTATCACAGAGACAGGAGCCTCCCTTGAGACCCAGCTGTAAGGCATTTTCTCAACTAGTGATCAAGTGGGGAGGTGTGGATGGTGCCATCCCTGGTAGTCTTGGATTCTGTAAGAGAGCAGGCTGAGCAAGCCAGGGGAAGCAAGCCAGTAACATCCCTCCATGACCTCTGCATCAGCTCCTGCTTCCTGACCTGCTTGAGTCCCAGTCCTGACTTTCTTTGGTGATGAACAGCAATGTGGAAGTGTGAGCTGAATAAACCCTTTTCTCCCCAGCTCGCTTCCTGGTCATGGTGTTTGTGCAGAAACCTTGACCAAGACAGGCCCCCTTTGATTCAGGAATGCAAATGAGCAGCCATAGGTGAATTAAATACTTTTTCCTTCCTAATTTGAAAGAAAGGTGCCAGTTTTTCTTTCTGTAATGCGTGTGGCATAAAATCGTCAGAATGCTTGACATGAAAGAGAACGTCTAATTCCCTCAGCCAGTCCCAGTCTTACAGTAAGGGATCTCTGAGATGCAGGACAGACCCGGTCTTACAGTAAGGGGTCTCTGAGATGCAGGACAGAAAGGTTTTGGTCAGGGCTATCCTCTTACCACCAGTCCAGGATAAATTTGAAAAGAGAGAACAGGCATGGTTATTCAAACTGCTGTTTGCAGAAGCAACTTTGCCTTCCCATTAACAAAACCAGGTGTCAGCAAGAGCTTCCCCAAGAAACTTTTTTTTTAAACATTTATGTATTATGTATACATCATACAGCTTTCTGCCTGCATGTATGCCTGCAGGCCAGAAGAGGGCACTAGATCTGATTATAGATGGGTGTAAACCACCATTTGGTTGCTGGGGATTGAACTCAGGACCTCTGGAAGAACAGACAGTGCTCTTAACCTCTGAGCCATCTCTCCAGCCCATCCCCAAGAAACTTAAACTTCTCCTATAAGCCTTGCAACATTAATAAACATTTTAAAGACATTTCTTAAGCAGCGTGACTTTTGGTGGAATACTATGCTGGAGATACAAAGATGGTTCTTTCCTTCCAGAAAATCACCTTGTAGTTGTATTTAAACCACACTGACTTTGTAGGAGTAAACCTAACGTCATCTGTGTTTTATTCAAAGATGATTGCAAAGGTGGAAACAGGGTTCTAGTTTATCTCAGCTTCTCTCTTCATCTACCAGCTATTTGGTGTTAACACCCATTCTCAGGGTTGACAGAAAAGAGGTGTGTGGAACAGACTGGGCTCGCTGACAGGTGGCTTCTGCCTCTTGTGCTGTGGCTGCCAACACCGATGTAATTCGAGTCTGCATCTGCTTGCTATTTTCCCTCTGCAGGTACAGCAGAGACTATGTGGTAGAAGGGGAGCCATACGCTGGTTACGACAGACACAACGCAGAGGTGGCGGCCTTCCATTTGGACAGGTGTGTGATCTCATGTTTCTTTGTTCCCCTTTCTTTCAAGGAAAGTCTGTGAACTTCTTCCAGAAGTGAGTACAGCAGTAACACACACATGTTCCCTGTTTAGAATTAATGAGTTAGTGCCATTGGAGTTCTGTAAGCACCTAATATTTGGGTGCTGTCTAAAACACACACACACAGTAAAGTTTTAAAGATGTATTTATTTTTCATATTTTGATTACATGTATGTCTATGCATCACAAGTGTGTCTAGTGCCCACAGTGGCCAGAAGAGGGCATTGGCGTCCCTGAACAGGGGTTACAGATGTAACTGCTGTGAGGATGTTGGGAACCAAGTCTAGGTCCTCTGTAAGAGCAGTGGGTGCTCCTGATCAGAGCACATCTCCAGCCCCAGCAGGGCTAAGTGTTTTTAACCCCAGTCTTTTACTTCCTGTCATGTCACATCATTCTTGGCATGCCTTATATTGTCATGGTTGATGGTATTAATTGGCAGATAAAATATCAGAATGAAGACAAGTTTGAATTCAAATCTCTGTATTGAATTGGCCACTAATTGTTCCTCATAGGACTGTTGCTTCGTTTCTGTTGTAATACTGATTTATTCCCATCACATAAAATATATAGCATGGTATTGATACTGGATTTTGTACAATGTATATACAGCTTCAAAAATCGGAGTAATATTTTAAAAAAGATACAATAAAAAAATCACCACGAAATCTGACATATAAGCAGTGGTTGAGTGTGGTAGCACCTGTAATCTTAGTATGAAGGAGACGAAGGCCTGGGGATTCAATCAAGCCTGGCCTGGGCTACGTAGTGAGATTAAAACCAGCCTATCCAGGGGCTGGGGATTTAGCTCAGTGGTAGAGCGCTTACCTAGGAAGCACAAGGCCCTGGGTTCGGTCCCCAGCTCCGAAAAAAAGAACCAAAAAAAAAGAAAAGAAAAGAAATCAGAAAAGGTAAACTTTTGTCTTTTTTATATTGGGAACTGTTTCTCATTTACACACACACACACACACACACACACACACACACACACACAAAAGCACTGGTATGGTATGGGGCTGGAGAGGTAGCTTAGTGGTTAAGAGCACTTAGTGCTCTTCCTAAGGACCTAGGTTTGATTCCCAGCACCCATACAACCACCTGTAACCCCTTTCAGGGGATCCAACAGACATGCAGATTATTTACATACATAATATACATGCAGGTAAAACATTCATACACATAAAGTAAAATAAACGCTTTTTTTTTTTAAAGATTTATTTATTCATTTATTATATATAAGTACACTGTAGCTGTCTTCAGATATACCAGAAGAGGGAATCGAATCTCCTTAAAGATGGTTGTGAGCCACCATGTGGTTGCTGGGAATTGAACTCAGGACCTCTGGAAGAGCAGTCGGGTGCTCTTAACCGCTGAGCCATCTCTCCAGCCCAATAAACGCTTTTCTAAACGAAGAAAGAAACACTGTTACACAGAGAAACTCTGTCTCAAAAAAGCCTAAGAAAGAAGAGAAAGAGAAGGAGCAAACACAGGTGGAGCGGGCATGTGGTGCATACCTGTAATCTCTGTGCTTAGACCACTAAGGAAGAAGCCGGGCTTTGAGGCTAGCCTGGGTTACTGTCTAAAACCAACTAAAACGATAAATAAATACTATAGGTTGTTTAGGGGGATAACAGCAATTAGTAGAGGCGCTCATGAACACTGGACAGGTTTCTTGTCACTGGAAATGTTTAAAAAACCCTTGAAACTGTGGTTTATTGTTTTCACCTGCTGAAATGCCAGAATTTTTTTTAAAAGATAATGTTTTATTGTCAGTAATAAATTTATATGTTGCCTAAAGCATTGTTAATTTTGTTCTTTCTGTTAAGAACTGTGTTGTTTTGTATCAGAAATCTTACTGTTCATAGCAAAGTTTATAGGTACACACATATCTTACTGTCATTTTGTAGTAGAGAAAACGGTAGTAACTTACTATTCTAGATAGGAGAGAGTTAAGTGAATTTGTAATACTGCGGATGTTTGCAGCCTTTTAAAGGAACCACAAACAGAGCTGCGTACCCAACTCCTCACTTACCGCACGTTAGAGTCAGACTGGCCCCAGCCTTGTCTGCCTACTGTCTTCCCTTTAAACTCTCTCCTTTCTGTTTACTGGACACCAGCAGATCGTGACGACAGCTTTATCCCTCCCTCACTTCTGGATCAGTATACCCAGCATAGTAAATTTCATCAGTCTAATGTATGTAAGCGATATATCATTATTTCACTTTGTATTTCCCCGCAATTATTGGCAAACTCTATTTTTCCATAGCATTAGTTTAGTAAACTATTCTCTGTGTTGATATGGTTACTACTAAGCCGGGAGTAGTACTTTATGCTCGTAATTCCAGCACTTGAGAGACTGAGGCAAGAGACTTGCCATGAGTTCACAGGTAAACTGGGCTGCAGAGTGAGGTTGTGTTTAGAAAGAAGCCACTGTGCTGTGGCAGTGGTGGCACACGCCTTTAATCCCAGCCCAGGGAGGCAAAGGTTCTGGATCTCTGTGAGTTCAAGGCCAGCCTGGTCTACAGAGATACAGGACAGCCAAGGCTTCATAAAGAAACCTTATATTGAAATACCAAAAAAGGAAAAGAAGAAAAAAGGGGGAAGACTAGGCCAAATGTAGGCGTATATTTATATATGCCTGTGTGTTTTTACAAATGTAAGAGAAAACGCTCATGCCAAAATGACAGTCGCTAGACTTGAGAATTAAGGATGATCTCAGTTCTTCATGATTAGTTTTAAAGTTCTGCCCTCCAAAAAGAAAGTAATAGGTGTGGTGGTAAACAGCTTTAATCCCAGCCCAGGGAGGCAAAGGGTCTCTGAGTCTGAGGACACATGGTCTACTTAGCAGTTCTAGGCCAGCTGCCAAGTAAGTAAGCCACCATAGTAAGACTCTGCCTCAATCAATCAATCAATCAATAAACAAACAAATAAACAACATACACACACATAATTTTTCCATTAGAAAGACCTTCAAATATGCTTTTATTTAAATTGTCATGTGGGTATGTTGTTTTAGTCAGTTTGCCTAGCTTATGAAAGCTTTTAATTCATCTGAGTTTAAAGTGTTTTCTAATGCTATATTAATACTTATTTCTTGTTTTGATTATGAAAAATATGTAGCAGAGGGTACTATGATAGGCCCTGTTCCCATTCCCTAGGCTTAGCAGTTTTCACGTACTGCGTGACTTGCCCACTCCTGGTTTTGCTGAACTGTAGAATCACGTGCATCTTGACATGATGAATTTGTGTACCTGTGACACTGAGGTCATTCACCTTCTACCTCTGAAACCTTCATATCTTCAACAGGATTGATCATGGTGTTTGAGACTTACTTAAAATGCATCCCCAAAGATTTCTCTCTTCTCTCTTCATCCTTCAACACTAGGATTCTGGGTTTCCGCCGAGCTCCCTTGGTCGTTGGCAGATATGTTAACCTGCGAACAGAAGTTAAGCCTGTGGCCACAGAGCAGCTGCTCAGCACCTTCCTCACTGTAGGTAAGAGATTCCTCCGGACGGTCGTGGTCAGTACGGTAAGGAGGTGTGGCGTCATCGAGCAAACCAGTCGCATCTCTTTCTCACCTAAAGACCTCGAGGGGACATAAAAGCAAATGGACATCCCAGTGTCACATTCTGTGTGGAAATTAGGTCTAACAGTGAGAATGGAAAAATGAGAATTTCACCCTAATATATACTCCTTGAAGTAGGAAGTGAAGTCTTTACCAGTAGCAAATGTAGTAACTTTATTTCTGTTTGATCTTCTGGCTATGCCTCAGATGCAGGATTTGGCCTAAATCGATTACTGTCTGCACATCATTGTCCTGGATATTTTTAATACTTGCATCCTCTTGGGAACGATCTGAGAAGTGAGGAAACCCAGGGGCTAAGGACTTGGCTTAGTCAATAAAGTGCTTGCTGTGCAAGCATGAGGACCTGAGTTTGAATCCCCATTCCTGTGTAAAAAACAGATATGGAAGTGACACCTGCATTTCTGACGCTGAGGAATTATAAACGAGCAAATTCTTGGAGATCACTGTTCCACCCGGTGGAATTGGTATTATGCTGCCTCCAGGTTCAGTGAAAGACTGTCTCAAAAAGTGAGGTGGGAAACAACTGAGGAAGGCACTCAGTATCAACCTCTGATCTTCACATGTGTGCCCCCACCACATGAAAGTAAATAAATAAAAAATAAAGAAATAAGGCATCCAAGCACCTCTCAGTCTTCAGACCGTGCGACGGCTGTTCTACTGTAGAATTACACTGAGTCATGGGTCACTGCTCTGCTTTCAAGAGTGACTTGGTAACTCCTGACCCTGGCCTTGGTTCCCAATGCCTCCTGTGTGCAGGGATCTGTTCAGCCTTGCTCGTAGGTGTAATAAAACAGGAAGAGTTTAGAGGAGCTGCGCTCTCTTCACTTTGCCTCCTTGTGGTGACTCTTTCAGTGCTCTACTCCAGGGCATAAATGAGAAGCAGACACTGAAAAATGAACTTCAGTTTGCTTTTACCTGACTGAATTAATTCATACTTAGCAATGAGGTAAAGCAATACCTGTCTCAAAAAAAATTACAAAATGGTAATACAATGTGGAAAACTCTTACATTTCTTTCAGTGACATGGAGACAGGAAATTTTACTGTTCCCATCGGTTCATCCCACCCATCCCTGAGTTAACATTGATCTAAGCTGAAGACAGAAGATGAACAGATTAGAGGTGCAGGAAGAGTGTGTGGTCAAGTAGAAGGTGCCTGTGGACTTAGCCAATGAGAGGATCACTGACGGGATCGATATTCTTCTTGGACATTGGGAAGCTGTTGCGGGAACGTGACTATGGCTTAATCAGATTTGCATTTAGAAGGCTAATGGTGACATTGGAGAGGGAATGGTGATGGGGAGAATCAAGATAACTGCTCTCAGAGACTGTTGGAGTGATTTTGAGAGACAGAGCTAAGATAAGGATGGAGATAGAATGACTAAGAGACATTCATGGACTGGAACATAAGCCGTGTGATCAACATCTTGGCTAGGAGGACAATAAGCAGAAAGGAGAACCTAAGAATGACTCCAAGTTTCTAGATTGGAGAGCCAAGTGAATACAGAAGCAGTTAACTGAGGGGTGCCTGGGAAAGACTTGAAGTGGTACAGAAAGATAGTAAATCTGGGTGTTTACTGGATATTGTGTTTCAGGCTCATTTGGGAGTTTGTGTTGGCGTACTTTTTATGCTGCTTTATTGGGTTCTGGTAGCTCTACCTCCCTTCCAGTTCTAGTTCCCCTCTAATCCCTTCCAACCTAACAACACTAGGTGGGAGAGAAAGAAGGGTAGAGAGGAAAGGGGGTATAGACCTCTTTAGACTACTTCTTGCTTCGTGTTTCTTGGGACCAGTCTAATCTTTGTCATCAGGATGTCTCCAACTTCTAGTCTCTTTGATCACAAACACTTGACAAACCTCAAAACAGCAGCTAGCAGCAGCAGTATTCTTCTTGGAGTGCCCCCTTCCCCTGCCCAGGTCTCTTGGGGCTCTGGCATTTATTCCCTCTCCAGGGTCCCCAGAATTAAATAATCCACAGTTGGCAAAGACATGTCCCTGCTAGAGCATGAGGCAAGTCATAATCACCTGTTGTGAGGCAACCTCTTATGCCACACCTGAGGTTAAAACAAAAACATATTCACATAACAGAACTGGGTTGTTAAAGAAGCCAAAACTCTCACTACACATTTGTGTGAACTAGTCAGTAACTAAAGGAGAAAAGTCTAGATGGAGGCTTAGATTGGCTAGTTCACCCAAGGAGAGTAAGGAGAACTTCAGTGATCAGATAAGCTGTTTCTGGGTTGAGTGTGTCCATGAAGTGGTTAGAGACTCAGGAAAAGCACATTTAGTCATAAGAGTAACCAGATGCTGATGACTGATCTCTGAGAGCGTTAGACACAGACTAAGCATTGGCATAGACTTGTTCTCACCATCTAACTGGAGGGGTGATTGTACTGGAGAGCTGTAATTGCATGCTAGGCATCGTACAGTCCCCTGACTAGGTAGTTTACGTCTCAGGGCTGGGAATATAGTACAGTGGTAGAGCAGTTGCTGGGCAGTTGAGTCTCTGGGTTCCACCTCCAGCCCAACTCCCCTGTTTGTATTTTAACTCCAGGAATGTGAGTAACACAAACTCATAGCTGATGCATTATACTTCTTTCCTAAGTAAGATTCTTATGTACCAAACCCAAGGGTTTGGGTTTTGCCCCATAGATTGTTAATTGCTTTGTTTTGTTTTGTTTTGTTTTGTTTTGTGTATTTTAAATTTTGAATCAGTAATTCATTCAGTTTGTTAACATGCTTCAGTTATCAAAAGGACTACAGTAACACATTCCAGTTCCTCTATTAGTAATTTATCTCTTTTTGTATACATTCACGTTTATATTTAATCCTATCATCTATACCACATGGTACACTATACGTACTTCTGCATCTTATTCTTTCTACTTAACCTAGCAATAACCTCTCTCAATAATTGATTTCCTTTTTGTATGAATAGAAATATATATTTATGTTTAGTTCTACCATTTTATGCGATCTATAGCCTAAATTCATATTTCTAAATCTCATTCTTTTTATTTAACATATCATAAAAACCTTTGCATATTATACCTAAGAACTTCTTATGTCATTTGGTTAATATTTTATTCATAGTTCTCTAAAGGAATAGAACTGATAGAATGAGAATAGAGATGACTTATTAGACAAGCTTACAGGCTATCGTCTGAGTAGTTCATCCGTGGCTTCTCTCTCATGATGGAAATGCCAAAGAGCCCAGTAGTTATTCAGTCCATGACTCTGGATGTCTCAGCAGTCCCAGGCTGGCACTGGAATTTTAGAGAAATCCTGGCGAGCTGCTGGTCCTCAGTCTGTGTCGGAATCCCTAAGAATTAGTTTGAGTACCAGTATGGAACGCTACATCAGCAAGCTAGATGGATTGCCATCAAGCATGAGCACAAGAAGCAAAGCAAAAGTCGTCTTCTGTGTCCTTTTATGTGGGTTGCTTCCAGAGGGTGTGGTCCAGATGAAGGGTGGTCTTCCTGCTTCAAATAGTCTGATCCAGAAAACCCCTGGAGGGTGTGCCTAGCACCTTGGTTTTTAGTTGATTCAAATGTTGTATTTTATGGGTCTACCATAAATTCATATATAGCCAGCCCCTTATTGGACTTATATATTACTTCAGTATTTTGTATTTACAACTATTGTCGCCCAGAATTACTTTGTACATATGCCACTTCATACATGAGCAGAAACTTCCAGAAGCTGACGTGCTAGTAGGCCAGGGGCATTTTGTATGTTAGTGGATGTGGTCACATTGCCCCCATAGACACTTAACTAATTTACCTTACCCATGAGTGCCCCTCCCCTAGTATCATTAATGAAATGCATCCTGAAACGTCTGGGGTGTTTTGTTTGTTTGTTTCATGTGTAGCATGTGTTCATTTGCTGCAGAGCCATTTGTATTTTCTGTTAGTTAACTGACTTGTACATGGATGGGTTCGAGGAGGCTGGAGGACAACTTGGGTACTGTTTCTCAGTCACGTCTTGCTTGTTGTTGCTATTTTGAGACAAAGTCTTTCCCTGACCTGAAGCTCCCCAACTGGGTGGGCTGCCTAACAAGTCTCAGAGATCTACCTGTCTCCACCTGCCTGTACTTCCAGGGCCCGGGACAGTATGGACTACTCAGAACCTCATCAACTACAGCATACCCACAGACACATGGCCGGCCGCCTCCCTCCCCTCCCCTCCCTCCCTCCCTCGCTCCCTTCCTCTCTCTCTTTGTTTTGTTTTTGAGTTGTGTCTGTCTGTCTGTCTGTCTGTCTCTCTCTCTCCTTTTCTTTGTTTTGTTTTTGAGATAGGGTATTTCTGTATAGCCTTGGTTGCTCTGGATCTGGAGCTGTAGACCAGGCTAGCCTCCAACTTAACAGCTGCACATGTGTCTGACTTCCAAGTGCTGGTTAAAGGTGTGGCCACCACTGTACAGCAGCCTTAAGATCTTTTAAAAATCATTTTGACCAATTGAAAGTAACATATATAGAATGCTTATGATTACAAAAATAAATTAAACTTGAATACACTTGAAATACTAACTTTTTAGAGTGAAAACAGACTAGACTATTTTAAAAATCATAGGAAAAAGTAAAGAACTGTGAAATGATCTAAAATAAGAGGAAAAAAGGATCCATTTTGTTTGTTTGTATGGTTTTTTGGTTTTGCCTTTGTTTTTTGGTTTTTTTTTTTGTTTGTTTTGTTTTTTTGTCTTGAGATAGGGCCTCTCTATACAGCCCTGGCTGTCTTGATATTCCCTATGTAGAACAAGCTGGCTTTGAACTCTCAGAAGATCCTCTGTTTACCCCACTGCTGGGATCAAAGCTGTGCTGGGGAGATGGCTCAGCAGTTAAAAAGCACTGGCTGCTCTTCCTGAGGTCCTGAGTTCAACGGCCAGCAACCACATGGTGGCTCACAGCCATCTGTAAAGGAATACTCTTTTCTGGCATGCAGATGTACACACAGACAGCACTCCTACAGTTTAAAAGGGGCTGAGGGTGCACTGCCTTGCTGAGAGGGGACTTACTGACTGGCTATCAAAATGTGAAAGGCTTCAGCCTCTCAAGCATGGTGATGATGGTGCACTTTTAGTGGTGGTGTTTGAGACAGGTACCCTACAACTATAGTAATATCTGATTACTTCCACGTTCCTACCCTGCCCACCAAGTATGGGGACTGGCTCTAGAGCCTCACACATGCTAGGCAAAAAACCCTGCCACTGTGCATCACGTCCCAGGTGGAGCTCTGTGATGCTCCACTCCTTACCAAACTTTAACCACATTTACCACACCGATCGCTGTGCTGGAGTCAGCTGTTTTGATAGCTGTGATTTAGTAGTTTATAATTCTGTCATTTATAGACTCCTCGGTAGGCATTCTGTTTGGATCAGAACTCCCCTCCTATGCATTTTTTTATTCATAGCATGATGAACTCACTGGGTTTCTCAATTTTTTACTATTATTTTTTGTGTTGATACTCTGACTCCACAGACATGGCCAGTGGGAACGTGGTAAGCAGCTCCATTCCTCTTGGAATGGTCTCACTGTTCTCCAAGCACTTCCTTCCTGCTGGCTGAGTCAGTGTAGCCCAGGCTCGCCAGGACCTTCCCTGACTCAGCCCTGGAGGCAGCTGCTTGTCCAAGGAGCCCTCTCTCTTTTTTAATGGGGTATTAAAAGGTCTTTAGAAAATGATATGTGAAGATATATTATGGTATGAGCATTTATTCCAGCGATTTGGGAGGCTGAGGCAGGAGGATTGTAAGTCAAAGTTTACTCCTTAAAAAGTAAACAGAGGTCTAGCCATGTTACCTCAGTCTGTTCACCTATCTGCTCCTGTCCCCCAAGTGTGACAAGCTAAGTATATGTCTGCACTCTCGCCTCTGAGTACTCTGGCCAAAGCCTCTGCTCCGATAAAGAACAGGAAGACATCGCTTTCTTTTAATTATTGTGAGTTGAGAGCAAGACTGTGATTATAGTTGACTTCTGTCTGGGAGAGAGGCTGGGTAAAAGGGAGACACAGGAAGATTAGAGAGCTTTCCTTTCCTTGGGGATTTTTTTTACACTGTTTGCTTTTATCACCCACGTAGGAAAATACATGTGTGAAATGGACTAACATCAGGATTCTGATTTTCATGGTGCCTTCTTGTTTAGCTGTTCAGTCTTGCTGGAGGGAGAATTTGGATTCTTAATTTTCTTTCTTAAGTATATCTGGCTCATTTCTCTCCTGCAGGAAACAATACTTGTTTCTATGGGAAGTGCTACTATTGCCGAGAAACAGAGCCAGCATGTGCTGATGGAGACATGATGGAGGGCTCCATCACACTTTGGCTTCCAGATGTGTGGCCTCTGCAGAAGCATCGGCATCCCTGGGGCAGGACTTACCGAGAGGGCAAATTGGCCAGGTAAATGCTCCCGTGAGCCAGGACTACGTCTTTGCTGTACCCAGCCAGTTGTCTTTCCTCAATAGGAGCCAGTCTGAGAGTAAGAGGAATTGTGGATTGGGGCACACCTGCTAGGCAAGGCCCTGTTTTCATCAGTGCTCGTTTGTCAGTCATCTTGCTATCATAAAAAGAGGAGCAATTAAGCTGGGGCAGTGGTGGTGCACACCTTTAATCCCAGCACTCAGGTAGTAGAAGCAGGTGGATCTCTGATTTGAGGCCAGCCTGGTTTGCAGAGTGAGTTTCAGGACAGCTACAGATACACAGAGAAACCCTGTCTTGAAAACTAAAAGACAAAAGGGGAGAGATGAATTTTGTCCACATTACTTTGGACTTTTTGTGGCACAGTACATCACTGCAGAAGCTTGTGATGGCAGCGGCTGCTTATGTTGTTGCTGCCAGAAAGCAAAGGCAGGGAGAGTGGACCAGGAGCAAACTGGCCAGGCAGGGACGCCCCAGAATATCCCTTTTCTCCTCTTCCAGGTGTATTCCCAGTGACTAAACCTCTGTCACACCCTAAAGATGCAATAGCTACTGGAAGTTCCACAGGCCGAACCAGGGCTTTGGTACAGGGCCTTTAGCAGACATTTAGGGAATAAACCATAGGGGCCTGGGGAGCTGGCTCAGGGGTCGAGAGCATCTGCTGATCTTGCAAAGGCCTGAGTTGGATTTCCATATCTCACAACTACCTGTGATTTCAGCTTCAGGAATCCAATAGCCTCTTCAGGCATCCACCAGCAACTGTATACACACACACACACACACACACACACACACACACACAAAAGAATAAATATCTTTTGCTGGCCCCTTAGGCTCATGTCAGCCTAATACAGTCAGTGCCCACTGTATTAGAACCAATATTGCTGAGAGGAGAGTATCTGAAGTCTCTGAGACATACGGCAGATCTTAAGCTGTGAGCCCTACAAAAATTAAACAAAACCAAAAAAACAGAAAAACAAAACCAAGCTACATGCTTGCAAGATACAATGGCACTGGAGAAGCGCTCTCATTCCAGGATTGGACAAAAGCAAGAACAGACATTTAATGCTCCAGCTCAGGCCGTTGAGAGTCACTGGGTAAAGGTACCTGCCGCCCAAGCCTCAGCCCCAGCAGTCAGTCTCCAGAGCTTGTATAAGCAGGAGAGCAGACCAGCTCTACAGATTGTCCTCTGACACCCACATGAGTGCTATGCCACCCACAGCCCTGACATGCCATGTATGTGTACACACAATAATAATAATAATGTATAAAAATAATCCAGGGGACTGGGGGTAGCTCAGCGGGTAAGAGCACCGATTGCTCTCCCAGAGGTCCTGGATTCAATCCCAGCATCCATGTGGTGGCTCACAACTATCTGCAACTCCGGTTCCAAGGAATCCGACACCCTCACACAGACATACATGCAGGCAAAACACCAATGCCCACAAAATAAAAATAAATTCTTTTTAAAAAATCTTCTAGTTCCATGTCCAGAATTAAGGACTCGCATGGGTGTAGTGTGAGCTGTAAAGTCTCAATCAGCCTGTCCCAGTAGTGAAGCCCACAGAGCTTCTGTCTTGAGATAGTTTTGTTCGCCCATTGCTTTCCTCAGTGGACAAGTGTTCCACATTCCTGGTGTCTCAAGGTTGTGGACTGTCCTTTGCAGCTTTAGCTGCACTCTCACAGCTCTATGCGCCACATTCCTGGCTATTGGCAGGAACCCTGTCTGTACCCTCTCAAGACCCCTGAATCTCAGGGGAAGTGGCTTCACAGTTCCATTGCGTTTGCCTGCTTCATTCGCACCAGGCGGATGATGCCAAGTCTGGCGCTATTCAGAGCTTATCCAGGCCCTGTTGGACCACAGTGGCCTCTTCAGTGTGTTATGGATGGACACAGAAGTTTAGTCTGGGATGGGCTGGATCTTGCAGGTTCCTGAGATGCCTCAAGGTGGCTTTCCTACCGCCTTAGTGTAAAGCACTTGGCTTTTCTAATGGCGCTAGTCTCTTCAGCAACTGTACTCCTCTTGCCTTGAACTTTATATGTGCGTCTTACCTGGTTCAACTACAAGTTTTTCAGATCTTTCTGCTCTGCATTCCGCTTCCACTTCTCACAGTAAATATGGCCAAAAGCAGTCAGTAATCCCCATAGTGCTGCCTTAAATTACTTCTACCATAGAAGCTAGTCCACAAAGTCTCAGGATATGTACAGAACATAGATTTTCTTCAGAGTGTAACATGTTTAGCTTCTTGTCTGTTTCCTAATGTAGTCCCTGTTCCCAACTCAAACCTCTCAGCATAGCTTTTGCTCTGTATTCCTGCCAGCCTCTGATCCCCACCAGATCCTCCCAGTAGTCTGTGCTCCATCGCACTCTACTGTCCTTAGCTTGCTTTTCTAGACTTCCCTAATTTTGCAAACCAACCCCAAAGGCCCTTGAACCTCACTGTCAGGGGTGGTCACTGCAGTGTTTGATACCAGCTTTCTGCACAGTTTTCTGTCTCTAACAAATACCTAATGTTTTAAATGAAGGATTCTTTGGCTCACAGTTTCTGAAGTTTCAGCTCAGCTTAGTCTGCTCTGTTGCTTTGAGAGTTATGGTCAGACAGTATCAAGACAACACATGTACGCTGTGGAGGAAAGTTACTCTCCTCAAGGTAGCTAGGAAGCAAACCATGAAAGAGGAAAGGCCAAGGCAACCATATTCTACCGTTGCTCCCCACAGCTCATAGTCTGGCAAGCAAACTGTTGACACACGGCCTTGCTCTCAGGAGCGAAGCTGTACAGTCAGGTGTGGTTGGCATTCAGTAACCCTTACGATGCCCCTTGCCTCCAGGTGGGAATATGACGAGAGTTACTGCGACGCTGTGAAGAAAACATCCCCCTATGACTCAGGCCCACGCCTCCTCGACATCATTGACACGGCTGTCTTTGATTACTTGATTGGCAACGCTGACCGCCATCACTATGAAAGCTTTCAAGATGACGAAGGCGCTAGCATGCTTATTCTTCTGGATAATGCCAAAAGGTACAGAGCAGCAGGACTGGCTTCTGTCAGCGTCTGTGTGAAAGAGGGCATTCTCTAGGACACTGTGCTAGTCAGTTGTCAGGCACAAATACTGACATAAAACAGCCCGTAGCAATGAAGTGCTTATTTCAGCTCATGGTTTCAGAAGCTTGTTGGCTTTATTGCTCTTGGGCCTGTGGTGAGACAGAATCATCATGGCCAGGAACACATCAAGAGCAAAGCTGCTAATCTTCTGGCATCTGGGAAATGGAGAGGCCAGGTCCCAAAATTCCCATCAAGAATGCACGCCAGAAGTTTTCAGACTTCTTTCTGCTGGCCCCCACCTCCCGAAGGCTTCTTCACCTCTCAGTAGTGCTCCAGGCTGGCCTCTAGTGCCTTAGCGGATGAGCCTGGGGCTGGGGTGGGAGACGTGGGATCAAACTATCCTGGAACTGACCTCCAGAGCCTCAGCTCTGCGAGCCTGGTGTTGGAGATTAAGTAGCAACAAGGTTTGTGAGCAGCACAGATAGTCAGGACAGCAGCTGCTTTCTCTGCACTGTCCTCGGGACAGAGTGACTCTTCAGTCATTGAGGGGAGTTCCAGAAGGTAAGCGGTTTCCCAGAGCGGCCATTCCTTCCCTAACAGAATACCATTTTTATGTCGTCCCGGCCTCTGAAAGCCCGGGGCAGTTTTCTGTTTGAAGCTGCCAGCAGGCTTGCTTGCTGGAATAAGGTTTTAGTGACTCTGGAAGTATTAGCCACCTGCCTCTCGGGACTCTAGCAGAGAGAGCCTGGATGTCTTTCCAGACCTTTAGAATGCTCTACAGGCTCAGGATTTGTGCCGTCCCTTTGGACTGAGGACTCACGTGTGGCCCCACAGTTATGGTCCAGCATCTTGGCAGGAAAAGGGTCCTTGTAGCCTGAGTTTATTGCTGTTTGATGCGTTAATTCAGGCTGTTAATTCTGCTGTGTCTAATTAGTCATGCCTAGCTTATTTTTAATTTAAATGATTTGAGCTGTTGGAGCATGAAATTATCTAGGCTCACAGTTGGTGTTTTATAGATTGTGCTCTTGCTTTGATGCTGAGAAGGGAGCAAGTACTTGCACCTAATTCCTGTCTTAATTTAATTTTCAGCTTTGGGAACCCCTCGCTGGATGAGAGAAGCATCCTTGCCCCTCTCTATCAGTGTTGCATGTAAGTTATGCACAGTGTGTGTCTGCCTGCACTCCTCCTTCAGTTCAGTCCCCGAGCATCAGTTCTCCTGACCTTAAAACATCCCCGTTGCATTTCCTACTTCTAGCCCAGAACCCCTGTGAACCCTGACAGGGGTGAGGGAAGCCCAGACGCAGGTCGCCCAAAACTCAGAATTCATTTGAATCCTGCATCAATCAGTAAGTGTGTAGTATCTAGAGTAATGTGTGTTTGTTTAACTTATTATCTCTCCCACCCACTAAAAACAGTCTAGCTGGGCTCTAACAAAGCTAGCACCTAGGAGACAAAAGCAATAGATCTCTGTGAGTTTGAGGCCACCCTGGTCTACACAGTGAGTTCTGGGACAGCCAGGACTACATAGTGAGACAATCTCAAAAATAAAAAATAAAAAAAATAGTGATTTTTTAAAAAAATCTGTTTAATCTGGTCTACCTTAGGGTTTCAATTTGAATGTTTTAGCTTGAAATTATCTAAACCAAAAATACCTTTCTCTTAGTATTTAATAACTGATTTAAATATATTAGAGAATAAAGGAATTGAGAAAAGTCAAGAAAATGAACCAAAACCTGGCCCTAGGAGCTCCTGCTTCAGGCCCCTACTCCTGGACTGATTTTGAAGTTTACGCATCAACAGTCAGTGAAATTCATGTCATTTGGCTCCAGAAAACAGGTCTGGGAACATTCTAGGGCTGCCTAGCCCGGAAACAGGACACTGTGGCTATGCCTCCTTTCCCTCCTCCCTGCCCTCCACCCCCGTTTGTCTGTCTGTTTTTCCAGTGCGGGGCCTGACTTCAAGGCCTTGTGCCTCCTAGGCAGGTGCTTTATTGCTGATCCACACTGTAGCCCCTCCCCTCTGCGCGCACGCACGCACACACGCATACACGCACACACACCCATACACACACACACACACGCACACACACGCATACACACGCACACGCGCACACACACACACACGCATACATACGCGCTCGCATACACACGCACACACACAGACACACACGCACGTACACGCACACACATGCGCACACACACACACTCTTCTGCTGTATGTGTGCAGGTGTGCATGTGCAGGCTGGAGGACATCTTGGGAGTCATCCTCAGGAACTGCCCACTTCTCTTCCCCTTTTAAGACAAGGCCTTAGTGCCCCGGAACTCACAGGTGGGTTAGCTGGCAAGCCATTAAGTCCCAGGAGTTCCTCTGTCTCTGTCTGCACAGCTCTGGGATTACAAGTATGGACCACTATACCCAAATTCTTCTCACCTGAGTTGTGTGGATCAAACTCAAGTCGTGCTTGCAGGGCAAACCCTTTACTGACTATCTGTTCAGCCCATCCATATCCATCCCTCTGTTTTTCTTCCTCCCTTTCCTCCCTTTCCTTCTCTTCCTTCCCCTCCTTCCCTAGCTCTTCTCCTGACCCCTTCCTTCCTTCTCTCCCCCACTCCCCTACGTGTGTGTCTGTCTGTCTCTCTCTGTCTCGTCTTTCTTTCTCTCACAGACTCTCATATACAGCCTAGGCTGACCTCAGCTCCCCAGTATTCTTGCCTCAGTCTCCCAAGTACTGGGCTTACATGGCTGTGCTGTGGTACTCAGCTTTCTCAGTAGGAAGCAGGAGTCTTTAGAAGGTAGTATTTACTTACCTGCTTAGCCCTAATTCTCCTTCCTGATACTGGAAAACTGAGGGCAGGTGGGCTAAGTCAGTCAGCACCTGGTGTCGCCATCAGCAGAGGAAAGTATGAGTCTGGGAAGCCGCTGGGCCACCTGCAGGGCATTTGAGGGCCTGTAGAGTGAGCTGGAGTGGTTAGATGCCATACTGGTCCCTGTGTCCAGAGAGTAACAGAGTGCTGTGACCTCAGCACTTAGGAGGTGATAGGAAGTGGAGGAGTTCGGCGTGGTCCTGGGCTACCTGAGACCCTGTGTGGAAAGGCACCTCAGAGACATTATCAGCACATGAGGCTGTGGCTACATGGGCTGCATCTTCCAAGAGTGTGGCTGGGGACAGAGCTTCTTTGGTGATCTCCCTCCTGCACCACTGCAGCCAGAGGTATGACAGAGCGCCTTCCTGCTCCACTGTCCCTCTCCTGAGAAGGCTTAGGAGGAGTCATTCTTGAAGGAATTCTGTCCATTTTGGAGAAGCATAGACTGGAGAGTGAAACTGCTGTCGAATCCATCAACTGACAGCTGTTACACTGGAAAACCTCTGGCGTTTATAGTACAGTTCAGCTCTGCACAGGCACTGATCCTTACTTTAGTAGCCGTAAAACAGTCGACTTCTCACAAAGTCAGGCACTTCTGCCTGCCCAGTGACCTCTAGTACATCCGTGTTCTACTCGGTCACCCTACTATACCCACTGAGACGATAATCTCTCTGCTTCGTCCTTTAGTCTATTTCATTCCGCTATAACAGAAAGTCACACACAGAGATATTTCCCTTACATTTATTTACTTTATTATTAGTAGTATTTGTATGTTGTGGAGGTGTGGGCTTGTGTGCCACAGAACATGAGTGGAGTCAGAGGACAGCTTAGTCACTTGACTCTTTTCTCTTCACCTTTATATGGGCTCCAGGATCAAACTCCAGTCACCAGGCTTAGTAGGGGACAACTGCCTTTACCTGCTAAGCCATCTTACCACCATACAGAACAGAAATTCATTGCTTCAGAGCTCTAGAAGCTGAGAAGCTCCAGCTTCCAGCATACCGGCATACTGAAAGAGCTTCCTTACTATGTTACCACATGGCAGGAGCCCTCATCAATGGTCACACCTTTAGAGCTTCAGCTCGTAATACTCTTACAATGGCAACTGAATTCCCAGTGAGTTTCATCAGGATTGAATACCTAACCTTAGGAAGATAGATAATCTCTCTAAAGATGTGTGTGTGGGGGGGGTAGTTTTGGGACAAGGTTTCTCTATGTAATCCTGTCTGACCTGGAACTTACTGGAACTTACTCAGTAGTCAAAGATCTGACTGCCTCTGCCTCCCAAGTACTAGGATTAAAGTTGAGTGCTATCATTGCTCAGCAAAAAAACCCAGATATTCTTTTTTTTTTTTTTTTTGGAGCTGGGGACCGAATCCAGGGCTTTGCGCTTGCTAGGCAAGTGCTCTACCACTGAGCTAAAAACCCAGATATTCTTAAAGTAACTGTTTCTCTTTTATTAATGGTAGCATTTGTAAAATTCAGAAACATTTGAATCATGATGTTATCGTCACCCCTGAGCACCTGAGGATAACCGTAGCACAGCGCACCTCACTCTCACCCGCTGTCTCAGCGCTCTGGTGTCCCCAAGACACAGAGTAAAAGATTTTCTCTGACTTCTCAACACTAACATAGTATCATAGGCATTTCCCTGTGCCACTCAATTTCAAACCTTTTTAATGGCTGTGGACTATTTCCTGCTCCATAATCCGAAGTATCCCTCAGTTAGACATTTAGATTGTTTGGGTTTCCCTCTTAGTGTTATGAATATGTATGTCTTCATGTATATCTCCAATCACTCCCCACCCCCACCCAAATCTACACCATGGCTGTATGTCTTACTCCTGATACAGAGAGAGAGGCAAGTCTAAAATAAGAGATGATTCACGGAAACAGACACACAAAACCCTTTCTACCATGTAAGCTTCAAGCTGAATTGAAGATTAAGGTGTTATGTAATTTCTTTTAAAACTTTTTCTTCCAGCATTCGGGTTTCAACTTGGAATAGACTGAATTATCTAAAGAATGGAGTACTAAAGTCTGCCTTAAAATCTGCCATGGCCCATGACCCCATCGCCCCTGTGCTCTCCGATCCACACTTGGACACTGTGGACCAGCGGCTTCTGAATGTCCTGGCCACCATCAAGCAGTGTACCGACCAGTTTGGGATGGATACTGTGCTGGTGGAAGACAGGATGCCTCTCTCCCACTTGTAACTCTCAAACAAGTGGAACTGATTTTTACAAAGATAGAGAAACAGCACAATCAATTCCAAATGGCATGTGATGGCCTGCAAGTGGCCACAGCAGGTGCTGGTGATAGAAGACGTGGCCCTGGGAGTGCTCGGTGTTTTCTGCAGTGCAAGCTAAAGGCCACAGATCAGCAGGGCGTCTGTGCGGGGTCAGCTCTCAAACTCAGACAGCCACTCTGCCCAGTCTTCGTTACCACCCACACCAGAGGACTGGCAGGTTGATATCGGCTAAGGAATGGGTTCCAGAGTATGTGTCTGGGGCTAGCCTTGCTCTCCTTTCTCACAGCCATGGATTCTCTGAAAACACTTTGTAGTCCCTGTGTCTTTAAAAAACAAAAAACCAGAACTAGTCAGATTGAAAAACAGACTGTTCCTCCAGAGTGGCATCAGACAGAATAGCAGTCTGCTCCGGGAAACCCGTTTTTAGGGTAGATTGGAGGATGGGGAAGGGCAGGAAGATCTTGGAACTCTAGGCTATTGAGTAGCATGGATTTGACATCTCAGGGAAGAGAAGAGGGAGGGGCTCACTCTATAGAACCAGGAAGATAATTGACTTAGTGAAAACAGCTTCCTCTAGGGCTTAGGTTCTTAGATATGTCCAAAGCAAACAGTCGTCCCCGGCTATGTTCACACTAACCACAGTCATCTCTAGAGGAAATATTATTACAACCCAAGCATGATCCTCCATGGACACTAATTTACCCCATGCCCACCTTTTGCCCAAAGTTGCAAAACAAATTGAAACTGTGCTCTCTGCCCTCCCCCCACACACACCTTTTCCCCCCTTTCAATGGCATTGTTTATTTTGAGGTAGGCTATAGCCTCTTATTGTAGCCTGTGCTGATCCGGAACTTAACTGTATAACCCAGCTCACTTTGAACTGGCAGCAGTGCCGTGGCCTCAGCCTTCCCCATGCTAGGATGATAGGTGTGAACTACATGCCCAGCTCTCTCATGTCTGAAGTGCGCTCACACCCTGTGAGGTGAATGGCTTGTAAGGCATTTGATCAATGGTGCTGTTCCTAGGAGGTTAGTGGCCTTGTCTGTGCCTTTCTTATGAGAAAGTGTCCTGGTGGCTGGACTAAGCTTGTGATGTGTGCCCTGCAGGTAACAGAGTGAAAGATTTTAAGCCTCTGAGCCTTGAAACTGAGGAGATCACAAAGAGCCTTAATATTTTGGTTCATACCAAATCCAAATTTACTTTCATTCGGAGTTCCGAGCCCATGGTGTAGTAGAATTCTTCATCTCTGAGTCAGGGTCAGCGTTAGTTCTGTGCTCTGTCATTTGATAGGTAAGCAGCTGCCACATGGCTAGGGAATGTGTCTGGGACAGTAGCTGCACTCAGACTGTGTTCCCTTGACATCTTGTCCAGTTCTGCACTTATGTCACGAGAAGCCTTTCCACACTGGCTTGACATTTAATGCCAGCCACAGAGCCTGGCTTGAGGCAACTCCCTTTTGAGTTTATCCCCCTACCCCTTCCCGTTTCTCACATTAAAACCTAGTGGCAAGTAACCACTTTTCTCTTTTTTTCTTTTTTTCTTTTTCTCTTTTTTCTTTTTTTTTCTTTTTCTCTTTTTTTCTTTTTTTTCAGAGCTGGGGACCGAACCCAGGGCCTTGTGCTTGCTAGGCAAGCACTCTACCACTGAGCTAAATCCCCAAGTAACCACTTTTAAATGGCATGAAATTAGGAAAATTTGTACATTTAATGTACACTTTGAGGTAGGTTAAGAAATACTGCATATTTCTTTTTCTAAATTGTGGATATTGAACTTAAGAAAACAAACATTAGCACAAAACACTAACATAGTGTTAACAAAGGAGATATTGAGCCGGGCAGTGGTGGCACACCCCTTTAGTCCTAGCATTCAGGAGGCAGAGACAGGCAGATCTCTGAGTTCAAGGCCAGCCTGGTCTACAGAGTTCTAGGACCAAACCCAAAAAACAAAAGGAGGTATTAAGTTTCCAGGCTGCTTGCTGTGTACATCAAGAAAATTCACAGTTGAATTTTGAGATTAGCTGGTTATTAGCAATTTCTGCCTGGAGCCAGCAGGGTGGGTGGACAACAGTGCGCCCTCCCCCCATTGCTGATGAAGCTGCAGCTCAGCGTTCCCTCGGGCACCTCAGTGAAGAGGTGCGCCCAGACAAGCAGCCTCACTCACTCATGTTCCTTCAGAGCAGTTAGAGAAAAGTCCTCTCACACTTCATTTTCCCACTCATGGCCCTAGAAGGTGCTCAGCTCCACAGTGGACAGAGTTAGTCAGGGCGGCTCGGCAGTTAGAGTATAAAGTTGTGTTCTAACTGGGATTGGACTAAGTTAGGAAAGGTACATTTGAGTGAATTTTGGCGTGGCAGGAGGAGGTCGGCTGTATGCTTCCAGCCCCAAATTTATAGACAGAAACAAAGTTCTGTCGGGGAAAAAGAGATATATATTTTTTAAAGTATTGTAACTCCAGCCTCTTTTTGGGTCGTTTACTGGATTAGGACTGTTACAATCAAGGCCCTGGGGGATTTCGGTCAGCTCTAAATTAGTTTAGCCAACTGAACCTCTGCATAGATGGATGCACTCAATACAAAGCCAAGAAATCCGAATCCATTGCTATTTCCTCCCACTTCTTAAATATATATGTATTCTGAGGTGGAAATGGGGGAGATTTGAATATAGAATTTTTATTCTCAAACTCTACTTAATCTAAGGCTGCATTGTACTTTGGGAGAGCTCTAAGCACCTTTAAAACAGTCGTCTCTAATTTGCTGTAGATGTTTGGTATTTTTTAAGGTTTGTCTCCCTGTTTGCACTCAGGGTTAAAGTGTCAGACTAAACTTTTAGAAGAAAATAGAGAAATTCAGGACCTCATTACAGATTATTCAGCAAAGTGGACCCTGATGCTTTCTCGATTTCCCCAGTGCTGGAGACAGCATCTCCATCCAAAGAAACACATTTTCTTTAAAACTCTCACACTGTCTTCTCCCCCCTGCTTCCTGTTCCTTCAGCCTCCCTCCCCTTCCCTCCCTGATACCTCTGATTATCTTGTGATCACCTGCTGTCGTCACACTCTCCTGAGCCCTGAGAGCAGGGTTTTGGGATAGGAGGTGGAGGTTTGGGTTAATATGGCCGTGTATGCATTCTACCAAGGAAAATGTTCTTACGTTGACACAAGGAAGTACTGACTCACTGGCACTGAGAAAGGACTCGGCTACTTAGGGTTGGCATGCACACCCAGCCTTTCCTGGGCAGCCTGCTAAGCCAGGTGACTGTGTGCTCTGTGGGGGGCTGGCTCTTCTCCCCTTATTTCTCTAGTCTGGGTGGTGAGTGGGGGCTGTCACTCTACTGTCACGGTTTTTAGGACCTAAGGTGATCCTCATAAACTCTTGGGGGAAGCTGGGAGTAACTTACTGGGAAGCTAATTTATTTGTCTGAAGGGTGGTGGAGGGATCACTGCCCTTTGATCTGCCTATGGTTTCCTCTTGGAGCTGTTGTGCAGATAGGGGTTGTACTTGGTAAGACACCAAACAGATTTCTAATGTGTTCTATGGGTTTCAGTTCTGAAAAAAAAATAAAAGATTTTAATATATTATTGTATCATGTTTTCTGGCTAATCCCTCCCTCCACCACACCCCTGTGCTGTCCATGCCATTTCTATTCCTACCGCTGTGTCAAGGGAGAGAAGGTTACATCCTTCATCTCTGCTTAACCTTCCACAGGGACTGCTTCCTGTGGCTGAGAGCCTTAGACTTCCTCACAAGCTTTTGAAAGGCCCGCATAGCT
Organism: Rattus norvegicus; assembly: GCF_021556685.1. NCBI lineage: Eukaryota > Metazoa > Chordata > Mammalia > Rodentia > Muridae > Rattus > Rattus norvegicus. The sequence continues at coordinate 71,394,791 of NC_141546.1, read as the reverse complement.
TGTTGCTGTTGCAGACAAGGCTCCACAGGACCAGTCTTCAGTGATGGTTAGTACTTACCTTCTTTCCTGCAGCTTCTTGGAGATGAAGCATTACAAATCCTAAATAGGGCCCGGCAGCACACGCCACCACAGACACGGAGAAAGGCCAGTTTCCCTCAGTAGAATTCTTAGGATATCCAGAATTTCCATTTTTAAATGAAAATCTATATTAAATCTAGTGTTAAACCCCTCCCCCCCCCCCCCAGCCAGACAAGCATTGTTTAGATTTCCCCTTGCTGTGCTGAGTAAATGTGCCTGCCTTGTATGTGAACATGACACCCGGAGCCAAATTCTGGCTTCCCTTCCTCCCTGATGCACCACGGACCGATTGTATCAGGTTTCTATTGTGATACACGTCATAACCAAGGGGATTTATAAAAGGAAGTTGACTTGGGTTTACCGTTCAGATGGATCCCTGATGGTAGAGTAGAGGCAGCAGATACAGAGGCTGAGTGGAAGCCGTGTCTTCAGATTTCCAACCACAAGCACAAACAAGCACAAAGCTGAGCAAACGACATGGTATGAGTCGTGTGGGTTTTTTTTTTTTTTTTTTTTTCTTTTCTATTTTTCGAAGCTGGGGACTGAACCCAGGGCCTTGCGCTTGCTAGGCAAGCGCTCTACCACTGAGCTAAATCCCCAACCCCTTGATTCATAACCTTGATGGTCTGGTTCTCTACTTACAGACCCCGGGAAAGGTGGACCGTGCATCATGGCAGGGGTGACTGGTAGAAGAAAACTGCCCAACCACAATTCTCTTTCAAGAACCGCCCCCACCCCAAGTAACCCAAAGACCTCCCCCACTAGGGCTCACTTGGAATTTCCACCACCACCACATCACCCTCCACCCTCCCCCATGCCAAGCGGGGGACCAAGCATGGGGGTTTCTAAATATTGACAGGATCCCACTATGTAGCTGTAGCTGGCTTGACACTCAGTATGTAGACCAGGCTAGCTTTGAACTCAGAGAACTGTGCCTGCCTCTGCCCCCTGGAAGCTAGGATTAAAGGCCTGCGTCCCCATGCGTATTTGATCAGCTTTGTAAACCTAGCTATGAGTGGTCAAGTACTTAGCCTAACTCCTGCAATTCTCACATGGTACAAGTTCGTCTTAACGCGGGGATTTCCAGAACTCAGATGCCTACTTCTTGCTTCTGCTTTAACTGGCGTCCAGGAAAGCCTGCTGCTGCTGACTGCTCGCTACTGTTTCATTTTCCTCTTCAGAGGACCAGGAGCGACCTTGGCCACCCAGCTCTCCACCGCTCACACTCTTCTTCTGACTGCTTCTGCACCCAGCTGACTCCCCTGCCAACACAACGCTCCCTGCTTAGACGGTTTCATCACCGTCCTCCTGTCGGGTTGGCAGAAAGCTGACCTCCTACGAGGGCAGAGCACCAAAGAGAGTCCTTATGTGGGAGGCACAGTTGAATGGTTGGCAGTGGCCATTTTGTGGCATGCCCCAGAATAGCCTGCATCCCATTGGGTTGGACAGGGGGGCTCAAGTCGGTCTCGGGATGCCTGCAGTCCGGGACACCAACTTGAGTTTCAGTTCGGATGGGTCTCTGGTCTGAATCGAAACTCGGTTCTTCTAGTCCGATGGGCAGCTGAGTCAGCCTCCGCGAGGGCGGGGCGGTCACCAGGACGACGCCAATCCTAGGCCGCGCCCGCTGGTGGGTGGTGATGAGTTCTGGGTTCCCGGACTCTTCCAGGCGGAAGCGCTCGCTCCAGTCATGTTTTTTGGCGCTTTCTGGTTGTTGCTGCTGCTGCTGCTGCCGCCGCTGCGCCCCCCGGGAGCGCAGGGCCACCGCGGTGCCAAGAGCCCGGAGCAGGAGGCCGATGAGCCCATCCCTTGGCCAAGCATCCAACGCCTGCGGGAGCAGCTGAGGACGGCCGGGACCCTCTCCAAACGGTACTGGGCGCTCTTCAGCTGCACCTTGTGGCCGGATCACTGTGAAGATCAGGAGACCCCCGTGCCGCCTCTGGGTAAGAGCGGTCCCCACCGCCGCCCCCTCGCTCACCTGCCAGTCTCACTCTTAAGCACGGCATCCTGCGTACGGTCAGAGGCCTGGTCACTGCACCCCAGCACCGCGTGTCTCCTGGTGCAGCCCCTAGGGACAACTAAAGTTCTGGCTGCTCTGCCGCCCTTCACCTGGCCTGATTTCTCTAAGACGCAAGCCTCCCCATTCTTGCCCGCCTTATTGATGATGGTTTGGAGAAAGTTCTTCGTAGACACACTTGGTGTTTGTCCCAACCCCAGATACTTTGGCTTTCATGGCTTAGAGAGGAAGCGCTAGAGCCTGTGAGGGAGCCTGGCTGTGAGTTGAGACCTGAACTCTGGTTTGGACGCTGTCACTGAGAAACCCCCGGATTGTCTCTCTCATCACTTTCTTGCCATCTCATAGCATTTCCTTTCCAGGCTGGAGCCTTCCTCTGTGGGGCCGGCGGTCGCTGGATATGCTCACTTCATGGTTCTGCCGCTTTCAGGACTGCTGCAGCGCGGGAAACTGCAGGATATCCAACAACTTCACAGGTTGGAGCTGACATGATTTCAGGGTTCAGGTATCTGGGGGAAGGGGTTAGTGACTATGGAGAAGTGACTGCTGAGAAACCTCCCCCTCCTCCAATAAAAGGAAAGTCGGGTTTGCAATTATTTGAGGATCTCTCTGACAAGACTGTGAACTCCATGATTTCCAGAAAGGACACCCTTCAACAATAGGAACGACAGAACACCAGCACTGATAGTGTCCTTAACGGACGTTACATTACACTTGCTATGTGGCCGTTTTTATAACACCAGTCCTCAGGAGAGCTGGGAAGTACTCGATCCCCAGCCCTCCTAGGTTTTGTTGTTGTTTGGTTCATTGGTTGTTTTTGTAGTTTTTTCTTAGAGTATGGGGACACTTAGCTCAAGCACAAGAGGCTTTACTTTACCCCCAACACCAATCGTGGTGCTCCAGTGCTGGGGACATTTTTATCTTTAGTTTAAAGGTGCAGACCTTATTGGGATCTATGGGAACCATGAACATGTCACACCAAGCTAAGACAGCTGACAGGGGACATTGTAACACGCAGGCTATGCGTCACCATCCGTTCTCAGTCTAGACTGAAGATGTCCCTACACTCATGCCTACAGGACATCTTCTGAGGAGGAAGAATTGATCATCTCTGTTGGCTCCACTATGTATCAGGCCCGGTGCTAAGAGTTCTGCAGCGACTGAGTCAGAATCTGCCACAGCCTGTCTCCTCTCGGGACTGTTAGAATCAGAACAGGAATAGTAAGCAGCCTCTCTGAGGGTAGGCGAGATTATAAAGCCAGAAAGCTGATCAATAACTGTGGTTAAAATGTCCCTTCGGGCTGGAGAGATGGCTCAGCAGTTAGGAGCCAGTTCAGAGGGCCTAAGTTCAATTCCCACAGTGTACATTAGGCCCCTCACCGCTTGCTACAACACTTCCAGGGGATCTGACACCTTCAGACTTCCGTGGGCAGCTGCACTCAGCTACAGAAACCCATGACTACATACATATATTTCTATACATAATTAAAAAGAATTTTAGAATGGTATGTTCTAGGGGTTGGGTGATAGATCACTTGGCAAAGTCCCTGCAGGGCAAACATGAGAGTCTGAGTTCCGATCCTCAGACCCACATAGAAGTTGGGCACAGCCCTGCACACCTGTCATCCACTGTCATGTTGGCAGAAACCGGTGGCTCCCTCAAGCCTGTTAGTCACAGCCAAATTGATTAGCAACAGGTCCAGGGGCAGACTATATGTCAAAAAACCAAAATGCACGATTAAGGAAGACACTTAATGTTGACCCCATGTGCATGCACACATGTACACACACATTAACGCACACATACAACACAGTGTTCCTTTCTAGTTGGGTTTGGTGTCCTGAAGTGTAGCACTTGGGAAATTGAGGTGGGAAGACAGTGCATTCGAGTTCAGCCTAGGCTACACAGAAAGACCCAGTCTCAATAAAGAAGCATCGGTCTCGAGGTTTAACCAGCAAAGGTCTGTGGGGTATAACCTGGGCTTCTTGGCTTTTATATCTTAAGAGACTAAGGCTATGGGGGGGGGGGGGGGGAGAGCTCTGCATTCTGAGAGAAACAGGAAGTTGTTTTCCATTGTAAATCAATTCATACCATTCCATGCATAAAAATCGCCCTGGGGGACAGCCTGCTCTCCTCCTGGAAGGCATAGCTGAATCACTGCTCCCTTCCCCCTCTGTGTTTTTATTCTGTCAGGTAGCCTAGTGCATGTTGCAGGTGGTTTGTGTTTTAACTCCCACTGTGGTATTTAGTGTGAGTCAGAAAACCTGTTCTGACAAAGGCCTGGTGGTTTAGTCCTGGGTGAAGTTTACCAATTTCCCCAGAAGTGATTTCTCGCCTGGAGTTTGTTGGCGTTCTCCCGATGACAGAAAGCCCAGTGAGGGAGGAGGCGGCCCAGTCAGTATACTGCTTGCCACTCAAGCATAGGGATCTGAATTCAATCCCCAGTACCCATGCCAAAGCCAGGTGCAGTGGCACACTCATGCACACCCATGCACACCCATGGGACACAGAGCTGTGATAGCAGGGTCCCTCGGCCTTGAAAGTCAGTCCAGCTAAACCGGAGCTCTGGGTTCGATAAGAGACCTCGGCTTAAAAAAAACAAGGTGGTGATTACCTGATGTGAACCTGTGGCCTCCTCATTAGTGTGCACAATGCATGTGCGATCCCCCTATACACATACAGGAACACGTACACACCCACAAAGAGAAAGAGAAGGAGGGGGAGGAAGGAAGGAAAGATGGTCAGAGCATCAGGGAGGGTCTAGCAGAGTGGAATCTCAGGCCACATACAGGTCAGGAAGTCTGAAGGAAGATTTACAGCAAGTCCCCTCTCTCCCTCTCTCCTTTTCCTTTCTTTCTTTTTTTTTTTTTTTTTTTTTTTTTTTTTTGTTTGTTTTGTTTTTGAGACAGGGTTTCTCTGTGTAGCCTTGGCTCTACTGGAACTCACTCTGGTAAACCAGGCTGGACTCGAACCTGCCTGCCTCTGCCTCCCAAATGCTGGGATTAAAGGCGTGCACCACGAGCACCGGGTTAGCACTGCTCTCTCCTTAGACTACCCACTGTTCTTCAGACCTGGATATCCAAATCTGAAGCAGTCTGGTTCTGACAACAGGGGGACAGCTGCAAGTGTCAGTTTTGTAGCACCATTGGTTTTGACAGGAAGCAAAGTGATGGCAGTGTTTCAAAGTAGTCTGTTGTCTGCCACTATTCCAGAACTCCCTCTGGCTTGGCCCAAGGGACCTAGCCAGTTGTGTTGATAACAGGGTAATGGCCAGTGCCTTACCTGAACTGGCGGCAGCACAGCCTCCCTGCTTCCAAACTGCTTCTTCAGTGGGGACAGGAAAGCAGGCCCGGCTTTGGGAAGCTGCTCTCAAGTATGTGTCAGGCTGGGATGGGATGACAGGCAGAGAACATAGACTCCTGTAGCAGAGGTGGGAGCACCTTGAAGCCTGTCAGCGTCCTTCCACACCGTTCTGTCCATCCATTGCAGGGGATTCAGAAGGGGTAATCCTGTTCTCCCAGAATTCAATCTTGATTTCCCAAAGTCTCCCAAAACGCTCATTTAATATCACCGCCGGGAGTATATTACTTGCTGTTTAATAGTAAAGTTGCATTGCCGTCTATGTAGTTTTAAGGATGTTAGCGCTTTTGCTGGGGGAGTCCTCAGCTACCTTCTAACTAAACCCATCTTCTCTGTCATTTCATTCCTCCACGTGGCTTTCACTGCTTCACCTCCCTGCTCTATTCTTGCCCATCTGTCTCTGCCCAGTTGTTCTGCCAGTTCTTTATTTAACGAAACCCACATTCCCTTCTCATACAAAAAAAGCTACTGGCATAGTGGAAAGATTCCACAGCTTCCTCATTCCTCATCAGCAGCAGTGTCAGAAGCCATCCAGGAGAGGCTAAGGCTAGTGCACCACCTTCCTGAGATGGCCCACTGATTTTTGCATGGTCTTCGATGGATGAGCTCTTGAAGACAAGACCTTGAGAGACTTCATTCCAGGACTGCTTCTTGCTATTGATATGCCTCTCCTGTCATTTTTAAATCAATATAATAATCCCTGGGCATTATATTAAATCTTCCCACTCTATTGGTTAGATTTCCTGCAGATCCATATAAAGATGAAATTTCATGAATTAATGCTATTTAGATGAATTAATGATTTTATAGAATCCCTGATTTGATCTTAGGGAAAAGTTTTAAGAGATGGTTTTAGTTGTTGTGCAATGAAAATGTAATAAAGTTAGAATCAAGAATAGAATGTGCCCACTCCTCATAATAGTAAGTAAAGGCTGCATAGTAAGAAATACAATGAGCTTTCATAATTGCACTAAAAAAGAAATAGGCTTGGGACAAATTTGTGCTCAACGAAAAACATTCATTCTAGGTCAGATCCCAGGGTGAAGTGACAGGTGTGCACTACTATAAGACAAGGCCATGTGAAACTGTTGCTTTGACCTTATAATGAGCTTACAGAATGAAACACTGCTTTGAACTTAATATCAGTATCCTTTTGTAACTTCCATTTTGTGTAACATTTTATCTATAAGGTAATTCTTAAGAACTTTGGTCTATAAAAAGGCCAGAGAAAAGAAATAAAGAGGATGGGGTAGCTTGGGGGCCTCTGCCCCATCCATCCATCCATCCATCCATCCATCCATCCATCCAAAAATCTATGTCTGTTTATATGTGACACTGTCTGCGCTGCCACGGTACCGAGAACTGGACGTAGACCTGAGAGGTTTAAAAAAACCATACACCTGGGTCATTTGTGTGTGGTATGAGAATGCTAAAGCTTTTACTGAGGTTCACAAAATATATACCCCAAGTTCACCAGGTGGAGAATTCCAGGAAGCACAGTGGGAAAACAGGCTTATGCCCTCAGGAACAACAAAACAGGAACAAAAAACAGGAACTGACTTAACAGTGTTACCACCCAGGTGTCCACCCAGGCCAAACAGAAAGGTCTGGATGTTCCTTTGTTAGGAACAGAAGACTTCCACATGCACCACCCAAGGCTCAGCAGGAGGCAAACACGGACAGGGCCCAAGAGGGTCCGACATATATGTACATGTGTAGGTATGTGTGTATGTATGTAAGCGTGCATGAACACTTATGGAGTTGATTGAGACAGGTGGCTGGGTCTGACCTCTGTGTGTGTGTGTGTGTGTGTGTGTCTGTCTGTCTTTCTACAAGTATGTACACTTAAGAATTAAAAGTCTAGAGTTTCTCACTGAGCATTCTTACCAGCCCCAGATAATTAAGGATTGTTCTGTCAGTATCAGTCCCCATCTGCTCCCCCTTTCGCTGCCTTCCAGATCTGGAAACCCTACAGATGCCAGGAAGGTCACGGCATAGCAGGACTATGCTCAGTCTAGAAGGCAGCATGACCTTCCGTAACCTCTCCCATAACAGCTTGCTTTTTCCCCTGTTTGGCCAAGTGAGGGTGTGACAAATGCATATAGAAAGCAGATAATGGGCCATAGAAATGACATCACCAAATATCCTGCCAGCACTTGGCAGTGAATTAACAGTTGAAGATACTGGGGCACACCTACCTAGCCATTTGATACAGTGAGTGAGTGAGTGTAGGTCATCCCAACAGAATATCATCTACTGTGAGGTTTGCCTTCTTGCTTCTTGCTCTGAGGTCACAGAAATCTTAATCGTGGGGTGTGGAGGGGAGGTGGTGCACACATGCCCCTGTGCTCTCACTGGGACCTCTTTTCTCCTAGGCTTAGAATCAGACCTTCGTGTGCGACTGCATGGCCAGCATCTCGCTAGCAAGCTGGTCCTAGAAGCAGTGAAGGGTTACTTAGAGATGCCCCAAGTTGGCAAGGCTCTGGCTCTGTCATTCCACGGCTGGTCTGGCACAGGCAAGAACTTCGTGGCACGGATGCTGGTGGACAACCTGTATCGGGACGGAATGAGGAGTGACTGTGTCAAGATGTTTATCTCTACCTTCCATTTTCCACACCCCAAGTATGTGGACTTATATAAGGTGAGGCTACAGTATGGGGGTAGCCTCACTGGCCTGGCAGGAGTGAGGCCCCTGTGGGAGAGGAAATCCTGACTGAAGGAGGTGGACTCTGGAACAGCTTAGTACAGGATGGGGGCAGGCAGCTTCAGGGACAGAAGCTGTGACAGAGAGCCATTCCCTTCCCTTTCGCAGAGGCAGCCCAGTGCTGCACTGATGACAGTTGCACCCTGGAGGTCAGGCACAGCACTACCAGAATCAAACAGCAGGGAATGGGGAACGGGAGGTGTAAAGTGTGTTAAGAGTAATAAAATGTGGCTGGGTGTGGTGGTGCATGCCTACAATTCCAGCACTCATTGGCTAAGGCAAGGAGATCTTGAGTTCAAGACCAGCCTGGGCTGCACAAGAGAAATCCTGTCTGTGTCTAATGAAATGTGAAATGGAGGGAAGCAGACACTCTACCACGCCCTCCCAAAAGGCCACAGCCTCCTTAGCTCCACACAGCTGGCCTTCTGTACCTCTGCGCAACTGCCTGGAATCAAACGGGAAACTTTGAGTTAACACTCATACCAGCCTATGCCTTACAGACAGGGATGACAGCCACAAACTGCAGGGCCGAGATGGTTGTTTATAAATGGCTTCTTTGGTGCCCCACCCCCTGCCTCAAGGTAACATATTGAATAATGAAAGCAACAATTTGAGGGTCTCTTTTCCTTTTTTGGTTTTCAAGACAAGGTTTCTCCAAGTAGCTCTGACTGTCCTAAAACTCAATAGACCAGGCTGGCCTTGAATTCTGAGCCCTGACTGCCTCTGTCTCTCCTACCACCGCCTGGCTCTGAGGGTTTCTTAAATGATCGTTTAATCTTTCTGCCTTAGCCTCCCAAGTCTTGGGATCGTGGGCATACACTGTGGCCACCTTTTAAATATGTGGCGCTAGAAATGGAACTGAAAACGCCGGGCCTGCTAGGCGAGCAGTCTGCAGCTCAGCCGCGCTGTCAGCCATTTGTAAAAGGCGTGTCATAGCATCGCGACATGTTGCCTGTGAGTCCCCAGTTCTCACAGCAGCTTGTCACAAGCCAACAAGCCGGTGGATTGAACGCTCCGTTGTTGTTTTACTATTTGGAGGTTTTTCTCACTTACACACATAGTAAAATTAGCCTGGAAATGAGCAAACAGCCGTGACCGCACCCATGGTGGCTCTCGACTGTAGTACTGGAAAGTGTATTAAACTGGGAAGATTGAATCAGCCTGAGTCACCTGGTAGTTTTACTGTGGCCTTGAAGGGGAAGGGCTGGGCGTCCCAGGAAGAATTCTCAGGTCTTGGCTGCAGCAAATCCACTTGAGGATGTCAGTTTCCCCACTAGAAACCGAAATACACACACACTCACACATGCTTGAGTGAAGGGGGGACACAGATGCCGTGGAGGCTGAGGTGGACTGGTAGCGTAGACTTGCGGAGCTGCCCTTGAGAAGCGGCAGTGCCCAGCTCTGAGAGCGCCACAGAGCGCATGTTCGGTGGAGAACTCATTGTCTTCTTGTGGTGGGTGCCCCATGTGGTGACCCTCAGGTTCCGTATAACCTGTGCACCAAGAGAGAGCAGGCTGGCTCCCGCCCAGTGTAGGTGCTCTGCTTCTGAGAGGCCAAGGGAATGTGGCTGGCAGCCGTTTCTCTGTCTCCCGGGTGGTTGAGCCCAAGTCCCTGGAGAGAGCGAGGAGGTCCTTAGCTCCGGGATGGGGTTTATTTAGTCCTGGAGAAGGTACCTGGCTGGTGCTTGTTCCCTGGGCAGATGGGCTTCTCTCAAGAACGTCCCAGCGCTGGTCTTCACCCCAGGTGGGATGCTGAACCCAAGAACAAGGAGCATCACCTGGGGAGCTTGGCCGCCTAACGGGCCACGCCCCGGGTGTGGTGATCGTGGTGGGTGGAGCCCAGACTCAGGTGTTCCACAGCGTGGGCCTGAGGAAACAGGAGACTGCTCTCCTTAGAGGTCTGCAGCTCCCTGGGTTCTTCCGTGCAGGAGGACTTGCAGAGGCAGATGCAGGAGACGCAGCGGCGCTGCCAGCAGAGCACGTTCGTCTTTGACGAAGCGGAGAAGCTGCACCCGGGGCTACTGGAGCTGCTTGAACCCTACCTGGAACCGAGGAGCCCCGAGACCCATGGAGCTGAGCTGCCCAGAGCCATCTTCCTCCTTCTCAGGTGAGGCCTGAGCAGGGGGCGGTGGATGGGGTACTGAATGGTAGCAGAGGCCTTCCAGAAGCCAAAGTCCCCAGCTTGGAAGCAGGCAAGGGACATTGGCACGCTCCCCACCCCGACCCCCTCCGAATTCTCCCTGGGACTCTGTCAGGAGCCAGAAAAGGCTGACTGCCTGTCTGTGCAGCCACCTCAGAGGAGCATCGGAAGCATGGGGGTTGGGGAGGGGTGGGGAGAGACGTTGTGCTTGGTTTTTGGCTTTTTGTTTTTGTTTTTGTTTAAGTTTTTCCTGCAGTGTATTTTGATCATATTCACACACATCCCAACCCTGGACCCATTCCTCACCTTCCTACCCATCTTTGTGTCCTTTAAAAAAACAAAACAACGGGTTGGGGATTTAGCTCAGTGGTAGAGCGCTTGCCTAGGAAGCGCAAGGCCCTGGGTTCGGTCCCCAGCTCCGAAAAAAAAAAAGAACCAAAAAACAAAACAAAACAAAACAACAACAAAAACTCATCAAGACCGATTTGTGAACCCCAGATATTCTTGGATGTGTGCTCTTTCACTGGAGTGCGGTCAACTTACCAAGGGCTACATGAAGGAAAAACAGATTTCCCCTCTCCCATTAGCTCCTTAGCTAGGATGTGACTTACTTGGTGCCCGGCTCCCCTTCCTTTGGTGGGATTTGGAGCTTGCAGATCTTGAGCATGATGTGACAACAGCTGTGAGTTCCCGGCTGCCCCACTGTGACCAGGAGACTGTTTCCTGTGGTCGTCCACCAGCCCTGGCTCTTATGTTTTTCCTACTTCCTCTTCAGAAATGATCGCTGCGTCTTGGGAGAGGAGGGTGAGGTATTTATGTTCCACTTTGGGCTGGGCACCTTGTACGGGTCTCTGTGTTAATCACTGTCTACTGCAAATAGAAGCTTCTGAGGGCTGGGGGAGCACATTAATCTATGGGTATAGTGAAACGTCATTAGAAGTCCGTTTAATACTATGTCTGTTTAGGGGAATAATAGTGGCGATTTTCCTGTAAGGCTTTAAGCACTGGTTCTCTGCCCTATAATGGTACAGGTGGAGTGAGACTTAGAAAGTGAGGAAGTCCCTCCCATGCCTCCCTGTCCCCAACATCTTTTAATGTCCATCCTACAGTCCCTCCTTTACTCTGCCCTCCCTTCCCCCACCCCAGTTTAACATTCCTCTTCCATTTTCCCCCATTAGCCTTTTAGACTACAATGCCCTATCTCCCTCCTTTGGAAATCTCTCTCTGCGGCCCAGTGGTAATTTCCTGACCTCCACGAGTAATTCCAAAGGAAACACCCGGAAGCTTGGTGGTTGTCTTTCTGTGTCTGGTTACCTCTGAATGGTTGTTTCTAGCTCCATCCACTTACCTGCGAATCTCATTTCCTTTTCCTTAACAGCTGAATGATATTCCACTGTGTAAATAAACTTCATCATCTTTATCCGTTCATCAGTGGATGGATATTCAGGCTTTTATTTCTTAGCTATTGTGAGTAGAGCAGCCAAAACTGTGGACGAGCGGGTATATGCTCGAGTGGTATAGTTGGATTGTGGGGGTCAATGTTTGTTTTTTTTTTTTTTTTAAGAAGTTTTTTTTTTTCCTAATTATTATTATTATTTTTTTTTAATTAACTTGAGTATTTCTTATATACATTTCGAGTGTTATTCCCTTTCCCGGTTTCCGGGCAAACATCCCCCTAAGTTTTTTCTTTTTAAAGATTTATTTATTTATTATTTTATGTATGTGAGTATACTGTCTTCAGACACACCAGAAGAGGGCATCAGATCCCATTACAGATGGTTGTGAGTCACCATGTGGTTGCTGAGATTTGAACTCAGGACCTTTGGAAGAGCAGTCAGTGCTCTTAACCACTGAGCCATCTCTCCAGCCCCACCCCACCCCATGTTTGTTTTTTCAAGGAGTCTCCACACTGATTTCCATTGTGACTTCACCAATTTATACTCATGTCAACACTGTTTCCTTTTCCCCACATCTGCGCCCACGTCTATCATTGGTTGTCTTTTTGTTTCGTTTTGTTTTATTTTTAATTTTTTTTAAATACTTATTTTATTTACTATATATAAGTACACTGTAGATGTCTTCAGACACGCCAGAAGAGGGCATCAGATGGTTGTGAGCCACCATGTGGTTGCTGGGATTTGAACTCAGGATCTCTGGAAGAGCAGTCAGTGCTCTTAGCCACTGAGCCATCTCTCCAGCCCTATTTTTAATTTTTTAATCTTAGCCATTCTGACTGGGTAAGATGGAATCTCAAAGTAGCTTTACTTTGCATTTTCCTGATGGTTAAGGATGTTGAATTTAAGAAAAAAAAAATGTTTCTCAGTCATTTTCATTTTGTCCTTTGAGAACTCTTTCATACCTCATTTTAAAAAAGTTATTTTACGTATATTAGTACACTGTAGCTGACTTCAGACACAACAAAGGAGGGCATCGGATCCCATTACAGATGGTTGTGAGCCACCATGTGGTTGCTGGGATTTGAACTCAGGACCTCTGGAAGAGCAGTCGGTGCTCAGAACCCCTGAGCCATCTCTCCAGCCCCCTTATATCTTATTTTTAATTTTTTTCTTTTCACATTTAATTGTTTTGAGTTCTTTGTATATCCTAGACTCCAAACCTCAAATGTGTACCTGGTGATTATTCTTCCCCCATTTTATAAGATGCCTCTTCACTCAAGCCATGGTGCAGTTTCATGAGGTCTCATTTATTAATCCTGGATCTCAAGGCTTGATCTACTATATTCTTTAAGTCCTTCCATGTGCATATGAGTTCACATGTACATCCTACGCTATCAGATTCAGGTCTTGTTTAAGCCCTTGATCATCCTGGAATTGAGTTTTGTGCAGGACGAGAACTAAGGATGAAGTCTTATTCTACAAGTAGCTATCGAGTTTGACCGGTCCCATTTTTTGAAGATGCTGTCTTTTCTCCCATGTGTATTGTTGGCATCTTTGTAAAAAACCTGTGGATCTATAGGTTAATATGTGGCTCCTTGATTCTATCCCACTGATCAATTAGTCTGTTTTTATTCCAGTACCATGCTGGGGTGTTTTCTTTTTTGTTTTTTTATCATGGCTCAGTGGTGTAACTTGAAATCTGGGATGGTGGTACCTCCAGAAGGCTTTTTAGTGTTTAGTATTGTCTCTGCTGGCTGCCCTGAGTTTTTGTGTTTCTATATGAAATTTAAGATTCACTTTTCAATTTTTGTGAAGAACTGCAATGGAATTTTAATGGGGATTGTGTTGAATCTGTAGATTGCTTTTGGTACAGTGGTCATTTCACAGTATTAATCTATTAACATAGTAGGTCTTTCATCCTCTGGTATCTTATTCAATTTCTTTTCTTTTTTTTTTTTTTTTTTTTTGAGCCTTTTAAAGCTTTCACTTCCTCAGATTTATTCCAAGGTAATTTTGGAGGTCATTATGAATGGGGTTGTTTCCTTGATCTCTATCTTGGCATGTTTGACATTTGTATATAGAAAAACTACTAATTTTTGACTGTTTTGTATTTTGCTCCTTAGCTGACAGTGTCACCTGTAATTTTCTGGACTCTTAGGGTCCTTATATATATAGAATCACATCATCTGCCAATAAAGATATTCTCATTTCTTTCTTTCCCATTTGTATACTCTGGGTTTCCTTCGCTTGTCTTGCTGCTGTAGCTAAGATTTCAAGCATCATGTGAAACAGGGTGAAGAGTAGATATTCTTGTCCTGTTCCTGATTTTAGTAAAAATGCATGAGTTTTTGAAGAGTAGATATTCTTGTCCTGTTCCTGATTTTAGTAAAAATGCTTGAGTTTTCTTGTTTAGGCTGGTGGTGTTTCTGGCTTCCTGTGTATTGCATTTATGTTGTATTAATTATTTAATTAATAAATTCTGGTGCAGAGTTGCTACCCCCCCAAATGAAAGACAGACACACAGCCTTTATATTTTATTGTGCCTTAAACAGTACAATAGACTAGCCTCCATGCTGTTAATCCTGAGTTACTGCTAATTCTATATTCTGTCTTGGCTGCTCTTAACTCCAGTTAGCTGTCTGGTCCACGCCTTCTTGACCCAGAGCCCAGGGTGCTCCTAGCTTTTCTACCCCTTGGTAAACTCTGTCTCTCTTCTACAACATGGTGGGTCTTTCCTCCAGGTCCCAAGCTGGGAGATCCTAAAATCCCACCATTGTTTGTCCTCCCCAGCTATTGGCTGTGGGCATCTTTATTTACCAATCAGAACCAACTGGGGGCAGGTTTTCAGGTTTCTCATGTAAACAGTTTTGGGGGGAACATAATTAGCATAAATAACAAGCAGCTATTTATGTTGAAATAGTTCCCTGTATCCCTATTCTTCTAGGACTCTTACCATGAATGGATGTTGACTTTTGTCAAAGACCTTTTCTATGTCCAATAAGACGATCCACTGTGGGCCATGAGTCCTGACTGATTTCTGGGGCCAACTTCAGTGAGACAGCTCCCAGCTCCACTTTATTTGGGTTGAACAAGGACTATGTATAGCTCTGGGGGAGTGGGTAGGGTTTCCAGGGTGGGTGTACGTTATTGGCTAGGGCTGAGGTGCTGGGAATGCTTCATTTACACGAAGAATTCTAAGAACCTGTTGGGCAGGTTCAAATTAATAGATAGGAATCGGAACCTGTAATCTGGCCGAAGACCGTCCTTAGAGGTGGGGGAGGTCTAGGTCATGTGCACTTAGAGGTGGGGGAGGTCTAGGTCATGTGCACTTAGAGGTGGGGGAGGTCTAGGTCATGTGCACTTAGAGGTGGGGGAGGTCTAGGTCATGTGCACTTAGAGATGGGGGAGGTCTAGGTCATGTGCATGTAGGCTGAGAGGGGAGAGCAGTCAAGTCCCTGCCAGTCTCCAGATGAGACTCCATCTCAGTCTTATCCTGGCCAGCTCCCACATTGCATGTAGCCACCTGCCTATGTGCTGGATTCCGTTCATTTACACATGCCCCTCCATCCCTGCTGCTCTGGGACAAAGCTGACTTGATCATGGTGGGTATTCTTTATGTGCTTTTCAATTAGATTTTCAAATATTTTATTGAGAATCTCCAAATCTATTTTCATCGGGGAGATTGTTCTATATTTTTTTCTCCCTTTTTTTTGGGGGGGGGATGGTGGTTGTGGGGCTGGTTTTGGTGTTCAGATAAAATTGGCTTCATGAAAGGAATTTGAAAATGTTTTTTTTCTATTTTGTGGAATAGGTAGAGGAGTTTTTGTGTTAGTTCTTTGAAGGCCTAGTAAAATTCTGCACTGAATCTATCTGGCCCTGGGATTTTTATAGTTGGGTGGGTCTTATTTTTTTAAAAAATCAATTTATTATTTTTATGTGTATATTGGCCTGCATGTATGTGATAGGTGGGAGATGTTTAATTACTGCTTCTGTCTCCCCAGATCCTATGGGTCTATTCAGATAATTTACTTTATCTTGATTTAATTTTGGTAGGATTTGGGGTTGGGGATTTAGCTCAGTGGTAGAGCACTTGCCTAGCAAGCGCAAGGCCCTGGGTTTGGTCCTCAGCTCTGAAAAGAAGTGTTTTGGTAGAATTTATATATCTAGAAATTTGCCCATTTATTTTAATTTTTTCATCCATAGATTTTTAATACATGCCCTTACAGTTCTGTGGATCTCCTCAGATCCATTGTAATGCTTCCTTTCCATCCCTAACTTTAATAATTTGGATATTTAGATCCCCTTCCTCTCTCTTTTGGTTAATATTTGGCTAAAGGTTTGTCAATTTTGTTAATCTTTTCATTGATTATTTTTTTTTTGAAAAATATTTGGTTTTTTTTTCCCCATGGGTATTAGCTCTGATTTTCTCTCTTCCCACCTATTCCCTCTTTTTTTTTTTTAAGATTTATTTATTTATTATATATAAGTACACTGTAGTTGTCTTCAGACACCAGAAGAGGGCATCAGATCTCATTTACAGATGGTTGTGAGCCACCATGTGGTTGCTGGGAATTGAACTCAGGACCTCTGGAAGAGCAGTCAGTGCTCTTAACCTCTGAGCCACCTCTCCAGCCCTATTCCCTCTTTTTTGGAGTGGTGTTGATCTTGTTTTTCTAAAGCCTTCAGGTATATCATTAAGTTATTAGATTGAGATCTCAATTTTTTTAATTATTTTTAAAATTATATGTATGTGCTTTTGTATGGATATGTACATGTGAATTCAGTATCTGCCAAGGCCAGAAGTGTCAGATCCCCTGGAGCTGGAGTTAAGGGAAGCTGTGAGCCACCTGATATGGGTGCTAGAAATTAAACTCAGCTCCTCTGTAAATGTAATGTGTGCTTTTAGCTATTGAGCCATCCTTCCATCCCCTGGGTAGGCTGGCGCTCTTGCTCGGGCGCGCGCTCTCTCTCTCACTCCCCCCTCTTCCTCTTCTCTCTCTTCTCCCTCCCCCTCACCTCTCCCTCCCTTTCTCTCTTTACCCGATTTTGCTGAGTTTTCTGTATCTTCTGCCTCCCCCCCCCCCCCCCCCCCCCCCCCCCCCCCCCCGGAGCTGGGGACCGAACCCAGGGCCTTGCACTTGCTAGGCAAGCGCTCTACCGCTGAGCTAAATCCCCAACCCATATTTTCTGTATCTTAATCTCGGCTCCTTTCTCTTTCTCTACCTGTTAATTGCAGATTTGATTTTTCTTTAAAGTCTTTGAGTTCCTGCACCTTCTGTTCTTAGGATTTTTTTTTTTTTTTGATTTGACAATTCTTAGTAATTCAGTTCCTTATGTAGGCATCTTGTCCTGTTTTTTGTGTGTGTGTGTGTGTGTGTGTTTTGCTTGTTATGTTTTGTTTGAGACAAGATCTCTCTTTGTAACCCTGGCTTTCTTGTTTTGGACCTCTCTATGTAGACCAGGCTGGCCTTAAGCTCAAGAGATACACCTGCTGAGATTAAATGTGTGCGCCTCCACCTGATTTTTTTTTTTTTTTAATCATACTGAGGCTTCCTTCCCTCTGAGCTTTTTGTTTGGATTCATGAATTTCTATCATCTTTGATTTTATGTTTATTATCGCTATTTTGAAGTCATTGTTGATATGTCATCTAAGCTGGTTTCCTCAGACAGCACTAGGGAAGCACTAGGTTTTGTAGAGACTTGTTTCCATTTCCTGTGTCCTTGCCATGGGACCTTGGCATCTATAGTTGACGGTAATAGTTCTGGCTGTGGGAATTTTTTTTTTTTTTTTTCTTTTTATCGGAGCTGGGGACTGAACCCAGGGCCTTGCGCTTGCTAGGCAAGTGCTCTACCGCTGAGCTAAATCCCCAACCCCTGGCTGTGGGAATCTTGTATCTGTTTTGTTGAGTGGGAGTCTGAAGCTGTTTCTTGTTACCCAACCTGTCAGGCACTTGACCAGTTGAGGCTTAGTTTTGAGTCTTTGGGTAATTCAGTATTGAGGATCAGTCTGGGCTAAGTGGCATTTCTAAGACCAGGAGCAGAACTTCTGCTGAGTTAGAAGATTCTCATAGCCAACCTCCAGGAGTCTTGGGGAGATGTTCAGGACTTTTCCTTAAGTAACAGGTACCGGTGGGAGTTCATGATCCAAATCTAGAATCCCTACTGAAGGTGGTGAGGAGGGATGCAGTTAACAAGATGTGTGGTCCACAGGCAGATGGTAGAGGTGGGTGGAGTTGCCACTCTAGGGCTAGTGTCCTTTTTTAGAGTGGAGTGGGGCAGTCCTTGGGTCACCAGGATGGGTGGGGTAAGCAGGGCTGGATAGAGTTAGCTTCAGCAGGCCATACTCCCTGCAGAGATGGAGTCAGCCAGGAGTTGATGACAAGAGTCTGTCAGCTCTGGATTTTAAGTCAGCTATTTGTTCTAAAATCAAGTAGGAAACCATCTTACGTTCCTCTGGAGTCCCACCCTGGAAGGCAGTCTCTTAGAAAAATCTTAGAAAATGGAGAGTGAAGGGCGTGGCTCTCACATTTGCTGGGGAATGTACTGGATGCTCAGCTGGGGTATCCACTCCAGGCAGGATCACTGTGCTGTGCTCGATTTACTCAGATCCCCAAAAGGGCTCTGTGTGCAAGAAACTTAACCATTAAGAATGCTTTACCAAAGCCTCTTGCAGACTGTAGTGGTTTGCATATGCTTGGCCCAGGGAGTGGCACTATTAGAAGGTGTGACCTTGGAGGAAGTGTGTCACTGTGGAGTTGGGCTTGGAGACCCTCCTCCTAGCTGCCTGAGGATGTTCAGTCCGTTCCTGGCTTCCTTTGGGTGAAGATGTAGAACTCTCAGCTCCTCCTGCACCATGCCTGCCTGGATGCTGCCATGTTCCTGCCTTGATGATAATGGACTGAACCTCTGAACCTGTAAGCCAGCCCCAATGAAATGTTGTCCTTTATAAAACTTGTATTGGTCATGGTGTCCATTCACAGCAATAAGACCCGAAGACAGAAGTTGGTACCAGGCATTGGGGTATTGCTGTGATAGGTCTGACCATGCTTTTGTTTGGAAGAATGTAGATTTTGGGATTTTGCATTTGGAAAGCAGTGGAATGCTTTAAATGAGGCTTAAAGGGCTATCTCTGTAGGAATGCGGAAGTCTTTGTTACTGAGAGTGATTTGAATTGAGCAGGCCTGGCCTAAGGTTTCTGGGGAGAAGGATTTCGGTTTGTGCGGTAAAGACTGCTTTTGTGATTTTTTTGGTGAAGAATGTGGCTGCTTTTTGCCGTTGTCTGAAGAGTCAGTCCCGAGGCTAAGGTGAAAAGACTCAGATTAATTAAGTTGCAAAGGAAATCTCAGAAACGCCCACCATAGATTTTGTTCTCCGGTAGTCTCATGAAGAGCATTTTAATGAAAAAAAGAGAAGTTGAAAAAGGAAAAATACAAAATATATGGTTCGAGTATTAGAGGGGCACCCGGAAGTGAATGGAGCTGAATCCTGTGTTCAAGGATATTAAATTGAATTAAGGAAGTAATGACCTTGGGGCAAGATCCCACCCAGGCAACTAAGTACAAACTTTAATCTCAGGAGACAGGCATACAGATCTCTAAATTCAAGGTTAATCTGCAGTGCAAGATCCAGGACAGCCAAGTTTAGGCTGTGAAGGAGTTAGAAAAGAGGAAGCTAGTGATAATGTAATAGAACAAGGGGGGGGGGGCTACATTCCAGCTCCTGCAAGCAGCTGAACTCAGCAGCTTCAGCCATGCGTCTCTGAGAAGGAGGCTACTGGGACAATCGATGCTGGTCAGCTGGAGCTAAGAAAGATCAGCCTCACTGAGGTGAAATCTTCTGGGAAGTGTTTTCTGAGAGCTATGTTCCAGAGATGCCTCATGCTGTGGCTGGAGTTGGTAGTGTGTAAGAGTCACCAAGGTGGTACTGGTTTTGAAGGCATGAAGAGGTCATGAAGAGCAGCTGAGGCTCGGCACTCAGTGGTGAGAGGCCATGGAAGGGCATTGGTGAAGGTGCACCCTCAGTTGGCAATTGATGGCCCAGAACTGATGGGGTTAGGCAAATTTGTTGAGGGTTGGCACCATGAAGAGAGCCTAGGAGAGGCTATTGGTGAAGCCTAGTTGCAGCGGAAGACCCCAGTGAATTGGAGATGCCAGTACCATGGGATGATCACAAAGAACAGCAGCAACAGTGGTGTGGATCAACCTCAAGTTAAACTGCTTCAGAGAGCAGAGCTGGAGAAGTGAAGTCAGCCCTTTGTTGGATCATGTGTGGAAACAAACTAACATTGAAGCTGCCTTGGAGACCCAAAGATGCTGAAGATGCCAGAGTCATGGGCTATCTGCTGAGGAAAGCTGCTAACAGGGAGTGGAACCAGCTCAGGAGAAAGAAGTTTGTTGCAGTCGACAAAGATGAAAAGGGAGTTGAAGATCTGAAGACCGCGTGACATCAGACATGGAGATGGCGGAGTGTGGAGTTTATCCAGCTGGTTGCCTGTCTTAATATGGTTTGGGGTGGCGGGGGGATTACAGTTAAGTGACTAGATGATTAGATGGATCTTGGGAGAGACTTTGAACTTTGGACCTTGTTGATACTGCTATAGACTTTGGGGAGTTTGGAAGTTGGACCAAATGTACTTTTTTATTATGCTATGTTTAGGTATGGCCTCCATAGACTCATGTGTTTAAACAAGCCTATGGAGGCCAGGGAGTGGAATGTAATGGTTTGCATATGCTTGGCCCAGCGAGTGGCACTATTAGAAGGTGTGGCCTTGTTGGAGGAAGTGTGTCACTGTGGGGGTGGACTTGGAGACCCTCCTCCTAGCTGCCTGGTCTTAGCTACATTGGTCTTGGTGTCTGCTCACAGCAATAAGACCCTAAGACACAGACTCAGTTGCAGACTGTTACAAAGCCTGTTGCTTATTCACTGGCAAAGTCACTCTGATTTTCCACAGGCTGGAGCTTGCTCATGGGGTTTCCACGGTACCCTGGGAGGGAGGAAGGAATGACTTTTCCCCAGCTGAACTGGGGAGGTTTGGGTTTTAGGGTGGTTCCCTAAGACAAGATGGAACAGATTTAAGCCACTTGAGTTTCTGCCTATGGAAGGCAAAGCTGGACAGGGCTGAGGGCTTCAAGAGTGGTTTTAAGAGAAAAGGAGGCATTTGTTAACACAACTGGAATGCCAGAATGAGGACTGATCCCAGTTCCCACAGTATTCACCCCTTTCTGTGTCAGTGGCCTCATCTGTCCATAACAGTCCCACAAGCAGAGGCAGCTGAATGGTTCCCCAAGGCTCTGACTCTCCTACCAGCTGCTTTACAGCTTGGCAAACTCTCTCAGGTGCTGCATTGCCCAGTGTGACCCAGTGACCCTCTTTTCTCAAGGGAAGCATTTTGGTTACTGACCAGCTGGCAATAGCTCTGCCCTTTCCCCTAGAGACCTGACCTCCGTGGACTGACCGAGGCCACGTAGCTCTGCACACACAATAGTGCACATGGGTGACGCCGGAGCCAGGGCAATGCCACCTAACCAGGGAATTCACTTACCCAGGGCTCTTAAACAGGGCAGTGGTTTCCAGCAACCTGCTGGAGGCTTGCACCAAGGCCTTCCATCATGAGCCAGTCTGTTACAGTCCCTTTCCAGTCATGCAGAACCACAACCATCCCTCCAGAGGGTACCCCAAAATTAGCTACCTTCAACCCCTGCCCCTAGGTTCCCTGGTGTTCTAGTTATGAGAGAGCAATGTATTTGAGATCCAAGTCTCTAGACTTGATTTCTAGAACAAACTTCAGTTTGTCTTCCCTTTGTGGTAAGGATTCTGTCGTGCATGTGTGTGCTAGTCTATGTGGAAGTCAACACTGGGTGTCCTGTATCATACTCTGCCTTGTTGAATTTAAAGGCAGGATCTCACTGTGTAGCCCCAGGCAGCCTGAGACTTGGTATGTGGAGCAGGCTGGCCTGGAACTCGCAGAGATCCATGCATCCGTCTTTAATGAGGTAACTGAAGGTGTGTGCTGCCAGACTTAGCTCTGCCTGGTATTTGAGACAGGGCCTGAATCTGGACAGTCTGGCTGACCAGCCAGCCCCCAGAACTGAAATTATAAATAAGGGCGCACAGCAATGCCCAGCTCGTCACAGGGCTGCTGGGGACCTGAACTCAGGTCTTCACACTCAGGCAGTAGTTTACCCACTTAGCCCTTCCAGCCCTGACACAGCCTTGAATCTGAAGTTCAATCCTGAAAAACACCTGAGACCTGCTGTGAAATGAGGTACTGTGACTTTTCTGCCAGCTCTCTGTGGCACCTCAGACAAAGTAGGTGAAGCCAAGGAAGGCTTGCTTGCCCAACATTGACAAAAGCCATTTTAGTGCCAAGATTTTTGCAAGAGTAAGCTTTATCTGTAAAGCTGACAGTAGGATAGGAGGCAGCCAGGCCTGGGATAGGACAGAGTAGAGGGCTGACTAGCTGTGATGAGTCAGCAGCCTAGCTGAGTTGATGCCCAGTCCAGGTGGAACCTGGACATGATCCCGGCCCTGGTCCCTCCTGTTGATGGTGAACCTCTAGTCTCATCTAGGGTCTCATTCTTCAGGTAATGCTTATTGGAGACTTTTGCTGCCAGTAGGTTCTGGAGGATATTTTAGGTCTGTCCTAGAGCTCCAAATGCAAATCCTGAGGAATGGTACAGAGTTTTCAGTAGCAAGGACAGGGTAGTACGGTTTATGGCTTGGTTTCAGAAATTGCAGTTGAAGCAGTCAGGGAACCAGAACCCATCCCTATCCTGGCTGGAAGAATTCAGGCACTTGCTATACGGTTACACTAATAGTGATCCCTGCCTATGCCTGTCAGTAGAAAGCCCCAGACTCACAGGACTGGAGCTGCTGTCCTCTTACCGTGCACCCAGAAGTCAGTTGATAATGTCTGTTTTCTTTGATCTGTGGTCAAGGTGTGAACAGAACGGACTTTGGATGTGAGTTATCTGTGAATGGGGCATGTGGGGTGCACAGTGGGTATTTGCTGACCGCTTCCAGACTGATGAGCTCCTATATTACCTGGGCCCAATTTCTCATTTTACCAATGCGGAAATTGAGGCCCAAATAGATTCATTAGAGTCTAGCTCTGTTGTTAGGGAACCGTTCACAATGGGAGCTTGTGACATTGGTGCAGTCAGCAGGGGCCTGGGAGGGTGAGGAATTCAGCATCTATCTACCTTGGCATGCAGGTGCCAGCGTGCAGCCCTGGGCAGGCAGTGAAGGCCTCCCAGGTTGTCCTGTGAGAGGTACAACCTGCAATGTGGTGGGAGGGTGACACCGACTGTAGGCAACAGTGTAAGCAGTTCAGGAGGCTACACAGAGCTGATAAATATACAGAAATCATGGGGGCCGTGCACACGGAGCAGGCAAGATGGGGCTGAGATGGTACTGCACTAGGGTCTGTGTCCTTGGGGCTTGATTGATTCACCTCCCTGGCTTGCCGCCTAGTCCAAATCGTGGAGTTGGGGCTACTGTGGCAAATACATATGGGGCAATCTCTGCTGATGCAGTTATGTACACAGAAAACCTCCTGACAGGCTGTCCCTCTGGTGCACAAATCAGATGAGTGATGTAAGCAGCTTCTGCAGGCCAGCAAGTGTGGCAGAGCAGCTGGGCTTGAGCAAGGAGTGGGGAATGCCCGTGTTCTACTGGATTCTTCCAGCTGGGAGCTCAAGGTCCCTTATACATCTGTGGCTATGATGGACACACTGGTCTTCACCTTCCTGGTCTTCACCTGTTTGCTGGGGAGGGACGCCTGCTGAAGTCTCTTCCCACCCAGCTAGGGAAGGGCACGCAGTGACTCCGGAGTCTCATCTGTACGAGAGACTAAAATGCAACATTAGCAAGCCAGGTGGTGGTGGTGCAGACCTTTAAATCCCAGCACTGGAGAGGCAGAGGCAAGCAGCTCTCTTGAGTTTGAAGCCAGCGTGCTAAGTCTGAGTGAGCGCCTCTGATCCTTGTGAGTTGAGAGGATAGGAGATGCTGGACCCACAGTTTAATTTGCTGCTTGCCTCCCCGAGCCTTCAGTTACTGCACTCATCCTGTGGGCCTTAGGAAGCAGGGAAAGTGAAGGCACAGCTGTGGAGTCAGACAAGGCTCAGCTGGGTGGCAACTTGAGACAGGGATAAATTGTCCTGGCTGCAGGTCCCCAGCACTTGCTCCCGGCCTGGCCTTGTGGTGGCTCTCTAGCCTAGTCCTCCATCCTTACCTGTCTGTCACTCCTGCCTTAACACAGGTACAGTCATCTTCCTGTGCTCAGCCTGAGAGAGACGAAGGCAGTGCAGTATAAGCTTTTGCTCCACACTCAGTGAAAGGAATTAAGTGCAGCCCAGATAGACACCTCCTATGTTCACTAACTGCAAGGTCCTGCCAATAGTGTTTTCTAAACTAATTCTCCAGATCTTTTCCTCTCTACCTCTATTCCATCTCCTACAACTCTGACATTGTAGCCTAAACGGGTTTCTTAGGACATAATGTAGACGGGATCACTACCCTACACTCTGGCCCCACCTAAATCCTTCAGTGGATACATGACACCTTCCCTCTAGCCATGGTCTAGCTTTCACCCTTCTGAGCCTTTTAGCCTGCAGCCCCCTGAGGCTTCCTTGTACCCACAGGGCCCCACGCCCAACCCCCCTCGAGTCTGTCACTGCTCAGCCTGTCCAGATGGGAGCCCTGTTTCTCCATTAGTGTCACATGGCCCATAGTCCCAGACTCTTGTTCACATCTGACTTGCAGGTCACCCACAATTTGAGTGTTTCCTGCGCTGTGCACAGACTGACCAGTATTTACCAAAAAAGGTCCAGGAAATCAGGGTGGGGGCACAGTGGGGCAGTGCCTTTCTGCTCTGCAGCAGAGCAGCCTCCCGCCTTCCGGAATTGGTATCAGTGGTCAGGGAACACATGGGGAAGTAAGTGTGGGAACCAGCTGTTAACAAGTGCTTGTTTCTTTCAGTAACCTTGGGGGCAGTGTCATCAATGAGGTGGTCCTAGGTTTGCTCAAGGCTGGATGGTCCAGGGAGGAAATTACGTTGCAGCACTTGGAGATGCCCCTTCAGGCTGAGATCATAAAGTCTGCAGGTCAGTGATCAATTCAGATTCATACAGTCTTGCCAAGAGCACAACTGTTGACGATTGGTATCAAATGTGGGACAGTGAGGGCGTCTGGACAGTCTCACATTGTCAGCTTCTGGTGGCACAAGTACAGTAAGTTAAGCCTACACTCCTTTCCTGGAAATGCCTTCTGGAGAGGTCACTGGCCCAGACACAGCTGTGGTCTCTGCCCGTAGGCTAGCAGATCTTCCTGAGAGAACAGTGCAGGTGGGGCAGCTCCTTTTTGCTACACCAAAGCAAGCCACAGTCATGGTGCTCCTGCCCTGTCACCTCCTGCCACAGCCACAATCACTATGCTCAGAGTAGCCACAGTTGCACAGCCCTTGGCAACTACATACAGCACTCCAAGGGCTTTGTAGACCAGGTCTTGCCCAGGTCTCAATTTGGGGGGCACCTCAAGTCTCTAGCAGGGTTCAGTCCCAAGGCAGGCTCCATGTAACTTTGGGTCTTGATTTCAGACAGCAGCTTTGGCTCCAGCCGTCTCCTGAAGAAACACCTTATTGATCTCTTTATCCCCTTCCTGCCACTGGAGTACCGCCATGTGAGGCTGTGTGTCCGAGATGCCTTCCTGGGCCAGGATCTCCCATACACAGAAGAGGCCCTGGATGAAATTGCCAAGATGATGACATACGTCCCTGAGGAAGAGCAGCTTTTCTCCTCTCAGGGTTGCAAATCCATTTCCCAGAGAATCAACCTTGTCTTGCCTTGAGAGTGGCTCCTTTGCTCCCGGAACAGTCTTTTTCCATCAGCCAGATGCCCTAGTGTCCAGCAACCACTGCTTCCAGCTAGTGTGCAGAAGGGCAGCTCCTAAAAACCACTTGGTGCCTTAAAAACCCACACTCTAGACTGAGGTCAGGAAGCCAGTGGAAGGCCCAAGCACCAAAGGGTCCTCAGAACACTCCCTACAGTCTCTTGGCACCATAGCTCTTCCTGGAAAGCCGCTGGAATGGAGTATGAGCCTGAGGCCCCAGAATCCTTGGGCTACAGAACAAGGAAGATGAAAGATGTGTGGACCAGCAGGAGTGTGGCTCTGGTCTGCAGGTTTGGCTGGCTCTCCGGGGTAGGGAGATGGGCAGCTTCTGCATGTGAGCAGACCAGCAAAGGGCCTTAGTCTAAAGAGAAAACCTTTCAAAACATGATGGGTGGGGCACACACCTGTGACCCTAGCACTTGGCAGGCTAATACAGGAGAGAGCTGAAGAAACCTGAGCTGCCAGGCAGGCTTGACAAACAAAACCCCATAGGTGTGTAGCTAAGGCATGTTCTGTTCTGCAGACTGAAAACTTTGAGGCCTTGTCATGTGTGATTAAATGTATTTTTCTAACATCCTTTCTACTGAGACCGAGTACTCTGCACCGATGGGAACTGGTGGAGACAGGGTAGGTTGCTGGCACAGCATATGCAGACCCTGGGGGGGCTGGTTTCAGTTTACTTTGGAGCTTCTTACTAAGATCTTAGGAAGACTCGTTCTCTACTCCAGCTCTGACAAGGAAAGCTGTGGTCCTGAGACTGACGAGGCAGATCACGTTGTCGTCGTGATGCCATCTGTCGTTATGGTATGCGTGTTCCGCTCTTTTCTGGTCCCTTCTTCACACTTTTGAAAACAGGTCTTTGTGCTTTCTCATAATTCCCCTTCCTACTAAAGCCCCCTCAGGACTCTCACCTTCAGCCCTTGTAAAATGGACCATTTCTGCATCCCTCACTTAACAGTTGGTTGTACATGAGTACTCACTCACCTGCCTGATGGAAAGAAGGAGTGCAGTTGGGAAGTGGGATCGCCATTAGCAAAGGCAGTCACAAAGCTCAAGAGCTTAAGAGTTCTGCTGCCACAAACCCAGGGATGGAGAACTAACTATTCAGGTTTCTTATAAAGCAAAACCACACAGTAGTTATTAAACACACAAATGCCCTATGAGACTTAGAGTCCTGTTCAGGCTGGGTGCTGTGATGCTGTCCTCACATATTCAGGACAGATGGGGATGGGACAGAGTGGGCCATAGTGAGAACCAAGTGAACTGCAACAAGAATGCTAGTAGATCCCGTCTCATCTAAGAGCCAGACAAACTTTTCTCCTTCTGGACAAGGGGATGTTGGAATGCTGAACAGGTCTTACCCGATCTAACAGCACTGGCAGCCTAGAAACACCTCCTGGTCACACGTATTATAGGTAGAAAAGCAAGTTTCAGAAACTTACCTCTCCAGAACAACCAGCACTCGGAAGGCTGAGGCAGGAGGCTGTCAGGCTTAAGAAAACCTGGGCTCTATAGTGAATTTGACACTGGCTAGGGCTATACAGCAAGCCCTTGTCCTGAAGGTTCTGTCTTTGAGACTGTTATATTGCCAAAACTGGTCTTGAACTTGGTATATAATCCCGAAATGACTTTGCTTTGCCTTCACCTTCTCAGTACTATAACTCCAGGCGTGTGCCAGCACACCTGGATTCATTTGGTGCTGGGCTCAGACCCAGGGCTTCCTGCTAGGCAAGGGCTTTGCTGATCCACAGCTCCAAGACCCTGTTCTAAATAGTGACACTGGATTGGACAATGAAAACAAGGATCAGTGAAGGTGCTAACAGTTTTCCCTTTGTTTTTGTAAGGTAAAGGTGACCATTAGCAGCTAAGGAAAAGTGAAGGGGATGGGTGGGAAAGGAGACTCAAATAACCAAATAGAAAAGGAGATATTAATAGTGGTAACACAGAAACAAAAGATTAAAAAACCCATTATGATTAGATGCCAACTAGATTAAAGCATCAGGAAGCAGACCTGAATAGATTTTAAAACAAGTAATTGTTATGATCAGTAAATTTTTAAGTCTCACATCAAGGACCTGATGGCTTCATACCGAAATCTAAAGAGTTAAAAGTCTGAGATGAGCATGGTGACGCACGCCTTTTAGTCCAGAGGAAGCTGGATCTCTCAAGTTCAAGGTCAGCCTGGTCTGCAAAGTGAGTACTAGGACAGCCAGGGCTACATGAAGAAACCCTGTTTCTAAGTAAGTAAATAGTTAAATCTGGGTGTGGTGAAACATTAGTAATCCCAACACCAAGGAGGCTGAGGAAAAGGGCTAAGGACTTTTAAGATTTTATTAGACAAACAAACAGTAAATACCAATTCTGTTGAAACTGCCTCCAAAATTGAAGAAGGAATACTTCCAAACTCATTCCACGAGACGTTACCTTGATAGCAAAACACACTTGGTGGCTTATGGGGATCCAACACCTTCTTCTTGGTCTGTGGGCACTAGGCACGCATATAACAGACACACATGCAGACAAAACACTCATACACCTAAAGTTTTAAAAAGTCATCCTAGGAAAGACAAAAGCAACAGTAAATGTGCTCAGCCTAAAAAGTGGCGATGTCAATGAAGCTGTTGAGAGCACTACACAGCTTTTCCTGATTAAAAAAGACATCAACAAACTTTGTCCACCAGACAGGGCACCAGTGCCAGACCAGAAATGACTCCATCCAAGTCTACCCTGGTGAATCAATGAAATTACTGGGGTTATGTACAGAACTCGGGAGACTTTTAAGTGCTACCTCCGTGAAAAGCCTCTCAGCACAGGTGATCCCTCAGAATGCTACACCGCTGGAGCTCTCTGCCGAAAGTGTCTCCTACAGCTACTCTCAGTGCTTAGGTAGCCTACAGGAAGGGGCTTGTGAATCTTTCCAAGCTGCATGAACTTCTCTCTTCCCTACAGAGGGAAAACATTTAAGGAACTGGAAAAAATGATCTCAGCTGGAACAACCGAGTTTGAATTAAATATGTAAAGGTTAAGATCTGAACCTATGGAATTACTGTAACAAAACAGTGACTCCTTTAGGACAGCAGAAGGTGGAGAAAGTGAAAGAAAGTGAAAGGGGGACAAGGAGAGGCCATTAGTGGGCACCAGTGTCAGAAACTGTTTTGCGTAGTAAGATAGATGTGGCTCAGAAGTAAAGAGTGGTTCCCAGCATGAATGTCCAACAGCTCACATCTACCTGTCACTCCAGCTTCAAGGATCCAACCCCCTTTTCTGGCCACTGAGTGTACCAGCATGCACACATGGGCACACAAACACGTGGAAAATTAGAAGGTTTTTTTTTTTTTTTAAAGATGTAAAGCAGCTAGAAGGGTCTGAGGCTGAGTATGGTGGCACACACCTCTAATACCAGCATTCACGAAGGAGAGGTGGGATGATCAGAGTTAGAGGCCAGCATGGTCTACATAGCAAGGATGGATGAGGTCAGTCAGACAACATAGTGAGACTTTTAAAATAAAAAATGATTAGACATGAATATCATGTATATCTGAGGAAGTGGATACGTTTAACATAGTTTTAACATTATGCAGTATTTACAATGATTTAAACATCACACAATGCCTCATAAATATATATAATTTTATATACTTAAAAAATTTAATATATTTTCAACAGGACTGCAATGTATAATATTCCAGTGTACACAGCATTTTAGGAAAACTGAAAAAGAAACGCAAAGGGAGCAAAGAGAATGGAATCGTGTCAGACAGACACCTGCACTCGTGTTCAGTGCAGCACTGTGCACGGTGGAGGAAGACGGAAGCGGCCTGAGGTTTCGTCAGCCGATGATGGGTGTCTAGAGACGCACAGTGGGAAGAGCATCGGAGCATAGGAGACTATGGGATCCAGTCTGAACACAGAAGACATGGCACTCGGAACGAGCCGGCCACACAGAGACTGTATGACCGACCCCACTCACGAGTGCCAAGAGCTGATCTCATGGAGGGAGTAGGAGAGTGTACTGATGCCTGGGGTTGGGGGACAGAGAAGGGACAACAGTGAAAACACTGGTCGGTGGCCACCGTGACAGTTGCAGGCAGGTTAGGAGAACTCGGTTGTGGGGTTTTACTGCAGTCAATGTTCACCATACTGCACAGAACATTTCAAAAGAGCTAACAGAGAAGATTCTGAATGTTCTCCCCACAGTGACGCCAGGTCGTGGTTATTTGGTTATTGCAATGTGCACATATATAGAAACACCTCACTATTTACTCAGTTGATGAGCACAGACATGTCAAAAACGTACTGGGACCTGGGAATGTGGTTCAGTTAAGAGTGCTTTCTTATTATGTCTGAAGCCCTGGGTTCAACTGCCAGCACTCATATGAACAATGTGGCATACAACAGTAACCCCAGCAGGGGGCGCCTAAGGTGCAGGTCATTCTTTCATTGCATGGCAAGTTTGAGGCCACCTTGGGAAGGATACATGAGACACTATCTCTAAAGCATGAAGAAAAAAGGTAATTTAAATAAGAATGTTCTCTTGGAGGGTCTACATTTATTTAAATTCCTGTCTCAAGACACTTTAAGAACATTTGCACTTGTGTTCAGAATGACTGTTCAGAGAGTTAAGTATCTGTGTGTAGTCCTTCACATTAGACACACACTCATACAGTACCTGATGTCTGCCAGCCCAGGCTCCAGAAAGTACCATCTGTACAGTAGGGTGAGGATTCAGACCACAGCACACACTCCAGAAGAATGTGTCAGAGGAGGCTTAATGATCATCTTCTGGACTTTACTGTTATCTACTATATATGCTGGTAAAGATCTGTTTAGTTTCCCTGTCAATTAAAATCCTGGGAGAAATACTCCAATTCAAACCCACTTTGCCTATAAAATATTTCAACTTTTATTTAAAACAAAACACAACTTGCAAACCTTGTGAGACATGGCAGGAAGCAGTCCCTGCCAGGGGCATCATTTATTTACATCAAGTTTTTAACACTGTTAGCAGTTCACAGTCAGACAACAGAGTGAGAAAATTAAATTAGAAGAACAATTGAAAATATATTACAATAACAATTAAGAACAAATACTTGACAACAGTGGTAGTGTGACCCATGACTGATGTGTTTTAGTAAAATCCCATATGGTCTCACTGGGCACTGTGTCCTCTTAGCAATGCACAGAGTGCCCACTGTGGGCGTCACCCTCTGTGTACTACCTACGCCTGCAGTGTAACCTTTGGTATAAACATTAGAGTTTTAAAGAGTCTGAATTAGCAAGTTTTAGGAAAAAAGTTCTATCAACCACCACAAAATGTTCAAATTTACTTTTATCAAGCAAACACAAAGTTGGGGCAGCTCCACTGATAGTCATTACA
Organism: Rattus norvegicus; assembly: GCF_021556685.1. NCBI lineage: Eukaryota > Metazoa > Chordata > Mammalia > Rodentia > Muridae > Rattus > Rattus norvegicus. Next base: position 71,363,837 of record NC_141546.1, on the reverse strand, counting down.
GAATCAGATTGCAAAGGAGAGGAAGTGCAGGGTCTACAAGGAAGGAGTATGTGTGTGCAGTGTGCTCACCAGGCACTGCCTCTGCCCTCAGAGAGAGGTGATAAGGAGCTGCAGGGAGCACCTCACCTTCCCTTGGTTTCTGAATCCTCACTTTTCTGAAGGTCATTTCTCAAGGTCTTAGCAAACGCTTCTCTTGGAGTTCAAGAGGCACAGTGGAAGCTGGCCATGGAGACCAAGAACGCACTCATGTGGCCCTGACCACCAGCATTCTCATTCACAACACAGCATGGGTCTTAAGAATACCAAAGATAATGCGGGAACTAATGGTCCTGGAGCACTGCAGCCCCTGCAGTGTGCTGACTCAACAAGAGACATCACTTTCTGTCTGCTAAAAATTAGGAACCTAGGTATATGAAATTTTTATGAAGTTCCACTAGTCCTAAATTGTATGGTTACAAAAAAAGATTTTAAACTGCTTGATTCAGGAGCTCAGAAACAAACCTAAGAAAGCAAGCTCTACCCACAGAACTCTCCGTGTTTCCTTTCACTACCTTGTTAGCATTTGACAATGCCTCCTCCATGTCCTAAAGGGTTAGGGTCCAATCTTTCAAAGCAGTTGAGTAGCTCAGGATCCCACAACAGCCCTATTCTTCTCAAGATGCTATGGTCCAAGGACAAGTGGACACACTTTATCAGATGATGGTAGCTTTGTAGACCCACTCAAGTGTGCCTCTCTTCTATCATCCCTGGCTAACAGGGTTCTGCTACTGTGTTCTTGTTCGTCAGCACCAGGGAAATAAAGAATATTATAATCTAGGAGGGGTAAACAGTCTCAGATTTATAGGTGTACAGGGATCAAAGGAAGTGTGTGGAGGTGGGTGCTGGTCCAGAAGGGCCTCCTCCTCTCAGCCTACCACATAGGATCAAGAAAGGTGAAGCAGGGGGCTGGGGATTTATCTCAGTGGTAGAGCGCTTGCCTAGGAAGCGCAAGGCCCTGGGTTCGGTCCCCAGCTCCGAAAAAAAGAACCAAAAAAAAAGAAAAAAAAAAAAAAGTCAACATGAACAGGAATGAGTCTGCTCCTCCCACAGCAAGGACACCAAGAGATGAGCATGTAGTAGATGACTGCCCAAGAGAAAGAGGGCCTTCATCTTCCAATCAAGGGCCTGGAAGAGCTACAGGCTCCCAAGCGAGCAATCCACTCCTCCTTTGCTTCTCATTCTATAGCCGGTTGGTCTAGAACCTGAGATTCTCTCGCCTTAGCCCCTTTACTGCTGGATCACATGCTACCACTTGACTACTTCTTAAAATCGGCCCTAGTCTCTGAAGCTGTTCAGCTCTCAACTATCAGCAAACCGGCTGTGTCTTCATGTGCTCACGTAGCACGTTCATTCATAAACCTGTAAAAACTACAGAGGTGGGTGGGTGAGTTTCTAGCTGCAGATCCAGGTCAGCTCCTCCTCGACAGACATTGAGAACTCAGCTTCATGGCTGAGTGCGTTTGATCTCTCAAGGTGCTTTCGGACGCACCACCTCACACGCCTCGGATGGCACTGAACAACAGTTCTTTTTGAACAAAAGAGAAAAAGAGTGTTGGGCTAGGTTATTTTTCAATCGTTTTTGTTTTTAAACAACTCACGCTGGTGTTCTTCAACTACAAAGTGCAGATCTCTATGTGCCTGAGGTCTAGAAGAACAGTGCTAAGCTCTCTTCAGAGTGGAGTTTTACTACAGGCTTGTCCAGCTACACTGCAATTACCAAACATCTAAACCCTTCCTGACCAGGGCCTGCCAGACAGAACCTGTGCTTTAGAAGAGTGCAGCACCATGTATACTGATTGTCTAGCTGAGCATCTCACAAGGCAAGCAGGTTGTGGAGAGATGCCAAAATGTCAGGACTCCTGAATTCTAGTCTCAGCTCTGCCATTAACTGCTCCCAGATATATGGACTAGTGACAACCGTCCTCTCCCGTCTCTTCTGTACACAAAGTGTTCGGCCAGCAGTGAGAGAGTGAAACCTGGAGAAGATTTTGGGAAGCACACTAGTCTCTCATCCCACTGGGAATTCCAACAAGACGGGGCTAATTCGTCAGTTTTCCTTTAAAACCTGTAGAGGATTCTGTGTGCTCCTGAGTCAGGTTAATACTAGCAGTCAACATCCACAGCGTGGTCACCGCACCACGCACCTGAGCTAGATCCTATGAACACTGCCTCACACCAGCGGTAATACTGTACCCCTAGGCTCAAAAACCAGTCTTCATTTACAGCAAATGATTTTACCAGCCAATTGTCAACGAAGGAGGATTTTAAGTACGAACATTTATAAATGAAACCGTAAAATAAGGCCAGAAACTTGGATAGTCTCCAGTCCACTGTGATGACCTTTTACAAAGGTCATCTTGAAAATGACCAAATCAATTTCTTACATGCCAGATCCCAGCTTGGTGTATCATGTTCAATTCAGTCCATCTCACTGCAAAATGCATCTTATACAAAAGGCCAATTTTAGGGTCTCTTCTCTGAACATCATGATGGGAATCACCTGAAAATGTGAAATATAACCATACCCAAAGCTTTAAAAAGAGCTTCCTGTAAAGCATAATTAGGGTATGTTCGACACAAAACACTGCATTTAAAGGTGGGAAACCCAACTGAAACCACAAGACTTGTACAGGGAAGTAACAAGCCACGGCAATGCCAAGATACGCAGAGGTCGAATGGCTTTAGAAATTGCCAGACACTATCAACAAGAGCCCTTTCTCTTCCGTCTGCTTTAGATTCAAACCTTTTAATTTGCTATTCCCCCCCCCCCCTTTTCTAAGCTGGTCCCTTGCAGGTAGATTATACAAGACAAACCTAAATAATTCTTCCACAGCAAGTTGCCAGTGCCTGTGTGGCCTGAGGCCTCATTCCCTGAAAAGTACACAGTTCATGCATCATGTGGAGAATGTGCTACGACATGTAATGTTACGCATGACAGTGTTGAGAAAAAGTCAGTTCAACTCATGGATTTAGTGATGACCCGCTATGAGCGAGACAGGGCCTTGACTCAGCACCTCACAATAAGAAAAGCAGACAGCCAAGAGACTCAGTAGTGTTTCTCCAAGCCTGTTTTCAGAACTCTGAAAGGAAAACCAACAGCAAACAAACAAAAACAAGACCCAAACCCAAAACAGCAACCATCCCTTAGCACATCCCACTACAGCAGGGATTTATGTTAAAGCAGCATTAACAATGCCCTCAAGTTTTCACTTCTGCCTCCTCCCCACATGTACAGAGCTAACTGCTAGAACAGATTCAAGTTTATGGGTGCATCCAATAGGAGAAGAGTGGCAAACAAGGCGGGGGAATTCTCTTCAGTGACTACAGGGCATTAGCCTGAAACCTAGCTGTCAGGCTGCAGTTGTGGGAACACACTTAACAATGCAAGGCTGTCTCCTTTATCCCAAGCCTCCTCTTACCCTGAGCTGTCTCTGGAGCAGCAGTGACAGGCATCCAAATTTCCTTTTTCTAATTGAAAACTAAGTTTCTTCCTCGGTCAGGGATGCCAAATGCAACTTGAAATAGTTTTCCCCTTAGGACTCTGTAAGCACAGCAGTTCAGAAGTTTCTCATTTATGATTCAGCGAAGAGAATGAAAAGCGACCCAACATAACAGCATTAAGTACAGAGCTTCCCAGAGAGCCTCTCAGTGGGAGTGGTGTATTAAGTCTGCAAGACACTCTTGAGAATGTGGGCTGTGGCCTTCAATTAATAGACCAGAAGACAGGGCAGCGACTTGACAGCAGATCAATAAGTCAGGAAGAAAACACTGCTTAGTGCTCAAGCCCCATCTTCCTACATTAACATTCCTTTGGAAGAAGAAAAATCACTATATTTTGTATTGGCTCTCTTTGAAGAATGAAAAGAGTGTTCACAAAGTTAAAGAAAATCAGTATCTGGAATTAGACTCAACACCCAAAGCACCAGGAATCCATAACCTGCTACTGCCCTGCTCCATGTTACTCTATTAGCTTCCATAACTGTATTAGGGAGGGAAATGCCCATTTGTGAAGGGCAAAACTGATTCTCAGGTTAAACCCTTAGGTTTATGGGCCTAACTGGTGCTCCCTGAAAATAACCCACTCCTACCATGCACTCTTAACATAGAGATAAAAGGAGAAAATAAATGAAGTATATTCCCAACACAAACTCCAAGTGCAACAAGGGGTTGGGGATGATGTGTGAGCAAAGAGAGAGAATGCTGAGAATCAGTGGAGGCAAGCCCTCAGTGAAGATGGCTTCCCTACGTCCACCCAGACGGGTTTAAGGTATTAAGGAGGGCAAAGGTACAAGCAGCCACATGGAGTGAGCTCCTCAGTCCCAGGTCCCCAGGCCAGCCACAGTTTCAAAAAGGTACTGGATGTGCTTGTATAACTAGAGGATATGTATAGCTGCCTAAGTGGCCATTATGTCAGTGTTCAGGGGCTTAGAAGGTCTCCTATGAGAACCTGTAGTGAGCACTATTTTCAACATGGATGCTGGGTAATGCCCGGTATGTATGCTGCCAGGAATGGAGGAGGACAGACAGCCCAGCAAAGGGCAGAGAACCAAGACCACGCCCTCTGCCCATGGCTTACAGACAGCTGACAATAAGCAGCAGGTGGATACTGGCCCACTAGCAAGTAATATGCCAGAAGAGTGGGAGACGTGACGGCTGATGAGCAGGAGAGTCTGGAGGTGTCCATCTGACTACACTCACCCTTGTTCTGTACTTTCTGCACCAACTCACACACCCACGGTAAACAGGACAGAGCAGACGGATAGGGTCATGTTTCCCAGTTGAGTACTCTGGTAATCTAATTTGCAGTTCTTGCTATAACAGCAATGTCCGTGGAAGCAAGACCAACAGACACTTCTTTAGCCTTGAATAAAACGGCGCCTGCTACATCCCTCACTTGCTCTCTCCTGTTCCCCAGATTTGCAGGGTGAACTGAAACGTGATAACCCCCAGGACCTGCCAGGTCAAGGCCTGTTTCATGATGCAGCACAACTGAGAGCAGCCCAATGGAGGCCACAGGCCATTCCAGAGAGGGAGGGCTGCACTTTTATGATGTATGCATGATGCTCGCTTATTTTCCAGTGCAGTTTCCAACTGTGTCCACACTGCCCTGCCCCACCACATTCACTTTATCTATTTATGTGATTTCCTTTTTGCTGTTCTGAGATGAACCTGTAAACGTGAGAACTCAGGGGTCTGAGGTACTTCACATAAACACACTCAAGTATCAGTCTTTCACTGTTTGAGAACGAGAACACAGGAAAACAAGTCCCTTTCCCTCTCCCCTCAGAATGTGCATTTCCCCACTAGGCTGACAATGGCTACCTCTGCACCACATCACTAATTTCCTGTACACATGACAATAAGTTATTAAGGACAGGGTTTGTCCCAGGCACACCAGCAGCTGTGGAAGACACCTGCAGCTCCTGTAAGCTAAGTTCCAGTTTGCTCACAGCCTCTCGGAAGGCAAATTTGTTGCGAGTGTGGGGGATGCAGTCCACATACCCTGAGCAGTAGTGGAGTAGCTGGTGCCCAGTGTCCACCAGCTGGCTATGGGGCACAGGTTCTGTGATTGCACTGGACAGTAGGCCGGCACACTCCAGCAGGGCCGCTTTGCTGATTTTGTCAGCTGAGATTTTCTCAGCTGCCTGTTTGGTTTTCCTCAGGGCCACCTTAGTACCTGCTGTGCCATTGGCCATTTTGGCTGGCGAGATGGAAGATGTGGGCAAAGGCACTTGAGGTGGAGGCATCACTGGCCTCCCAGGTTTCCCACTACTGGGCACTGGCCCTGGAGCTGCCTTTTTTCCTCCGTCCTGGGTGTCTGGAGTGTGCTGTCCTGCAGGGGGGGCAGTTGGCTCTTCCTCGGGGTCTGAGCATGTGGACGGATGCTGCAGTAGTCTCATCACTGGTGGCGGGGGTGGGGCACACTTTGGTTTTACCCGTCGGGGTCGGTCCTTGTCTCCAGAGGATGTGACCTGATGCTCAGATAAGAGCTTGAATTTGTTCCCCTGAGAGTCTGTGCCAATGAGCTGCACATCAGCTGCAGTGTGTTTCAGAGTGGGTGAGATAAGGACTGGCACTTTGTGGTTGTGAGTGGTTGGGAGGACAGCTACAGCCTTGGCTGGAGAAGACCAGCCTGGCTGCTCTGCGTCCTCTGGGACTCCAGCGACTCCAAGCCGCGTCCCACCATTCCTCTCCTTGCCTTTGGGGGCAGCTGCCACTCCAGCCACCCCTACCCCTGGACAGTCACTCTCAGTGATGGCTGGATCAGGGGCTCTCAGGGCAAGAGCCGTGGCTCCTCTGGGCAATAGTTTGGCTTTTGGTCTCTCCCTGGCTGGAGCAGCACCTTCCTCTGATTTTTTTGGAAGCATGTCATTAGCCCTGTCCACATTCTCTTCTGGTTGAGAAGAGGTGGACACTGTCCTTTCCAGCTGGAGTTTGGACCTCTGGCAGTTCCTGGGAAGGGTCATTGCCATCCTATCCTGCTCGGGGAGCCCTGAGGACATGGAAGATGTAGAGTTTGACCTTGGAAAAGGCTTGGAAGTGTCATCACTGGCTGTCGGTTTACCTGCTCGCAAGCCCAGTGTCTTTTTGATTAAGCGAGGTGTAAAGAAGCCTGTGATACCAGACCACCCACCCGCAGCAGTGCCACTACCCCCACCCCCACCACTGTCATCATCACCACAGAGGTTCCTCTGTGCCAAGCTCCCCCCATAGCACTTGGCTGGCACCAGATTCGACTCTTGCTGGCCGGGAGTGAAAGAGAACCCATCAGCATGCTGCAGAGAAGCAACAGGTGAGAAGTTACCCGTGAGTTCATATTTCTTGTGGGGCTGATTCTCCATTTCTCGAAAAGAGCTGCTGCGCTTAGGGGGCATGGGGGCATTTCTTTTTTTCATGAAGGAGCTGAAGAAGCCTCCCTTCCTGTCCCTGGTGAAGCATGTCTCTTTGGCATCTTCTAAGAGGCTGCTGGGTGACTTATCTCTTTGCTTTCGAGGCAGAGCTGGGGACCCACTGGAGGCCTGGGTGCTTCTAATGAACCCTGCTGAGAAATGGCCAATTAGTAACAGAAAAGCCAGTTAGTGTGACTACCTTAGAAAGTTCCGTCTGCATTTCTTGAATGTCAGATGTTGGCACTACTCAGGAAGTTCACAAATAAGTCACTGACTCAGTGACTAGTGTTCCAGCCGTGATTTGTACATTAGTGCCTCAGTAGTACCTGCTGGTCTCTTCTGTATTTGTCCCTTCTATAGAAGATAGGTGTACACCATCACCCATCTGGGTAGCTACCTAGGAGCCAGGAACTAAACAAACAGATCTGGTAGCAGACTGCATAGGACTGGATAAAACTGCCCACACTGGCAATGCAGACCCAAGGCCAAGTAGCATTGTGGTCCTTTGTTCTTCAAGGGTTACCCTTTCTGCTCTGCCCCCTCCTACCTGGTGCTGAGCTGGAGGCCAGGATCTCGGAGGCATCAAGGCCCCCATCTAGGTTCTCTTTGTTCTCCCCCTGCTTCTTCAGGGTCCTTGTCTTGGAAGGAAGTAGTGGCAGTCGAGGCAGGTATGGAACTACAGATGAGGAGGAGGCAGTTCTCCCAAGCTCCTCAGCTACCTCTGTGAAAAAGACAAAGTCTGGTAAAAAGAAAAGAATTCTAAGACAGAGACCAAGGCATATAATTGAAAAAAGAAAAGCAGAGAGCTGAATACTGAAGTTCGTAAAAGCAGATGGGTGTACAGGCTGCGCTATAGTCCCAGCTGCTCAGAAGGCTGAGGCTGGGGGATCTCTTCAGCACAGAAATAGGAGACCAGCCTTAGCAAAATGTCATCTTGAAAATTACAACAAAATTATACAAAGCATAGAAATGAAATGAGCGTATGAAGTCTTATGTGTGACCTCACCCATGGAGGGAGAGGCTGATGCCGGGCCTCTTCCCCAACAGCTCTTCACCTTACCCTTTAGAAAAGGGTCCCTCGCCAGCCTGGAGCTCAGCTTCAGCAGAGAGCTCCTACTTCCAGCTCCCACACACAGGTATGTGCTGCCACGCCTGGCTTCACACTTGGTGGCTGGGGATCTGAATTCAAACACTTCACTAACTATAATAATAACTATTATTCCTGCAGGTTTACTTTTCATTGCATGTGGCAGGATCCCTTTCTCGTTGCCATGAAATATTCTGATGTGTGAGACTACCAAAATTCATTTGTCCTCCTCTCGGTGTTTACATAGGATGTTCCCAGTTTGAGCTATTATAAATATGATACTTGTTCTGTGACTCAGGGACTTCTGTGCACATCTAGTTGATATAAATGGATAGGTCATGGGGTGCACACTGATCTTCACCAGGCTCTGACCAATGTAACAGCCATAACAAGTGGCGCCCACAGGACCGGTGTGTAAATGTTACTTACTTGGATTGTCAAAGTTGGAGGCTGTTACTCTATAGTGCACCTAACTTTACTTTTGCTCATTCATGGGAGTGAATGCAGGCATGTCGTGGCAATCTCATGGTTTGATCTGTACTTCCTGCTGGCAAGTGATGTCCCTCATGGCTTACGTGCTCACTGAGCATTTGGATAACTCAGGTGCTAAATAAAAGGGACTCGGGTCTGTAGAGATTTCTATTTTGGGGAAGCAGTATTTACTAAAAAGGAGAGTAAGATAAATTTATTCCATTTCATTCAAGTAAAAAAAAAAATCAGTGTTCTCCCCCCTCACCCCACACACATACACCAACTAACCAACGACAACAGGAGAAACAGAAGCCTGACTATTGACTGGGACGTCCCTCAGGGCTGGAGTGCTTACCTAACTCTCATGAGGCCTCAGGTTCATGCTCAAGAACCAAAATTAAAACAAAACTCTAAACTCAACAAAACAAAAACCAACCAAACAAAACCTAATTATAAAAGCAACACTCGGGGTTGGGGATTTAGCTCAGTGGTAGAGTGCTTGCCTAGGAAGCGCAAGGCCCTGAGTTCGGTCCCCAGCTCCGAAAAAAAGAACAAAAAAAAAAAAAAAAAAAAAAAAAAAAAAAAGCAACACTCATTCAATTGGTTCCCCTTGGCTGATCTAACTAAGTCATGAATTTTGTGGCTTTTTTTTTTTTTTTTTGGTTCTTTTTTTCGGAGCTGGGGACCGAACCCAGGGCCTTGCACTTCCTAGGTAAGCACTCTACCACTGAGCTAAATCCCCAACCCCGAATTTTGTGGCTTTTACTGAGGCAAAAATATACTTTCTACTCTTTCTTCCCAAACAAGTGAAATAGTCAATTAAATTGTACAAATTTGTTACCACTTGATGAATTTTAATTACATTTATGTGTCTATGTGTATGTATTCATTTATGTAATGTGTATGTCTGTGTGTAGGGGACAACTTGAGGGAAGAAGGATGGATATATTTTTATAGAAATATCAATATTGTACTTCCATTTCCCCCTTCTTCTTATCTTGTGATAAATCACTAGAGGAAAACAAAATTCAACTCTCTTGATTTCTTCTAACATTTAAAACTTGAAATTGAACGATCAATTCTACTTAGTTATGAAGGGAAGGAAAAATCTGTTAAAAAAAACCTTCAGAACTGTATCACAGCATCTAATAGGCAGATGAAACTAAGAATTCTATATTCTTCGCTCTCCAAGATCAGAGTCTCACTCCTTACCGTAAAAAGGCAGATAACTAGCTTTATTAGTCTCATAATATACCTCAGGATAGCCTTGAACCTGGGCTCTTCCTGACTCACTGAGTGCTGAGAAAACTGGGGTGCCTCTACAACCTGTTTGACTTCTGCAGGTATCTCTAGAACACTACATACAAAATCAAGCAGCTTCCTGTGTGTGCCCATAGACTTCCTGTGTGTGCCCATACTCTTCCTGCGTGTGCCCACACTCTTCCTGTGTGTGCCCATACTCTTCCTGTGTGTGCCCATACTCTTCCTGTGTGTGTGCCCACACTCTTCCTGTGTGTGCCCATAGACTTCCTGTGTGTGCCCATACTCTTCCTGCGTGTGCCCACACTCTTCCTGTGTGTGCCCACACTCTTCCTGTGTGTGCCCATACTCTTCCTGCGTGTGCCCACACTCTTCCTGTGTGTGCCCATACTCTTCCTGTGTGTGCCCATACTCTTCCTGTGTGTGTGCCCACACTCTTCCTGTGTGTGCCCATAGACTTCCTGTGTGTGCCCATACTCTTCCTGCGTGTGCCCACACTCTTCCTGTGTGTGCCCATACTCTTCCTGTGTGTGCCCATACTCTTCCTGTGTGTGCCCATACTCTTCCTGTGTGTGTGCCCACACTCTTCCTGTGTGTGCCCACACTCTTCCTGTGTGTGCCCATACTCTTCCTGTGTGTGCCCATACTCTTCCTGTGTGTGTGCCCACACTCTTCCTGTGTGTGCCCATACTCTACCTGTGTGTGCCCATAGACTTCCTGTGTGTGCCCATACTCTGTGTGCGCCCATACTCTAACTGTGTGTGCCCACACTCTTCCTGTGTGTGCCCACACTCTTCCTGTGTGTGCCCACACTCTTCCTGTGTGTGCCCACACTCTTCCTGTGTGTGTGCCCACTCTTCCTGTGTGTGCCCATACTCTACCTGTGTGTGCCCACAGACTTCCTGTGTGTGCCCATATACTTCCTGTATGTGCCCATACACTTCCTGTATGTATCCATAGACTTCCTGCATGTGCCCATACACTTCCTATGTATGTCCATAGACTTCCTGTGTGTGCCCATACACTTCCTGTGTGTGTCCATGTACCCATTTCTTCAGTAAGGACAAGTTTATCTCTATTGATAACCTAACATGTCTAAAGATATAAGTATTCAATTATGTCTACATAATTAAAAGTTTGTTAGATGCTTAAGTTGTTCCTACTTTTTTCAGTCTTATAAGCTATACTCAGACATCACATCTGTCTACATAAGTCTTAGTTATACTCTATATTTCTAGAAATGGAATTTTTGTGATACCGTGTGTGTGTGTGTGTGTGTGTGTGTGTGTATTGGTCTTACCTTAGATGTGGTTTAAATTATGTGTATATGTGTATATCTAAGAATGAATATATGAGTGTAGGTGCCCACTGAGGCCAGAAGAGGGCACTGGAACCCCTAGACCAGAGTTTTAACCTTTCTTTTTTTTTTTTTTTTTTTCCTTTTCTTTTTTTTCGGAGCTGGGGACCGAACCCAGGACCTTGCGCTTGCTAGGCAAGCGCTCTACCACTGAGCTAAATCCCCAACCCCTTAACCTTTCTAAAACTGTGACTAATACAGTTCCTCATGTTGTGGTGACCCCCAACCACAAAATAATTTCATTGCTGCTTTAACTGTAACTTTGCTACTGTTATGAACTGGAATTTAAATATCTGATACTTGACCCCTGTGAAAGGGTTATTTGACTCTCAAAGGCGATGTGACCCACAGGTTGAGACCTGATGCTCTAGAGCCAGAGTCCCAGGTATCTGTGACTTGCCCAGAATGAGTGCTGAGAACTGAATTCTGTCTGACCCTCTGCAAGTGCTGAGCCATCTCTCCACTGTGTTTTCACACTTGTTCTTTAATCTTCTTTGTACTGTGTTCTTTAAGAATTATTCAAGTTATTGATTTTCTTTGTAGAAACTGAGTAAATGTCAAATCAAAATGTAATTTCAGTATGAAATATGATATAGGGAAACCTAGAACTAAAAAGGTATAAGAAAGCAAAAAGGTGAGAATAAGAAAGGCCAAAGTCAACTCAGTATCTTTCAGCAGTTAACGACTGTTCGAGCTTCCTGTATTTGAAACTACAGCCATCAACCTGCACCTGGCCACTAGTAGTCAATCCTCTGCCCCAAGACTCACCTTCAGAGATGCTGGAGTCATGGAACATGGTTTCAAAAGCTTGATGGGTTTCAGCAAAAGAGGGCCTGTCCGCAGGGCTCCACTTCCAGCCTGCAGCGGAAGAGAACTTACAGCCTCCTTGAGGGATTCATCCCCAGTGGCATACCAAGCAATGGGTACACATGCCGTGGCGTGTGCCTAGCGGGATTATAGCATGTACATGAACTGTGGGATGAGTAGCTACCTCTCCAGCCTTGGGAGGTATGAGGGCCCACTGTTAGTGCTGGTCCTGTTTACCCTTGGTTCCCATTCCTACTACTACAAAAACGAGGAAAAGATGGAGAGAAAAATTTAGAAAATAGCAAGTTTTACTCTATGAAAAGTGAGCTAACCAGAGCAGTAATGGTGCATGGTTTTAATTCCAGCACTCAGGAGGCAGAGGCAGTGGCTCTCTGAGTTTGAGGCCAGCCTGGTCTACAGAGTAAATTCCAGGACAGCCAGGGCTACAGAGAGACCCTGTCTCAAAAAAAAAAAAAAAAAAAAAAGAAAGAAAGGAAGAAAGGAAGGAAGGAAAAGGAGAGGAGAGGGGAGGAGAGGGGAGAGGAGGAGAGGAGAGGGGAGGGGAGGGGAGGAAGAAAAAATGAACCACAGGCAGGCAAGCGGGGGTCAGTGGGCAGAAGCATTCACCACCAAGCCTGACAACCCAAGTGGGTTTCACAGGGTGAAATAAAATTACTTATGAAAATTTTGTCTTGATTTCTACACTAATACTGCATTGTGTGTGTGTGTGTGTGTGTGTGTGTGTGTGTGCGCGCACGCGCGCACTCACGCACACACTTCCCCATAACTAAATAAACAATATAATTTTAAAAACAAACTGTCTAGGCATGGTTGCACACATCCCTAAACCCAGCACTGGGCAGGCAGAGGCAGATGGATCACTGACATCAAGGCAAGTTTGCTGGACACAGTGAGTTCCAAGCAGTTTCATGATGAGAACCTCCCTCCCCCAAAGCCCAAGTTCCTAAAAATTGAGTTATGAATTGAGAAGTTTAACAAGCTATCAGGGGATTCCAGAGTTCCCTTGATAAAGGGCAGCATGAGAAGTAAGAGTACAGTAGAACACAGTAATGGTCGAGCTTGGCGTCAACATGAGCATACTTCTGCTTCCTACTCTCCTTCCTACAGTGTATCTCTAAGCAGCCTGGCCATGGTGCTGCTCACAGTCAGAAGAGATAACGGCTGGTTTTTATTTGTGTAGTAGAGAGAGGGATGATGCCCATGTGTAAGGCATGTGTAAGCCAGAGGACAGGAGGACATCTTTCTCTACTGTTCCACACTTTAGTCCCCTGACCTAGGGTCTCTTCTGAACCAGAAGCTGGCCACTTCAGCTAAGTGTGCTGCTGGCTGTCCGGTGAGTTCCTGGGATCTCTTGAGATCCCAGTACTGGGGCTACAGGCCATTGAGACAGGCATCTCATGTAGTTACTAGGGATTTGGGCTCAGGCACGTCTTCCAGCCCAATAGAGGTTACTTAACAATCAGTCTTTAGTAACCATTCTTATCTAGCTGAAAGCAGCCAGCCTTCAAACATATATACAAACAACTTCTTATTGTCTTACTGAATATGCAATACAAATGTTTTTTGAGAAATTGGCACTATATTTGGCCGCAGACATCTATTCTTAGGACTCCAGTAAGACTCAGTGGTGTATCACACACTATGCCAACTGCCTTGCCCATGGCAAGCTCCTTAACTGTTAACAAGACTAGATCCGTCTGACAAGGCTGAGAGCAGAAATGGTGCCCATCTCATTAACCATCCTGTTGCTGGTTCTTTTTGAAAGCTCAATCATGCAAAACACTTACATGCTCTCATAAGTTCATACACTTTAGGGGGGCATCCCTCAGGCTGCTCCATTCGATATCCTTTTTCCAGTAGGTCATAGACTTGAGATAGGTCAATACCTGGATATGGTGACATTCCATACGTAGCAATTTCCCACAACAGTACTCCAAAAGCTGTGTAAAGGAATTAAAACATGTATTTCTATTTGGCCCCAAGTCCAAATTTCTATACTAATTTGGTCTATTGAGTCTCTCTAATTAGCCTCTACTTCTCAGGGCAGCAGAAACTGGATCCAGGGCCAAGACAATTCTAAATGAAATGTTATCTGACCTTATAGGGAACATTCACTATTACAGAAGTCTGGAAATAAGCAAAGCTTACATGAAAAGCAGGGAGCTTTAAAGGGGAAGGCTGCTATGACCCAGGGCAGCACAAGGTCTGGCCTGGATTTCCCCTCCCCAACCCCAGCTAAAGCCAGGCTCTCAACAGTCCAGGCTGACCTAGAACTTTCTATACAGCCCAGGAAGTCCTCTGCACTTGTACTCCTACACCTTCAGTCTTTGCGTGCTGAGATCAGAGGCCTGCGCCACCTCGCCAACTAAGTGTCTTAGTTGTCCTCACAGTCTCGCCGTTCTGTCCGGGTAGGTCTCAAACTCGTGGACTCAAAGGATCTGAGCATCCAGCTGCAATCCAGGCATCCACTACCAGACGCCAACTGTAGCAATTACAGTTTCCCCTTGTGCCTATTCACAAGGGACTGACACAGGGCCTTGTACCTCAGACAAGTACCGTACCACTAAACTGTGTCCCAACCCTAGGTGGCTCAAGCTGGCCTTCGACTTGCTAAGTAGCCCAGGCTGGCCTCACTTCAAACTCCCAAGTCTTATCTCAGTCTCAAATAATAATAATAATAATAATAATAATAATAATAATAATAATAATGATGATGATGATGATGATGATAATGATAATGATTATTATTATTGTTGTTGTTGTTGTTATTGTTATTGTTATTGTTACAGCATCCTAAAAGCTCTGAAGAACTAAGAAAATTATCTGAGATCCTAGCACTCTGGAGGCTGAGTCTGAAGACCTGTCCCAAGTTTTACCCTAGATAATCTGGTGACTACCAGGCCAGCCACAGCTAATGTTTAAAAAGAGAAAAAAAAATTAAGACCATGTACAAAGAAAATAAAACAATACATGTAGGAAATTATGTTAACCTTACCCCAAACGTCAGATTTAATTGAAAAGGTATTGTAGGCCAGACTCTCAGGCGCTGTCCATTTAATAGGAAATTTGGCTCCAGCATGAGCGGTGTAGGTGTCTCCAGTCATCAGTCTACTTAGACCAAAGTCAGCCACTTTCACCACATGGTTCTCCCCCACCAGGCAGTTCCGTGCAGCAAGATCTCTATGGGAAAGAGAAGCCTGCATTATTTGCACTGATAGTAAGATGGGTATGAACTGACTTCTCGGTTCTCTGCTGCAGGCATAGTTGGTAAGGAGACGCTAACTCACACTGGAGCACTTTATGATAATCAACAACATGGTAGAAATTTACTAATTTGTACCATGCACTGAATACAAGAAGGCAGAATAAAGATGCTAGACAAAATGAACTCCTATTTTTAAGATCAATGGGCTAGATTTCATAGATTAGCAACAGAATCCTCCCTAAAAGCTTAAAATAACAAAAAACAAAAATAAGCCCCCTCAACACACACACACACACTTAAGACAAATGTTACTTTAAAAGTTTGGCCACTAGGTGGAGCGAAAGGCCCTTGGATGCCACGTTAGAGCTGCTTTCAGGTTGGAGCAGTTCTCCTCTCCAACAGCTGCCAGGGTCCCTCCCTCCCTCCTTGCTTACTCACCTGTGGATGAAGTTCTTCTTCTCCAAGTACTCCATGGCAGAGGAGATCTGAGTGGCCATGTAAAGCAGCACCACTGCAGTCACCTCCTCACGGCTGCACTCCCGGAGGTAATCGAGCAGATTCCCGTACGGCATGTATTCAGTCACAATGTAGAATGGCGGCTCCAGGGTGCACACACCTGACCAAGAACAATGTGACAATCTTCACCACATTCTATGAAATAAATACAACAAAAGCTCAGAAACAGGTTGGTCAGGGTGCCTGTTTCCGCTGTACTGTTCTCCGAAGCAGACCTCCTGTGAAGCTAAGTAGTTTCGTACACTAACTTACAAGGAATAAGACCAAAACGCCTTGAGTTGTGTGTGTGTGCCCACACTCCCCTGCACTGTGTGCAGCCTACACAGAGTGACACCACTTCACTCATGGCGAAGTAGACCACCTGCCTCTACCTCTGCTTTGTAAAAAACAATTTTCATAGTCAAAGACTTCACTAATATATGGCAGTAGCATAGTAACTTTTTTCTTTTGGGATAGCTTAGCTTAATTTGAGCATTCAAAGAAAATGGCAGTAGTGGTGCATGCCTTTGCAAGGCAATAATATAGGCAGACCGCTTGAGTTTGAGGCCAGCATGAGTTCTAGGACAGCCAGGGTTGTACAACAAAACCCTGTCCTGAAACAAACTAACAGGCCCAATTTTAAAAGGGGAAAAGGTTTAATCAGGCTCCTGTGTAGCCCGAACAGGAAAGAAACTGACCTACTGCAGCACAGCCATTTCCTGCCTGGATAAACTGACAGCCACAGTTTTAATTCTCTCTCTCTCTCTCTTTTTTTTTTCTTTAAGATTTATTCATTTATTATATATAAGTACACTGTAGCTGTCTTCAGACACATCAGAAGAGGGCATAGGATCTCTTTACAGATGGTTGTGAGCCACAATGTGGTTGCTGGGAATTGAACTCAGGACCTCTGGAAGAGCAGTCGGGTGCTCTTAACTGCTGAGCCATCTCTCCGGCCCTTTAATTCTCTTTTTCTCAAGTTTGCTTAATGTCTCTATTTTATAAAAGTATTTCATGGCTTTTCTGATACCATCTTGAATGCTCCTAACAGCAATGGCTGCTCTTCCTGGAAGATCGGCCTGGGTTTGAGCCCCAGCATCCACATGGCAGCTCACACTCATCTGTAACTTTAATTCCAGGAGATCCGATGCCCTCCTCTGCTCTCCAAGGGCACTAGGCATACACGTGGTCTATAGAAACACGTGTAGGCAAAACACTCATACACATAAAGTAAGTAAAAAAAACCAACCAAAGAAACAAAAAACCAACAATTTAAGGGGTTGGAGAGATGGGTCAGTGGTTAGGAACACTAGCTGCTCTTCCAGAGGACCCACATTCGATTCCCAGTACCCACGGGGTGGCTTATAACCATCTATAACTCCAGTTCGAGGTGATCCAATGTCCTCTTCTGGTTTCCTGGGACACTACACAAGCATATATTTCCAGATAAAAACATGATATATATAAAATAAATAAAAAAATAAATCAACTTGGGCCACTGTCTTTTGTTTTAAAGTCTTATTAAAATGAGGGGTGTGTGTGTGTGTGTGTGTGTGTGTGTGTGTGTGTGTGTGTGTGTGTGTGTTTGAAGGACTAAGTCTAATTAAGACTTTATGCTTACTAGTAGCAAAGCAGTCTATCACTGGGCTACCCCTAGCTCAAAATAACATTTACTGTAGTCAATTTACATCTAGCATTTCTACCACAGTGGTAAAGCAAAATAGAATCTGAGAAATACATGATCTGAAGATAACCAGGAGTGCAGACTGGAGTGCAGACTTATGCAATCTATGGCAGGGTTCTCACCTAACAGCTGTACTAAATTAGGATGCTTGATTTCCTTCATCACTGCAGCTTCCTTCAGGAACTCCTCTACCTCCATGGTATCTTCCTGTTAAAGGGAAGAGAAGGTAGGGTAAGAAAGACAGAAGGGAGGTCAAAGCTTTCATTTCAGTCAACTCACAAGTCTACTTCAGCTATCAAAGTAAAAGGTGGCCAGATGGCTCAGTAGTTAAGAGCATTGATGCTCTTGTACAGGGCCTAAGTTTGGTCCCCAGCACCCATATGCAGTTCCAGGACTCTGATGCCCTCTTCTGGCCTCCCTGGGTACTGGACTCACATGGTGAACTTAAATGCAGGCAAACACCCATATACATAAAATATTTTTAAATACTTTTTTTTGTTTTAAGATTTATTTATTTTATGTAAATGACTACACGGTAGCTGTCTTCAGACACCAGAAGAGGGCATCAGATCTCACTTACAGATGGTTGTGAGCCACCATGTGGTTGCTGGGATTTGAACTCAGGACCTCTGGAAGAGCAGTCAGTACTTTTAACTGCTGAGCCATCTCTCTGCCCATAAAATAATTTTTTTAAAGCAAAAGATCTTTGAGTATTTTTAGCATATTACCTTAAGAAATGTTGCTATAATCTAATATGCCCTATAGAACAACTAAGGATAATGTCTTTAAATTTATCCAGTGTCAGACCCTGGAGTGAAAATAAACAAGTAAGCAAAATTCAGCAACCTCATCTTACAACTAGCGCAGCAGGGAACTGAGTCAGTTTCTGGCAGGTCAGTTTGGTTGTCTGACTAGAACACATGGCTCTGAAAGAACAAAGCACATCTGCAAAGCCTTACGCTTCCTTCACATTCAGAGTAAACAGGTCTGACTACTGCCCACGACAGATCACAGGGATGCCACACTGAGTGGCAACTCTTATGAATTTATAGCAGGACACTTAAAAAAGAGACAGTAGGATCAGGAAAAGGGCTTCTGTGAGTTTAAAAACAAGATGTGATCTAGCTGTGTATGGCAGTGTCACCTGTAAGTCCAGCATTTGGAGGCTGAGGCAGGAGAACTATGACTTGAAGACCAATATAGACTACTCAGTGAGACCCTGTCATTTCCACTTTAGCTAAAAAGGGTGTCTCTAATTGTAAGGAGGAAGGGAAAAACTAAAGGCAGGAGGATAGAGACGCAATAGACTGTCAGGAAGAATTCTGTCTAGCAGGGGCTGTTCTCAACAGAACTTGTAATTTGCTTCTAACTCCTCACTGAGCTCCCATTCCCCACACGTGGGCTGCACTGCAGTGAATAATCTGCCCCTGCACTGTCAGCAAAGGCACTAAGTTAATCACCACCATTTGCTGAAGTGTTTGGCACCAGTGGGTAGAAAATGTTCCAAAGTTGAAGAAGGGCACACTGATCTTTCCAAGTGATTCAGCACACACACAAAGATGCCTGGAAACTTAGCTCTCAGCAACCTACCTTCAGTGTTTTCACAGCAACTGTAAGGCTGTATTTCTTCCAGACGCCAACGTAAACCTCTCCATACTGGCCGCCCCCAAGCTTGTGCTTCATGGTGATATCTGTGCGCTCCATCTCCCACTTGTCGTGGATAGGAGACACACCGTAGACGGTTGGCTTGTTGCACTTGGGTGCTGGGTAATGTAGCGTGGTCACTAGCCCATCAGCGACTGTGGAGTGGTGGTGAACAAGCTCTGCTAAGGTGCTGAAGCGGCTCTCGGCAGTCACGTACACCTGTGAGAGAACAACAATCCGGGACTGGAGAAGACAGTCATTTTCCAAAGCAAGTATCTCACTGCCATGAAGTGAGAAGTCAGAAGGAAGGGGATTTCTCTTTTTCAGACAGGGTCTTAACTATGTAGCTCTGGGCATCCTTGAACTCCTATAGAGAGCCTTCAGAAAGCACAAATTAAATGTGTGCACAGACATTTCCTGGCCTGATTTTTCTGTTTGCTTTCGAGGTGGGAAATCTCCATTATGTAGCGCTGGCTGGCTTCTGCCTCCACCTCCAATGCACAAGGATTACAGGTTGTGCTAGTGCTGCCAGCACCCAGGAGGTTATCAGAATTAAGGCAGGGTGAGTGTCAGTACTTAGGGCAAGGGAAATGGCTTCATCTCATTTTAATCATGCTTCCCGTTCTTTCTGAATTAGCTGTGAATGAGAGCGTTCAACATAGCTGCAGGGACATCAGGCACACTAGTCCTCAAACCGTTTTTAAGCATCAGACCTAGAGATGTGTAGCCAGCACTCCAAAGACTCTGGAGCAGGAACACCAGGGGTTCCGGGTCAGCCTGGGTAAAGCTACCACAAACAAGCAATCTGGATCCGCCTTCTAAACTAATAAAGTATGATGTCACAATCCATTCACAACATAAACTGACAGCCACTAATTTAGATATTGCAAGGTCAATATAGGTTTAATTTTAATTTAATATCACATAATTATAAATTTTATTTTTATAACATACCTTTAAATGTCTAGGCCATTAAAAAGAGGCATAATTGGATTTCGGAGTTATTAACAAGATGCTTGCTAATTTGTGATAATTATTAGAAGTGTAAAATAAGACAGTAGTCTTTGGCTTTATCGTCTAAGGGAGCATGACTTATTTTTTTAATTAGCTGACTAATTAGCTTACAGAGTCCCTCTACATAACCCAGTGTGGTGTCAGACTTGTGCTCTTCTTGCATAGTAGTTTCATGACTGCTAGGATTCTAGGGTGTGTGCCCTAGCGCCTCGGCTGTGTAACTGAACAAAATAACAGTGTAAAGAAAGCACACACATGAAAAGCTGTCTTTTACCTATTAAATGAGCAGAACCTGTAAGTAGAGGATGCTGTCTCCACAAAATAAACTCCCCCAGCAAACATCGCCCACACCAAGAATGGCAGCATCACCAGCGCCCAGAGCCCTTGCCAGCTGTTTACTGCTTCGAAGGTTAGTTCTCTCTAAACTGCGGGTAAAGGAAACATTCGGTGTGTGCGGTCTACTGTCTGCTTTCTGTCAGCTCTCTTTATTAATCTATAATCGTCATGCTATCAAATTCAGTATTTTAAGGTATAAATTCAGTAGCTTTCAGGACATTTACAAGGCTCGCTAACCAACCACCACTATCTAACTCTAGCAAAGATACTTTTAGCTGTTAGCGATCACTCCCACACTCCTCTCCACACAATTCTCTGGCAAATACTAATCTGTCAGTCAACTTTATGTGTATGAAACTCATCTATAGGAGTGGGCAGAAAAATTCTCTGAACAGGGACGGAAAATAGGTATCTTAGGCTTGGGGGTATATAGGGTTTTTGTAGCAACTGCTCAGGTCTGCTTAGAAATACAAAGTAGCTTCAGAAAATTCAGAAATGAATAGACAGTTAGTAGACCACAGATTCCTATGGACTTGTGTGTAGGGCATCATGATTATTTCTGTCTTTGTAGGAGAGTCTATTTTAACAATATACCAAAATTTATTAGTCAATTATGCCACTTATGGCTTCTACTTGAGGCTACCATAAATACTGTTGCTGGGAATCAATGTTCTTGCCCAGTCTGACACATAAGTGTGTTCATTTTTGTTGTGTGTATGCTAGGGAGTAGATGTAAAGTGTCCCCCAAAGACTCATGCTGAAGAGCTGGTTCAGCTGAAGACCAGGTTCAATCACTCAGCTTCTTCTGCTGCTCCCTTTCTGTGCTGTGACGTGAGCAGTTCTGCTCTACCACATGAGCCCGCCATGAGTCTGCCTGAGCACAGCCTACAGGTAAGAGAACAGTTGGTAGGAGACTCAACTCTATGAGACCAGGAGTGGAAATACATGTTTCTTTACTGTGTCTCTGTGATATTTGTCACAGAGACAAACAAAGCAAAACAACTAATAATGGCTGCATTTCTTTTTACATTACAGACTCTGACCCCATCCACTTGGACCACAGACAGCACAGTACGCTTGCAGAATGGTTAAAGGAGAGAGATTGGGGTTGGGGATTTAGCTCAGCGGTAGAGCGATTGCCTAAGAAGCGCAAGGCCCTGGGTTCGGTCCCCAGCTCCGAAAAAAAGAACCAAAAAAAAAAAAAAAAAAAAGGAGAGAGACTGAGAGAGAGCGAGAGAGAACTAATAAAATATTTCCTGTGCTGAATCAGCTCTCATATACTTCACAAAAATTGCTTCATCCAATTCTTAAAATAGTCTCACAAAATGGACTTAATAGCAGAAAGGGAGGAGACCGAGGCGATGGCTCAGTGGTTCAATTCTCTTGAAGAGAGTTCAGTCTCTGGCACCCATGCCAGGAACTCACAGCTCCAGTTCTAGGGCATCTGAAGCCCTCCCCCTTCTGGCCTGTGTAAGCACTCACCCATATGCACAAACTCCCCCATACTCATCCTATGTGCATCGTTAATAAAAATCAAAAGTAAATGAAAAGGTAATAGTAGAGGGGAAGGGAAGGAGGTATGGCGGTGCACACTGTGATCACAGTGCTCTCAAGACTGGCAGGATGGTCGCTATAAGCTTGTGATTACATGAATGGTCTATATGGCAAGTTCCAGTACACATGGGTTCACAAGTTTAAACCACTACCACCACCACCACCACCACCACCACCACCACCACCACCACCACCACCACCACGCAAACTGAGACTTAGGTAAAGTCTTAAAGTTAAAAATGGTATGGTACAAGCACAGCAGTTCTGCCTGCTCTGAGGTCCATGTGTCCCTCACGTCATACTGAGGGAGAAAAGGGAACTCAACTTCCTGGACCATTCAAAAGAACAACTGGTTTACATTCAGGCCTAATCATTTGTTTGATTTTGTTTAAAATTTAATTGCTATTACTATTTTATGTGATGGGTGTTTTGCCCACGTTTGTGCACCACACATATACCTGATGCCCACAGAGGCCAGAAGAGAGCACTGGACCTCTCAGGATTGGATTTGCAGATGGTTGGAAGTCACCGTGTGGGCACTGTAAATCAAACCCAGGTTTTCTGCAGGAGCAGCTGGTGTTCCCCAGCCCTAAACAATCCATTTAACACATTCACTCTACTCAGACTGAGCTTCCCAAAAGACACGCTTCCAAGAGGCTGGGTAATTAATCTATCCCATTAGCACACGCTGATGAGGACAGCCGCCTCCAACCCCCGCACCTCACGGATGTTCTACTGGACAACAGTCTGCTTACCAAGGCTTTTAACTTCTCTATGTGGTTGGTAGGTGTTTGTGCTGACGATTAAAACAGCTAACCTGTATAATCCCTGTATTCCTCAACTTCAAATATGGCTTACCCTTAACTATCTACAATTTTTAACCCCTATTTGTTGAGTTGTTTTAAAATAAACAAGCTCTAATATGCCAAATAGCCCAAACTCACAAAGTTAGGCAATACTTTATATCAGATATAAAAATGATTTTCTTAAAAAAAAAAAAAAAAGATTTTCTGTTTTCCCCTGTTCAATACATTTCTACTGAAGAGTCAGTCCACACGAACAGGTCTTACCTTGCTGTCTGTGGTGGTATTGATCCTGTAGTGATACACACGTCCCTCATATCTGAGAGAGATGGACAGCTGCCCAGGGCTGCTCTCACTCTCTCGCACCAGGAAACTACCATTGATAAGGCTGCTGAGGAGATACTCCGCTGCACTGCGGGACACAGGCCCATGGTACCAGGAATGTTTCTCCAGGCTGTTGACTGGAGTGATGTAGTTGCTGGGCACCCAACCCTGCCCATTCTTGGAGCGAACTTCACTCCATTCACCATTTTGGTTGTAACCAAGGACTCGTAGCTTTTCACCTAGCCATCATAGAATGAAAGGAAAACATGTTAGGACTGTCGGGCTGAAGCAGGGTAGGGTCAGACTTCAAATTCACTGAACAATGAACCAAGAACTTTGGTTCTTGGTTACTAACATCCTGACTGATCTCTACTTCATACCTTAAATCACAGCAGCGTAACAAAAATGGTCTCTGACAGCTAGTATGGGTTTTTAGATTATATATCACTTACAAAGTTTTCCAAAAACTATGAATTGTATTAAATTAGAATAGAATTTACTCAAATACATAGAAAATGGCAATGCTTGTGTCTATATGTGTGTCTGTCCCCCAAAAAGAGGGGTTGGGTCCACTGGAACTAGAGTAACAGGAAGTTGTGAGGTACCCAATATGGGGACTGAAAACTGAACTCCAGGCCTCTGAAAGAGCACTAAACATTCTTTATTGAGCTATCAACCCAGCCCACCTTCTTGCTTACCCTTTTCCTTTTACATGAGTCTCATTTAGTCTAGACTGGCTGGCCTCAGATTCATAATCCTAATTTAGTCTCCTGAATGCTGGATTATAGACGTGTACAAACACTTGAATAGTACTTACTCCTTAAAAAGTACAATAAATGTTACTGTCACTTAAAATAGATATACACACATAAATATTCATTGTTAATGAACAAGACATGTGAAATACAAAGTTACTTAAATTTCCAGATGATACCAAGACATCAAAGCTGTCCATGTAAGCAAACTCCTCCCAAGACCCTAGACTCAACAAAGAGTTTTCAGCAAGAAAACCATTTAGAGGAGCAGAAGGGGCTGGCCAGGACTCTTAAAGCACAAGTGTTTCCAGGACACAAGATTTAAAAGTTCCATTTTCTCAGTTTCTTCCTGTTTCCCATAAAGAATGACTCACTCTTTGCCATTCCTCTAAAATTAGTCTATGGAAACAGAAAATAACTCTAAAGTTGGAACCCAAAATTCCAATCACTTGGTGAATCTCTTGATTCCAGACAGCTGGAAACATCTGGTACAGACTTCACTCTGCCCTATACCTGCCACAAGTGTTCATCCAAGGACTCTGTAGTGCATGATGCTCTTTTTTTTTTTTTTTTTCTTTTTTCTTTTTTTCGGAGCTGGGGACCGAACCCAGGGCCTTGCGCTCGCTAGGCAAGCGCTTTACCGCTGAGCTAAATCCCCAACCCGTGCATGATGCTCTTATTCCAAGAGATACAAGCTTTTCTATAGAATTTACTCCTGCTATTAATGCTAGAGAACAAAAGGAAGTCACACCAATCGATAGTACAGGACACAGGAAATACCAGGCCAAGGCAGGTGAGGAAAAGCTCAGCCCTTCTGTGGTAGCCATCTACCTGTCTCCTGTGGCCTATAGAAATATTATGACGTGGCTTTCTCTGCCCTACCATTATTTCACCTGAGACACCTAAATATGAAAACACCCAGAAGTCTGTGTAGGAACTCATATATGTATATTTTGCACACTGTACATACATACTAAGACATGAGTGTATGGTATGGTGGTGCAGCTACACAAATGTGCAGGTGCACAGTAGCTAACTATGCGTCCAAAAGAACCTGCTAGAAACTCAAGACATGTGTATGTGTGTGCCTGCATATGTGTTTATCTACACTTCTGCTTTCCTTAAGCACTTAGACAGAACTGCTCAATACAGGCCACCATAATCAGGACAGAGCCAAAACTCTGGAGGTTTGACAACACCCCTCCCCCTTATAGTTAGAATTATCCGCTCTGGACTTGTTGATGGCTACTGAAATAGACAAGGAGACAGACACTGAGCCTGTCTTTAGCCCCTCTCTGGCCAACAATGCTTGAAATACTTCAAGTATTTCAAATCCTGGGACTGCAGACGAAAGCCTCATGTTTCACACATGTGGTCAATGCAAAACTTTTTAAAAATTATTTACTTTTATTTTACATGTACAAATGTTTTGGCTATATGCATATGTATGTGTGGAACCTAAAGAGGCTACGAGAGTGTATCAAATGGTGCAGGTTACCACTGGGTGCTGGAGATTGAGCCAGGGTCCTCTGTAGGGACAGCAAGTGCTCTCACCACTGAGGCATCTCTCCAGCCCCCTCCCTCCACTTTTATCACCTTCAGAAAAGTAACTAAAGTTACTTTTTAAAGAAACTCAATTCCATGAGATTCTTGTGACCTTCAAGGGGGACCCAAAGCACATATATGGTATACCTGAATAAAGGCAGGCAAAAGGCTCATCCATATAGATTAAATAAATGTAAAATAAATATAAAGAAACTCCGTTTTAAGTTGTTTTATTTTTAGTATGTTTGATGGCATTTAAACATTGATACCCTGGACTGGGCTGCAGTTCCTCAGTACCTGCATAGCTTACATGGGGTTCCAAAGTTTGATCTCCAGTACTGGAAAAAATAGCTGTTTATAAAATTTTTACACAGAAACATTTTCTTGAGGTCAGGGAAGGCCTGTTGACTTGGTATCGTCATTTCCACTAACTACTTCATTCTGACCCTTAGGAATCAAAGGGTCTGTTTAACAAGTGGCCGTTTGTTATACTTTCATTTAGTTAAATATTTTGAAATAATTTCCTCATAGTGGGAGGCTTTACAGGTTCGGAAGGCAGCAGCCTCACCGAGCATGAGCCTACCCTTTTTTTCTCTCATAACAACAGTCTTAACTGTTTTCACTGGTGATTTTATCAAGTCATGTTCTTAATGTTTCTTAGCCAGTGAAAATAATCCTATTTATCCTCTCTCTCTTAATTGCGGCAGGACAGCTCCTCCTAACCATCCCTTTCACTAGGCCATAGAAACACTGCCTGTCTCAGCCAGTGCAGCTGAGAGCCGGACAACAAGGAAATAGGAGCCACTTACCTAACGTAAGCACTGGGCCACTCTCTGTCTACTGCTCCAAAGTGTGAGAATGGCGCTAAGCTAGGGGGTAGTGCCCTTACATGAGCCAGGCAGCCCACACTTTGGTCCAAGGTCCTGATCCACTGGGGGCAGCTGCTGAGTCCTGAGTGCCAGTGCGATCTGCACTACGTCTTTCAGTCACAATTCAATGGAAACAAATGGATGTTAGCCTGCATCAGAGCACAAACTTCTAACAATATGGACTTTTTCCTGAGGTGTTTTAAATCATCTTATTCTTAGCAAATCCTGAGAATAGGGCTGATTTGTTTTTAAAGCATCAGCCCAGAAACAGGTAAAAATGAATGAACCAAAGGTGCCTGGGAAGAAATCACCCGGTCAATGTCAGCGGCAGAAGTCAGCACAAGAAGGCTCTCATTCTCAGTCGCCAAGAAAATGATAAAGCAGAGTACGTCTCACCTTTGGTGATGCTGAGTGTGTTATCGCCACTTGCCACAAAGTCATAAAGTGCAACAAAGAGATTAGGGTCGCTCTCAGTGGCGCCCAGCAAGTTCTCCTTGGAGCTCCACCTGATAGCTTCATTCAGTGCCTGAGATTCAGCGTCACAACCAAAGGGGCGGTGCAAAACTTCTGAAAGACACAAGAGAGCGAGGCGTCCAGTGAGTCAAACAGCTAAGAATTCAGAGCTCAGGGTGAGGGCTGCAAGTGAAGTGCTGGCTTACACTTAGCCTGTCTCACAGAGTTACCACGAAGAAGCCAGGAGTTAGTTAGGTCATCCTCTACTGACTGTACAGTGAATTCAAGGCTAGCCTGAGCTACATTTGACTCTACTGCAAAAACACCACACACAAAGAGTGGGCACAGGTGCGGTTATTTCCTGGGCTTATGGCAGCAACTGAAGTCAAAGAAAAGACCATAACCAGAGAATGCACTCACCTAATCAGATCTAAATGACAACAAAGGTGCGGTTCTCTAAAAATGAGGAACGACCTTACAAACAAGTGCTTACTAGCTTTATAAGGCACATGTGGCACATTGCTGGGGTAATGACTTGCAGCTTTATGGAGGTGGGTTGAGTTAGTCTCAAATGGCCCACACTGGCCTCAGTCTCAAGCTTGCTATGAAATGGAGGGTGGCATTTACTCCCAGGCAGTGCTAGGATGACAGGAGTGTCCTTCACACCCGGCTAACATGGTAATGACCTGAAATATGGATGGTAAAGTTAAGAAACCCTTCTAAGCTAGGTGCTTGCTTTATGCCTTCATACAAAACAAAGCAGGGGAAGTAAATTCCTGAAGAGATAAATATCTTATATATCAATATCATGTATTTACAAATAACAAATACAGACACGGTGCTTCTGGCAAGATTAATCCTGAGCTCTCCACCTAACAGAACACATCTGAGTCACTCATGGCAGCTCACACCTCTAATGCACCACTCAGGAGACTGAGGCCAGGAGTTTGAGGCCAGCCTAGACTACAGAGTGAGACTGACTTTATCTCAAAAATAGTAAAGAAAGAAAAAGAAATACATTTTAATTTAATACGAAATACTGTGAGCATGCATCCAAAATATCTTTTTATGTTATGACAGCTTACAATTGCTCATTTCTTTAATTTTTTTTAAAAACTCTAATCTCTTTTCCTGAGCAGTAGATTTCTGTAAACTATTAGTAACTTAATCAAGGTTCTAGAAAATACCATCCATGTACTTTTGAGTTTTAATTATGCACATCAGCTAAAACCTTGTGAGATCTGTTTCTTTCTTAAGGCCTTTTCAAGTTCCAAATCTAATCCTGTACCACATTTGTTCAAAATTACCTGATTCTCATACCCTAGTTTTGTTATGCAAAACAAACAAATCAAAACCAAAAAGACCCACTGTTCTCTCAGTGGCAACATTCTTGCTGTATTAAATGGCTCCTTGCCGAGGCAAATGACCCATCTATGCCATGTAACATTTTTCTCTTATGTCTCTTTCCTAGTTTATTCAAAATAGATTTTGCCACATTTGAAGGGGGAAAAGGTTTGCACCTATGGTTCCCTTTTGTTTCAAGTCATTCCCTCTTCTCCGTCTTTCCTTCAGTGCTTTGTTCAATTCCCACAGATCTCACCTGGACTACTGCCTCCAGTCTTGTCTCCCTCAAATCCATCCTCCACACAGCTGGCAAAGTGATCTATTTAAGACAAAAATTGGACCACATCACTCTTGAGCCCCTTTAAGAGTTATTCATCAAACTCCCGGTCTCCTTGTTTCTGGCTTTCAAGTCCTTTCATGAGTAAGGCAGACCTACTTCTCTGCTTCCGCTCTTCCCACATACCTTACACTCACTTTACTGGGGCTGCCTCCCACATCTGGGCCTTGTTCTCGAAATCCATTACATCTGTAGTGGCTTCTCCTGATCTTCTTCTGTGTATATGAGCATGTAGGCACACATCTGTGTGTGTGTGTAAGCTGGAGAATTACCCTCTGTGTTATTCCTCAGGAGCTACCCTCCTTTTTAAAATAAGTGTGTCACTGGCCTAGGACTCAAGTGGGTATACTCAGGCCACCTCCCCAACACTGGAATTCAAGTGTGCCACCATGCTCAGCTTTTAAAATCATGGTTCTGGAGCTCCAACTCAGGCCCCTGTGCCTGAGGGCAAGCACTTCACTGAAAAGCCTTTCTCCAGCACCCCTCCCTCAGTCTTCTCCTGACTGGCTGACCCCTCACTTTTCAGCACTAAGTTCCCCGTGAATTTTCCTTTGTGTGCTCTCCAAAGAGTACTGCATTAATCCCTTCTCTCTGAAATTCTTTCCCAACCACAAAATGAATTCCTTATAGATAACAACCATTTTTTCCCAAAAGTTCCATACTCTGTACTCAAGAGCTATAAGTTATATGATACTCAACTCATAAAAAAAAAAAAGTAAACAACAGGAAATCATCTCAGCACTGAGGAAGCACATGCAGGCAGATTTCTGTGAGTTCCAGGTTCCAGGCTAGTCAGAGCTATAATGAGTACATGGTGAGACCCCCTTAACAAAACAACAACAAATAACAAAAAAGCAAACTACCCATTAACTAATGTTTGTTGTTGTAAATTTTAAAGCTATGGGAAGAGTTGGGGGAATTCCTGTCCTCAAAACATTTCACCCAGGAGAGTTAAGTAATATATTCAATATATAATCAGCAGATACACAAAAAACTCTTCTTAAATTTTTAATAAATTTAATAAAAGCCAATCAGTAGTACCCCTTAGATGAAGTACAAGGCACAAGGTTAATGTCATAACCAAGAGAAAAGGCCCAGAAGAACCCAAGCCAAGGAGACCGACCGTCTTTCCGTTCCTTGGCTTGGCCGTCACTCCTGTCTCCGGCTGTTACACAGCTTCCTTCTTTCCTTCCTTCCTTCCTTCTTCCCACTCACTCTTTTGTTCTGTACAACAAGTTCCTGTCCAAACTGTCTGCACAGGATATCCACAGAAAACATCGTCCTACCCTCTATTTTCCAAAAGGAAAATATCTTCAAGTAAAAATGTCCCAATTCCAGCTGAGACCAAGACTAAGCACAGAGTTAATGAATGATCTTAGCTGCAAGGCAGGGGGGCGATGAGCAAAAGAAACAAGAAAAGGCAAACTAAAGAACAAAGCACAAGCAAAGGGAACCCTGGAGCCCCTGTCTATGTCCTGTTCGCCACCAGTTAAAACGGGCAAGCCCCATGAGTCAGATGTACTGAGCCCAATTCAATGTCAGTGTGTGGGCTAGAATGTTAACTTCTGAACAACACAAGTTAACTCAATCTTTCAATTAACCACAGCAACAGCAGTGGACTCTGAGGATCCCACAGCAACAGCAGTGCATTGTGAGGATGCAGAAAGAAGGCAGCAAAGGGCCCCACACTCTACTGAATTGTGCAAAAGACCCAGGGAACAAATACTTTGAGAAACAAAAAGTTTGTTATCTTTTCTATTGATACATTTATAGGACAACACACACATACACATACACACACACACACACACACACACACACACACACGCACACACACACACACAACAGCAACATATAACCTATAACAACCTGTAACAATACAACTGAAATACAAAATACAACTGAAATACAAATTCAAATTTGAATATTTAATGTTTAGCTTATAAAGCACATTTTCAATGTTTTCAATGTTTAATCAGTCACTTTTTTATCATTCTCATTATAGATTTGTCAGGCAGTAATCATTTCCTCAAAGTGTTTTCATTATTTTATATTACTTAACATTATTTTAATTTGTATATTCTCTAAGAGGCTAATAATTTTTAATATCTCTTTCAAAAACTGTTTTAGTTGGGAATATATTTGGTAGTTTTCAATTTAGCTTTAGTTTTTCAATCAAGATGTACATATAACATCATTTTATGTATTATTCATGTTCTTCCGTTCATTAAGCATTTATTAAAGGTCTAGTATGCTGCGTGTACTGGTTCATGCCTTTACTCTCAGTTCTCAGGAGGCAAAAGCAGGCTAGCCCCTGAGTTTGAGGCCAGCCTGGTCTATACAGCAAATTCTAGGAAAGCCAGTGAGACAGTGAGATTCAATCTCAAATAAAACAAGACTGAGCACTGTGGCACACACTTAACTCCTGATGCTGGCTGGCAGTGGCAGGCAGATCTCTGAGCTCCAGAACAGCAGAGGTTACATTGTGAGACCCTGCAACCCCCTCCACCAAAACTGAAAAGATAAACAAGCACACTAACAAGCCATGTAATCTTCACTGACCACAGCGGAGACTACAGGAGCAGATAACCCACATTTCATTACTGTGTTGTCTCCCCCATCCCAGCCTCATCTCTACACACCTGTCACGTGGGCCACAGGCAACTCAGACACATCCCTGCCTGGGCAGGGAAGCAAGGTGTCCTGGTCTCTACAGTGACTGCTTGATGGTAGCTGAACAGGTCCCAGAACCATGCCTTTGGCCAAGCAGCCTGAAAGTTACACTGCTCTGAATAGAGGAGCCGTAAAATTCCACAGTGGCCAGCAATCCATACACGTGGGACATTACTCACACATTCAGCAGCCAGAAGGAACAAAGGGCAAGTTCACCCACAGGGGTGGAGACCTGAGTAGGGTGGAGTCACTCCAAAACCTCAGGGATCCGGGCTGGGTGGTACATAGGCTATTTCAGTCACACAACAGTAACCATTCAATAATACAATCAGCTAAAGTCAGTAAGTCTAGAAACTCCAATCCCAAGGAGATAAAGGGTGAGACTGGTCAGTGCTTCTTCCTAGGAGAAGCCTGTTTATAGTACACCACCAACACTTGGAAAAGACAGGAAACGCCTAAAGAGACTCATCTTTTACATCACTCCAGTTAGTTCAAGAAACCACAAATCTGAAGTCAAAGAAATAGCTACAGGGTGACTCATAAACACAGACAGAAGCAGAGAGCAACCAATTGCCTTCCCTAACAAATGGCCTGTGTGGCTCAATACAGGTAAAGGGCCTGGCACAGTGCTGAATTGTGAATGCTGACACTTGGAAAGGCAAAAGCCTAATTGTGAGTATAGAACAGAAAGTTACATAAAATTTAAGACCTTAAAATCAGAATGATTTATGAGACAAACTAGTAAAGTAAGTAATGAATAACTAAACAGTACAGTCGACGAAAATAATTCAGAGAATATATGGGGGCACACATTTTTAACACCCTTGCTTGGCTACGTGGAAGCAGGAGGACTGAAAATTCAAAGTCAGCCTGTGCTACAGAACCTGTCTCAAAAAACCTCAACCACAGCACCATAGTAATAGCACTTACAATAAGGTATTACAAGTAATAACACTATAACCGTACTGCAGGAATGTCCACAGCATTGATTATTAAGTACTAACTATATACCATCTATTTAGGTCAATAAAAGAAACACTAAAAAAAAGAAGAAAAAAAGAAACACTAAAAATTATAGGAAACTATGACCTAAATACCTACATTAAAATAAAAATACAAAAAGGGGGATGGGATAGGAGCTTATGGCTGGAAAACCGGGAAAGGGAATAGCATTTGAAATGTAAATAAAAAATATCCAATAAAAAAAAGGGGGGGTTGGGGATTTAGCTCAGTGGTAGAGCGCTTGCCTAGGAAGCGCAAGGCCCTGGGTTCGGTCCCCAGCTCCGAAAAAAAGAAAAAAAAAAAAAAAAGGAAAAGAAAAGGAAAATACAAATTGTATTTACCATTGCAAGGGAAGAGCTGACTCTGGTATGTATAATCAACAACAGTGCCCAGGTTTTCAACAAAACCAATCTTTACATGGCTACTGTATCCATATCGTGGGGAAGTGAGAATTAAATGACTAAAGGCTACTTCAAATAATGACTCAATTTCAAATACCAGGTAAAATTTCTCCAAATGATGACTCAGAACTTCAAATACCAAGTAAAATTTTTCTTTCTGGGGATTATAAAATTCTCTGGGAGAGTATCTCCATAATTCATGTTCTGTTCATATACAGAATCTATCATATAATTTATTATTCAATCAGTAAATCTACTTAAACCATCAGTAACTTTACAGTGTGCTCTTACACTATAAAAGAAGTAAATGCATAAGCAAAATGTGGTATGTGCATATAGTGGAATACTACTCAGCCATAAAAAGAAACAAAATTTGATATATGTTACTATATATATAGGCTTTGAAAGCATCACAAGAAGCCAGACACAAAAGGACAAATATTTTATTTTATAATTCCATTTGTATAAAATAGCTTGACTTTCTTTCATGTAGATACAAAAAATGTAAATAAATTTAATGTTATAGAATTTATACTTTATAGTAAAAATTATTACTAAAGCAAATTTTGTTATTTATATTTTATCATGATAAAAATTAAAATAACTTGGTCTCCAATATCATTTACTGTATTAAAACCAAGACATTTTAACAATAATTATTAATTCTAAAATATCAAATCCATTATCTGTATGAATAACATTTTTATTAAAAATGACATTTTCAAGAGACAACTGAAAGAGTAGCATTGTGGTTTAGCAGCACCATGAAGCAAGAAAGTGTTCTATTGAAAAGAAAGGGATACTCTGGGCCAGGAGTGAAAGAATCTTAGCAGGTATCCTTGAGTGGGGGCAGGGAAGATCCTCAGAGGCAACCCCACTGAAGCAGAAAGGGAAGAAGCTGGAGTGTGGAGAGTGAGTGTGTGTGTGTGTGTGTGTGTGTGTGTGTGTGTGTGTGTGTGTGTGTGCGTGTGTGTGTGTGTGTGTGTGTGTGTGTGTGTGATTGCTGAGGACGCCTGAGGCTGACAGAGCAAGCATTTGAGGATTTAGAACTCTATTCCAATTACAAAGGGAAAACAGTGAACTGCCCTGAGCAAGGAAGCCATGTGGTCTGACTTCTCCACCACACTCTCCATGGCTTGGGAAGAGGGGTCATTACACAGACAGGAAAGTGAGAAGCTGCTGGGACTCAGGAGGAGTTAGCCTGGAGTGACGACAGCAGTGCAGGCAAAGACAGAGCAGATGGACTTAAAGATGCGCTTCACAGATGGAAGCCAGGGGGCTCAAGGCTGCTTAGATGGAGCAGAAGGAGGAAGCAAAGGTTTCAGGCTGGAGAATGTGGGTAGGAGCCATGCATACTCAGAACGCGTCTGATGAAGGCTGGAGAATGTGGGTAGGAGCCATGCATACTCAGAACGCGTCTGAAGAAGGCTGGAGAATGTGGGTAGGAGCCATGCATACTCAGAACGCGTCTGAAGAAGGCTGGAGAATGTGGGTAGGAGCCATGCATACTCAGAACACGTCTGATGAAGGCTGGAGAATGTGGGTAGGAGCCATGCATACTCAGAACACGTCTGAAGAAGGCTGGAGAATGTGGGTAGGAGCCATGCATACTCAGAACACGTCTGATGAAGGCTGGAGAATGTGGGTAGGAGCCATGCATACTCAGAACGCGTCTGAAGAAGGCTGGAGAATGTGGGTAGGAGCCATGCATACTCAGAACGCGTCTGAAGAAGGCTGGAGAATGTGGGTAGGAGCCATGCATACTCAGAACGCGTCTGAAGAAGGCTGGAGAATGTGGGTAGGAGCCATGCATACTCAGAACACGTCTGATGAAGGCTGGAGAATGTGGGTAGGAGCCATGCATACTCAGAACACGTCTGAAGAAGGCTGGAGAATGTGGGTAGGAGCCATGCATACTCAGAACACGTCTGATGAAGGCTGGAGAATGTGGGTAGGAGCCATGCATACTCAGAACGCGTCTGAAGAAGGCTGGAGAATGTGGGTAGGAGCCATGCATACTCAGAACACGTCTGATGAAGGCTGGAGAATGTGGGTAGGAGCCATGCATACTCAGAACACGTCTGATGAAGGCTGGAGAATGTGGGTAGGAGCCATGCATACTCAGAACGCGTCTGAAGAAGGCTGGAGAATGTGGGTAGGAGCCATGCATACTCAGAACGCGTCTGATGAAGGCTGGAGAATGTGGGTAGGAGCCATGCATACTCAGAACACGTCTGAAGAAGGCTGGAGAATGTGGGTAGGAGCCATGCATACTCAGAACACGTCTGATGAAGGCTGGAGAATGTGGGTAGGAGCCATGCATACTCAGAATGCGTCTGATGAAGGCTGGAGAATGTGGGTAGGAGCCATGCATACTCAGAACACGTCTGATGAAGGCTGGAGAATGTGGGTAGGAGCCATGCATACTCAGAACGCGTCTGATGAAGGCTGGAGAATGTGGGTAGGAGCCATGCATACTCAGAACACGTCTGATGAGTGAGTAAATTTAGAAACACTTAGATGCACAACTCTGAAGCTCAGAGACAATCTTGGGCTGAAGGCACCAACATTCATGTGGAAGTTCAAGTCAGGACTCAAGAGGTTGGTGGCCAGATAGCTCAGCTGGTAAAAGCACTTGTTACCAAGACTTGGGAACAAGTTCTACACAATAAGAGAGAACCAACTCCCACATGCTGTCTCCTGACCTCCCTGTACCCTGACCAGGCACATCACCCCCACCCCAAATAAACAAACAAATAAATTGGGGCTGGAGAGATGACTCAGCAGTTAAGAGCACTGACTGCTCTTCCAGAGGTCCTGAGTTCAAATCCCAGCAACCACCTGTAATGGGATCTGATGCCTTCTTCAGGTGTATCTGAAGACAGTGTACTCATATACATAAAATAAATAATTCTTTTTAAAAGTAAAAATAAATTAAGACAGGAGCTGAGGAGCTATCTCAGTTGCTAAGTCACTCATCATACAAGCAAGAGGACCTGAGTTTGATCTCCAGAACCCACTTAAAAGAACTAGACTGGTGGCACACATTTTAATCCCAACACTGTGTCCAATAAATCTTTGCTGAGAGGTCAGACCTTGCTTTTCCTCTTTTTATTATGTAGAACAGCAGATAAAAAGAAGTGGTCCTGCAACCTAGATGGTCTCACCATGCTGTGGTGAGAATTTTGGCTTAAAAACCCAGTTATGTTATGTAAGTATGTTTTGCTTTAATCCCGGATGTGGGATATGGGGGCTGCTTCGGTTTGTCCACAGCCTTCAACTATGACTGCCTCATGGTCTAGGAAGGGCAAGATTTTTGCCAGCTGCAGATAAGCTTAAATTCTGGGGGACCCCAGAGAGGGAATCAATGGCAGAGCGCCAAGAAGGGCAAGCAGAGGTGTTGTGAAGGGGAGGCTGCTGCTGGCCCCTCCTGCTATTATTTGCGGTTGTTGCAGATGAAAATGGACTGGCCCCAAGGGATTCTATACCCCTGATCCGCTGAGAGTAGCCAAAGATATCTACGTCCCCTTTTCCCTCAAACCGTCTTTCTCCTCTATCCAGTGCTGGGGGACTGGATTAGGGTGGAATAAGGGTTGAAAGGGAGAGAGATAAAAAAACGATAAAGTACGTCAAAAACCATGCGTACACCACGCCACCATTACCTGTAACCTGGGCCTTACAGGGTAAAGACTGTAAGGTCACTAGAGCTTGCTGACCAGCGACCTAGTCTAAAACAAGGCCTTCAACACCTGAGGGACAATATCAGACGCTGACCATGCATGCATGTATGTATGTTACATACACAGTTTATGTTCACTCAATGTAGTTTTTTTCTTTTCTTTTCTTTTTTTTTTTTTCAGAGCTGGGGACCGAACCCAGGGCCTTGCCTAACACTCTACCACTGAGCTAAATCCCCAACCCCTCAATGTAGTTTCTTAGCACTATGAATTATATGCTAAAGTGGTAAGTTCAGGATCTGAACAAGATATAGGGGAATGTGGGTAAGCTATTAATATTTCAAGCTGAGCATGGTGATGTAGGCCTATAATGCCATCTTCCCCAAAACTGAGGTTGACTAGGTAAAAGATAAGGACTTACATTTGAGGCTGTCCTTTGATTTCTACACATGCACCCAGTACACCAAGAACACACACACCATACACACAATACAGGTTTTTTAAAAAAGCAAATAGGGAGGTCTGGTGGGGGGTGGGGACATCCTCTTGGAGACGGGGAAAGAGATGTGGGATGTGGAACAGTTGGAGGGTAGACTAGGAAGGTAATAAATTTTTAAAAATTGAAATATTTATCGGATTGCTGAAGAGCTACACATCCAGTTCTTTGTATTTGTGGGTTCTATATCCTCAGATCCAACTGTCGATAAGGTACTGGGGGTATGAGGTACCAGGGAGGAGTGAGTATACATGTTCACAAAATCTCCTCCTCTGCAGCGATCACAGGCTCTGCACTCTGGAATATTCTACGAGAACTCACGACGGACTGGTATTTGGCTTTCCACACTTACACAGCACAACTGACCTCTCACCTAAAGCTAGAAATGAGCACTACAATTCCGTCTTTCCCATGAGTGAGGAGATGGTAGGGATTGAACTTTAAGCAGGAGTAAAGCAAAGCAGATGCCATAGGAGAAATAAATACAGATCAATATTCCTTACGGTTACTAATTTAAAAACCTTTAATAAATTTATAACAAGCCAAATCCAACAGCAGGAAGGCAAGGTTCAAAGAACATAAAATCAATGTGACATGTTAACATAAATTAAGAAAAGCATGATCACCTCAATGATTATTATTTAGGAAAAATTTAAAACAAGCATTCCCTGATTTAAATATGATTATAATTATTTAAATGATGCTTTAAAGCCATGCCTGAAAGAACTATTTCTAGTTATGTTTAGCAAGGATATATAGTAATAGAAGCTCCATTTTACTGAGTACCTATCACAGGTAAGTCTGAAGCACAAGAAGTTTATCTGTGAACAGCCCTGTACCGAATCCCCTGTGAACATAAGTGAGTGGTAGGTAGTGCTTGGTGACTGAGTGACTGAGCAGACTCCAGCTACATTCCCTAAGTCTAAGGACAAGTTTTACCACTCGCTCTATCTCTAGGACAGGACCTTTATCAAGTAGGCATTACTATTCTTCAATTTCTTTGTCCATAAATGAACAATACAAGGGCTGGAGAGATGGCACAGTGGCAAGTTTGCACATATACGAGGACCTAAATTGGGGTCCCTGACACCTACAAAAGAAGGTATGGCAGCACTGCCTGGATACCACCCCTGGGAAAATAGACACAGGACAATACCTGGGCTTGCTGGCCAGAGTATCTAGCCAGATCCATAAAAATCAAGGTTGAATCAAAGACTGTATCTCAGTGAAGTGGAAAGTGATTGAGGAAGGTACCTGGGGACAAACTCTGGTTCTCTCTCTCTCTCTCTCTCTCTCTCTCTCTCTCTCTCTCTCTCTCTCTCTCACACACACACACATACACACACACACACACAGAGATTCTTACACAAAAGTACACACACAAATAGACAATACTATATAGTCATTACTCATAAAAGTAACACAAGAATTAAATTATATATGTAACAAGAACTAAGTAAGATACTATATATAAAGATCTTAAATACACACACACACACACACACTTTATTGATAAAGACAGAATAGTAGAAGGAAAGATACAAGGGCAAATTGCTCCCAGCTGAGAATCACTGACTTAATCTTTGTTGTAATCCTACAAGATTCAGGGCTTTGACAAAAAGTAAATCTGAGTATAGTTACTCACAATCATTGTTCACTCTTTGAACCCACTGCAAAAAAAGATCCACAAAACAGCTTTTTACTAGGAGGATGGATTCTTACATTCCTTTTTATCCTTCTCTTCAGCTACTGATAGTGCTTCCATGTAAGTAGCTTGTACGGTTGTAACTTGAAAGCTTAACTAGTGCTGTAATATAGCTTATAAAATTTCACCATAAACAGATGGTTCAACAAAGGATGTTCTGGTTAATCCTGGTTGGCTCCAAACTTATCAGAATCGTTTTTAGTTGTTTATTTGTTTTGTTGGGTTAATAAAATCAAAGAGAATGATTCTGTGGGGTGGTTACCTGACTTCAGTGCACAGCATAATCACCAGGGGAGTCTGACAGAAAATGGGTATTACTACATCTCACTCTGGGTTTCTGACTCACAGCCAGGAACAGGACCTAAAGATGTACATTTCTTTTCTTTTTTTAAAGATTTATTCATTTATTATATATGTGCACACTGTAGCTGTCTTCAGACACACCAGAAGAGGGCATCGGATCCCATTATAGATGGCTGTGAGCCACCATGTGATTGCTGGGAACTGGACTCAGGACCTCTGGAAGAGCAGTCGGTGCTCTTAACCGCTGAGCCATCTCTCCAGCCTTAAATACATTTCTAGTACTGCTCCAGGGTAGTTCCAAACTTTCAAACCAATGCCTAGACCATCCTTAAGCAATGGGGTTATAAAGTCATAAACTGGGACTGAAGACCTAGCTCAGAGGCTAGGGGCATAAACTTCTCTTGCAAAGGACAGAGTTCAGTTCCCAATACTCAGGCTAAGTGGCTCAAAATCACTTGTAACTCCAGCTCCAGGTGATCTGGCATCTCTGGCCTCTAAAGGCACCTGCACTTAAATGTGTGCATGCACACTCCAATGTACATAAACACCTAACTAAAAATAAATCTTTAAAAAATAGATCACAGGGCTGGAAAAATGGCTCAGTGATTAAGAGCACTGACTGCTCTTCCAGAGGTCCTGAGTTCAATTCCCAGCAACCACATGGTGGCTCACAACCATCTGTAATGGGATCCGATGCCACCTTCTGGTGTGTCTCAAGACATCAACAGTGTGCACATATAATAAATAAATTTAAAAAAAAGATCACAGACACCTGCCACCACATAACTGCCCTGCAAGAGGAGGAAGATATCCAGAGACCTGTTGTCCACCATGCCATGTGGTCTGGTCTGGAAAAGATGCCCAGAGTCATGTCCTCCTCCACCCCAGTACAGGTGGGACAGACACACAAACGCCCACCTGCCCTCATGCCATGCAGTGGAGCGAGAGAGGAAGAGCTCCATAGACCTACGCGCTGCCACGCCACTCAAGCTGACTGTAGACATCTAGAGACCTGTTTGCTGCTACACCCTGCGGTTCAGACAGAGGTCACCCAGAAGGCCACCAGCCACTGCAGTGGGAGCCACTACTGGAGTATTCCCACATTAGAAAAATGAACATTTTCAATTCATACAAAACCTTCATACATTTTTTTAAAAAAAGTTCTTTTCCAAACTTCCTCACACTGGAGCTGGAGAGATGGCAGAGGAGTTAACTATGAGCAACTACCTGTACCTCTAGCTACAGAAGATCCCAGGTTCTTTCTCTTCTGGCCTCCCCAGGCACCTGAATACATGCAACATGCAAACACACATACACACATACACAAAATAAAAAAAAATTAAACTTCAAACTGGAAAAATCTGAATGTCATTAATGGATCAAAGACTACATGCAAAATTTGATGCTCATCTGATGGAAAGCAACCAAACAATTAGAGGAACACACCACCAACACACTCAAGCTGCCTATTCTCAAAGCACTATGCTGAGTTCCCAAAGAAGCTGTCCCCAAAAGGCTATATAGTATACGCTTCCATTTATGTGACATCTTTGAAAAGGCAAGACTGTGGTGGCAAGAATAAATCAATGGTTGCCAGGGCTTCAAGACAGGAAATGTAACTACAAAGGATTATTACTTGATGACTATTCAGTCTCAAGGAGAGTCCAATTCTCCAGAGTTTTAACAACAATGTCTTCTAGGGTCAGAATGGTTCTATTACTTGTGAAACATGAATCTGCAAACATTAGAGTCCATTAGTACATGCTAGGTATGGTAGCACATGCCTGTAATCCCGGTACTTAGGACTGATGCAGGAGAATTGAGAGTTTAAGATCAGCAAAGGAGATATATATATAATATATATATATCTCACATATATATGTATGTATATATATATATTAAGATGTCTCAAAAAACTAAGAAAGCAAATAAATAATTTCATAGAATTATATAAAAAATTCTACATCAAAAATTTAATGAAGAAAATAGAATACAAAGTGTTAAAAGTTACTGAATGGTTTTCATATCAGTTCTATGAAAATTGAAAATACTTTAACCAGCACATCACAAAACACAAACTTTACAATTATCTACAATCAGAAATGTACAGCCAGGGGTTGGGGATTTAGCTCAGTGGTAGAGCGCTTGCCTAGCAAGTGGAAGGCCCTGGGTTCGGTCCCCAGCTCCGAAAAAAAGAAAAAAGAAAAAAAAAAAAAAAAGACATGTACAGCCCACCCCGGGGTTTAAACTCCATTTATTTTAGATATAAATAACTTTTGTTCATAATTGTAAAGCTTTTTAGTGGGGGCCTTACTGGGGTGTGTGTCTATGTGTCAGAGAGAGAGAGAGAGAATTCCACACAAAATATATGTGGAATTCAGCATTCCAGGATCTTTTCATCTTAGCAGAAGTGCATCACTGCTGTAGTACAGGCAAAGACAATGAGCTATCTAAGGGATGAGAGGAATGCGCCAATCCTCTTTCCCCCACGGAATTCCCAAAGTCAATGCAGCCAGCACCTGGTACAGTGACTTCAATGCAAGCTTGAAGCTGACATTCCTAGGGAGGGACTCACAATAAACCTAGATCATTCCCAAAGATCTAGAATACACTCCTGTGTAACATAAGCAGTCAGCTGTTTCACTGAAACTGTGGAAGCATGCAACAACTGTGTGTTCTCTCTCTCTCTCTCTCTCTCTCTCTCTCTCTCTCTCTCTCTCTCTCTCTCTCTCTTGCTCTCACAGCCCCACACCATACCACAGCTTCTGTATATAAAATGCACATGTCTATGTGAATACAAAAACCAAGTCAACCCAGTGTCTTAGTTTCTTTTCCTGCTGCTGTGATAAAATACCCTGACAAAAGCAACTTAAGGGAGAAAGGGCTTAGTACACCACACAGGAGAAACAAACTACAGCAGCAGGAGCCTGAGGAGCTAGTCCTTCCCATCACATCCATAACTGTGGGACAGAGAATAATGCATAAAAGCATGGTTACTAGTGCTCCTGACAACACGAACTGATCTGATAACTTGCACAGGGGAAAGCTCACAAAGCCCACTCCTAGGTGAAGAGCTATAGGCAATCAGTGGATGCTGAGAAGGGGAGAATCTGTTTTCTCCCAACATCCGGTGGTCAGCTCTAAATACATGTACTTAAGAGCAACACTAAATGGACTCAGTGGGCTCTGTGTGTGTGTGTGTGTGTGTGTGTGTGTGTGTGTGTGTGTGTGTGTATGTATATGGTATATGTAATAACAACAACTAAAGAAAAGAAGGTCATGAATTTGAGACAGAATAGAGGAACATGGAAGGAACTGGGAAGAGGTGGTAATGGGGTAAAGAATTCATTTATACAATTCTCAACAAATTAAAACTGATGAATCTTCTCATATCAATTACCAATACCAATACAATCCCTCATGGATATTCTCAGAGTCACTAACTTTAATGCAGACAATTTCTCTTGCCTTTTATGTGTCAAGTTGACAATACTAACCATCACATATGTGAAGTTCTAAAATGTGTGCCTATCAATAATTTTACTGTATCCATTAGCATCTACTTTTGCCACACACTATAATAAGAGATATGTGAGTAGACTAGAAAGTTGAGATTTATGCCAGGAATATTCCCTAACAGATCATGGTTCTAACAACCACCTCAACAAGTGTGGGTCATGACCTCTTTGACTCCTTTCAGAGGGGTCAGATTTCTACCAGAAATGCTGCATATTAGATATGTATGATTCATAACAGTAGCAAGATTACAATTATGAATTAGCAATAAAAATGTTATGGGTGGGGGTTGGGGATTTAGCTCAGTGGTAGAGCGCTTGCCTAGCAAGCGCGAGGCCCTGGGTTCGGTCCCCAGCTCCGAAAAAAAAGAAAAAGAAAAAAAAAATGTTATGGGTGAGGGCCACCATAACATGAAAAGCTGTATTAAAGGGTCACAGTGTCAAGAAGGTTGAGAACTGCTGCTCTAAAGTGAAGGACAAAGGCATTCCAGGTCAGGGATGACTATGACAATGTAGCACCGTAAGACATGCCAATGAAAAAATATGTACTACGGCCTCAAGATTTGTTTGTTTTGAGTGCAGAAAATATGTGTGCAGTCAATAAAGAGCTAAGATAGCAAAAATAGGAGGGAGGTAAAGACGACTCAATTGAGAAGTCCTGCAGCCACACCAAGAACTCCAGATTTATCTTACTGGCAACTAGAAAATGTTAAAGAGCCATGAGAAACCCAGTATGGTGACAACACAGATGAACTCTCAGCTCCTGAAAGGGTAGGAGCAGGAGGACCAGAAGTTCAAGATCAACCTCAGCTATATAACCAGCCCAAGTTAAAACAAGTGGAGAAGAAAGGGCAAGGAGCTAGACAACAAAGAAGAGTTTCGGGAGGTTTTGTTTTTGCTTTGCTTGTATTATGTTTTGAGTAGCAGGACTGTGCATTACCATAGTCAGTTTATATGGTCCTAGGGATTAACCCA
This sequence comes from Rattus norvegicus, assembly GCF_021556685.1. NCBI lineage: Eukaryota > Metazoa > Chordata > Mammalia > Rodentia > Muridae > Rattus > Rattus norvegicus. Next base: position 71,320,796 of record NC_141546.1, on the reverse strand, counting down.
GGGCTTTCTGCAAGTCAGGTAAGCTATAAAGAGCATTACTAATTCTTTTAAGTTTCTGTTTTATGGAAGTATGTATTTGTAAATGCCTGGATTAGGGAGATGTGTTCACATATGTACACTAAGAAAATATAAAACAAAAGGTCACTAGTAGTTAAATATGGATCAGTTAAGTTCAATATACCAACCATTCACTCAACTCTCCCAAAGTACTAAAGTGTAATGGTTGTATTGAGTAATGGCTTTGCACTTTTCAAATCATTCCTAGCTTCTCAAGCATTTACCCTTGTTAAAGACTGAGAACATGGGTGAAATGGGAAACTGCTCTTAATCTAAGACATAGATACCAAGAACAAGAGTGTGACAAATTTACTATGTGATAAATACAATTTGTGGTGGTTTGAATAGGACAGGCCCCCAAGACTGGTGTGTTTGAATGCTTTGCCCATAGGGAGTGGCACTATTAGAGAAGATGTGGCCTTGGAGTAGGTGTGACCTTGGAGTGTGTTGCTGTGGAAGTGAGCTTTGAGGCCTAGTGTGGCATTTATTTCTGTTGCCTACAGATCAAGAAATAGAACTCTCAGTTCCACCACCATATCTGCCTGCCTGCTGCCACGTTTCCTGCTATAACAATAAAGAACTAAAACTGAGCCTTGGAAACTGTAAGCCAGCCCCAACTAAATGTTTTCCTTATAAGAAGTTGTGGTCATGATGTCGCTTCACAGCAACAAGACCCTAAGACACTGTTCCAATTAATTCTCTCTGGACCTGATTCCATGACTTCAGTTTAGAGTCTGTTAATTTCTCATGATTGTCTGCACACTGTTCTTCTCTAGTATCAATGGGATATACATAAATAGCCAAGACTGGTTTTATTCATTCATTCATTTATTTTGTTTAGACACAAACAAGTCTGACCATGTAACTTTGCAAGGCTCCCTCACTTGCATTCAAGTCTCAACTTTCACATGGCACACAAGGCTCTTTTGCAAGGCGTTCTACTGCATTTCTCTACAATTTTCTTTTTGGCAAACACCTAATGGCTCACTCCATGCTTTGGACTTACTGAACTCTGTAGCTCCTAAATCATCCCCAATATTTGCTTCTCATCAGCTCTTTAGCCCTAACTTTGCTGCTTGATGTCTCATCCCTAAATAATATCCACAGACACTAGAAAAGACACCTCATGCTTCTGTTACTCTGTGAGAAGACAAGGAATACACAGAAGCTGCCATGGCACTGCAGCCAGCTATGTCCCAGTTGTCCCAGAGACTCGTGGAGGATGGGGGAGTTTTAAGCACCAATACTCTGAGATAACTTATTATATAACAGCTATGTAGCAGTAAAAATTTCTTTTTGAAAACAGAAAATCGGGGTTGGGGATTTAGCTCAGTGGTAGAGCGCTTGCCTAGGAAGCGCAAGGCCCTGGGTTCGGTCCCCAGCTCCGGAAAAAAACAAAAAAACAAAAAAACAAACAGAAAATCTTGCTGGGCAACAGTGGCGTAGGCCTTTAATTCCAGGATTCAGGAGACAGAGGCAAGCAGATCTCTTGAGTTTTGAAGCCAGTCTGATCTACAGAGCCTGGTCCAAGACATCCATGGTTATACAGAGAAACCTGGTGTGTGTATTGGGGGTGGCGGGGTCAGGGGGGTATTAAGAAACACTAAAAATCAAATTTCTACCTTGTATTCGTATATATTCTTTGTCTATATACAGTGAGGGGTTCTCAGGCTTTCTTTTATTCAAGTGTCACCTTATCCTTTGATTGTATTCAACATGCATTCATCCCTTACTGGCACTTCTACTTTCACAGTGTATGTGTCTGTCTGCCTACATACATGAACTCTAGACTCTATAGGAGAAAACATGTATTATATGATGCTTAGGCTGATCCCACAGCTTAGCTTCAACCACTCTGTCTTTCTCACCTGCCATACCACACCACTAAGTACCAAAACCTAATAGCAGTTAAGACCTGAGAAGTATCAGAAGCATAAGAGGAGAATCAAACATACGTCAAGAACTAATCTGGAACAGTCTTGTTAGGAGTATCATCTTAATGCTACCCAACTACCTACCTACCTACACACACACAACAACAGAAATATTAGTCATTGTGACCAAATATTAAATACATTTCTCTAAAAAAAAATCACAATACAAAACTCCAAATGTTAAATCTCAGAAGAGTCATGAATTAAATGGAAAGTGGGAAACTGAATAATTTATAATTTTTTAAACTTGATTTTGGGGGAAGTTAGTCCGCGGAAGACTAACGGTCTGCATGACTGGTGCTCAGTCACCTCTAAGTACTGAGCAACGTCTGCATCACCACACTGATAGGTCACTACCTGCCTCTCAATAATGCATCAGATCCTCAGCCTCCACTCACGGCAAGTCTGCTAACACACCCCCAGTAGTCCATTGCTCCACTCTCCACAGGGCATGAGCGAGATAGCATGGAAAGTACAAAGCTGAAAGATAGTACGATTCTGTTCTTAAGGCGATTACTGTCTGAGTTTGGGGGCATTTTGAAAAGTTTAGCCTATCCTGTTATGAAGTACAGCAAGTATTAATCACATTACATCTAAGTACAAGGATATAGAAATACAATTCTGTAAAACACCCTGTGACACAACAAGAAATGCTTTTCATCAAACCAGAAAACTCTTCTGAGAAATAATAAAATCACTGTTAAACCCCAACTCTAACCTCCATTGGTCACAGATGTTCCTATTGAGTACCACAGTATTTCCCAAGAACGGCACAGTGGTAAACATCTGTAATCCCAGCACCCGAGAGTCTGAGCATTGAGGACCGTGAGATCAAGTGTGGAGATTTGAACTAGAAGAACCACAAACAGTTTTAGAACTGATGGAATTCAGCCTACTGGTTAGCACACCTAGATGGGCATGCCTTGGGGAGGCGGAGTCCAGTGGAGTTATATATCCTGATGACTTCATGCTGTTATGGACCATGGCTCTGCTTGTCGTCCTCAAGGTCATCACCTCCCTCCTGATCTATGAGTTGTATGAAAACTCTAAGGAGGCTTCCAGCACGTATCATAAGCACTTACAATAATAGTGATTGATCTTTCCAAGAATTGCTGCTGGAGCAGATTAATGATTTAATCACCACCCTCAGAAAGAACTTACAGATGTAGATGGTTAATAAAGTTAGGTTAAGATGCTTTTGTTAATGGCTTTGATGGAAAAAAATCTTGGGAAACAATGTAAAGTTCAGAAAGGCACACTCAAGAGTTCAGGACAGCCAGGGCTGGTTACACTGAGAAACCCTGTCTTGAAAAGCCAACAACACCTCTCCCCACAAAAAACCAGCACATTCTTGATAGCTGAGCAAGAATTTTCTTGAGGTCTCCTACTAGCTAACATGCCTCTCCTGCTAAAGCAGGGCTGGTAATCAAGGTGATGATTAATTTCTTGTACCCATTTTTGCCCTTGGCTTCCTAATGCAATATAATAAAAAACTGTTAGTGAGATGTGCACCCTGAGTATTTAAAATAGAAATAGAAATGACTGGTCTTTACATAAAAGTTTAGATTTGTGTTTCTTTTAAGTTTTTAAAATAAGATTACTCTTTAAAATAAATAATAAAATAACTGGTCCTGTCTTTGTAACCACAAGTTACAACCTGCCATTAAGAGAAACTGGCTGAGAAAATTATCTTGTTTGCTTACACTCTGATAATCTATAATAAGTTACTTAAAATATGAATGTGCCTGGGTCTTTGGGATAATCTGTCTCTTACCTGTAATATATAAAGCATTTATTTATTCATGTAAAGGTAGGGGACATACTGGGTTTCCATAATCATTCATTACAAGAAAAATAGATGCAACCATGTTGGAATTTTTATACTGCCTGAAAATTTTTACTAGGATATATTAACTATGGGGGTTAAATAATTAGTGGAGCTTTGCTTTCTCCACAAAACATATGTATATGTATGTACATATGCAAAGTTGTTGAAGCTTGATGAAACTTGCTTCATTCAGCGCGCGCGGGGGGAAAGGGGGGAGGGGTTCCCACCTTTGTAAATGGCCCCAGGAGTCTGAGCCAGCCCCAGAGAATCAGTTGTTCCCTCAAAGAAATATCTGCTAAGTGACCAATCATCAATGCTTCACCCCACCTCAGTTTACCTGTTGCAAAGCCCCAACAATAGTACTTGATATCAATGGATCTAACTGGATGATGTATTTTCTATTGGTTCCCCTAGCTTGTAAACTAGCTTGCATGTATTTTTTGCAAATGTGCATCCTGTATCTGTCTAAATTATTACTTTTCCATTAAAGTGGAATTATTTATTGACAACAACGTGTGGTATCTATGGGGAAATTTTGAGTAGTTATGTGCACGGACATGTCAAGTCATAAAATGTTTCTTCACTATTAATATGCCATCATTAGGGATCTGCGTCAATCTAAATTTCATAAGCATCATAGGGAGGGTTCCAAAGCTTCTAAGTAAATAAATTAAATGCGGTATTTATGTAGCTCCTAGAGTGAGAGTTATTTATTCAGTGAATATTTTGAAAATTCTGAATGGTATTCAAATATGCCTGATAACAAGATACAAATTAATATAAAAATAAAATGTCAGTATTCATTGACTTAAATTAAAAAAAGATCACCCCACCCAGGTCGCACACACTTTGACAAAGTGTGGACTGGGCCTGAGCTCCCATGTGGGTGTGAGGGATGCTTTCCGGGCTTCTTCTGCATTGGGAGCCTTCACTTGGTCATCCTGAGTGTGGCCTTCTTTTTGCTTATTCTGTCTACTTCCATTTCTGGGGTGGTTTTCCCTGGTCTTGTTCTTGTGTCCACATGTTGTTGGGGCTGTTGTGGAAGCCTCGCTCAGGAATGGTGTTCTAGACGAAGAGGAGTCCACTGGGTGACTCCCCACCCTCCCACCATAAACAGAGTCATAATCCCCCAAACGCCCACTGCTGTGTGCTGGCTCTTCTTATCCCACATGCACTGTAATCACAGGGTGGGCCCCTCTACTGCTCCCGTCACTGCCCAGTTCTTGCACCATTGCCTGCTGGTGTCTAAGCAGTGGATCTGAACCCTGGAGATTGGTAAGAGCCACCTTATATGATGAGCTGCTAGATGAAACTGGGCAAGAAACCATGACTGTAACCCTCATAGATGCCAATCACTGCCCTGGTTCTGTCATGTCTCTCTTTAAGGATACTTTGGAACAATTCTCTACACAGGTGATTTTCGATAAACACCATTCTCGCTGAAGGAGTCCGCTCTGATACCGAGGAAACAGATTCATACTTTATATCTATAAAATACCAATTGCAATCCAGCCATGGTTCTTCCTTCCAGACAAGAAACTACTCAGAAGGAGTGTCCAGCTAATTCATCAGTTCCCACAATTTAACATAAAGATTGGACTGAACTCTATAGTCTAGGAAAAAGAGTCACTGCGGGAGCAACCAGTCCTTGAGTTGCCAACCTGGGTAGTTATTGAGTCTAAGGCCTGGAGATGGTCCAGCTGCTGGGCCTGGCAGATATGTTCACAGTGAGGAAGAGGGTGGGCGCATCCACACTGTGGACCACGTGGAGATCTGTCATTCTGCCATGCTTCAGTGGAAGCATCCCTTACTCTGACCATTCACCCTACTCTGAGCTTCGAGCTTTCACTGCGGCTCTGAGGCCTTACCAGGTGGTGCTCATAGTCCGTCAACAGCCTTGTGAAAAGTTCTTTCAGGACAGCTTGAGTCCTAGGCTCTCTATGCTTCTGATTCCACACTCTGTGCAGCAATACACGAGTTCCTCCTTGAGGAAAACAAATGTGCTTTGGCAGTTAGAAAGGGGGCTAAACAGGCCAAGAACCCAGGGTGTTGTGTTTGAATCCCCTGAGGAGAAAGCTGATCAGGTTAAAGTTGACAGAGACTCAAAGAAACACAAAAAAGAAAGCCTCTCTCCCTGGGCTGGGTGCCTTGCGAGGCTTTGCCTCCATCCTCGCAGGCTAGGAAGCAGTTGTTCCCAGACTTCTGCAGGAAAGAATGTGATGAGCCAGTTCTTTTCTGTGACTCCAACAAGATGGCGACTGTGTTGCCTGCCCCACTGGAATTTTCAGTGCAGTTACAACCTGGAGATGAGTTTCTCTTTCCAGAAACCAGGGAGGAAATTGGTTTAGGGTCCCCACTGCTGTCAAGGGGAGGCAGAGGTTCACCAGCGAGAGGGAACCAAAGCAATGGCATAGGCTATTGTTCTCCCCAGCTCACATTAGCAGAACCACTCATCTAACCTCTGAGTCTGGGGGCCTGGCTTAAAATACCTTCTTACTCCAGTGGATTTCCTCCAAGCAGGGTTCTCCTCCAGGAACTTTGACCAGCAAGTGGAAAAACACCGGAGAGTGCAGTGTAACAGCCCTGCAGTTGTGAACACAGTGGTGATGGCTAGTGGCAAGAGTTGGCTCGGTGTCTTCCTTCACAGAATCCTGCGGCTCACCCTGAGTAGCTCTCCTGAAGCTTTTTATGAAGTCCTGGTGCCTATGAAACCCTTAGTTTTATAGCACATTGCATTGTTTATGTAAGTTTTATTATACTTAAGAAATAATTTTCATTATAAACTATTCAGTGTTCATAAACACATGAAAAGTTCTTAGAAGTTCAACTTGGTTTAATCCAGTTTTTCTCAACATGCCACACGTTTATTTTGGTTTCTTTATTTTTTTGTTTGAGTGGAAAAAAATACGAGTCTGAATCAAAAAAAAAAAAAAAAGGGAAGAAAAAAAGAAAAACAATTCAGAGGGGGAAAAACAGGAGGGGCCAAAACTCTAATACACTAATAAACAAGTTTAATCTACTACAATTAATTGAATTAATGTCTAAAACAATTCTGAAATAAGTTACAAATCGGCTGTCTTTAAAAAAAACTACACAAAACCATAATAGATTATTAATATTTTTAAAAAGCAAAGACTACAATTAAAAGTTTATAGAAAGACCACACATCATGGCTCATGCCTTAAATGCCTGCAGAGACTGATAAATGTGTTGAGTTGAAGGCCCCGGTTTAGAAAACATATTTCAGGCCAGTCAGGGCAACATAGAAAGACCCTGTGTCAAAAACAAACAAGAAAATGAAAGCCACAGGGATTGGAGAAAGAGCTCTCCGGCTAAGAGCTCTGACTGCTCTTCCAGAGTAAGAGGTTTAATAACTAGTACCCACATGATGGCTTAAAACCAACTGTGACCCCAGTCCTGGGATCTGATGCTATCTTCTGCCTTCTGGGGACACCAAGCATTCGCGTGGTACACATAGAGACAGATAGGCACAACACTCACACATAAGGTAAAATTAAAATAATTTAAAATTGTTTAAGTAAAATAAAATGAAGACCTTTTATCAAATCTCCTACCAAGGAAGACTGTAAAGCAAGCCTTGACAACACAAGGCTAATCATATTCTCCCGTGTACTTTTTTTTGTTTTTGAGACAAGGTCACATGTAGCCCAGGCTGCCCTAAAACTGGGCAATCTTTCTGCCCATATTACAATGCTCGATAATATGTAAATCTACTGTAATGACTATGAAATGACAGGGGGAATCATGTTTGGCATAGATGTCGTTCTTTGTTTAAACCCCAAATTTTTCTGATCCTTGTTCAAAGTGGATACACAGTCTGGGTGCCCTGGGCTAACTAACTTCCTTATGCCTGCCTCTTTATCTTTAGGATCAAGGAACTAAGAACATTCCCCTACCTTCACTGTGTAGATAAACTGTTCCTGATACTATTTGGTGCTCTCCACTAATATCCCCTGTACCTATCTATATACCTAAAATTAATCAGCCCACTCATATTATCCATAGTTTCTACATCTTTTTAATAGTTGCAATTTTCCTATTGGCTCTAAGCAGAAAACAGAATGTGGTGAGAGGGGTTTATTCCTCTTGCAATGTTTTCCCCTTGCTTTTCTGTGAAATCTCTTAGAGGAGTTTTTTGGTTTTGTTTTTTGTTTTTAAGATTGTATTTATTTTGTGTATGCTAGTACACTGTCACTGACTTCAGACACACTAGAAGAGGGCATCAGATCCCATTACAGACGGTTGTGAGCCACCATGTGGTTGCTGGGAATTGAACTCAGGACCTCTGGAGGAGCAGCCAGTCCTTTTTTTTTTTTTTTTTTTTTTTTAAGATTTATTTTATTTGTATGAGTACACTATTGCTGTCTTCAGACACATCAGAAGAGAGCATCAGATCACATTACAGATGGTTGTGAGCCACCGTGTGGTTGCTGGGAATTGAACTCAGGACCTCTAGAAGAGCAGTCGGTGCTTTTTTTTTTTTTTTTCCGGAGCTGGGGACCGAACCCAGGGCCTTGAACCCAGGGTCTTGCGCTTGCTAGGCAAGTGCTCTACCACTGAGCTAAATCCCCAACCCCCAGTCAGTGCTCTTAACCACTGAGCCATCTCTCCACCCCCCTCCACCCCCCCCCCCCAAGCCAGTACTCTTAACTTCTGAGCCATCTCTCCAGCCCTGGAATTTTTTTTCAGGGAAAAAAAACAAAACAAAAAAACAAAACAAAAAAAAACAACAACAACAACAACAAAAAAACAAAAACCAACCAAACAAACAAACAAACAAAAAATGGAGAGATTTTTGGGGAGGCTTTTTTGTCTCCAAATTGTTGTTTGGAATTTATTCTTAGTCACTGGTAAAGCAGAGGCATACATGGCACAGTAGCAATAGGCTGCCAAGGCTGCAGACAGACAGATGATACCCAGTGAGTTCCACCTTGACTCCTAGCGCCCCTCCCCCCCACTGTGCAGGCTTTCTGTCCCTGTCTTGCCCACATCAGGAAGGCTACACACACACTTGTACTGGTCCAGTGTGGGCTGGCAAACCTCCCGGGAAGCTCTGTGCTTGCCATGTGGTGCTTCGTGAGTCTAATAAATGATGAGAAATGATGGTGGTTGTTAGGCCACCAGGCTAACAAAAAGGAACAGTGACAGAAAACTAGAATGCATACAAAATAAATTCTTGCCATAGCCTCTAGAGTTGAAAGGAAGACTTAAAAACTTGATGAAAATCAATTATCATCCATTCTTAACATATAAATTTTAAGCAGTTAAAATTTTCCTAAACGTTCCATTTGTTATCTCACTTTGGGAGGTGAAGGCAAAGGTCTAGCATATTAAGGTAGCATAAGAAAACACAAATAAAAGGCTTTCACTGGCAGCAATCATTTTAGTTTTTAGTGTTGCTATATTTTCCCTGAGCCTAGTCAGGATTCTCTTGAAAAACAGAACTGATAAAATGGATATTTTATACATTGTGTGTGTGTGTGTGTGTGTGTGTGTGTGTGTGTGTGTGTGTGTGTGTGTGTGTGCGCGCGCGCGCGCGCGTTCCTTTTTTAATATAGCCTGCCACCAGAAGGTGTGGCCCAGATTAGAGGTGGACCTTCCCACCTCCAAAGATCTAGATTGAAGGTGGGTTTTCACACTTCAAATTATTTAATTAAAAACATTTCCTTGGGCTGGAGAGATGGCTCAGAGGTTAAGAGCACCGACTGCTCTTCCAGAGGTCCTGAGTTCAATTCCCAGCAACCACATGGTGGCTCACAACCATCTGTAATGGAATCTGATGCCCTCTTCTGGTGTATCTGAAGACAGCATACTCACATAAAATAAAAGAAAAGAAAAGAAAATAGAAGAAAAGAAAGAAAGACAGACAGACAGACATTCCCTCACTGGTGTACCCACCACTTGGGTTTTAGTTAATTCCAGTTGTAGTCAAGTTGACAACCAAGAATATCCAACACAACTAGCTTAAGAAAATTCAAGTAGTTTAGTTCACTTAGGAACAAAATTCTACTTTTGATGTACAGACCTTAGGAGGGAATGAATCAATAGTTTTATTTTTGCTTTAAACCAGCCTAGGCCAACCTGAATTTACTATGTAGATGAGAGTGACCTTGAACTTTGAGTCTTCTGCTACGACCTCATCAGTGCTGGGATCAGTCATGCTCTACACATCTCCTTTTATGTAGAGCCAGGGACTGAACACCAGGCTTCAGGGATCTTGGCATGCACTAGACATGCTGGAGACAAATAAAAAAAAAGAGTCCCTATTTCTAGTGAGCAAGCAAAGAATAAAAACACTGAGTGTGATGGAGGGAGAGGCAGGAGAAAATCATTAAGTTCAAGGTCATCCTTGGTTACACAGCAAGTTGGAGGGCCAGCCTGAGATAAATGACACCCTGACCCCATCACAAACCCAAAAATGAATAAAGTACTTGCCATATCTGGTGACTTGAGTTCAATCACCAGAACCCATAAATGTGTTATGGGTACAGTTGACTTCTGACCTCCACACACTTATACCATGGAACACATGCATGCATGAGAGCGCGCGCGCACACACACACACACACACACACACACACACACACACACACACACACACACTTGAAGAAAATCACTAAATAAAAACCTCTATAAAAGGTAAACAAAACCACACAAATAAAAATTACTCTTGGAGCCCTGAGCCCTGGTTGCTACACTAAACATTCCAATTATTTCAAAGATCCAGTGAGATCTAGCCCAACCCTTGAGGCTTCTGCCAAAATGGCACAAGTCAAGATCCAAGAATATTACTGGAAGACCCTTCCAACTACAGGATCCTTAAACAGGATGCAAAAGAGTCCCCTGCTCCAGGTCACAACAGTAGTCAGGCATTGCTGCCATTTTCCACTATATGCACAAAGATCCCAATAAACATTAGGTAAAGAATGTGGGACTTAAGCAAGGACTTGACTTCACTTAATTATGGAGAAGAGCTAAGGTCACTTCGTTATCTCACTCAGGTCATATTAAAAAACTCAAGTATTGAAAGAAACCTTTATATTCTCTCTCTCTGTGTGTGTGTGTGTGTGCGCGCGCGCGCGTGTATGTTTCTGAATGCAGGTCAAAGGACAATTTGCAAGAGTCAAATTTCAATTCTCTCCTTCAACCACGTTAGGACTGAATGAATACAGGTCATCACCATGCTTGGTAGCAAATACTTTTACCAGTTAAGCCATCTTGGTAGCTCCTAGGGAACTTTTGAGGTTTTGATTTTAAAAATGGAAATCTTTCCCCTGAAAACTGACACACATTAAAAGATTATGTAACAAGTTGAAAAGTAGCATTTTGGTCACACATTTTATAACTGGTCACAGTCCTCTCAGACATCAATAGTCAAGGAAAAACTGCTACTAAAATTATTTTTCCTGTGGTTCGGGATTCAGCTCAGTTGTAGAGCACTTGCCTAGCAAGCGCATCAGTCCCCAGCTCCGAAAAAAAGAAAAAAAATTTTTTTCCTAAGTACTTAAAGGAATACTGGAGAACTAATTGGTTGTCTTGTCTGGCCCAATAGAAGATGTGCCTAGTCCTGCAGGACTTGATATGCCAGGGTGGGTTGGTACCCAGAGGGGGGGGGGGGTTCTCCCCCTTCTCAGAAGAGAAAGGGAGGAGGGGATGGAGGAGAGACGGGTGATGGGGTTTGACTGAGCTGAGATCAGATGTAAAGTGAATAAATAAATTAATGGTAAAGGAAAAAAAAAAAAAAACAAGGTCTGAAGAGATGGCTCAGTGGTTAAGAGCACAGACTGCTCTTTCCAGAGGTCCTGGGTTCAAATCCCAGCAACCACATGGTGGCTCACAACCATCTGTAATGGGATCTGATGCCCTCTTCTGGTGTCTGAAGACTGCTACAGTGTACTCATAAATAAAATAAATAAATAATTCTTAAAAAAAGGGGGGGGGACAAGAAGAAAAAGGTATACTAGGGTAAAACAGCTTTCTCACACAATGTCCATGCTATGGACCCATGAACCAGGGACCCTACTTATTACAGATGTACTATGTTCTGCATGTACTTGCCCCTAAACAAGTATCCTACTGCATCTGTAGGGATAGCATTACATACAGAACAATATGCAAACAGGAGGATCAGAAGTTCAAGGCTAGCCTGGAGTACATGAAAACTTGTCTTAAAACAGCAAAAGTGAATAAAAGCAAAATAAAAGGAAGAGAGGGATAAATATACTGCAAATATGACTTCGTGCCAATTCACTGTGATGCCAGTCATCACAGTTCAGCCTTGTAGCTACCATCAAGTGAAACGCCAGCTGGAACTTTAGAGACAGAACACTGACAGGTAATCAAAGCTTTGTGCCTATTATTGTTGTTGTTGTTGTTGTCATTACTATTATTACTGTGTTGTTATTATTAATTATTATTATTATTGCTGTACGTAGGGAGGCATGGCTGCCATGGTGTGCATGTGGAGGTAAACTGTAGATTCTATTATTTCCTTCCAACTTTATGTGGGTTCCAGAGATGAACTCAGGTTGTCAGGCCTGCCCAGCAAGTGCTTTATCCACAGAGCCAGCTCACCCTCTGTTTTTTAAAGGTAAAGTGATAAATAATAGACTGAGAGTCATTTAAGGTCCTTGAATTAGGAACATGTAAGTAAAATTATTTCTGTAGAATGAATCCCTGCAAATTGTAGGTAGGAATATAAAAATGGAGTGACCACTACATGAACACAGAATTAGCATATTCCTTTCCTAGGTATACACTTTTAAAAACTGAAACCAAGGACTAGACAGATACTGCCAGGTGCTGATGCTCAGAAAGCATGCTTAATAATAGGCAGAAAGTGGAAAGAACCTAAGTGTCCACTGACAGATTAATAGACAAAATGTAGTACACAAAAATAGATAAGCAGGAAAAATGAACAAGGTTCTGAAACATGCTGCAATGTGTTAGACCTTGACAATACACTAACATGCACTAAACACTGAACAACAAATATTACACTTACACAAAACATCTATAGTGAGGAAGAATGAGAAGGCATTCTTTGCTGGACACAAGACTCTCCACAGTGGTTGGTGAAAAAAATGTATAAATAGACAACAGTAATGGTCATATACACACTATAAATTTAATTAATGGCATGGAACTATGTGGTGGTTTCAAAGAAAATGGCCCCATAGGACCACAGAGAGAGACACAAATTAGGAGATGGGACCTTGTAAAAGTAGGTGTGACATTCAGGGCAGGCTTTGAGGTCTCAGATGCTCAAGCCACACTCAGTGGGACAGTCTTTTCTGCTGCCTGCAATCCAGACATAGAGCTCTCAGTTCTTCCAGCACCATGTCTGCCTGCATGCTACCATGCTTCCTACCATGACGATAAACCCTTTGAAACTATAAACCAGCCCCAATTAAATGTTTTCCTTTGCAGAAGCTGCTGTGGTCATGGTGCCTCTTTACAGAAAACAAAAATAAAAAAAACCCTAAGACAAACTGTATATATAAAATATGTGAGATGGAAAACAATAGTATATACATTTTACAATAATTTTCTAAAAATTTAAAAACTGATTCTAGAAAGAACCAATCACAGGGAGTACTGGTCCATGCCTTTACTCCCAGCACTCAGGAGGCAGACACAGCTGGATCGCCATGAGTGAAAGGCCAGCCTGCTCTACAGAGTGAATTCCAAAGTCAATCTTCTAGAGGCAAATAACTAGCACAAAAGAATTGGCCCAAGGGACCAAGGAAAAAAGTAGTCATGTTTTTGGCTTTTGTTTTGCTTGTTTGTTTGACAGGGTTTCTCTGTGTAGTTCTGCCTGTCCTGGAACTCACTCTCCAGACCAAGCTGACTTCGAACTCAGAGATCTGCCTGCTCTGGGTCCTCCCGAGTTCTAGGACTAAAAAAGTGTGCACCATATCCGGCTTAATCTGTTCACTTGAAATGTTTAGCTAAATAAACAAATACATTTGACTTTTCAAACTATTATTTGCATGTTACACTTTCTTCTTCCCCCTCCATTCACACTCAGGGTCCATACATGTTTAGCAAGCCCTCCACCATCAGGTTAAATTCTTGATTCTGTATTAAAAAAAAATTCAAGGGGTTGGGGATTTAGCTCAGTGGTAGAGCGCTTGCCTAGCAAGTGCAAGGCCCTGGGTTCGGTCTCCAGCTCCGAAAAAAAAGAAAAGAAAAAAAATTCAAGCCAAAAGGGGGAAAAAAGCAATTTTTAATATGCTTGCAAGTTCCTTGACTACTGTCTTACCTAACTGCTCTCACGATTAGGGAGCACATAGGAAGCATAAGACTGTATGGTAAAATGATGAAGATTATGTACTTCCAAATGGAAGAACATCTTTTAAAAGCTTTCCGTGGGAACAACTTATTGAGTCATAATTCTAAGGAACATACATGGTGCCAACTGACGTCAGGATACAGAAGAAAAGCAGCGCTGATGGGAAGGGGAAACTGGGAAACAACTGCAGTTCACAATCACATCTAGGCAGGAGGACACCTCAGTGAGTCACCAGGGTGAATGCATAGAGCTCAGCTATACTTATCTAGAAGCTATGGCTTACATCACTCAGTACAATTATTTAGAGTGCACAGATAACTCCTCCACACGAAGGCCAAGTTTGTAATTCTGAGCTTCCTATCTCAAATCCCAATCCTGTAATAAGCAACCACATTACACTAATTATGACTGTTACAATAACTACTCATTGGAATTATTTATAACTGATTATTTCACAAGTCACGTGTCTAAGCAATTTTCACCTTGAAAGGGCAAGGAGGGGCTAGTTCTAAGGTAGAGCACTGCCTCGCAGGCCAATGCCTCAGCAGGTCAATCTCTAGCACCACAGAAGACAAAAGGGCCAAGGGAATAAGTTTTTAATTTCCAGGATATTCTATCACAGCACATGTTATAAATACTAGATAATTCAAGAAACAGTTTCAGTTAAATGTTATTTATTTTTTTTAAAGCAAAGCATCTGACTGTCAAGATGACTCTGTGAGTAAAGGAAGTTGCCCCCAAGCCTGATAGCCTGAGTTAATCCTCAGGGCACACATGGCAGAAGGAGAACCAACGTCTCCAGCTGTCCTCCGACCTCCACACACTCTGATGTGAAAATGCCACACACATACATTCACACAAAGACAAATAAATAAAAGTGTGGGACAGAGCTAGGGGAGACTAAGGTAATAATAAGCCACTGTCATTGGTCCAGCAGGTATAGATACCGAGTTTGACCCCTGGGGCCCATATCTAAAATAAGGAGAGATCCAACTCCCACAAGTTACCCTCCAACCCACATACATGTACTATGCCATCTCAGTGCCCATACACATATACACATACAAATAAATTTTAAAAATGTAGTTTTAAACTTTTTTAAATAGCCTCATGAGGCTAAGGAGAACGCTCAGGAGTTATGAGAACTTCTGCTCTCCGCAAAGGAGCAAGCACAGTTCAAGCAAACTCCAGTTCTAGCGGATTCAGTACCCTCTTCTGACCTCAGTGAGTTCTTGCACATGCTGGACATATACATACTCTGGCACAGGCAACATGCACACTAGAGTGCACACACACATATGAAATAAATGTTTTTAAAAGATTTTAAAAACCCTTACATACTAATAGGAGAAACACAAAAACAAACCAGCCATTATAATATAACCAAATACTTTTGGGATCACAGAGCAAGAATAACTGCAGTTAAGCCAGATGTGATAGCCTATGAATATGGTCCTAGCACTTGGGAAATGGGGACGCAAAGGGCAGGAATTCAAGCCCAGCATCAACTGTACATCAAGTTGGGGTCAGTCTGGATGAAATGATATGCTATCATAAAACACAAACCAAAAAATAAAAAAAAAAGAAGTATGTCTACTAGTACAGACAAAAGCAAAGGGCTCTTAAGAGAACTCTTAAAGCTGGGGAGAGGGTTCAACTGCTCTAATGCTTGATGCATGAACATGAGGAGTGAGAAGCTGAAGGACCATGCAAAAATCAGGCACCCTACTCCTGTAACTTCTGACCAGAGAAGCAAAGACAGAAGGATCCCTGGGGCATACCAACCAGCCAGGCTAGCTGAGTCACAGAGAGAGACCTTGACCCAAAAAATAAGGTAGATAAATACCAAGAAACACAGCCCCTCAAATCCCCAAACTCTGGCCTACACACACACGCACACAAACGTGCACACGAGCACTCCTGGCTTGAGTCAATGAAAGCTAATAGGCAAGAAGAAACAGGGAAAAGAAAAAGAAAAGCGATATATTCCCACTTTACCACACCCAACTCAGAGGAGCTGTCAGGAAGGCTGAAGGAAGGAAAGCAGAGCTGCAGGCCTAATGCTTCACAGCTCCAGCGCTACAGAGGCAGTGTCTACAGCCTGCCATCTCTCTTCCCCTTGGTCCCCTCACAGGACTATTCTAGGAGAGAACTGTAGTCTCAGGACCAGGAGCAAGTGGGAGACAGGGGCCAGAGGAAAGAAAGAGGAGCTCCTATTCTCTAAGTGCCACCGTGGGTGGTGGTGGTACATTATTTTCAGGGGCTGTAACAACACCATAAAGATAAAACCAGAGCCTAATAAAACATCTGGTAAGATGGTAACTTGTACATCACACATATCTTACTATAACTTCAAATAAAATGTATTTAAAAATAAAAATGTAAAATTTAATATAAATAAAAATTATCTGAAATTAGGAATACTAATTTTCTATTTCAGCAAACATTTAAAATGATAAATGTCGGTTCACATTATATTATATTCACAATCTCTTATCCTTCTTTCAAAGTTACAAAACTCTTCTAGGTCTTCTCTCTACAACAACAAAAGTATAAAAACACAATTAAAAAGTATGGCATTATCTCATTTGGCAATGGGGGAAAATCATGCATCAAATACACAATTCAATACCTAACCATCTTTGCAACTTGTAATGGTGCAAGCTGACAGCATGAAGAATGCACATGCATTTGTCAGACACATTCTAACAGTACAGCTGCCTGCCCAGGCATGCTGCTCAAAGACTACTACATTCCTACTTGGTCTGTCTTCCACCAGCCTAAAAGGGAGATTAAAGAAAATAGTCCTATGTGAGCCTCTGGCATGTGTAGATTCACAAGAAGGTCAAGCTAGGTCAGCACTCGTAGTCAACCCCTCCATCACCCTTAGAAGCCAAGAAGCTGGGCTGGCAACTGGGCTCAGAGCAGGTAAAGGTGCCTGCTGTTCTGTCAAGGCTGACAGGCTCAATCCTAGACCCACATGGAAGACGAAAATCCCTCAATCTGCCTTCTAAACTATACCCACGCATATACACATACATTCATATTCTCTCTCTCTCTCTCTCTCTCTCTCTCTCTCTCTCTCTCTCTCACACACACACACACACACACACACACACACACACACACACACACACACACACACATTCTTATGGCATTTGGAGACTGCTGCGACAATCAAGACCCTTTCTGTGGGGCTACAGAAGCGGCTCAGCGATTCAGAGCTCTTGTTTTACAGAGGACCTGGGTTTAGTTTCAAGCACTCATCTGGTAGTTTACAACCATTTCCAACTCTAGTTCCAAGGGATCTAGCACCCTCCTCTGACATCTGTGGTCAAATACCCACTGGACTTACATACATGCAGATAAAATACCCATACACGGGGTTGGGGATTTAGCTCAGTGGTAGAGCGCTTGCCTAGCAAGCGCAAGGCCCTGGGTTCGGTCCCCAGCTCCGAAAAAAAGTAAAAAGAAAAAAAAATACCCATACACATAAAAGTAAATAAATCTGAAAGAAGAAACCGGCAGCGCACACACTAGGGACTGAACCCAGGCTTTGTACAAACTACACAAGTGCGGTGTCTCTGAGTTGCAACCCCCAAGCCAGACTGAAAAATAGTCAGGAGCAAAATAACTTTCCTCTTCAGGGTTTTTTAAAAAAAATTTATTGCACACATGTGCATGTACGTGTGTTTATATACATGTAGAGGCAGAGGCAGGAGGATCTCTGTGAGTTTAAGGCCAGCCTGATCTCCATAGGCTTCCAGGATAGCCAGAAATACACTGTCTTAAAAAACCAAACCAAACAAACAACTACAACTCTATGTGGGGCTGGAAAGCACTTGGGTGGATCACAAACTCCAGAACCTATTTTTCCTTCTGGCTCTTAGGGGCACCCACTGCACACACATGTACATAACTATACATAAACACAAATGCAAGCACACACATATACAAACACTTTTAAATGTACCTTAATTTTTTTTAATGTACCTAAAATATCTTTTTCTTTTACCTATGCTCTACTCTTTACTATCCCACTGGTTGTGCTGCCATGGCTTCTTCTTGTTTCCTGGCTTTCATAGGCACTCCAAATTAAATATACCAAACTAAACACTCAGGGATAGGATCCATATGTAAGAGAATTTTTGGCATTTGTCTTCCTGAGCCTGGGGTTACCTCAGTATAATTTTTTCCAGTTCCATTCACTTGCCTGCAAATCTCATAATTTAATTTTTCTCTATGACTAAATAAAATTTCATTGTATATATGCACTACATTTTCATGGATATTTGGCTGCTTCCATTTTCTTCTGTTGTGAATAAGGCAGCCATGTTACTTGTACAAAGTTACTCCAGCCAAAACTACAGCATTGGTGGGGCAGGGGCTCCCAAGGCCTGAGCTACTCCAGAGCTACAGACAGTTTGTGGCTGCTGGAGAGCGAGGCATTCTTCCTTAGGGGTGTAGTCACTGTAGGTTGTTCATACTTTAAAAATGACCCTACCTTCAGTACATATACGGGCAGTACTAACTGGGTTCAGAATACTGAAAGAGAGACATGTAAGGGCATCCTGGGAAAGTTTAAGATAGGAAGGTACATAGAATCAAAATATATTATAAAAATATTATTATGAGTTTATTATTTTTATTCCCATTCTTCAAATGTAGAGCTTGAGAAAAACTAGAATGTAGCTAAATTTAAAAACATTTCTTGCAATGATCAGTATTGTCTAGTCTACCATTATTTTGGCCTCGTAACCGCCTCTCTGTTCTTATCTTTGTCCCAAGAATTTAATTTTTACAAAGCAGCTAGATTGAACTTTTTCAACCTAAACCTCCAAAAGATTCCTCTTCTGATTTCTCACAAAGGTCTCTAAGTCTCATATGACCAAGTTATCAGCAATTCAGATTACCCATCTTTAAGTGCCTCATTTTTTCTGTTTATGTATGACTCCTTACATTTTCCACACAGTCAGTTCTAGTTTCCTTTGCCATTTTCAAACAGGATGCCTCTCTGCTTTAAACATTCCCTCCAGAATCTCGTCCTAGTCCTTTCCCTGCAATGCCTTTCTCTGCCAAAACACTAGTCAAAGTCCTTTAGAACGTAATTCTCTACTCAAATGTCACCCTATCAGTAGCCTATCCAAAACAGTGTCACCATTACCCTGTCTTCTTACTCAACTTTATTCTCTTCAGAACTCACTACCACATGATACAGTAAATAAATTAAGAGTCTGTCTCCAGACCACCACAATGCAAGTGCCACCAAGGCAGGGCTGTGAAAACATAACTGCTTACTCCCAGCACCATTATGTCCTGTTAGATGCTCAGCAAATGCTGAGTAGACAAGCTTAAGGCATCTGACTTCAGACCCATGCTGTTAGCTCTAACTACTTATTATATGAAGGAGTTCTTTAACATAAATGTTGTATTTAATCTAAGAGTATCAATTGCTTCTTAGGCAACAGAAAGAAGTGACAGGACTAAATGTATACTTCTGAAATCTTCAATTAGTAATATGTTAACTTTTCAAAACTAAATGAAATTTAAAATTTGAACAGTAGTAACAATGCCTGAATTAAATTAAAATTTCCAGTTCACTCTGCATTCTTAAGATGCAGAACATGTTCTGGGGACGCAGCTCACGGACTCCACGAGGAAGGCTCCAGGTAAGCACCTCAGCAAGGGAGGAGTAAAGAATTTAAAGGTTGTACAACACTAACGACAAAAACATTACATATTTCTTATTCTAAGATGTTTGGTTATGGTTTTTAACAAATTCTCGGAGCATAGTAACATTTTAGGATGTCATTCTTACTCCCTTGTGTCCTATCTTAACTAGCAACTACACTGTCACTAGGAAGTTCCACTCATTAGCTCATCCAGGGAGAGGAAAGCAGTCATCCAAACACTTCCACAGGTTATAAAGCCTGACAACAGGAGCAAACAGCTGTGACACACTGGGCATCCATCCTCTAAATCAAATCAGTTCTGACACTTTAATCCACAGATGGCATCGGAGCCTACTGGTGAGGGCTCAGTTCCATATAACTTGCCCACTTCTGATGCTAGTACATCAGGGTTCTTTTAACATTTCCTCTGGTGTTTGTCTATCTAGAGAAACATTTTGTGTCTATGTGTCCTATTTTTAAAATACAGACTATCACAGGAATACACATCAACAAATGAAGGATGAGACAAAGGACATAAAACCTCCAGTCCTGCAGGAACCACTCCCTTTCTACACTCAGCTATCAGAAATCTGCAGGAACGCAGTCCTGTGGGCTCATGGAGGGTACGTTATGTAGGTCATTGATATTAGCTACTGACCATAGACTCATCCTTCACCTCTTCTTCCCTCCCCAAAGATTGGGATAGAGCTCAAATTTAAAAACTCATTTATAAAAGGTAGCACTGTTATCAGAAACTACATTGCCAAAGGCAAACAACAAAGAATATTCCAGTCCCCAGCTCCGAAAAGAAGAACCAAAAAAAAAAGAATATTCCAGAATACATGTAGACTACGCAAACGTTAAAGTTATAGGTCTGGTAATGACCAGACAGGGCAGGAAAGGAGTTGAAAAAGGAAAGCAAGTAGAAATCCACTTTTCCGTGACTATGTTAATATAGATTATTAAAGGTACTCAACTTTCTTGTGAACAACACGTCTGTCAGCTGACATGAAAGCCACAGTGCAGATGACACTATCAGAAGAGGAGACCCTCAAATGACGATAGGTGAAAATTATAAATCATAATTTTTTTTCTGTTTTCTTTTTTTCAGAGCTGGGGACCGAATCCAGGGCCTTGCACTTGCTAGGCAAGCGCTCTACCACTGAGCTAAATCCTCAACCCCTATAAATCATAATTTAAAAAGCAAGTACCGATTCTGCCAATTTCAACAAAAAGGACTATTGTACTTAATTTTCTTTTTTCTTTTCTTTCTTCCTTTTATTTGAGTGGGTGGGGATTACTAAGGGGCAACAGGCTGTAAGATACTAAATTTAAGACCTAAAGCCTTAAATTTAAATGCTGATGTTATATGCCTGTCCATTTCTTCAAAATTAAATAATTAACTATGGTATGATACTCTATAGTAACTATAGTATTCTCCCTTTATGAAATTATTTTATACATAAATATTCTCTTATCACATACTCTGTATTGTTCTAATTTAGGTTGAAGATTGCCACTAACCTATACTCAATTCAGATTTTTTAATTAATTTACTTTACATTGGACAGTTTCCCCTCCCTCCTCTCCTCCTAGCCCTCCTCCCACTTTCTTTTCAGAGAAAGGGAGGCCTCTTATAGATCTCAACCAGCCTTGGCATATCAAACTGTAGTAGGACTAGATGCACCTTCTCCTATTGAGGCTAGAAAAGCAGCCCAGTAGAGGAATACGGGTCCCAAAAGCAGGTAACAGAGTCAGAGACAGCCCCTGCTCCCACTGTTAGTCCCACAGGAAGATCAAGCTGTGTAACTGTTACACAGGTACAAAGAGCCTCGTCAGTCCCATGTATGCTCCTTGGTTGACAGTTCGGGTTCTATGAACCTCTACGAGCCCAGGTTAGTGGGTTCTATAGGTTTTCTTGTGGTGTCCTTGACCCCTCTGGCTCCTACAATCCCTTATTCCCCTCTTCCAAGCTCCACCTAATGTTTGGCTGTGGGTCTCTGCATCTGTTTCCATCAGTTGCTGGGTAAAACCTTTCTGATGGCAATTATACTAGGTTCCTATCTCCAAGTATGGCAGGATATCAATAGTGTCAGGGGCAGACTCCCTCGCATGGCATGGATCTCAAGCTTGCCTAGTCACTGGTTGGCCGTCCCTCATCTCCGTTCCACGTTTACTCCGGCACATCTTGTGGGAGGACAAATTGTAGGTAGAAGGTTTTATGTCTAGGTTGGTGTCCCGGTCCCTCCGCTGGAAGTATTACCTGGTTATAGGAGATGACCCCTTTAGTCCTCTCCCCAAGTTCAGATTTTTAAAGTCAAGACTTCCCCCCACTAGTAACCAATAATCTATACAGTGATATATGAAAAACCATACAAAACTAAAATTTAGGGCTGGAGAGATAACTCTGTGGTTAAGAGCACCGACTGCTCTTCCAGAGGTCCTGAGTTCAATTCCCAGCAACCCCCTGGTGGCTCACAACCATCTGTAATGGAATCCGATGCCCTCTTCTGGTGTGTCTGAAGACAGCTACAGTGTACTCATATAAATAAAATAAATAAATAAATCTTTAAAAAAAAAAAGAAGGAAATTAAAAAAAAACAAATCTAAAATTTAAAAATTTGAACATCGACTGGAAATGGCCACAGAAATTAAAAGTTTGGGTCTGAGGCTATCGCCCAATGGTAAACCCTCTGCCTTACACTCAATGCTGGTGTGTGATCCCATGAAGATGAGAACGCAAACTACTCTAAACACAAGCTGTAAAACTGCTTTTTTTTTCCTTGCTGTAGTAGTCTGAGAAAAATACACTTTACTACAAATAATCAAGAAAGCTCAGCTGGGGGGTTGGGGATTTATCTCAGTGGTAGAGTGCTTGCTTAGGAAGCGCAAGGCCCTGGGTTCGGTCCCCAGCTCCGAAAAAAAGAACCAAAAAAAAAAAAAAGAAAAAGAAAGCTCAGCTGGGTCAAGGTGCCTGCCACCAAGCCTGATGACCTGAGTTCTATCCTAGGACTCAAACGGGAAAAGGAGAGAACGGACTTCCAAAAGTTGCATACACACTAAAACTCTTTTTAAAAGGCACATAAAAAGTAAGATGCTGGGGTTGGGGATTTAGCTCAGTGGTAGAGCGCTTGCCTAGCAAGCACAAGGCCCTGGGTTTGGTCCCCAGCTCCGAAAAAAAAAGGAAAAAAAAAAAAAGATTCTTTAATAGGTTAAGGATGTAGCTTAGTGGTAGAGTCAAGCATGTGTAGAGACTTGACTTCAATCCCCAGCACTACATACGAATAAAGAAAAGTTTAAGGGGCTGGGGATTTAGCTCAGTGGTGGAGCGCTTACCTAGGAAGCGCAAGGCCCTGGGTTCGGTCCCCAGCTCCGAAAAAAAGAACCAAAAAAAAAAAAAAAAAAGTTTAAACTAGATGTATTCCCAAGTACCAAGAAGTCTAAGGAAAGAGGACAGCTTAGGCCACAGTATTTGGGGACCAGCCTGTGCAACATAACAAAATTAGTCTTTTGGAAGGAATGTCTCAATAAATACAATTTGGCTGAGCAAAATATTTTCTGAAACATTAAGTCTTTGGGGGTGGGGGTGTCACAAAACGTGAAGTTTGTTTCAAGTGGGAAAGTACAGGCTGCATTAACTGTAAAGTACATGCTGTGATCCAGATGGGATTTGGGTGTATACCCCATTTGGTTCATACACTGATACTTAATCTCCATTATGAAGTCAGGAATTCACTCTATGATGTCTAGAGGCGAGTACTTTAGAAACTAAGTAGGATTAAATAAGAGATGGGGCTTCCGTGATTGAACCCTAGTGGCATGGAAAAAGGTGTAGAAGCCAGGACAGACACATGGATGAAAACACACACACACACACACACACACACACACACACACACACACACACACACTTTTCTTAATGCATATATGCCTAAATTATTCTCTTGCAAATTTGCCATATTAAATATGGAACTAAGTTCAAGGCCATTCTCAGCTATATACTAAATTTAAGACCAACCTGGATGACATGACACAGCGGGGAGTAGAAACAGAAAGGAGCAAGGGCACTCTCTCACTCTGCTTCATATATTTTTCTTTAAATCATACTTTTCTATAAACTACACTGCATTATATTTTCCTATGTAACCAGAAAGAAATGTGGACAATAAACAACTGTTAAATACCTTGACTAGCTGTCCATGTGCTTGGTTTTGGTAACAGGGCCTTATCACATAGCCCCAGCTAGTCCTGCAATGAGGAGCCCCTACTTGTCTCCCTCCAGGGTAGCAATGCTGCGACCACAGGCACACGCACCACCGTTCCACTTGTTAAATACTCTTGAAAGTAACATGAATATCCTGTCTCTAAAGCGCACATGATTTTGGAAAAATATGGTAACCAGATACCAGCTTTTCTGAGTTTATAAAGACTTGTATAATGTAAAAAAAAAAAAAAAAAAAAAAAAAACAAGTAAGAAACATGTTCTGAACCAAAAAAGAAAACTGTAACTTTTCCCCAAGTGATCAAAGTAGTCAGTTTGAGGCAATACCATTAGAAAAATTGGCCAATGAATTTTTACATTTTAAACACAAAGCAGGGCCAGCAAGATGGGTCGGTGAATAAGGGGCCTTCTGCCAAGTCTGATGACCTAAGTTCCAGTACTGGAACCCACATGGTAGAAAGAAAACAGACTCCAAGGGTTGTCTTCTAAACTCCTCACATACATCAAATCAGTGAGTAAGTGTAAATAGTAAAATTACAGCAAATCCTTACCAAAAGTCATATTATTATCAAAACTAATAGCTCAAACCAGCCTTAAAAGTCCACTTTGTTCGTGCACACAAATGAGATAGTGCTAATTACACTAAAAGGGAGATGAGTTTTAAGCTGTGGTGGTAACTGTATCTTCTGCCTAAATACAGGAGTAGCCCCTAGTGGCCTGGAAAGGAACAATGTTTTAATTTAGTAAATTGATAATAAATTCACTTACAAGACACCATCCCCTTTACACAGTGAAAACAGTACTAACACTAGCTGGTTTTTGTAAATGTCATAATTTTGAGATCAATAAAATTCCTATGAAACAGAAACCTGTTTATTCCTAAAATATTGTTTCTAATAAAATCCCTTCAAAGGTCCTATTTTTTTTTTTTTCAAGACAGGATTTCTCTGAGTAGCCTAGGATGTCCTAGACCTATCTCTGTAGACAAGGCTGGCCTCAAAATTAGTTATCTGCCTGTGTGTTTATTAATCTTGAGTGCTGGGATTAAAGATATGTGCCATCACCACCAGGCCAAAGGACTTTTATATAAAAATAAATTTTAAAATTAAAACTAATTTTACTTATTATTTTCCTAGTAACACAATTTAAACAAGGGAATTTATTATGAAAGTTAAAATACTTCATTGTTCTAACAGTCAACAACCTAATTATGAATATTAAACAGGATATTTTCAAAAAGCCAGTATTTGACAAAACTACCTGTAAAGAGCTTAGAAATTGTTCACACACCGTATTGGTTCTGCTAATGGAGAATAAAAAGAAATAACTGAAAAACTGTTTTTGCTGAGACAAGGTCTCCCTATGCTGCTTCAAATTTACGATGACCCTCCCTCCTCTCTCTGCCCCTTCAATCCTAGGATTGCAAGTCCACACCAACCACCATGACCATGGAGGAAAACAGTTTTAAGGTATTGTTAATGTCTTTACTGAAAAACAAAACCTACTTGTGATAGGTAGTCTTGACTACATCTGGAATTAAGTAAAAACCAAAGCGGCTGGCATACCTAAGGGGCTTCTCTTAATCGGATTATTTGAAGTGAGAAGACTCATCCTCACTCTGGGCCACGCCTTCTCGTGGCAGTCAACATAAAGGACATGGAAGAGAGAAGCTTTTGCTTTTTGCCTGCTCACCTTCACTTTCACTGGCCAGTTCGTCTGTCCTGCCACTGCAGTACTAAACCCTGCTTCACTGGCATCAGAGCCAACTTATTCTTGATCCCAACACATACTGAAGACCAGCTGAGACGTTCAGCCTCGTGGACTGAAACACTACTGGAATATGGGATTCCCACTGGAAGATAGCCATTGTTGACTAGCTAGACCTCAGCCTGTAAGCCACTCTAACAACTCTGCTTTATGTACATATAGATTTATTCTACCAATTCTGTTTCCCTAGAAAATTAAGATAAACAGTGTGCTAAACACGCAGAGTACCAAGCTTTCCACTCAGGAGCTGGAAAACGTTGCCTTTCCACATCCACATTCTGCTCCTTCCGTCTGAAGCACTTCCACTCTCTCCCTGCAGTCTAACTTAACGCTTGCCTTCAAATCTTAACTGAAATCAACAGATCTCCCAAGTGAAAGCCCCATGCTACTGTGGCTCACGCTGCTATGCAGCCTCTTGTCTTCTCTCACTTGTATGTGACTGGACTACTGAAGACGGCTCCATTATCTTCCATGTTACGATAAAGGTAAAGTGGACTGTGTAAGCCATCTGGTCTAGAGTAATGTCAGACACATTATTAGTATTAGCTCCACCAAGTCTATCAAATCATAAAATGTGCTTCTGTGTCCTGTTTTTTGGTTTTTCTTTTGTTTTTTAAATAAAGAAGCATCTTAGCAGGGTATGGTGGTGTACTCACCCATCAATCCCAGCTCCTGAGAAAAGGTCTGAGTTCAGGGTCACCCTCAGCTACTCAGTAAGTTTGAAACCAGACTGGATTACTTAAGATTTTTAACTCAAAAAGAATACGTGGGTTGTTTGTTTGTTTGTTTGTTTGTTTGCTTTCAGTACTGACCATCTAACCTGTGGCCTCACACACATCAGATGAGCAGGCACTTACCACAGAACTACATCCAACCCCCACCCCAGTCAAACTCTTTGATACTTCTTTCAAGAAGGGACAATTAGTTCCCTCTCTGGGTAGAATTAGATTTGTTCCTAACCCACAGAGTAAGGGGAATACTGGAGAAAGCTGCCATCAGTGTAAGGACAACCAGAGAAACCCATGCAACAAGAGCCAGCTTCCTACTGGTGGTGACGTGTGTGAGACATCTTAGAATAGATGCTGCAATCCCAGACAAGCCTTCAGATGACTGGCGCTCCAGCTAGCAGTGTAACAGCAAAACAGCCAAGCTAAGTTGCTCTCACATCTCTGACACTCAGAATAATAAATGTTGGTTGTTTTAACAGGCAGATACATTTGGGGCAATTGGATAGTCAAAAATGAACATAGCACATTATATTTAATGTGCTCAAGGGGAAAAGAATGTTGGTGAAGTAAACCAAAGACATCAGCAGCCGGGTGCGATGACCCAACAACAAAAGTGAACATCGTAACCCAAACAAGCAAAGGACTTGGAAACCTCCCCAAGAAAGCCAGGCAAATAGTCCACATCAGAGCTTGAAGGAGCTCGAGACTCCATATGTACAACAATGCCAAGCAACTAGAGCTTCCAGGGACTAAGCCACTACCTAAGGACTATACATGGACTGACCCTGGACTCTGACCTCATAGGTAGCAATGAATATTCTAGTAAGATCACCAGTGGAAGGGGAAGCCCTTGGTCCTGCTAAGACTGAACCCCCAGTGAACGTGATTGTTGGGGGGAGGGCGGCAATGGGGGGAGGATGGGGAGGGGGAGGGATTAGGGGGATGTTTGCCCGGAAACCGGGAAAGGGAATAACACTCAAAATGTAAATAAGAAACACTCAATTAAAAAAAAAAATAGTCCACATCACTGGTCATTAGGGAAAAGCACATCACAACACACTGAGACTCTATGCCATGAGCTGCGGTTACTTTTTTTTTTTTTAATTATAAGTGTAATAAAAAAATTCATGAAGAAATTAAAATCTTTGTATGCGGACAGCTGAAGGGGTAGTGATTTAAACAAGAAATGTCCTCCAAAGAATCGTGTATTTGAACACTTGGTCCCTAGCTCATGGTGCTATTGTTTGGGGGAGAGGGGGTCATGCAGCCCTGCTGGAGAAAGTCATGACGTTCATACCCTTACCCTACTTGCACTTTTTCTTCTCATGCTGGTGGCTGAGAATGTGACTGCTCAGCTCTCTGACCCTGCCACCTGCAGCCAGGCCTCCCTGCCACGGCAGACTCTTATCTCCCTGGGACTGGAAGTTAGAAGAAACTGTCTTCCATAAGCCTTCTGGTCATGGTTGGGGATTTGGCTCAGTGGTAGAGCGCTTACCTAGGAAGCACTGGTCATGGTGCCCTAATCGCAGTCACACAACAGTAATTAAGACAGCGTGTTAATTTCCTTTCTATTCTGGTAAAGCAGTCTGCCAAAGCAATCTGGAGAGGAAAGGGTTTATTCTGGCTTACAGTTCCTTTAAGTTTTCGGTTACTATGATAAACACCATGACCAGGCAACTTCTAGATAGAAGGATTTACTTGTGCTTACATTTCCAGAGCGATAAGAGACCGTCATGGCATAACAAGGAAGCAGAAGGCATGGTTACATGAGAACTCACATCTTGAACCACAAACACAGAGAGAGCTGGAAGAAGGCAGTCTCTAAACTCTTGTACATACTTCCTTCTAGTAACATACTTCCTTCAACAAGGCTGTACCAATTCTCCAAACAGCACCACCACCTGGGGACCAGATGCTCAAACACCCAATCTATGAGGCACATTCTCATTCACTGCACCCCACACTGCGAATGTAAAAAGGTGTAACCACTATGGAGGTTCTTCAAATACAGAATTACCATGATGTAACATCTCACATCTGGAGACAAGCCCAATAAACTAAAGGTACTTAGAGGTTCTTCAAATACAGAATTACCATGACATAACATAAACAATAAACTAAAGGTTTAGAGGCACCTGTGGCTGGATATATGGATGCATCCTGCACGGAGAGACAGACAGGAGAAGAAGAAACTCAAGGTCGTTCTCAGCTACTTAGTGAGTTCAAGCAGGACTGAGCTAGAAGAGACACTATCTCAGGAGAAAGAGAAAAAAGAATACTCAAAAGGTGACGGCAACTCAAGTGGTCCACAGATAGAGGGCTGGACAGAGTGTAGTATATCAACAACTTACAATGAAATGCTCAGCCTTAAATGTAAGACCCTTGCAGGGTCAGCAAGATGCTCAGCGGGTAAAGGTGACTGCCACCAAGCCTAACAATCCAAACTCAACCCCTGGGACTGACAGGCTAAAAAGAGAACCAACTCCTCCAGGTTGTCCTCTTACCTCCACGTGTTTGCCATGCTATGAGCAGGCACCTACATACACACAAAATAAATAAAATGTAGTTTAAAAAATCTGAAATGATACCTGGAATAGTCTAATTCATAGAGACAGGAAGAAAAAAAAGTGGTGCTGGGGCAATAAGGAGTTAATGTTTAATAGAGTCAAGTTTTCGTCTGGGAAGATAAAGGGATCTGGAGATGCCTAGGTGGTGACCCCAGCACTCAGGAAGCAGAGGTAGATGGCTCTCTGAGTTTGAGGCCAGCCTGGTCTACAGAGTGAGTTGCCAGATAGCCAGGGCTACACAGAGAAACCCTGTCTTGAAAAACAAAACAAAATAAAACAAAAGAGTTCAGAAAAAAATGGTAGTGATTGCCATACAACTAAAATTACTCAACACCATTGATCTGTACACTTAAAAGTTGTTAAAAATGGGGCTGGAGAGATGGCTCAGCGGTTAAGAGCACCTGACTGCTCTTCCAGAGGTCATGAGTTCAATTCCCAGCAACCACATGGTGGCTCACAACCATCTGTAAAGAGATCCAATGCCCTCTTCTGGTGTATCTGAAGACAGCTACAGTGTACTTACATATAATAAATAAATAAATCTTTAAAAAAAATATTTAAAAAAAGTTGTTAAAAATGCATTTTATGTGATCTACACAGTATTTTACCACAACAAAAATATGACATTTGTATTCAGCAAGTCAATTAAACTGACAGTTTCTTTCTCTACAGCAACAATAGGACCCAGGAGATAGTAAAACATTCAGCTAAAGACAAAACTAAATATACTTCTAGGTCAGTCAACTAAGTCCACTACAATTTTGAGGGTCTCTCATCCCCATCAAAATATAAACTCGCTGGATATGGTGGTGCACTCCTGTAACCCTGGCACTCTGGAGACAACGGAGAGAAAATTACCTAAGCGTGGGAACTCAAGAGCAGTCTGGGCAATATAGCAAGAAGCCTTCTTAAAACATTTGCACAGGGCTGGAGAGACTCAAGTAATTAAGACCACTTGGTGCTCTTGCAGCAGACTGGACTTCAGTCCTCATTATCTGACTTCGATTGATTCTCACTGTGTAGCCCAGGCTGGCCTCAAACTCACAAAGCTCCACCTGCCTCTGCCTCCCAAGTACTAGGATTAAAGGTGTGCACATTAATGCCCAGCTTCCTATGATGAAGTCTTAACTGGGCATGTTATACCTAAATCATCAGGGAGAAGTATTTTTCATCAAGAGTACACCTGTTTTTTCAATTCTTTTTTAAAAGTGTTTTCTAGGTGACTTTGATACATTCTAATTAAAGAAGGAAAGAAAGCAGAGAAGGAATATAAAACAAAAGAGCAACAACTGGGAGTCTGGGCTGTCCTTACAGGTTTTCTATACTCTTCAGTCACTGAGATTTGCTAACACCCATCAACCCATGCCGAACTCAGTGCTCTGAGTCACTCAGCGGCTCCCAGT
The DNA here is from genome assembly GCF_021556685.1 of Rattus norvegicus. NCBI lineage: Eukaryota > Metazoa > Chordata > Mammalia > Rodentia > Muridae > Rattus > Rattus norvegicus. The sequence goes on along the minus strand of NC_141546.1, from coordinate 71,290,303 downwards.
TCTCCTTCTACAACTTTATATTTCTATGAATCACAGAACCTTGGCAGACACCACGAGTCTGAGACCCTTTACTCACTCCTGTAACCTCAATATTCAGGGGCTGAAGCACGAGGACTGCTTGAGTGTGAGGCTAGCTTGTCCTCTAAGGAGAGCTTGAGTCTCTAAGGAGGTAGAGTCTCACTGTGAGGCTCTGGCTCCTGAACTCACCACATAAACCAGCCTGGCCTCGAACCCAGAGATTCACCTGCCTCTGCCTCTCAAGCCCAGCTTATGTGTGAGTTCTAAAGAGACCTGGACTAGAGAGGATCCTATTTCAAAAAGAAAAAGCAAATGTTGGCCCTTTAAAAGAAATTTCATACCCACAAATCAAAGGGAGTATCTGTGGGGTTTTGCTTGTTTTTGTCCCCTCATTTCTCTCTGCCCTGAACTAACTTTTAGCTTACTTACTCTACCTACAGGTAACCACATTTGGGGATAAATGAAAACAAATGACAACTATTCTTTGGATGCTGCCACCACCAGGCTTCATAGAATCACTTTAGGCTCCAGTTATAAATGTACCCACCCACTGTTGTGTCAGCGTCCCCAATACCACCTCCTGGTTTCATGACTAGCTCTACTATGGAGAGCTAGTGTAGGAAAACTGCTAATTGAAGTGGAAGTCTATCATTGTCCAGACAGCCTTCTGGGCTGGCGCAATATGGAGGACTCCCTTCACTAGCAGTGCTTCTCTGACCTTGTCGGGGATTAAAAACCTCTACTTACAGATTATCAGGTTCAACTAACTTTCTTGTGATAAGAACCTGTTCAGCTAGCACCTGAGATTTCTAAAATGCTTCCTCATGCTTAATGAGGCATTTTGGTACCCTAAGCCTTCAGCCAATGGTCTTTGCCCATCCTGGTTGTTTCTACCACCCTCACCTCCCAAAATTGTATAAGGCTTGAATTACCCCAAGTACAGTTATCTGCCTCCCCGCAGCTGGTCCAGGTGTGTCTTCTTACTCACAGGGATTCTAAACACACCACCCACACCACCACCACCACCACCACCCAACCCCATCTGTCGTCCCTGCTCCCTTTACCCACGTGGACCATTATCAGCTGACAATCCATCAGGGCAGGGAGTCACACTCTGACTTACTAGCAAAGAGCTCTAACCAAACAGGTGGAGGGCTATGACTTATCCAGCAAAGAACCAAGCATAGCCATCAGAACCACTGGCACAAGGCAGTTAGAAGGAAGCAGGCGCTCTTTCCAAAAGGATGTAGCTCAGCAGCAGGGCACGTGATCAAATGCTGTCTCCAAGGCAAGCTTCTGTATTTCTTCTGGGGATAGGACCATAAACACCCTCTTCCTATTCTCTATCAAAAATTCAGACTCCCAGGAAGAATGCAGATGTCCACTATCAACCACTTTGTAGAGTGTAATAGAGTGATTAATTCTTTTCAGACCTGAGAAAGGAGGGAAACTTCCAAAAACCCAAGTTCCCAGAGAGCCGCAAGTGCCAACCTTGCAAGCAGCTTTTTCTTTTTTCTTTTTTTTTTTTTTTTTTGGTTCTTTTTTTCGGAGCTGGGGACTGAACCCAGGGCCTTGTGCAAACAGCTTTTTCTAAGGTTGTTTGTCTATGTGACTCTTATTTTTGGTCCAACTGAGGTCTTCCTGGTTTTAGTGATCTTTATTTTCTGCCCAAAAAGAATTAACAAGCACAGTGATAGAATGGTTGCTTAGTGTACATGAGGACCTGAGTTCAATCCCCAGCACAACCACAAAACAAAATGCAAAACTTATCACTATCGATATTTTAAACTACAATTTCCTTTACTGAGATTTTCATAATATCTATTAATGGTCTTTTAAACTTACAAACTACAAATGTACTAGATACAATATGAAATCATAACAAAGCAGGAAATCTTTAATAATTTAATCTTCACTTATTAGGAGAGACATCATTTGATACAATTTAGTAAATATCTACATCAAAAAAGTAAAGGTTACTGATTGTACTTTTTAAAGAATAAAAAGGTGTGCCTTATTTCCAGATTTCTCCTTCTTGCCAGTTGACGTGTACATTATAAACTACAGACTAACATTGTGGGAGTGCTAGTCCTTTATAAATCATCACCTAAGAATGAGACAGAAAGCCCACGCTTCCTTCTTGAAGAAAATTAAAATCATGACATTTTCAAGGAATGGAAATTAAACTTATGACATTTTTAAGGAATAGAATATTACCTTGCAGTCTTCCTCTACATTATTTTTAATAGTTACTAATGCCTTATTTGGACTAAGTATGTTCTATTTGAAGAGTCACAAGATACTTCATTTGAATAAAAAGATCTGAGGGGACTGTGGAAGATGACTTAGCAGTTAACAGCACTTGACGGCCTGAGTTCAGTTCCCAGCACTTAGGATGGGTGGCTTACAATTGCTTGTAAGTCCAGCTCCAGGGGATCTGATACATTCTCCAGACCTCTAAGGGCACACACACATAGCATATACACAGGCAGGCAGGCACACGCACGCATGCACACACACAGATGAATCTAAAAGGGGAACAGAGCTGAGCTACAAGATCTGAGTGCAAAGTTTATAATCCCAGCACTTGGGAAAGTGAGGAAGAAAGATCCCCACAAATTCCAGGCCAACCTGAGTTACAGTTACTTTCAGCCCAGCCTAAGCTACAGGGTGAGATGAGAACTGGACCTGGGAGATGGAAGCTGGACCATCAGAACTTCAAGGTCACTTTTGGCTACATAGCAAGTTCAAAATCAAAGCCAGCCTGGTTTCCATGAGACTCTGTCTCAATAATAATAATAATAATAATAATAATAATAATAATAATAATAGTAGTAGTAGTAGTAGTAATAGTAATGATAATAATAATAATGATGATGATGATGTAACAACAATAACCAGCAAGTAGGCAGCTTTGGTTATTCTATCAAATCAAGTGGCTGATTCCCAGTATGTCAGTCACTGAGCTGTATTCTGAAATGACTGCTGAAATGTTCAGTGCTTTGTAATCACTTCTGTTACTGTTCTCTGCTCCTTAATAAACTGCACTCAGCAGAACAGAGGACGCAGCCTTCAAGAAATATGCAACCTAAGGGGAAACAGAAAAAATAAAAAATGTAAAGTATTAATGCTAGTGTGAGGATGGTAAGTGTGGGAGGGGTTCTAAGATGACTATGGTGGCTTGAGCCTGTGACCCCAACAGTTCTGAACCTGAAACAGAACAAAGAGAATGCAGGCTCAAGTACAAGGCCAGCCTGACGACATTATGAGGCTGTCTCAAAACAGGTCAATGAACTCTTTCTCCTTCACTTAAGAACTCTAGTTTAGAAGGTTCAGAATTAACGAAGTGAATAAAACATTTATCCAGAAATTAAACTTACTCTTTGTGCTAAGGGGCTTGCTTCAGTTTTTGTTTACATTCTCTCTCTGATGTACTGAAATGCACTTTACTAGAGAAAGGGTAGCAAACGCCTGTGGGGTTTTTCCCAAGTTTGGAGACAAAGCAAGATCTCTCTGCTCTTCCTACCTTTAGAGCTGAGGACCCAACCCAAGGCTTAGCAAGCTCTACTATTGAACTAAACCCCTAACCCCAAAATACCTGAATTTTATTTTTGAAAAATCCAAGAAAATGTTTTCATTCTTCTGTTGACTCCATCCCTTTAAATTCAGTAATTAGAAATAAATACAAATGGCCAAGCAGTGGTAGCACATGCCTTTAATCCCAGCACTCAAGAGGCAGGTGAACCTCTAAATTCAAGGTCAGCCTGGTCTATAAAGAGGAGTTCCATGACAGCTAGGGCTACCTAGAGAACCCTGTCTCAATTTAGTTGTGCAATTTAGCTCATCTAGATCCTGACCATCATGTTATGCTACATATTGCAAAAGTACAATAAAACAGTGAGATCGGGGCTGGGGATTTAGCTCAGTGGTAGAGCGCTTGCCTAGGAAGCTCAAGGCCCTGGGTTCGGTCCCCAGCTCCGAAAAAAAGAACCAAAAAAAAAAAAAGGGGGGGCTGGGGATTTAGCTCAGTGGTAGAGCGCTTACCTAGGAAGCACAAGGCCCTGGGTTCGGTCCCCAGCTCCGAAAAAAAGAACCAAAAAAAAAAAAAAAAAGTGAGATCCTGGTACACAGTTAAACAGGCAAATCAACATAACAAGAACAGAAAGACCAGAAATAGACTCAAAGCACACAGAATGTTGTACAGGTTGTGCATGCTTACTCCAAAACAAATGTTCCTAAATTCGAAATGACTCAATATCCCAAATGCTTCTTTTAAAAAAAAACAAAAACAAAAACAAAAACAAAAAAACAAGTTTTAGATTTGGGATCATCTCAGACTTCAGAATTTTAAGTTAGGGATACTCAACCTGCAGAATCTACAGACTCTATGCAGAGTCTAAAAGCTCCCAAATCTGAAACACTTCTAATAACGCCAGGTATGTTGTGGGATAAGGATGTTCACTGTATTCACAAAATGGCAGGTAAAAAGTATTCGACAGTGGTAGTATCATTGTCTAAACTGATAGTTCACATTTTTCACTGTAGCACTGTATATACAACCTAGTAAATAATGAAATTCACCCATACAATGAGATGACACAAATCCCTTAAAAAGGGGGTGTTACTTAGGAAATGGTTCAGTTGGTAAAAGCAGATTGGGGGGGGGGTGTCAGTGGCTAGTCAGCCCAACCTAACAGACCTGTTTCCTGAAGACCACCACCAAGGCTGACTTCAAGCTCCACACATAAAAGGAGTCAATGAGGTAGAGTATCATCACAGGTTTGAGGTCAGATTAGGATACAGTGAGAGATCCTGTCTCAGAAAAGAAAAAGCAAGAAAGTGTTTGCTGCCACAGGCCTGGCAACTTGAGTCAACAGTTAGCTTTAGTTGTCAATTCAGCACACCCTACTGAGGAACTGCTTCCCTGGGATTGGCCTGTAGGCATGTCCGTGAGGCATTTTCTTGATTACTAATTGATGAAACAGGCTCCAGCCCACTGTGGGTGGTACCATCCCTAGGCAGGTGGGTCGGTACTGTATAAGAAAGGGAGCTGAATGAAATTAGGAAGCAAGCCAGTAAGTAAACAGCATCACTCCATGGTCTCTGTTCCAGTTCCTGCCTCAAGTTCTGCCCTGGCTTCCCTGATAATGGCAGAAACCTCTAAGGCAAACATCCTTTCCCTCCCCAAGTTGTCTTTGGTTAGTGTTTCATCACAACAGAAAGAAAACTAGACCACCACATAAAGGAGGAAGACAGCGAACTCCACACACTCACTGACATACGCATCACACACACACTAATAATAAACTGCTGATGTAGAAGAATCAGCCAATACAAATTAAGGGCAGTGTGTAAGAGACAAAATTGAAAACCAGTGTATATGCTCCCGCTAGTGTAAAGTGAGAGGGGAAGGGACGCAACACAAGTGAGATCTCTCTGCAGGAAGGCACTTGCTATGAAGCCTGATAATCTGTGTTTGATCTCTGGAATCCTCTTAGACGGGGAGAACCCACCCCCTCAAGTTATTGAGACTCTGACCTCCACCATGGAACACACATACCCGCACATTTATATATTTACTTACACAACAAGTAAATAAATAGAAAGGTCCTGTGCTCCTTTCAGCAGCACCTATACTAAAACTGGAACAATACAGAGCAGACTAGCATGGCCCCTGCACAAGGATGACACGCAAATTCGTGAAGCGGTCCATATTTTTAAGGATTGAAAGAACTGAAGGGGCTCGAGACCACATATGAACAACAATGCCAACCAACCAGAGCTTCCAGGGACTAAACCACTACCCAAAGACTATACATGGACTGACCCAGGGCTCCAACTGCATACGTAGCAGAGAATAGCCTCATTGGGTCACCAATGGAATGGGAAGCCCTTGGTCCTGCCAAGGTTGGACCCCTAGTGCAGAAGAATGTGTGTGTGTGTGTGTGTGTGTGTGTGTGTGTGTGTGTGTGGTGATGGTAAAGGGGGTGGGTGGGTGGGGAAACACCCATATGGGGGAGGGGGGAGAGGATGGGGGGCTTATGGACAGGAAACCAGAAAAGGGAATAACATTTGAAATGTAAATAAAGAAATATATCTAATAAAATTTTTTTTTAAAAAAAGAAAAAAGCCAGTGGAAGGGGAAGCCCTGGGTCCTGCTAAGACTGAACCCCCAGTGAACTAGACTGGTGGGGGGAGGGGGACAATGGGGGGAGGGTGGGGAGGGGAACACCGATAAGAAAGGGGAGGGGGGAGGGGGATGTTTGACCGGAAACTGGGAAAATTAAAGAAAATCGAAAAAAAAAAAATTAAAAAAAAAAAAAAAAGAAAAAAGGTCCTACAAATAACTAATAGAACAGAGAAGGGTAGGTGCTACATATGCATAAAGAGGTGTGTGTGTGTGTGTGTGTGAGAGAGACTATAATGAAGAGATGTGTGTGTGTGTGAATCCACTGTGCTGCCACAGTAACACGGCTGCAAGAACTCAGACACCAAGACCTGCCACACCTTCTGAGTTCAAATGGTTGAAATCACTAGCCTTTCAATAAATAAATCATTTACAGCTTAAAAGAAAAACCAAGCCCTTCAGCAGTAGGAATAAATGCCAAAGAATATTTTAAGAGCTATGATAAAGAAGAGCCAAGCAGCCATTACACCCTACAGACAAGCCAAAACTGAGAAAGCCAGCTGGAAGAAAAGTACACCAGACAGATGCACAGAGGCAAAGACACCAGAACCCTGCAACACACAATGGAAAGGCCAGCGCGCAGACTTGGTTTCTCATAGCATGTCAGCTCCAGGGGCTCCACCATGCTCCACTGTAGTGATCCTGCCCTCTACGTGCCATGACTCACCAGCACCTCTGAACTGAGCTCCACTAGCTCTCCGTTCCTTTTCTAGCAGAGCTACTTGAGAGAAGTATTTTTAGGATCATTTTAAAATATGCTTTGTCCCTTTAGGGAGGGAGTGAGGAGGGAGGAAGGGTCTCCTATAGCCAAGGATGGCCTTGCATTCACTACATATCTAAGGATAACCTTAAACTCTTGATCATCCTGCCTCTACCTCAAAAGTGTGGTACCCAATTCCTTCTAAGAGAGGAATAAGTTATTCCCCTAAGTGCTGAACAAAGACATCCAATCAGAAAGTTGGGGTGTGTGTGCACGTGCGCTTATGTATACATTCAGAAACATGGAAATTAAGCCAAAGCATAGAATACCTAAATATGATACCATATGTTAATATCTCAAAATCATCTTGGTTTTAACATTTTTCAGACTTTTTAAAAATGCATTTGGAGCTATCTGAAGTGCTTCAACCAAAAAACCAAAACCAAACAAACATAAAACAATAGAAAAAAACAGGAAAAGCAGAATTATATACAACTCAGGTAGAACACTTGCCTGGTATGTGAGAGGCCCTAGATTCGATCCCAGTGCTACATGCCCACAAATAAAATTAACTGTAATTTGTTAAAAGTTTTAAGTACTGGGGTTGGGGATTTAGCTCAGTGGTAGAGCGCTTGCCTAGCAAACGCAAGGCCCTGGGTTCGGTCCCCAGCTCCGAAAAAGTTTTAAGTACTAGCAACTACTGTCTTCTGAGTACTTATGTACCACGCGCTCCAGGAATTTTACACATAACAATGATTTATTTCTTACAACTCTGTCAGGTAGGTACTCCCAACCCTATCATTTTATTGATGAGGGGAAAAAAAACACATAGAGAAAAATAAGGGTGGTTTGGGAGGTGGAACACCCTTATAGAAGGGGAGGGAGATGGGATAGGGGACTTAGGGACAGAAAACCAGAAAAGGGAATAACATTTGAAATGTAAATTAAAAATATCCAATAAAAAATCATTGGAAAGTAATCAAAAAAGAAAAATTGCCTACAAACAAATGACTTCTAAGGTGTCTAGTTCTAAATCTGTTTATACTTAATCAAGCTACCAAAATCATTAATTTGAGGATCTTAAATTCACCTGGTCTAACACAAAGCCTGCGCTATTAACAGCATGTTTTACAAATGGCACAGCCAGGTGTGGTGGCGCATGCCTTTAAGACTGACACTTGGGAGGCGGTGAAGGCATGTCTCTGAGTTTGAGACTAGCCTGATCTATACAGCAAGCTCCAGGCCAGCCAGAACAACACAGTGAGACTCTGTCTCAAAAAACAAACAAACAATCGCTTACAGCTTTATGTTATAACTGCAAGGATCCACCAAGACAACCCAAAGCCTCAGGAGCACAAGCATGAACTGGACAGAGAGAGTGCTGCACTCAAGAGGCACAGGAGGTGGCTTAGGAGTTCAAGGCCAGCTCTGGGTGAACAGTGAGGCCTGGGAAGATCTTAGTCAACTGAGAGCTTGCTAAGCAAGCAGAGAGATATGAGTTCTGACTCCAGCATCCATATAAAACGTCAGACCAGGTAACACACACCAGCAACCAAGCACCAGAAAGGCAGAAACAGAAAGATTTCTGGGATTTGCTGTCCAGCAAGTCTAGTCAACTCCAGGTTTAGTAAGAAACTTTATCTCAAAAAATAATGAGGAGTCGGGGTTTGGCCCAATGCTACAACACTTGCCTAGAAAGCACACATATGCATGTGGGCATGGGAACACTCTCTCACACACACACACCAAAAACTAGATAAATGCATGCAAAAGCAGACAACAATGAAGAAAACTTAAAAAAAAAATCTGTTTAAAGTTAGAAAAGCCACGTTGTTAAGCCTGTCACTCGCCACCACTGGGGGCTGAATGTGGGGCTTCGCACTGCTAAGCAAGAGCTCTGCCATCAGTCCAAAGGCCTCAGTGCCCACGCTGCTTAGAAACTCACTCTAGTCCAGACAGGCCTTAAACTCTGGCTTCTTCTGCCTAAGCCTCCAGAGCTGAGGGGATTACAGGTCTCTACCACCTATTTTTATCCCAAACTATTTAAAAGAAACATTATCTCCTGATAGTAATTATATATGCTTGTTTTATTAAGTTATTTTAAGTCTAAAAACATGAGACTAAAATCATTAAACACGATTTCTACAAACTATCTAGTATCAAATTAACTAATCCATTTACCTTTAATAAATGGTATGCCACACACCTCCTTCTGTATTATGATAAAGGCTTTGGAACACAGAGAAAAATGTGTACATAGACTATCTCCTAGGATGGCTGCTGGGGGCTGGGAATGCAGCTCAGCTGACAAGAGCACGTGCAGCTGCTAGGAGCTCTCCTACACTGACCTCACAAAGCCAGGTGTGCTTGCAGCAGCAGCAGCAGCAGGAGGAGGAAGAAGAGGAGGAGGAGGAGGAAGGAGGAGGAAGGAGGAGGAGGAGGAGGAGGAGGAGGAGGAGGAGGAGGAAGAGGAAGAAGAGGAGGAGGAGCACACTCAGCAACACACTGAGTTCTAGGCTGGCCTGGGCTACCAGAAAGTCTGTCTAAAGAGGGGATGTGGGGTGGGGAGTCAAGCCAATGGCCGGAAACAATCTCTAAGTGAAACATCCCTGTGTAAAACCAGAGGATGTACACCTCCCAGAGTTTCTGTTATGGGTCTGCCTTTTGTTACAATGATAAAGAGTAAGAAGAGGGACTTCCTTCCTCCAGTCCTCTGCGTCCAGTTACAGGCTGTCAGCTCTCCAGGCATCAGTCTGCCTGTCTGTAAATCAACTTTATCAAAATCACAATTCTTGTCCCCAGCTCCGAAAAAAAAAAAAGAAAAAAAAAAATCACAATTCTTAAGGTTTCTTCCACTTCTAAATCATTAAACCTCTAAGAACCCAAATCACAAATTGTTTTTTTCTTAAAAACAACCAATAACCTTCACTCTAAGAACCCAAATCACAAATTTTTTTTCTTTTTTCTTTTTTTGGTTCTTTTTTTCGGAGCTGGGGACCGAACCCAGGGCCTTGCGCTTCCTAGGTAAGCGCTCTACCACTGAGCTAAATCCCCAGCCCCACAAATTTTTTTCCTTAAAAACAACCAATAACCTTCATATATATACTACTTGCTCATAGGAAAAAGAAAAACCAGAGGGAAATGTGGAGAAATCCAGAGATGTAAAACAATGATCCAAATGACAAGCTCTCTAACTCTAATCAAAGCGTTTAAGAAAGCATGTTAGGCTGGTAAGACAGCTCAGTAGGTGAAGGTGCTTGCTACCAAGTCTCAAAACCTGCTTCAGTGCCTGGGATCAAAGAGCAGTTGTCCTCTGACCTACACACACGAATCATGCTGCAAATGCTAACCCCAACATAAACAAATCAGCATAAGAATAATAAATGTTGGCTGACTACTGGTATCCCAAATTTTAAAAAGGCGTGGTGCCACACACCTTTAATCCTAGAACTCAGGAGGCAAAAGCAGGTGAATCTGTAGGTTTGTGGACAGAGATTGGTTTACAGAGGGGAGCTCCAGGACAGCTGGGACTACAAAGAGAACCCTGTTGGGGGACGGGGGTTGGGGGTAGGGGACAATAAGTTTGAAAAAAAAAACAATTTGAAAGTTGCTACAAAAGGTGGCAAAGACCTTCCCAACTTGCAAAGGCATCCTGACATGCTCACAGTGGTAGGCTGACAGCAGCCAAAGACATTTTTGGTTAGTGGTTCTCAGCAACAGAAGGCTGCATATATCGAGACATCCAGCAATATCTAGACACATTTCAAATGCCACAATTGTAAGCAGAGTGCTACTGACAAATATTTAGTAGAGAAAAGACTATACATCCTATATATCACTTCAGTCTCCATTACAATATATCCTTTAGCTCAAGATATTATAGACGGTGAAAGACTCTTAACAGCTACAGTCATCACAGTGACAGTCCCGAAAACTTAAAAACTGAGGCCAAGATATTAACATTATATGGCCTGTCCTATTCATCAGAGCAGAAGGTTAAAAATTAGTTAAGTGTAATATGGACTGAATTAGAAAGGAGAATAAAACAAGCAAACAGAACCCAAAACAGGAAACTAAATAAATAAATACTGGTGAGCGTTTAGCAGCCCTCCACTTCCTGTTCCTGGACAGGCCTTGCTGCATTCCTGTCCTTGAGTTCTTTCTCTATCTGGCCAGTGAGCTCTCTATGAACTGCTTAAGCCCACTGTTTCTATACCTGAGTCCTGCCAACACACACCACCAGCAACTGCTCAAGTACACAGAGTACGGAAGAAACAAGTGCAAGCAAATCAGCAAAGAATTCGAGAACATTTACTAATTGAAAAACCAATCGTGAAGACATCAACGTGAATAAATTTATACTATAAAGTCATAAGAAGAGAAAAAGCAAGTGTTGTGGAAAGCAGAGAAATGATCAAAATGTCCTAAACTTGAAAGACAATGAACTCCAAAACTGGTATGTGTAAAGGTTCCTTCTTATGACAAACTCTTTCCACACTGACCGTATCAAACCTTTACAATTTAAGACAACGAATTTGAAAAAATAAAAATAGGGGCTGAGGATTTAGCTCAGTGGTAGAGCGCTTACCTAGGAAGCGCAAGGCCCTGGGTTCGGTCCCCAGCTCCGAAAAAAAGAACCAAAAAAAAAAGAAAAAATAAAAATGAAAAGATGGGACAAAATTCCAAGCGAGTGGTAGTGCACTGCCTAGCATGCATGAGGCACTGGGTTCACTTCCAGAACCAAGTGAATTCCACACACTGCCAAAAGGAACAAGAAAGACGCAGGGGATGTTGGCTCATGCCTACAGTCCCAGGACAGAAGCAGGAGGATTGCTCCAAGTTCACCACCAGCCTGGGCTACTCAGTGAGACCTTGTCTCAAGAAACAAAACAAAACAAAAACAAAAACAAAGCAAACAAACAAACAAACAAAGCCAAACTACACTAAACTATACTGAGTGTGTGACCTCATGAGACTTGAGAAGGAAGCAACCTACTTGCTCAGAGCTGAAGACACCTTGGCAACCACAGCCCATCACTAAGATGACACTTCTTTTTGAACACAGTTAACAATTTCAAGAAAAGCCTTGAAATAATTAGGTCAAAGAACTTATAAAAGCATTAGAACTTTTCTAAATAACAAGGCTAATTATAGAACATAATAAAAACTTTTAATGAAATAGATGATAAAGATAGACTTTTGTGAAGTTTTTCTTGAAGACTTAAAAGGCAAGCATGGTTGCTTGCTCTGAAAGCCAAGGTAGGAGGGTTGGCTGGAATTCAAGGCCACCCTGGATTACATAATGAGTTCCAGGCCAGTGAGGGCTACAAGGTAGGACTGTCTCAAATATAGGTGGTAAAATACAGTTAAGCTAAAAATAGGCCAATCGGGGCGGAGAGCATAGTAAGAAAATAAAGGCAGATATAAAATACTTTTTTAAACCCACCAACAACTACAAAGAATACTCAGGTTTGTTCAAAGCACCTCCACTGACTATAAATTATGTACTATAATATGACAGATATCAGAGAATCCCAGGCAAATGGCTGAGGTGCCTGTTTAACACATCAAAGCAGACCTGGCCTCTAGTTCTCCCAGCACCCCAGTCCCTACCTGGTAGAGGGTTTCTACCCTGAACTTTCCATCCCAGGAGCTGGGCTACTACTCTTCCCCCAGAAGCTCTGTTCACTCTGGACTCTCGGCTCTGCCTCTGGCTGTGCTCTCCCACATACCTATAATAAATCTCCTTCACCATATCTAGAAGCAGTCATGGCCTCTCCTTTTTATTTCTTTTTTTTTTTTTTCATTCAACTATATGTACAACGAAAGTACATACATACATACAAAAATGTCAGAATGAAAACCATTTATTTGTATGCTAACTAAAACACTAAAGGAACAAAAGTGGTTTCTGTTGTGTGCCCACAAACTGGGCTGGAGAGGTTAAGAGCACCTTCCAGAAGACTTAGTTCAATACCCTGATGGCTCACACCTGTCTGCTACTCCAATGCCCTCTTTTGGCCACTGTGGGCACTGCACATATGTGGTACAGATATACATGCAGCAAAATACCCATACACATAAAACTAATTAAATCTTTTTTAAAAGATTCAAATAAACCTTAAAACTTTTTTAAATGGGGTCTCTCTATATAGCTCTGGCTGTCCTGGAACTCCCTGTGTAGACCAAGTTGGCCTCTGCCTCCCTGGTACTGAGATTAAAGATGTTGCCATCAGGCCCAACTATTTACTACTATATAAGCTCTCCTCCATGGTACATTTGTTTTCTGTATTGAGGTGTCTTTGCATAGTAAATGCAATCTTTAAATCAATCAAGGAGCTACTATAACAAAAAGCTTCAGGCATCAGCCTTTTTACAAATAAAGAACACACGGAGGACACTAGCAATATATTGTTAGTTTTCATAGAATATTTTCTTAGTAATTACCTGGAATTACAAAATACTAAGTGACAATCTTGGGTTTTAACTCAGTATATCTTTTCAGTTTGCTATAATTAACACAAACAAAGTACAGATTATGAAAATATGTGTATGCACTATTTAATAAGAGTGATACCTCTGACTTGTCCACATCAATTCAAAGATTTCTGAGCCAGTCCTCTCCTAGACAGCAAACCAGAGAATACAAATGGCCTGAGCCTGCTGAGCGGGCTCTGTGCTCATCAAAACCCAGCTCTGGCAGCGCTCACTGTGGAAAGCCAGAGCGTCACCACTCACTCAGCACACTTACAGAAGCACCATGAATGACAGCCCAGTATAGTTACTGCTTCTTCAAGGAATCCAGACTAAATCTGAGATACTATTCTATTGAGTGTGTACTCATCCATGCTTTTATGTGATTGGATGTTTGACTGAAAGCAGTGTTCTAATTTGTATGATATTCTCAGAGTATGCATGTAACCCCAAAAGGCAGTGGTTGCTAAAAAGGAATTGTTGCACAAAATTTCTTACTTTTGCACACAAAAGTTTTTAACATTTAAAAATAAAAAAAAGAAAAAGAAAAATGTAAAGATTGGTGGTTGGGGCTAGAGAGATGGCAAAGTAGGTGGCCAAGAACAGGTGCTGCTCTGAAGAACACCGGAGTTTGGCTTCCACCTGACGGCCTGTGTTACCTGTAGCTCCAACTCCAAGGGGTCCAAAGCCTCTGACCTCTACAGATGCCTGTACTACCATGCACATTCATATGCAAGACCACACAATTAAAAACAATAGACATAAATCTTCTCGCTGGGCAGGTGGCACCTTCCTCTAACTCCAACACTCAGAAACAGGGACAAGAGGATTCTCTCAGGTGGAGGCCAGGCCAGGGCAGGATAACTTCTGAAATGAAGATGCTCACTAACAACTTGAGCCATTAACATGTCAATTAGTAAGTTTTGTCCACCCTTCTATGGAGAGAGGAAATGCTCTGGGCTGGCGAGATGGCTCCACGGCTCAAAGTTCTTTGCAGCACAGGCCTGATAGGCTATCTAGAAATTAAAAGGTTTGGGGTTGGGGATTTAGCTCAGTGGTAGAGCGCTTGCCTAGCAAGCGCAAGGCCCTGGGTTCAGTCCCCAGCTCCGAAAAAAAAAAAAAAAAAAAAGAAATTAAAAGGTTCCTACAAATTACACATAATAATTCCATCTAGTAATAAACTAGATGGAATACCTTAGGCAGATATTATAAATTCTAATGCAAGATTATTGGAGTACTTCAATTATATATTCGAATGTTATAAGATGATACCCCTCTCCACATATTTACATTTATGTTCAAGACAAAATGACCTTCAGTATCTGGATATCCTGTTATCAAGGAAAAAATAACTACCTACAGTCTTCTTATATTTGCTCTGGTTTTCCTGTGTGTGTGTGTATATGCTCGAGAACGTGGGTGGGCGAGTTCACCACGTTTGCCTACGTGGAGGTCAGAGATTGATATGAGGTGCCTTTTTCAATCTTCTTCCACCTTATTTTCTGAGACAGTGTCTTTCAATGAACTAGAAGCTTACCGTTCCAGTCAGTGAGATACAACTATACTAGCCATTTCTCCAGCCCTACCCTACTTTTACTTGTTTTTATTTGTTTGTTTGTTTATTTTTTTCCCCGGAGCTGGGGACCAAACCCAGGGCCTTGTGCTTGCTAGGCAGGCGCTCTACCACTGAGCTAAATCCCCAACCCCTTACTTTTACTTGTATCAAGTAAATTGTTACTTTCATTTTAAAATCTTTCAAACTATTATAGAAATATATAAAAGGAAGAATATGTATGTGATTTAAATGAACACTGTAGCCACCCAAGAACACCTACCCAATTCAGGTTCTAATAAGGAATGCAAAGCGTGGTGGTCTGAATGAGAATGGCCCCTATGCACTCATATATTTGAATCTTTGGTCCCAGTTGGTGAAACTGGGAAGGATTAGAAGAGGTGTGGTCTTCTTTAAGAAGGTATGTCACTGGAAGTAACTAGAGCCATTTCCAATGTTCCTCTCTGCGTGATGGTTGTGGATGGCAATGTGAGCTCTCAGCTGTCTCTTCTGCTCAGTCGTTCTGAACCAGTTACCCAATACGGTCCACTGCTACTGGAAGAGTCTGAATAGTGAGTATATCACACTCCTCCACACTCATAGCTTTCAATGAACCACCTGAGTGCTGGATTACAGGCACATTCTACTGTGGTCAGCAAAACATATATGTAGATGTAGAGATAGAAATAAGAAAAATTTTTTCTGGCCTACATGGCCGGCCTGCTAGTGATATAGAGTGAGGATTTATCTAAAAATAACAGAAGTTTGATTCTAATAACAATTAGTGACCACTACCAGACATGATAGCACCTACAATTTAGAAGTGGAGGTACACTATAGAGTTCAAGACCAGCCTACAAGTCCCATGTGTGTGGTGCACATCTATAATCTCAGTATTTGGGAATGGAGGCAGGGAAACTGGGAACTCAAAGCTCTCTTCAGTTATCGTTTCAGACCACCCTGGGCTACAAGAGACTCGATCTTAAATAAATAATGCCAGCCTGAGCTACACAGAAACTGTTTCAATGAACAAAGAACCGTAAGTGATGGCTTTATCAGATCACATTATCTTTCTGGAATATCACTTCACTTGGCAGTATCCACAACTTATTCGGTAAAGACTTAAAAATGCACTACAGGGGGTTGGGGATTTAGCTCAGTGGTAGAGCGCTTGCCTAGCAAGCACAAGGCCCTGGGTTCGGTCCCCAGCTCTGAAAAAAAGAAAAAAGAAAAAAAAAATGCACTACAGACACAGGAGAGAAAAATTCCAATTATTTCAAATAGTGAGTTTAAAGAAAGATTTTATTATTCACAACTTCATGATTTGTTGTTTATTTTTAATATAATTTTCAAAGAAAAGATAGAAGAAAGCAACCCAGACTTGAAATTCCTTTAACTGTTGAAAAGTAAGCTGGATGCCAATGGCAGATGAAGCAGTTAGACATGGCACACACCTCTAAGACTGTCAGAAGGTCAAGGCCAGCCAAGGACACACAACAATACTCTGTCTCAAAACCAACAACAAAAAGACAAGTATACATTCAACACTACATTACTAGCACAAAACATTGGCTCACCAGTAAAGCATCAACTAAAAAACTAGCAAAACATATAGCACCTCATTCCTTCGTACCTAAAAAAAAGGTCTATTTCATTCCTCCTAATTACATTTCTAAAAACATTTCTGGCAAAGCAAATTATTGTAACTGCTTACTCATATTAACAATGAAAAATTGTCATTCTTTTTTTTTTTTTCTTTTTTTTCGGAGCTGGGGAGAAAAATTGTCATTCTTGGCTAAAGAAAAAAATCATGAACTCTGATAAACTTTCTAAGATACATAAAATATGTAACTTACATTAAAATCTAGATGTAGAGCCAATAAGACAATTCAACAAGCAAAAGCAACGGCTGTGCAAGCCTAGAGACATGAGTTCAACTCCAGGAACCCATGACAAAAGAGAGAGCTCCCAAAACTGTTCCCTGATCTCCATGCACACCTGCACTACTCAAACACATGTGTGCACACACACACTGCCCCCACAAATGTAAATATATATATACACGCAATAATAATAAAATTTAAAATATAAATCTACACATAAACTCACTCAAAAACCTATCACACTTTTAAGATTTATTTTTATTTAGTGTTTGTGTGTGTTTGCGCAGGTCTGTGTTAGAAGACGCTGGAGAAAGTCAGAAGGCATCAGATCCCCTGGAGCTAGAATTAACAAGCACTCACGAGACACCAAGAATGGGTTTTAGTAACCAAACTCAGGTCCTCTACAAGAGCAGCAAGTTCTCAACTACTCAGTCAACTCCTCAGTCCCACACCACACCTTTTAGTTACGAACGTATATACTAGCTAATAATTCAATACACTTTTTTCCCGTTTTTGAGACAGGGCCTTGCTACACAGGCTTTGTTGGTCAGCTACTCACTACATACCCCTAGGCTAATCTCAAATACACACAGTAATCCATCTGCCTCAGCTTTCCCAGGCTGGGATTACAGGATGCAGCTGGAAAAGGATATCGATTTATGTGCTAGCTCCATGAGGTAGACTATTTTTCACAATCCTGGCAAGTGTGTACTTCCTATGTAGACCAGGCTGGCCTCAAACTCAGAGAGCGTTTGAAAACAGTACAGGAGGCTAAAGGCAGGGCTTTAGATGTGGCAGGCAACCGCCTGACCATGGCGCCACCTCCCCTGCCCACTAGTTTGTCTCCTTAGGAACAAGCAAAAATGTCTTCACATGAGGTTGGGGATTTAGCTCAGTGGTAGAGCGCTTGCCTAGCAAGCACAAGGCCCTGGGTTCAGTCCCCAGCTCTGAAAAAAAAAAAAAAAATGTCTTCACATGACTAGCCCCAGCCTCCCCAGGAAAGCCAGGTCATCCTTTGTGGGTTACTACTGTTAGAAGCGTGGTGGATTTTGAATTGAATGGATATATTAACTAAATTCAAAAGTTCCTCCTTGGGCTGGAGAGATGGCTCAGTGGTTAAGAGCACCGACTGCTCTTCCCAAGGTCCTGAGTTCAAATCCCAGCAACCACATGGTGGCTCACAACCATCTGAAACGAGTCTGATGCCCTCTTCTGGTGTGTCTGAAGATAGCGACAGTGTAATCATAATATATAATAAATAAATAAAATATTTAAAAAAAAAAAAAGAAAAAAAGAAAAAAGTTCCTCCTTGTGCTAGATGCCTTGGCTCAGTGGGAAAGTACCTGACTAGCTTATATGAGGCCCTCGGTTTAATCCCTTGGACCATCCACCCCCCCAAAGTAAAAAGGATTTATTTCTTTCAGTATTTATTAATCCATTTTATATCAGTCCTTGGCTGCCATATTCACATTCTATCCATCATCTTTTAACTTTCAACTTTGTCAATAAAATTGTTATTATCCCAGTTACCCAGGTTGAAAACCTTCATGTTACCTTTAACACATCCTCATTTTATATAAGAATAAGACTGGTGAAAACAGGTAAGACCAGGTTGGCCCTGAACTCAAAGAGATCCTTCTGTCTCTGGCTCCCAGGTACTGACATTAAAGTTGTGTACTAGTATACTTGGCCCAAACTGAACTCATATATGCAAGAGTACTCTTTTTTTTTTTTTTTTTTTTTGGTTCATTTTTTCGGAGCTGGGGACCGAACCCAGGGCCTTGTGCTTCCTAGGTAAGCGCTCTACCACTGAGCTAAATCCCCAGCCCCGCAAGAGTACTCTTAACCAGTGTTCTTCCTCAGAGCCTGGGTTCAGTCACCAGCACCCACATAGCACCTCACAACCTTCAAGTTACAGGAAGAGAACTGATGTCCTCCTTCTTGCCTCTGTGGGTCAGGTAGGCATATGGTACACAGACGTACAGGCAGCAAAACACACATACACATAAAATTAAATTAAACGCACATACATATTAAATTAAAAAAGGAAAAACAGCCCAAACCCAGGCCCTCTGGTTATTCAGAAGTCCAGATGCAGAACCTGGACACAAATCACCCAAGCTACAAGTCCTGGGATCATCTCTTTGCATGCTACGTCACTTCCTCTGAAACTCTCTTTCCCATGACTAGTCTACACCTCTCCTCCTTCCCATTCCCCAAGCTACGTGCAGTGGGACAGTTTCTCCTTCACTTTGCTCCTATATGTATTATCACTGAAGCTAGCTTGCTACCTCCCGTCCAGTGTCTACTAGCCCGTCCTGTCTATGGATGGCACATCTCCATCACCAGCCTCTCAGGTCTTAGGATGGCTTCTGGTATTCTGCTCCTAGAACAATGCTTTTTTTTTTTTTTTTTTTTTTTTTTGCTTTTTTCTTTTTTCGGAGCTGGGGACCGAACCCAGGGCCTTGCACTTGCTAGGCAAGCGCTCTACCACTGAGCTAAATCCCCAACCCCAGAACAATGCTCTTATAATATAATATTCATTCATTTTCATTCATTCTCTCTTCTCCTCTTCTTCCTCTTCCTCCTCCTCCTCCTCTTCTTCTTCTCTCCTTCCTCTCTCTCTCTCTCTCTCTCTCCCCCTCTCTTTCTCTCTTTCTCTCTTTCTCTTTTTCTCTCTTTCTGTCTCTCTCTCTCCCTGGCTGCTGGGGCTTGAACTCAGGCCTCAGACAGGCTGTGTACATTGTCACTACTTTACAGTGCTGTATTCTTAATTTCCCTCATTGCACCCTTTCTTGTACTCTATTTCTGACCGCTAATTACATTATTTGTTAATTTTTATTAGCTTGTGTATATTAATAAAGACATATAAATTAATATGTGCTCAAAGTTTGTCTTTTTTTAAGAGTTTAGGCATTTGCCCCCAGGCCTGATGAAGAGTTTAATACCTGGGATCCACATGGTAGGAAAGAAATGATTCCCAAGTTGACTCCTGACCTCTACATATATGGGTGTGTGTGCGCACACACAGACATACATATGAAAAATAAATATAATTTTAAATAGTTTAGAAACAGCTTTTCTGAAGAATATGAGGCCGAGTAAGTCCCAGATTACATGGAGCACGTATGCATATATGTATACACCAATGGGGCTCAAAGAAAAACTCATGTTCATATCCACATGGAAGCCCTAACCATGCCCACCCATCTAGAGCTCCGCCAGCCATCTCAGAATCCTGTGTCCTACTCTGATAGGCAGAACAGGGTGGTTTGGCAGAGCCCTTCATTTTTAGTTTGGAGAAAATACTCTTGAAAGTAAAGAGATACTGAAAAGGGTTTCACTGTTCACCATTCTGACACTGCTCACCGCCTGATTAATAAAACACATACCGAATATGCCACAATCTCTTAAAGATTCAGTTCCTATTTCCCAATTCCTCGGGGCACGACTCGTTCCCGTCGTTAACAACCGGTTTATCCTCCCACCACCTGAACCTGAGCTCATACCTGCCTTCATCCTTCCCTTCCTGGGGATACCATCCACTGTTCGACAGTCGCCCTGTCCTGTCCCAGGACAGCAAGACATTCAAGCCTGGGTCCCTAAGACCCCTATTCCTTCTCGCCGCCGCCGCCGCCCCCAGACACTGCCAGCCAGGCTGGAGAGCCTAGCCGGGCGGGGGGAGGGGTGTGCCTCGCCTCCCGTGACTGGCCCAGATGGCAGCCGATTCCGCCCCCACTCTCGGGCACCCCTCCAGCCCTCGCCCCCCGAAGGCTGCCCGTCCGCCTCGCACCTCGTCCCGACCCCACCCCACCCCTGGCCTCCCTCACGCCCTCAGCCGGCTTAGGACACACTCACCGTGCTGGGTGAAGACGTTGAAGCCGGCGTCTGCGGTACGCCCCACCGGGTCCCGCCTGCGGCCGGAGGGCCTGGCTGCGCTGCTGCCCCGGATCCCGCGCGGCTGTGGCTGCTGGAGCCCGGGAGCCTCCCCGACGCGGCCCACCTGCTGCCCCATCCCGCCGCTCGCGTACTCCCGCGCCCCCGCCGACCCCTGCTCACATTCCTCCTCTGCTCCGGCCTCGGAGCTCCCGGCACCGCTCCGGCCTCTCCGGCCCAAACCCAGGCCCTCTGGGCCGGAGTTGCCGGCGGCTCCTCACGCAGACTCCTCAGAGCCGCTGCCGCGCGCCGTGCTGCCTCCCAGCGACTCACAGACTACCCTTCTCCCTCCCCCTCCGGCGGCTCCTCGCCCCAGCCGCCGCCGCCATCTTTAAACCACCGAGCACAGGGCGAGCGTGGGACAGAGCGTCTCCCGCCCCTCTCTCGCCCAGGCACCTCCGCTACTCGGTGGGCGGAGCTCCGTGTGGCCCCGCCCCGCCCGCGCCCCGCTGGGTTGAAGTCGAGGCCCACCCCACCGGTCCACCGAAGCTTTCTAGGGCCCTCGAAGGCTTCACCGCCACCTTTACCTACATTCGGCTCCACACACTGCCTTACTTGGAGGGGTGTGGGCGCCCAGCCTTTCTTGTCCCACCCCCACCTGTCAAGTCAGAGGAGGTTCTGAACCCACCACGTGCGCAGCTCAGCAGCAGGCAGCTGAGGCTCGTGAATCCCTGTGCTTAGCTGCCATTCAACTGAGAAGCCCTTCACACACACTCAGCATCAGGTCTAGGGTGAAGTTTGAAATAGTACAAAATTCACCGGGAGATGGTAAAGTGCGGGGTTAACTTAATTTGAATTATTTCTTGATGTGCACTTTGCAGACTTCTTGGCAAAGCCGTTGTAGCCCAATTCCTCATACTACCTTGGATTTCTCTTGAACTCTTCCACCATCTCCCTAACCGCATGTGTTTCTGTTTACTTTAAAACGCCTAACAGTAAAGCTAATCTTCCCACAGATGTGCAGTGCAGGATGTCAGGCACTCCTTTGTTGACCAGGAAAACGTAATCACTTTGACCTGAGTCAGAACTTACTCATCTTTACCTTCTGGTATCTAAATAGAGAAACAGGCAGAAGAGAAGGTTTTTTTTTTATAGGAGTGCACCCTGTGTGCAGTTGTCTCCCCATCCCAACCCACTACGAGTTCTATTAACTTAATATTTAGCCAGTTTTTTCAATTCTCAAAGACTCGATGACGCTTATTTCTCGCTATTCCTTTTTCTTCCTTGTTTGTTTTGTTCTTTAAAAGGATCAGTTACTAGACTTGGCACTTGAACTTTTGCTTTCGAATGAGGACTGGAGCCATTGCTTAAATAGAGGAAAACAGCCCTAAGGAAGAGAAGAGTTAGCAAAAATAGATGTAGTTCCCCTTACGTGTGTTTTGTAGAACTGTGTAAGATCACAAGCGTGTGTTGGTGAGATTCGAACTCAGGACCTTGAGTTCCAGGCAAATGCTCTACCACTTGCTACTGCCCAAATTCCAGCTGATTTTGATACAGATATTCACTATTAAAGAGCCTTAGGGGCTGGGGAAAGATGGGTTAATGACAAAAAAAAAAAAAAATACTTGCACTGCAAGCCTGACCATCTGAACTTGGAGTTCCACACAAGATACTAGTCATAGTGAAAAGCCAGAAGCACTAGCCCAAGCTTTATGATCCTAGCTGGTCTACAAGAAGAGGGAAGGTTGGGGTTGGGGATTTAGCTCAGTGGTAGTGGGTTCAGTCCCCAGCTCCGGAAAAAAAAGGAAAAAAAAAAAGAAGAGGGAAGGCAGAGATGGGAGAGTCTCCAAAAGCCAGCAGGCCTGGCTTACGTGTGCAATGGCTAAGGAACCCTGTCTTAAACAAGGCTAGAACTGACAGTAAAAGTTGTCCTGTGACCGGCACACATACACATGCACATGCATGCGCCCACACAAAGAACGCTCTAAGTTATTCCATTGCCACCCAGGGTACAGCCAAATGCAATTGAGTTTAGTTCCCACAGAAAAGAAGCACTTCACTTTAGCACTGGATAGAATATGAATTTTCATTTATATCAAAGTTTGCCTGGATTTAAAATACCTCTTGTGGGGTTGGGGATTTGGCTCAGTGGTAGAGCGCTTGCCTAGGAAGCGCAAGGTCCTGGGTTCGATCCCCAGCCCCGAAAAATAAAATAAAATAAAATACCTCTTGTTCCTGGGTGTCATATTGTACTAAATTATAGATCCAGAGGCAGTCGGATCACAAGTTCAAGGCTAGACTGACTGCATAGTAAGACCATGTCTGAAAATTAACAAAAAATGACCACATACCTCTGAGTTGTGGTATATATTTGTATTCCCAACTGCTAAGAAAGCTAAAACAAGGAGACCGCTTGAGGTCGAGAATCTGAGTGAGACCAGCCCGTGCGACATAGCAAGATGCTGCCTCAAAATACTATTTATTTTCTTTTCATTCACAAAGTGGTTGCAGCTACTGAGAAGATTAATTCACAAAGCATAAAGATGATCATAGAAGTAGGATTAGTTTTTATTGTTTGGTTTTTATTTACCCATGGAATTTCAATTTGGTGACAACAGTTTGGTTTCTCTGCTAATTCGTAAAGATGGACAGTAATTGCCATGTAGAACAGTGCTGTGGTTAAGGGCAGGGACTCTGAAATTAGAAGGCTTAGACTCAAAATTTAGCTCTGGCAAAACAGGGATAGTCATATGCCTGTAACCCCAGAAACTCTAAAGACTGAGACCAGAAATCAAGCCATCCCAGGCTAGATAGCAAAACCTTTTGTAAAAACAAGCATGAAAGTAAAAAGAAAACAAAGAGGGAGTAAGAGAGAGAGGACTGGAGGAAAAGAGTATTTGGTGTAAAAAAAAAAAAAATCTGTGGCAGAGCACTATGAGTTCAAGGCCAGCCTGGTCTACATAGTGAATTCTGAGGTCGTCAGAGATATATAGAAAGATCCTGTCTTTTTTTTTTTTTTCTTAAGTAAGTACACTGTCTTCAAACACACCAGAAGAGGGCGTCAGATCCCATTACAGATGGTTGTGAGCCACCATGTGGTTGCTGGGATTTGAACTCAGGACCTCTGGAAAAACAGTCAGTGCTCTTAACAACTGAGCCATCTCTCCAGCCCAAAAGATCCTGTCTTAAAAACAAAACAAAACAAAACAAAAAAAGTCTCCTGTAAATATATGCTATTGGTTTACAAAAAAAAAAAAAAAAAAAAAAAAAAAAAAGAAGCAGAGGAAGAAGATTCAGGAGAGGCCAACCTTGTCTCACATAAACAAAAATCAATAATGCAAAAGCAACAACAAAGTCTGTTTACATATAGATTCTCTAATGACATTAGATTCTTCAATTCTGTTTTCTCCTGGTTACATTTTATTTATTTTTTACTTATTTATTTATTTTTTTTGGATCTTTTTTTAGGAGCTGGGGACCGAACCCAGGGCCTTGCGCTTCCTAGGCAAGCGCTCTACCACTGAGCCAAATCCCCAACCCCTCTGGTTACATTTTAATAGAGGTTTTTATTACCAAGAATTTCATATGTGTACACATGTATTTTGATATATCCTCCCGCTTCTCAGCCCTTCCTCTGCCCTTGTCCCTGAGTGTGGACAACCAACCTAGGGAAGGGCACATACCCAGAGAGAAACTACTCTCCCTCCCCAGCAGCTACCAATTATTAATAACTTCTCAGCTAGAAGTGGGCCTCATTAGCACCTCCTTGATCCATGTTGGTATTTTCACTTCCTTGATTGTGTGTGTGTGTGTGTGTGTGTGTGTGTGTGTGTAATTTATTCACTTTACATCCCAATCTCCCCCCTCTTCTCCTCCAAGTCTAACCCTTATCAATCCCTCTGTCCATTAACCCCCCCCCCCCACTTCTCCTCAGAGACAACCAACCAGGCAGTCCAGTTAGGATAAGGAGAACCAGTGGCAGGCAACAGAGTCAGAGACAGCCTCTGCCTTAGTTGTTAGGGGACCCACATGAAGACCAAGCTGCCATCTGCTACAAATGTGTAGAAGACCTAGGTCCAGCCCCTGTGTGCTCTTTGATTGGTGGTTCAGTCTCTGTTGAGCCCCCAGGAGCTGAGGGTATTTGACTATGTGGGTCTTCTTGTGGTGTTCTTGACCCCTTCTGTTCACTCAATCCTTTCCCCCCACTCTGCCACAAGACTCCCTGGGTTCTGCCTGATGTTTGGCTGTAGGTCTCTGCATCTGTCTCCATCAGCTGCTGGATGAAACCTCTCAGGAGACAGTTACACCAGGCTCCTGTCCGCAAGCATAGCACAGTATCGTTTAAGAGTGTCAGGGGTCGGTTCTCTCCATAGGATGAGTCTCACGATGGGACTGGCTTGATCCTCTGCAGGACTTTTGGTGATAAGTAAAGTTTCTATGAGTTCCTCAGTGTAATGGCCATGTCACATGCAGATGTGACCAAAGTTAGGAGCAGCCTGAATCTGTGGGTATAAGTTTAAATATTTAGAAGGTGATTTGACAAGGTTTAGCAAAGCAATAGTAAGTTCCCACCAGGGCCTGTGAACTTCTCAACCATGGGCTTTTGACAAGATTAACAGAGCCAGGCATGAAATCCCTCCCAAGGAACAAGATTTAGTTTTTAAAAGATCATGTGGATAACCCCTAACGGTTATGCCACTACTGCACCTGTGGGCACACCCCACCTGACAAGTCAGTGTTATGACTTTCACGGTTGATGTTTTACCCAGTGCTGGACCATTGACGCCTTTCCTGATGGCCTACATAGCACTTTTTAGTATTATGAAAGCTAGACTGCAGGGAGGAAGTTTCCCAGCCAATTCCAGATTGAATTCTGAACGTCCTACAACCACAGGGCACAGTGCACAGCAATGGGATTATACTGTCTAGTTATGGTGGGTAATTAAGAGCAATAGCAGGACTTGGTGAAATGGCTCATGAGGTAAAGGCCGTTGCCAGCAAGCCTGATAATCTAAATTTGATCACATGATCAAATGGGACTCACATGAGAAGAGAGACAACACCCTCAAATTGTCCTCTGCCCATGCCTCAAATTTGCCCATGCCATGATCACACACACTCAGTAAATAAATGATATAAAAAAAATTCCTGCTCAAGAAAGCTAATTAAGACAAGACCAAAAATAAGTAGCCCTCGCCTGTTGTCTGGGGACTTTCAAGGGGGCTTCAAGACCCATAACTTGTAAGGAAGTGTGTCAATACCTGGTACTGAGATTTTCATTTACTAGACCATGTCTTATGGGAGGAGGGATGTCCACCCATTATCTTGTTCAAACTCTTATTTCTTTTTCCTTTTATTTACTTGGGACATGCTTTCACAATGTAGTCTTGACTGTCCTGGGATTTGCTAGGACAGGCTGGACCCAAACAGAGTTTGGCCTCTGCCTCCTAAGTGCTGAGATTAAAGGCATGCAGTCTACACCCAGCTTTATTTTGTTCTCTAATTGGCTCACAAAGCAGTTGGTTCCCGTAAGGGTTTCTCATCCATCTTCAGCTTTTTAACCCACCTCCTCTTCCTCTTCTCCCCTGCACCCTCACTCCTTTAATTTCCTCGAGCCTCCCCCCCCCACATCTTTCATATCTGTGTTCTATCCCACCCTCCCCTATCAAGGCTGCTTCCTCTCTCCTCTCTCGTGGGCTCTTCCTGGCTTCCTGTTTGAGACACGTCTCTTTCTGTAACCCAGGCTGACCTCAAACTCACAGCCCTCCTCATGCCTCAGTGCTAAGTGCTATGACTGCAGTCCTAGGTTACTACTGCCCTGTATGAACCTCTGGTTGTCTTGATTCTCTCTGTCCTCTGGCCTGCCTCCCCTCCCAGGTGCCGGGATTCATAGATGGGTGCTGCCATGCCTGCCTCCATTGATCTCTAAGAACCGATTGGGACCAATTCGAATACTCCGTAAGCGGAGACTTAGGACATGTCCATGATCTTGCAGCGTTTTCTACACTTCTGTTTTCAGAAGGGAGATCTTTGAGAATTCACAATAGAAAGCAGAGAATAGACTAGGGAGGGACTGGTTTCATATATACATAGATATGACATATATGTTTTATATATATATTAAGCATACATATATGCATACCTATGTGCAAATATATAATATACATATACATATATATATTAAAATCTCACCCCGATCATTGTGCTAATCAGTGGATACAGCAGCGTCCCACATTTAAAACAATTCCTAGTACCATCTCTACCTGAACTGAAGGTGAAAGTGGCTGGCAGCTTTAGGCTGTAACCAGGTAAAGAAAGTAATGGAGAGTGGAGGTGCACATAGCCTATTGTCCAGTGGTAGAGTGCTGGCCTATTACATGTTCGCCTTGGATATACTCGCAGGAGAGGTGCAGGGGGCAGGAAGAGGAGAAGAAAGAGAATGAGAAAAATAGAAGAGGAGGGGGAGGCAGACATGGTACCCGGAGGCCCAGAACAGCCTTAACTGAGAGACTTGCTGCCTAA
Organism: Rattus norvegicus; assembly: GCF_021556685.1. Lineage (NCBI taxonomy): Eukaryota > Metazoa > Chordata > Mammalia > Rodentia > Muridae > Rattus > Rattus norvegicus. The sequence continues at coordinate 71,263,091 of NC_141546.1, read as the reverse complement.
AGCCCTTGCCATCTGCATCACAAAGCCTTACCACCTTAGCCAAAGAAGGGAACTGCTGAGCAACACCTCCCTGATCCCTTGCCTGGGTGGTCTACAGTCCAAGCTCTTGTCATATTTACAGCTTTCACAGGAACCCCCACATCTCCCTCTTCTCTACATCTAGATGGACAGACGGACAGAGTGTTGCAGATCACAGATCCACACCAAGAGGAAGCCGGTGGTGAGTGGCTGTGGTCCAGTAACAGATTCAGGTTGCCCCCAAATAACATGTTTGATGTGGAAGTGGTTTGGCGAAGTTTTCGTAGTTCCCAAATGCAGAAAACAATAGTTCAAGGCATTTTTAGAGTATATTGACAGAACATTATGTAGGCAGGTTATAGCAAAGTGGGAAAATCTCTGCTGCAGACTTCAGATGCTACTCGATGACATTCCTAGCTGTAAGGGAAGCAGAGCATCGCACCACATGGGGCGAGGAGGGTTGTGACACGGGACTAGCAGTCAGCTAAGTTAGTCCATCCCGAAAGGTTTTGCCTGATAGTCACAAAGATCTAGGCCCTCAGGATGGCAGAGAGAACTCAGCAGTTAAGAGCATTGACTGCTCTTCCAGAGGTCCTGAGTTCAATTCCTAGCACCCACAGAGTGGCTCACAACCTTCTGTAACTCCAGACTCAGGGTATCTAATACCCTCTTCTTACTTTTTTGGGCACCAAGCACCCAAGCAATGCACAGTATACCTGCACACAAAATACTCATACAGATTGAAAATGTTTAAAAAAAAAGATGTGGGGTTGGGGATTTAGCTCAGTGGTAGAGCGCTTGCCTAGCAACCACAAGGCCCTGGGTTCGGTCCCCAGCTCCAAAAAAAAGAAGAAAGAAAAAGAAGAAGAAGAAAGAAGAAGAAGAAGAAGAAGAAGAAGAAGAAGAAGAAGAAGAAGAAGAAGAAGAAGAAGAAGAAGAAGAAGAAGAAGAAGAAGAAGAAGAAGAAGAAGAAGAAGAAGAAGAAGAAGAAGAAGAAGAAGAAGAAGAAGAAGGAAGAAGAAGAAGAAGAAGAAGAAGAAGAAGAAGAAGAAGAAGAAGAAGAAGAAGAAGAAGAAGAAGAAGAAGAAGAAGAAGAAGAAGATGTAAGGTCAGACACACAGGTGGGCAACGAATGGCTATTGAGTAAAATTAGCACAAGGTAACCGGGCTGGGGATCTATGACGTTCCAACTTTCTATAGTCATTTCGTTCCAGGCAGTCAATCAGCCTTGCAAAACCTTTAATGCAGAAGTATCTATTTTCTGGAAATTTTAATTCACATTGTTATGTGGGACACTGCTACTTAGGCTCAGGTGATCTCTCTGTTTAATTTTGCTACTACTTAGCCTCTTCCTGCCCTGCCCACCCATGCCTAAGCTTTAGCACTACCCAGTTCACTAAACTGAAACTATTTACTGGCCAGCAGGAGGGCTCAGTGTGCAAAAGCACTTGCTGAATTTGATCCCAGGACTCACGTGGTAGAAGAGAACCAACTCTCAAAAAGTTATCCTCTGGGGTTGGGGATTTAGCTCAGTGGTAGAGCGCTTGCCTAGCAAGTGCAAGGCCCTGGGTTAGGTTCCCAGCTCCGGAAAAAAATAAATAAAAGTTATCCTCTGATTGTCACACATGGCTTGATTGCTCATATACACACACATTCTTACACATGCACAAATAAATACAAAAAGCTTTAAATAAACTTCATTTCTCACTCTTTAGCCTATACTACTCTTCTCCTTTGTTATATAGAAAAGCTAAAATTGTATATACTGTTTGGAAGTTGTTTTTCAAAGATACCTTTGGGTTATAGTCTCCTAATGGCCTTCAGGTCCTAGTCCTCCTACCAACAGTAAGCACACATGCTTTAGCAAGTGTCTTAGTTAGGGTTTTACTGCTGTGAACAAACACCATGACCAAGACAACTCTTCTAAGGACAACATTTGATTGGGGCTGGCTTACAGGTTCAGAGGTTCAATCCAGTATCATCAAGGAATAAACATGGCAGCATCCAGGCAGGCGTGGTGCAGGAGGAGCTGAGAGTTCTCCATCTTCATCTGAAGGCTGCTAGTGGAAGACTGACTTCCAGGCAGCTAGGGTGAGGCCCTCACCCACAGTGACACATCTACTCCAACAAGGCCACACCTCTTTTTTTTTTCTTTATTATAGATGAGTACACTGTAGCTGTCTTCAGATGCACCAGAAGAGGGCACCAGACCCCATTACAGATGGTTGTGAGCCACCATGTGGTTGCTGGGACTTGAACTCAGGACCTCTGGAAGAGCAGTCAGTGCTCTTAACCGCTGAGCCATCTCTCCAGCCCCAAGGGCATACACCTTAATAGTGCTACTCCTTGGGCAGCACATACAAACCTAATTCTGGCACATCTCCTCGTACTGACTTTGTAATACTTGTGTTCTCCCCAGTGTGCTCCTGCATGCCCCTCCCCTTACAGAACTCAGGAGAATACTCAGATCCTTTCTCCACCATGAGAGAACCTCGGACTTCAATAGGCACCCCCCAGAGGTCTCCTGGGAAATATAACTACAAGGATCCTTTACCTATAAAATTAACTTGCTTTCATCTACATCTTCCAAATAGGATTCATTATTTTTTCATATCTGTATACTATGTGTTTTGGTCAAATCGATCCCCCAATATGTTTAATCTTTAGTGTACAGTTCAGTGTCACAGAATTGGACAGAGTGTTGGAGGTCCTTTAGGTTAGTCTGGAAACGCTCCTGTAGTAATTCCAGTGAGGGAACCCACTTATTGTAAAGGGCAATGGTTATCTAATGCAATCCCTAAAGATAAAATAAAGCGTATTCCCTTGAGGTCTACGGATGGAACCCAGTTGGTAGAGTGCTTGCCTGGTGTAGACAAGGCCCTGGGTTCGATCCCTCGTATCACATAGACCAAGTGTAGTTGTGTGCACCTGTAACCCCAGCACTAAGGAAGTAGAGGAAAAAGAATACAGAGTTTACATAATGAGTTCAAAACCAGCATGGGCTGCTACATGAGAGGAGGGGAGAGGAGAGCCCACTTGCAGCTTCTACCTGTTCATTCCCGATCCTGGTTCTTACCCTCCAGTGGCACAGAGCAACTCTTGGTCTTTCTTCCACACGACAGTCCTTGAAACACTGGGAAGCCATCCTGAATCTCCAAATAGCTTTTTCATTGCATATACGCATATGTGAGTATGTTTAGGTGTCTGTTATATGTTCTCTGTGTGTTTCTTCTTTAAAAAAGTAACACTGTCTTTTTTGCGTTTGTTTATGTGTAAGTGTGTATCTGTGTGGGTACATGTACATGAGAATAGGTTCCTGGAGAAGTCAGAAGAGAGCTTCAGATCCCCAGAAGATGAAATTACAGGCAGTGTGACCCGCCTGATGTGGGTGCTGGGAAGTGAACGCCCATCCCCTGGAACAGTAGTTTGCACTTTTAACTGCTGAGCCGTCTCTGCAGCCTCTGCTTATTCATCTACCTGCTCTGGAAACGTTTGTGTAGACAAATGGAAGGGGGAAAACGCTGCCGTCATAAGAATAACGTTTCCCCGAAGCGGTCTGAGCATGCGGTACTTTGGATTTGACTTGCTTCGTCCCTGCGTTGTTGTATTAAATCTTTAAAGGCCTATAGACTGCCAAATACAGTTCTGCTTAAGGATCAATACTTTAAAAGTTGTTTTGACAGTAACGAGGGGGAAGCAGAGAGGGGAAGAGATGAGGGATTTTATCTGGCTGAGATAGAATAAGTCATTCTCTTTGAGGGTGAAGAGATGGTGTAAGTGACCTCCTGTTGTTCCTTTTAGCCCCAGGAGTCCAGCATTCAATATTTCTTTGATTAAAAAACCCTATAAATTATTAAGAGACTGTTTCAAACAATTGGCAATGTGCTACATAGATGTTACCAGTAGCACTGTCTATTCATTTTAAATTAATAAATGAGTACTCACTTTCCTTTCCATGGTAATAATGAAAGAGCTGACTAACCAATCCACTTTACATGTAACCCATCATCAAGTGCAGGGTAATAGGCTCAGGCCTGAACTGGAAATTATGGGAAGTGAGATTGTTTCAGTAACCTGTCGTTACATAGCAAGCCATCCGTGAAGAACGGCTTACAACCACGATTCTCTGGGAATGGTCCCACATACAAAATGCCAGCACTTGGGAGGTAGAGATAGGAGGACCAGGAGTCATCCTCAACATTCCAGAAAGTTCAAAGCCAGCCAAAAGTACATAAAACCCTGCAAATAAACAAACAAACAAACAAACAACAGACGGACCACTGACTTACTGCTTTGTGTTATCCTATACATTGACTAGACAACTCTGGTAATCTAACCTTGGTTATTTCTGGACAATTTTACTGAAGGGTCAGCTGAGCAGGAAGGGACACGATGGCCTCATTCACGTCTGATAACCAATGCCACTGTCAGTTAGAGATTCTGGGCTTTCCTCTGTAAGGCTTCTTGCTGAACCATACCCCTCCCTCTACTCATATATTAAAGTCCTGACTTCCCACTACCCCAGTGCTGGCTTAGAAGTCACTATATAGCCTAGACTGGCCTAGAATTGACACCTATCCTTTTGCCTCAGTCTTCCTGGTGCTAGGTACTCTGTCCTGCACAGATGCTTCTGAAAATCTAGCTGCACTGACTTGGGAACAAAGAAATGAATGAATCTGAAGAAATGATAGTTGAGCATACAGAGAGGCTGCAAATGGGTGAGCTCAGTTTGCTCTGATGGATGACACCTAGAAACTCAGAGCATTTATTTTGTACAGTACAAGAGGAGCGGCTAGCTAGTCACAATAGGAAGTCTCTGTCCAGGGATTGGTCTCAGGTTGTGGATATCTGTTGGGAGGAAGCTGTGGTCACTAAGTAATAGTCAATTGTACAGAGGAAGGATTTGGTAACCTCCCCCCTCCTATCCCCAACAGGCTCACTCTGGGAGTTTTTGCCATTTCTATGGGTCTGAGGCATGGAAGTCTTTGACAAGGCTGTGTCCGTGCCAATAATACATATTTCACTCAGGATTTTATTCACTCCCCATAGCTGGGATTATAGGCATGTGCCCATTGTGTCTTGATAAATCCAGTAAGTCTGAATGTCTCTTGTCATTACCAGCATCACTTGTAAAAATCAAGGTGCTAGATATCTGACTCTCACATTGGTATCCAAGGTGTAGAATTCATAGACGTCTCAAAAGCAAGCACACATACACTTAGCCTTTGCCTGGATAGATGGCCCGGTGGTTTAGTGCACAGATTACTCTTTCAGAGGACTCGTTTGTTTCCCAGCACTAATCTGGTGGCTCACAGTTATCCCTAACTCCAGTGGAGGGGATCTAACGTTCTTATGACCTCTAGGGATGAAGCACATATATACATACATGCAGGCAAAGCGTCATATATGTAACATAAGTATAAATACATCTATTTAAAAAAAAGAGGCTGAAGGCAACACTATTTTTAGTGTCAGTTGGGCCCAACATACATGAACTACCTCCTGTCTTGGATGCTTGCTGCCTACCCTCTGTTGTCTCAGGCTGATGTCTCTACTTCACTTGGCAGTCCCTCATTGTTGCATCACTGTGAGGCATGTGATTTAAGGGCAGTCTGTAATAATCTCTTTGACTGGGGGCTGGAGAGATGGCTCAGTGGTTAAGAGCACTGACTACTCTTCCAGAGGTCCTGAGTTCAATTCCCAGCAACCACATGGTGGCTCACAACCATCTGTAATAAGATCTGATGCCCTCTTCTGGTGTGTCTGAACAGCTACAGTGTACTTATATATAATAAATAAATAAATCTTTAATAATCTCTTTGACTTTGCTGGTGGATTAACCATTATGCTTGTATGAGTATATTGCTAGCTTAATTTTTGATGGTGTGGCCATCTGTGCTATGGTAATGATGGCTTCTATCCTAGCGTTTAACCTTATAGATTAAAAACTGAATAACCAGAGCAGAGTGCACTATACAACTTGTGGGAAAGAATTTGGCATTGGAGGACAAATACAGTGACTTCACGAATGACTCTGATCTCCGGCATGGTGTTTAAGGCAGGAGAAGCACCACAGTTAGACGCAAAATAACTTGAGCTGTAGATGGAGACTCTTGTCAAAAACAAAAACAAAAACAAAAAAACAAAAAAACCCTGTAAGCATGGTCAAAAGCTCAGAGCTCAGGAGGTCATGGTCTCCAGGGGAGAACCTACTACTGTTTTGCCGGATGGGAAGTTGTCAAACTGCCTTCTAAATGCTGTGTTTACTACCCATAGGATAGTGCTGTTCTCAATCTTGGCCAGAGAGGTTTCTGCAGTTAGTGCAGAGACTCATCACTACTAGTCAAGGTACTTACAGTGCAGCGCTAAAACCGGCAAGTCCTACTGACGACCATGTTTTCTATGGTCTGTCAAGCAGTGCCCCTAATCACAGGAACAATTGCAAAATGATCTTCCTAGCTTCTAAAGACTCTGGAAGGAAAACCAAAACCAAAACCAAGTTTAAAGTAGGTTTCATGATTGTGGTGAATTGAAGCACATATAAAATAAGATAATATTTTGCCCAAAGACAAACTAGAGACTTTAATCTACCTGCATACTCAACAGACAGTACAAATACAATGTTGGCTAATTCTACTGTCTATATACTAATTTGTGGTGGCAAAGAGGTTGTGACAGGGTCTCCTGTAGCCCAGGCTGGCCTGAACACTACGTACATGGCCAAAGATGACCTTGAACTCTTCGTCCCCCACCCTCATCCTGGATGCTAGGACTAGAGGAATGTATCAGCACATCCAGCTTCTATAAACTTCTTACCCAAAATGAAAACTTTCTACCTGCTAAATGCCTTGCACTGTATGCCTTGTGCATAACTATGTTTGTGTGTGACAGGGTTTGGCTCTAGAGCCTGGGCTAACCATCCTCTTGCGTTAGCCTCTTATGGGCTGGGATTATAAGTAAGTTGCTCCCAGACCCAGCTCCACGGTGTTTTTTCTTTTATATTTTGTGTGTGGCAGAAGCTTGAAAGTTGTTTTCTGACATGACACCACTCCCACCCACCCCCACAGTAAACAAATAAATGTAATTTAAAATCCTTTAAAGTAAAAAGAGGGCCAGTGATGTAGCTTGGTGGGAGAGCCCTTGTCCAGCATGCAAGGCCCTAGGCTTAATAAACACAGCAACAGCAACAAACCCCCGAAGTCTTGATTGGTATAAGGTCTTGTCATAATAAAAGGGGCTTCCTGTGACTGTGAACAATCCTTCAGGTGTCAGGATGCCCCCATAAGGCTGGTTTATGTTTTCTGAGAGGAGTCTTGGAACTGGACTAGGTAGCTAAGATAAAATCCATCTGAGAACTTTAGTACTGACAAGGAAGGGAGACACATGGTCTCTAGCTCTCCACACACAGGCTCATACAGGCTTGAGAATCTGGACACTGATAAAGCCCCTTGCTCAGATTAAACACAGCTCAATCTCTGCCGACTCCCACGGTTGTCAATATGAAGGCCGCTGTTCCAGATAGGGTAATAGAATAGGAAAAAAGTGGGTGGTAGAATTGTTGGAGAAATAACTACTTTCAGGCATGACTATACATAGGAAATATAAGATACTTAGCTGGTTTTAGAAACAGTACCGCAACTTGAAATACTAGATACAAGTAAAGACACACTCTTGGTGTCACTGCATCGGAGGAGCAGCACTGAGCTACAGGCAGAACTGTAGACGGCTCAAGGGTTTGCCACCAAGCCTGATAACCTATTTGATTCTCAGGGCCCACATCTAGAGAGAACTGAGTCCCACAAGCTGTCCTATGATTTCCACACCGACACTGTGGCATGCCACCCTCTCTATAAATGCACGCAAAATAATAACTAAAATCAAAGGTTTAAAAGTAGTCCAACGAGTAGAGAGCACTTTTGAAGAGAACTTAATTTTATAGAATGTAATTTCTAAGAATTTCTATCCTAATGCTAATTAAAATCCACTTCATATCAAGCAACTATTTTCATATTTATGCTAAATTATGATGTGCACATATATTTAGAATCTCTCTGGTACAGCTGCATTCCATTTTGTTGCTCTAAAAAGTTGGTCAGTGGTGTGAGCCATTTCTGCACTATGTTCTCAGGCCCTTTGTGCAGGTGCTGTGTCAGGGACTCGGGTTACAACTGTAAAAAAGAGTTCTTATCTCTTCCAGGAAACTGTAGTCTTGGGGCGACATCAGTCAAGAAGACTGATAATTGGACTAGACTGGGCTAAGTGCTGAGGCAGGGGAAATGATCTACCAGCAGAGAAGTAGGGCAGGAAGGCTTTTCCAGCCCAGGAATGCAGAGAACCAGCAGGAGTCAGCCTGGGAAGCTAGGGTAGCGGGGAAGGGAGGAAGGCAGCATCCTCTCAGCCAGAGAGACCAGAGAGACGGTGGCACCGGCAGGGCGGGTGCCCTGAAGCTTTCTGATACCTTTTTAGCATCACCGAGTGTTTGTGTCTGCTGAGCACAGCAGAAGGGATTGAAAGCATTGAAGATGGGCTGTCAACGCTCGCTGTAGCTTGAGACCCAGAGCCATGAAACATTGTTTCCACACAGACAAACCCGAATAAGGATCGTTACACTGGGAATGTAAATTCAGTGTTGTCTTCATTCCAGGTCCCACTGAGTAGTTCAAGGTACGATCCCCCTACCTCAGTTTCCTCACCTGTGCTGCTGGGATTACAGGCAAGCAGCGCTACTCAGCTCAAGTGTCTGTGGTTGTATCTTGCTTGTTTCTTTCTTTGTTTTGCTTTGTTTTTTTAGAGAAAGTCTCATTATGTAGCCCTGGCTGGCATGGAACTCAAGGAGATCTACCTGCCTCTGAGTGCCAGGAACAAAGGAATGTGCTACCACCGATTTTAGTTAACCTTTTATGGTCATATTTCTTGTTTTTAGTGGGCTGGAGATCACTAGGGCCTTGCACATGCTAAGCCAGCATTCCACCATTGAGCTATTTCTCAGCCCCCCCCAGCCCCCACTTTTTTTCTTTTTTCAAGAGAGGGTCTCTGTGTAGTTTTGGGTGATCTAGAACTCACTTTGTAGACCAGGTTGGTCTGGAACTCAAAGATCTGCCTGCCTCTGCCTCCAAAGTGCTGGAATTAAAGATGTGAATCACTGCAGGCTTTTCTTTCACTTTTAACTTGAAATAGGGTCTCCCTTAAATTGCTCAGTCTGGCCTCAAAGTGGCTCTGTAACCCAGACAGGCCTTGAACCTATGATCCTCCTTCCTTACAGGATTTACAGGATGAAGCTGTGCCACCAGGTTCAGAGTTTGATCATATTTTTTCCATTAATTTATTTACCTATTCTCTTTACATCCTGAATGCAGCCGCAACAGGATCTATACTCAGGCAGCAGAGTCAGGGCCTGCATGAGGACCAAGGTGCACATCTGCTACGTAAATGTGTGTGTGGACAGAGGGAGGGACTAGGTCCAGCCCATGCTTGCTCTTTGGTTGGTGGTTCCGTCTCTGGGAGAACCAAGGGTCCAGGTTAGTGGACTCTCAGTCTTTCCATAGAGGTCCCATCCCCTCCCAGTCCCTCAAGCAGTAACTCTGCTCAATACATTTATATTCAGGTGTTTTTGTTTTAAGAAGAAAAAAAAAGGGGGGAGGGGGTCTGAGTACTTTCTCACTCATTTGACCCGTTGTGTGTTCCTTTCTTTTTTTCTTTCTCTAATAAATAAATAAATAAATAAATAAATAAATAAATAAATAAATATAAAAGAACAGGGTCTTACTATGTAGCCCTGGCCAGTCTGGAACTCCCTATGACTGGCCTTGAACTCGTGGTGATCTACTTGCCTCTGTCTCCTAAGCACTGGGATTAAAGGAGTGTACCACATTCCCCACATAGCTTTCCTTTTGAATCAAGTTTCCTTGCTACTTTGCAAAGAAAAATAGTATGATAGCTACTTATAAACACACACTCTACATACACACACACTCACAATTCTGCAGCCACTGACATTCTGCTCTCTGTGAATCTGTGCACACTTACCCTTTCCCAAACCAGCTCAAAACAGCTTGCAGATAGATAGCCTCTTTCTTATCCTGAAGGACGTGCACCTCCAAGATCAACAATGTCCTAACCACACCTAAGAAAAATGATTTTGGACCAGATGTGATACAGAGCACCTGTAGTCCCAGTTACTTGGGAGCCCAAGGCAAAGGAGTTGTGTGAACTGCAAATTGCTACCTGGGCAGCAAAGCAAGACCGTGCCACAAGAAGAAAAGGAAGAGGAGAAGGTGCGGGAAGGAAATTAAAGAAAGTAAACATCAGCTTAGTCACATCAACCAGAATTCAGTCAACTCTCAGAGTTCCTCAGTCCTTCACGACTGTTCTCCCACTCATTGTACTTATTCTTCTGCTCTCTGTAATCATAACCTCTTCAGATTAGTCATAGATTAATATCACTCCGTTGGGCTTTGTCCACTGGGATCGGTGATCTGGTGATCTCTGATTTATGATTGGATCTGTGAGGAAAAGTCTTTCAGGACAGACAGAACAGAACCATCCAGCAACCTCTAGATGTCTCCCTTAGACAGAGAAAAATGAAAGGGAATGGCTACTAAGACCTTCCCAGAGTAATCTGGTTTGAGAAGATACATTTTTCTTTCCCCTTTCTCTTATTTCTTCAATGCCAATCTGCCCCTTCTACATTTGTTTCCTTCTAAAACTGAAATAACACGAAGTTTCCTTCATTTCTGAAAACCAGAAAATCTAATTACCTCTCTGAATTATTAACATTTTAATATACTGTTTAACCATACCCTTTGAAGCTACTGTATTTCATCTCAGACTTGAGGCTGCCTCTCCTTTCTTTTTCTGAAGATTTATCTATTTATTATTTATGTACGAGTTTATGTGAACCGTTTATAGTTCAGAAACCAGCAGAGGGCAGAAGACATCTTCAGATCCGTGGCATTAGAGTTAATGACTGTTATTGTATGCAGGCAAGTTGGTATTGGGAACTGAACTCTGGCCCTCTGCAAGAACGATTAGCAGTCCTAACCACTCAGCCTTCAATTCATCTCCATCCCCAGATTTGAGATTTCAAAAGCACATGGGAATACTTGAGACTCATAGGTGGTGCTTTGGGTCAAAACAAGGTGTAAAAGTATAATGAAGTCATCCACATGCATCCACACAGCACACGTTCCATAAATATTAATAGGTGAGAGGTTCAGAAGAGGCTTACATGCACACACATGCGTGCACATGAACACACACACACACACACAAAGCAAGAACAGAGATACATTCTGGAACCCATATGATCACACAGGGGTTATTCAATATTATTGCTATATGGTCTAACTTCTCAGAGTAGCTTTCTCATCTGCTGCAGGGAATTCCTGTAGGAAAGAATAGTGTCAGACTGAGGCCTAGCCAGATGGAGGTGGTGCACACCTCCAATTCTAGCTCTCAGGAAACAGAGAAGGGCAGATCTCTGAGTTCGAGGCTAGCCTGATATAGAGTTACAGGACAACTAGGGCAACACAAGGAAATCTGTCTCAAAAACACAAAACAAAAGAAAACAAACCAAACAAGACTTGGACTTAAAGTATCTCTGTCATGATCTTTCTCTACTCTAGGATATCAGAAGCATTCTGTTTGAGAAATGCACAAACACTGCAGGACTGTTTGAAGTCATACTTCTTGCTTTAAGACTAATGTTTCTTAGTTTTCTTCTTCCAAGCCAGGATTCTGTCTAGGGCATCTCTCAATCTCGCCTGTCTTTCTCTTTGTTCAGATAATGATGTCTAGACTCATTTTCTTCTGAAGGGAACAGTGCCCCTGGTCTCCCACTAGATAGATACTTTTGCTTCTGCCCTGGACAAAGGGTGGACCTTCTGGTAGAGGGGAAGAGACCTGGGTACTGAAGTTGAAGGTCAAGTTGGAAAGGTCCTTTATGAACATTGTTGACTGTGAGCCCATGCTGAGTATGCAGAGGAATTTTCCTCACAGGACATCTGAAAGACCTTTGCGGTCACAGTGGGGGTAATCATTTGTATGGTTCCATTGGCATATGATGGAGCCTCAAAAACAAACTCCAAACTAACCACGAAAAAAATTGCCTACTTGTAGCCTGGCATGGTGGCATAGGCCTTTAACCCCAACACTGGGGAGAAAAGAAAAGCAGATCTCTGTAAGTTTGAGACCAGCCTGGTCTATACGGTAAGTTCCAGGTCATCCAGGACTTCATACTAAGGTTCCGTCTCTAAGAACAAAAAGCTTATTTCTGGAAGAGACTAAAGTCCCAAACGCAAAAGCCAACCCCAAGAAGACTTCTATCATCAACATAGGTTTAAAAATCTATAATGTCTTAACCGAACATAGTCTTGCTGGGTCTAAATGACCTTCCAATAAATCTTAAAAAAAGAAAAAAGAAATGTAATGTCTGTGACTTGAGAGACAGTTCAGAGATTAAGAGCACTGGCTGTTCTTCCAGAGGTCCCGAGTTCAATTCCCAGCAACCACATGGTGGCTCACAACCATCTGTAATGGGATCTGGTGCCCTCTTTTGGCCTGCAGGTGTACATGAAGATAGAGACATTAAATACATAAATACATCTTAAATGACCCCTCAAATAGTCAACACATACAAACAAGACTGAAAACTGGGGAGTCATGGTTTTGTTTTGTTTTGGTTCATATTTTCGGAGCTGGGGACCGAACCCAGGTCCTTGCACTTCCTAGGCAAGCACTCTACCACTGAGCTAAATCCCCAACCCCGGAGTCATGGTTTTTAAGAACAATTTATGCTTGTTTTCTATTTAAGAAGGCATGTGTGCACGGGCATGTACCACAATGTCTGAGTAAAGATGAGAAGAGAGCTTGCAGAAGCCTGTTCTCTCTCTCCATCATGTTTCAGGGATCAAACTCAGGTTGTCAGGATTGGTAGCAAGTATCTCTGCCCACTGAGCCACCCTGCCAAGCCCTTATTTTGCTTTGGGGTTTGCTTGTTTGTTTTCTATTTCTGAAGCAAGATTTTGCTTCATGGCTCAGGTTGTTCTCAGATTCACTATGCCCCTTTCTCTGTGTCTTAGGATGCCTATTGCTGTGATAAAACATTGTCACTAAAAGCAACTTGGGGAGAAAATGGTTTATCTCCTCTCACAACTACCAGAGCACATTCTGCTACTGAGGGAAGTCAGGGCAGAAACTCAAAGCAGGAACACAGAAGTAGGAACTGAAGTAGAAGATATAGAGGAACACTGTTTACTGGCCTGCATCCTCATACAAGGCAGAACCACCTGCCCAGGGTTGGCACCGGCAACCCAAGGTGAGCTGAGCCCATCCACATCAATCATCAATCAAGAAAATGGCTCCCAGAACTTGCCTTAGGTCAATTTTATAGAACATTTTTCTCGTTTAAGATTCCATCTTCCGGGGGCTGGAGAGATGGATCAGCGGTTAAGAGCCCCGACTGCTCTTCCAGAAGTCCTGAGTTCAATTCCCAACAACCACATGGTGGTTCACAACCATCTGTAAAGAGATCTGATGCACTCTTCTGGTGTATCTGAAGACAGCTACAGTGTACTTATATATAATAAATGAATAAATCTTAAAAAAAAATTCCATCTTCCCAGATATAGCTAGGTTTGTGTCAAGCTGACAAAAAGGAACCAGCATAGTCTGCTTCCCAAGTGCTGTGACCGCAGGCACGTGCCATCGTGCACATCCTTATGGTCCCTCTTTTTTTTTTTTTTTTCCCGGAGCTGAGGACCGAACCCAGGGCCTTGCGCTTGCTAGGCAAGCACTGTACCACTGAGCTAAATCCCCATCCCCTTATGGTCCCTCTTAAAAGAATATTTTCATTGCCTGGTATGTGGCACACATATACCAGTGTTTGGCAGGCAGAGGCAGGCGGATCTCTATGAGTTCAAGGTCAATCTAAAATAATGTCTTCCTTATTGTTTTATTGTTTATTGTACTTAGAGAAGTAGAGTAGAGACTTAGATTGTACTTGGATAAGAGAGGGTAACATGGGATAGGACTAGATAGAAAACCACAAGAAAGGGGAGAAGGATAGGGACGATGGGGGGAATGAAAATGACCAAAGTACGGTATATACACGTACGACAGAGGGATAAATACTTTTTTAAAAAAGGAATTTACGGGGCTGGGGATTTAGCTCAGTGGTAGAGCGCTTGCCTAGGAAGCGCAAGGCCCTGGGTTCGGTCCCCAGCTCCAAAAAAACAAAAAAACAAAAAAACAAAAAAAAAAAAAAGGAATTTATATGGAGCTATGTGGAAGTTTGGATGAAGATGACCCCAGAGGCTCATAGGGACTCTATTAAGGGGTGTGGCTATGTTGGAGCAGCTGTGGTGTGGATGGAGGAAGTGTCACCAGAAGGTAGGCTTCGAGGTCTCAGAAGCTCAAGCAAAGCCGAGTGTCTCAGTCTTCTTTCTTCCTGCCTGCCCAGCCGGATGTAGAGCTCTCAGCTCCTTCTCCAGCACCACGTCTACCTGCATGCTGCCATGCTTCCTGCCATGATGATAGTGGATGAAAGCCAGCCCCAGTTAAACGGTTTTCTTTGTAAGAGTCGCCATGGTCATGGTGTCTCTTCATGGCAATAAAATCCTAAGACAAGGTTTTCATTAAGTGGTGCCGGGGTTGAAAGACATCCAGACAGGATGGAGGTTGCCGAAGAGAAACGTGGATGAATGGAACTTTGGGAATCAGTTTATGGGGGATAGCATCTTCCCTCACATTTGTACCAGTTAGAGTAAGATTAGTTACTAACTGGGTGCTGGTCACTGTGCTTCAGATACTAAGCACTTTGTACACACAGTTTAAAAACCTAATAGTGAACCCATATGCTATTATTATTACCCCAGTTCTCAGACAGGAAACTCAAGGCAGCCAAAAAACTCAGTCAATAAATAGCAACACCGTGGGTTCTTTTTTTTTTTTTTTTTTAATTTGGTTTGGTTTGCTTTTTGTTTTGTTTTGGTTTTGGTTTTTCAAACCAGGGTCTCTGAATAGCCCTGGCTGACCTAGAACTCACTCTGTAGCCCAGACTGGCCTCAAACTCCCAGAGAGCATATGCCTCTGCCTCTGCCTCCTGAGTTATGCGATTAAAGCCTGAGGTGTCAGTGCCCAGGATGTTTTTAAGTGCTACTTTAGCACGCGTGTTTGTCATACTCTCCTGTGTGATCCTGTGTGTCAGCAAGCTCTTAACGTAGCTTTGGGTAGTTTTTTGGTTTTGTTTTGTTTTTATTTTTACTCATTTTTGTGGTACCCCGAATAAAACTGAGGGCCTTTATAAGCAAGGCAAGGGTTCTAATGCTGAGTCATATTCCAGCTCTGATGTTGCAGTTTTTACTTTATTTATTTTTGTGTGTATCCGTGTAAACACACATGCCACATTTGACACTTGTGGAGGTCAGAGAACAACTTCCAGAAATCAGGTCTCTTCTTCTACCCCTGGGTCCTGGAGATTGAACTCTGGCCCTCAGCATGGATGCAAGCACCGTTGGCCAACAAGTCGGCTTGCCTCTCTGTGGAGAGGTTCAAATAGTCACTCTTTCTCCTCAGTCTTCCCCTCTTTTTATCATCTCCCACTTCTCCCTCCTTGCTTTTCTTTTTTTTTTTTTTTTTCTCGGAGCTGGGGATCGAACCCAGGGCCTTGCGCTTCCTAGGCAAGCGCTCTACCGCTGAGCTAAATCCCCAACCCCTGCTTTTCTTTTCTATTTAGATTTTTAAAAAATACTTTTAAAATACTCTTGACAGTTTTATATACTATGAATGTTGCTCATAGTGGGTGTTTTACGTGGAGGCTGGATGTGAGATGTGTCAGTGAACGTTACTCATAGGGAATGATTTCTGAGCACGGAGGGAGCCCTCACAAGTACAGGGCCTACCACTTGTCCAGAGGACCACACGTAGAGACATAGCGCTAACCCCATGACCATCAGGAATGAGCTGCTTCATGTTTTCAAAACAAGAAGCCCTACTTGCTTGAGATATGATAGCCAGGGACCTTGGACTTGGTCCTCAATCTCATGTTCCTCGTTCTGCAGCTTGGTGTGCATGGAGTTGCTGCTTGAACAGTGGGAACCTGGCCACTGTACTCTGGAGCTTCTCATAGACACCCCGCTTCTGCCTGGAACCTGTCATCCTCAGTATAGGCCAGCATCTCGAGGTGGATGATGGGAAAGGGTGGAGTCTCCTTCCAATAAGAAAGCCGTCTTATACCTTGTACCTGTTACACACGGGCCTCCAGGGTTTCAGAGGAGAGTCACTCATCTTCACTGGACACCTCGTGGCCACAGAGTGAGAATTCATCGACTTTTGGCTTCTTCCACCCCAAGTCAAAGAGTATGGCTTGGGTGTTTTTTGTTTTGTTTTGTTTTTTGAGACAGGGTTTTCTTTGTAGCCCTGGCTGTCCTATTACTCTGTAGCCCAAACTGGTCTCAGACTCAGAGATCCTGACAGTCTTTGCATCCCAAGTGCTGAGATTAAAGGCGTGTGCCTCCACTGCCCAGCTTCTACTTATGATTATTGTACATAAACAGAGACGGGATTTAAAAAAAAAAAAATGTCATTGCCAGGGGCTTGAGAGACGGCTGAGTGGTTTAGAGCATCTGTTGCTCTCGCAGAGGATCTGTGTTTGTCTCCAGCTCTGACTTGGTGGTTCATAACCATTTGTAATTCTGGTTCCAGGGTATTCAGCAGTCTGACCTCCATGTGGTGCTAGGCGCACACTTTGGGCACCTGTATACGTGCAGACAAAACACCCACCCCTCTAAGGTAATCAATGTAAATGGAGTCCTGAAACAGCAGTTCCGTCTCTCCCTGAGCCATGCTTCTCTTCCAGGCTCACCCACATCCACAGTATAATCATACATATGTAGGTTTCTGTCTGGGAAGAGGAATCTCAGATGAGAACATACCTGTATCAGACAGACTGCCTGCAGGCAAGTATTCGGGGGCATTTTCTTGATTAATGATGAGTGTGGGAGGGCCCAGCCTACCATGGGCAGTGCCTATCATGGGTAGGTAGTCCTGGATGATATAAGAACGTTTGATGAGAAAGCCATGGGAATAAGCCCATAAGCAGCACTCTTTCCTGGTTTTTGCTTCAGTTCCTGTCTCCATGTTCCTCTCTTGAGTTCATGTCCTGACTTCCCTCCATGACAGAGTGTGTGACCCTTGAGTTGTAAAGTGATATAAACTCTTTCATCCCTGAATTAGTTTTGGTTATGGTGTTCATCATAGCAATAGAAACATAACTGAGTTGGACACTGGGCTACATCCAGATATTCTCACAGAAGGGTATGTGATAAGGTCTCGTTGTTGACTCACTGTGGTGCTTGGACCTGAGCCCAGGGTTTAGTATAAGCTGGCACTCTACCATTTAACTCATCCTTGGCCCCTATTATTTCTTGTTTTAAAAAATTTTTTGGTGTATATGAGCATATGTTCCTTTTTTTAAAAAGATTTATTTATTATGTATAGAGTTCTGCCTGCAAGGGCATCAGATCCCATTACAGATGGTTGTGAGCCACCATGTGGTAGATGGGAATTGAACTCAGGACCCCTAGAAGAGCAATCAGTGTCTTGACCACCGAGCCATCTCTCTAGTTCCTGAGCACATGTACTGAAGCCAGAGGTCAATGTCCAGTGTCTTCCCCTATCACTCTCCACCTGTTGTGTTTGTCTGTGTGTGCACATGCATGTGCATATGTATTGTGTGTGTATGTAATATATGTGCATGTATGTGTGCACATGTGTACCTATGTGTCTGAACTTGAGATATGTAGTCCTTCTTAATCACTCTCCACTTGATTTACTGAGACATGGACAATCAATCAAACCCAGAGCTTGCCAATCTGGACTGGTCTAGCCATCCAGCTTGCTCCAAGGACGCCCTGTCTTTTGAGCACTGGAACTACAGGAGGGCTGCCATGTGCCCTGGAATTTCCATAGGTTTTGGGAACCTGAACTCCTAACACGTACATGGCAAGTGCTTTACCCACCAGTCATCTCCACAGTGCTACTTCACTTTACTTTCTCCATCAGGGTCTCTTTCTGGGAATCTAAAGATAACTGATTCGGTTGGCCAGCAAGTCCCAGAGGTCCTCCTGGCTGTCTCCACAGTGCTAGGATGCAGGCACGTACTGTGGCACCTGGATTTTGCATGAGTTCTGGGAGCTGGAACTCCAGTCACCATGCTTACACTGTTCCAGCTAAGCCATCTTCCCAATACCTTGGTCTCTGTATCTATGTGTGTCTCTGCACTCTTTACAGCTTTCCACCTCAAGGAATCTTCTTCCTCTCAGCCTCCCAAGTACAGAGACTGCAGGAGTGCACCACACCCAATCATTCATTGTTTACAAGGAACTATACAATCATATGGTCATTCACACACACACACACACACACACACACACACACACACACACACACTCTCTTCCACTGTCAACTCTTCCAATCACTCATTCAACAGATGTTTATTGTACGATTCCTATGCACTAAGCTGTTTAGGATAAACCAGTAAACAACAAAAATCCATGCCTTTGTAAAAGCTATTTATCATCTCATGAATGCTAGTTCTATTTCTGAGCCACTGTTGTTCAAACAGCTACTTCTGGTTCTTAATTTAAAGTATAAGAGGAAGGCTGGCCAAATAGCTAAGTGGGTAAAAGTTCTTGCCACCACGCCTGATCATCAGGGCCCACATACTGGAAAGAAAAAACTGAATGTGCAAAGAACTGATTCCCTTAAGTTGTCCTCTCACCTCCAAATATGCGCGCGCGCGCACACACACACACACACACACACACACACACACACGAAAATGGGAAAACATGTTGTCTTTAAAAGCCTTAATGTAGAGTATGTGTTTACTGAAATGCTATTGAGTTACACTTGGTTTTATTTTAATCTATAGGCTTTATCAACCACATCCAACCTTGACCTGGAATGATTTGCATTACAAGTAGGGCTGCCAGATTTAGAAAATAAAAACACAGGTGTCAACTTGGACCTCAGACAGATAGTGATACTTTTTAGTGTAACTGCTCCACATATGTCAAGTAGCCAACACACTTAGCATTTCTTGCAAGCCTGCCTCCGGGTCTCGAAATGTCTTCATACATTTTTAGTTGTTATAACTGGGGGTGGGGTGCTAGTTGCATATAGCAGGTAAAGGGCAGAGATGCTGTAAGCATCGTGTAACACACAGGGCAGATCCCACGAATTATCAGAATTATCAGACACGAGACGTGCTAAGGTTGAGAACCCCTATCTTATCCCATTACTGACAAAAAGAAGGGAGGAATCAAAATCACCTAAGAGTCCCCTGTCCCAGTATGGAATTAAGATTTTTAAAGTCATTGTCAGGGCTGGAGGGATGGTTAGCAACAGTTAAGAGCACGTAAGTAGAGGACCTAAGCTCGATTTCCAGAATCCCATTGGGTGGCTCACAACTTACCTGTAACTCCTGAAGGAGATCTAACATCCTACCCTCTTCCTACTTCTGCAGGCACCTGCACACACGTGGTACACACTCACACAGATGTGCACAAATACACATAAATAAAAATAAATCTTTCAGGGGCTACAGATGGCTCAGTGGTTAAGAACATTCACTACATGTTCAAGTCTGGATGGCTCTCACACTTAGAGCTTACTTCCGTTCAAACTAACCACATTTAAGTGTTTCTGTTAAGGCCCATTGTTTATGAAGCCGGTGCCTATGGACTGTGGTATTGATTTGGGGAAATCGAAATGTTTAGACAGAGGGAAGAGGGGACTGAGGGGCAGTCATTGGGTTGGCAAGGGATAGCCTCTGCAGCTCTGAGTCATCCTGTTGTTTTCATACTTGGGAGATAGAAACGTGAAGGTCAGGAGTTCAAAGTTATCCTCTGTTATCAAGCAAAGTTTGAAGCCGGCTTGGGCTCCCTGTCTCGAAGCAAATCAAATCAAAAAGAGTTTATCCAGAGATGTAGGTAGTGTGGCTTATGGTAGAAGATTTGCCTGGCATGAAAGACCTGGGTCAGGTCGTTCTCAGCACTGCTAAGTAAACAATCAAGTAAAAGTATTTGTGTTTGTCTTACTTTTCCTTTCTGTTACTGTGATATAAAAAGACAAACAAAACCAAAAGCTGATTGTTAGTAATACAGGCATTCCGCTGGCCTGCCCTCGGGGACCTAGCACCTTGCAACCGTATGTGCTGCACATAAAATGATCCACCCGACACTCAGTAACCCTCTCTCTTTTTGTTCCCAGTGTCCCCTCTATCTGTTCTCTGCCACTACCTTTACCCTCCCCCCCCGCCCCTTCTCACTGCTCTCATGGCTCTGCTCCCATCTGTCTGCCTGTCTACAATGTCCTGTCATCTGCCTCTATCCCTCCCAAGCTCTAACTCCTCTCCCTTCTCCCAATAAACCTCTTTATACCAGATCTGTTGCATGATGTAATTTCCCAGGGTACACTTTGGCAAGGGCTCACCAAAGGAACCCTGTGTCAGCCTCCCCCACTACCTGCTGCAACAGATAGGCTTTTTGGTACACCAATCGCTTAGTATCCCACCCACCAGAGACAATTAGGTAAGTTCACCCTTTGGTCTGTGTAAACATTTCACTGAGTCCCAGGAAGTATGTCCTGCGTCCCTCTGGTACTCTTAGAGGCAGAGGTAACCCCAGCCTAGGTCTTTAAGGCTGTGACTGACCCTCTTCACCTGACGCTATCCCATTGCCCTCGAAGCTTCAACCTTACACTTTCCTTAGGCCCTACTAGCCTATTATGCCCCTTTCTGCCTCTTCTACCAGCTCCATTTTAGAGCTGCTGGTGAATCCCCCAGCTCCTCTAGGCCCTCATGAATTTTGCAACTCTGTTCGACCCTTTTCTGTGGATGAGGCCCTACTGCTAGAGCTCATTTTTCTTCCTCGCCTCCTGGCTTTCACCAAAGCTCTTGTACCGGGTGCTGAGTCTTTCCTCTGGTTTAGGCAAGCTAAATCTCCCACTGAGTGTGGGGACGACCCGCTGAACAGCTAGGTCCTCATGTGGTCCGTCCTGAGTCCTGGGGATGCCCACGACTACAGGCTGCCGTGACATTTTCCTTGCCCTTTCTTATCCATGAAGACTGTGTCTTCCATATCCTCTCAGTCCCCCTTGGGATCCCTCTTAGAAAACCTCCAGCCTCTACACCAAAACCCGACCTGAAGGGCCCTGAGTGTATTCACCTTTCCAATCAAACTTGGCTCAATAACCCTTATATAATCACTCCTCGCCTAAGGGAACTCTTGACCCTAATATTATTTGGGACCTTTACAAATACTATGAGCGATAGGAGGAACGGAAAGAAATTTCCCTTTCCCCGTTTCTCTTTTCTCCAAGCCCTGTTTGCTTCTTTTGTTTCTGTTTGGTTTCCCTCTGATTATTTAGCTAGTTCTGTCCTCCACGTGGCTCTGGCTCTCAGGCTGTCCACGTGGACCATGCACCCCTGCTTCCTCCTGGCTTTCCGAAGCTCCTTAGATTAAGCTAAGTCCTCTCCCCTCTCTCCCCTCTCCCCTCTCCTCTCCCCTCTCTCCCCTCTCCCCCTCCCTCTCCCCTTTCTTGTTCTTTTTTTTTTTTTTTTTTCCCGGAGCTGGGGACCGAACCCAGGGCCTTGCGCTTCCTAGGTAAGCGCTCTACCACTGAGCTAAATCCCCAGCCCCACCTCTCCCCTTTCTTTATGAACTCAGATTTTATTACAAATTGGAACACCTGTTTTCTCACAGCCACGGACAAATGATTCCCGATTATCTCATATCTAAATTAGCTCTGCTCTACACCTACTCTTTTATCTCTCATTTCTTTACACTCTACTCTCAAAATAATAATGATGATAATGATAATAGTATCTTAAGATTATGCTGTAAACGAACTCTAAAGATTTGTAAATTACTTACTGAGTATGGCTCAAAGTCTATATAACCTGCAACAATTTGGCTAAAGCGTGTAACCAAAGACATAATTAAAATCTATATATAGGCATCTGTATATATGATTGAACTCTTGCTTAGGGTCTGTGTGCATGTAACTTGGATACAACTCATTTATATACATACATACATACATACATACATACATACAAACAACACACACACACACACACACACACACACACACAAACATTTTTAAATAGCAACCATGTCAGCCATATGGCTTGCATCCTGCCATGTGACTTCCCCCTCTCAAGATGACCACATGATATAAAGCAATACTTGTAAACTTCTTAGTCATAATACACTCTGTTTATTATTGGATCTCCTTTCAGACTAAGAAAACAAGTCTCCGATATTTTAAATTGGTTTGGATTTTTATGCGTTGATAATAGAAATTTTGTTATATTTGCTACAACATACTGTGTATGTGATCCAACCCTGGTTTAAAATGTTTTTTGTATGATGGTGAAATGTCAAGGTTATAAAGGTCTATTCAGATTAACAAAAGCTAATTGGGTTGGGGATTTAGCTCAGTGGTAGAGCGCTTGCCTAGCAAGCACAAGGCCTGGGTTCGGTCCCCAGCTCCGAAAAAAAGAAAAAAAAAAGAAAAAGAAAAAAAAAAAGAAAGAAACAAAAGCTAATTTAAGACATACTTGGCCACTGCATACTTGTTTCTGGTTAGTCTTAAATATTTGAATAAACGCTTTCTTCCTGCCGCTAGCTGCTTAGGCTCGGAATCCACCTCTGGGCTTTCTGGCCACAGGATTTAATGGAATAGGATTCAAATATTATTTCAATATGAATAATATTAAATTTTTTAATACTGTCCTACTTTATTGCTGGCTCTGAAATGGGTTATTGCTTATCCCTTTTCAGACCCAGGCATGTTTTTAAAGTCCAGTGTCAAAAGCAGGATGATTGACATAAATTATTGGCTATGGTTAAAAGTCTGAAATGTCTATAACAAACGGTTAACTTAAAACTCCTAACTTGGGGTAAGTGATTGAAAGTCTTGCTTAGATGGTCTTAAACCATAGGGCATGATTCTATTTTGGGAAATAAGCAACACGTGACTGGCTGTCATCTTTGCTAGGGAAGTCTGGCTTCACCAACATCTTGACTAAGGGCAGGAACACCTGGTCACAGACCAAGGTCACAGGTCTCCAAAGATGCTTTTAAAACAGGATAAGGTTTTTGTATGATCCTTGTCCTGTCTCAAAAACCAGGTTTACACAAGGTAGGATTTCAAGCAATGCTGGGTTAATGAGATATTAAATGTGCCTCCATGCACCCACATACAAGCACATGCCTCGCTGACATCCAAACCTTGGCAGTAACATGATAGCCAAACACGATAGTAACCCACTTGGTATTCATTTTAGAGACATCGAGTTGTTTACACTGTTAGAACTTGGTTCTGCCTCCTACAAAGTATGGTTATGCTCTGTGTTCACTCTTTTAAAAAGAACATTATTTTCTTATTGCAAAAACAATTGAGAGATTTTAAACATTCTTGGAGGTTTATAACATTAACAAGGTTGAAAATCACTGGGTTGAAATGTGACTAATCTTGTTTAGTCACGGCAGCTTCCAGGCATGCATGGTACAGGGGAAGCTGAGGGCTCTACCTCTTGCTCCAATGCAAACGGAAGACTGACTTCCAGGGAGCTAGGATAAGGGCTGTAAAGCCCACAGTGACAGAGCTACTCCAACAAGGTCATACCCCTAATAGTGCTAATCACACCATCACGGCCTTCTACTACACAATCCACTATCATAGTCACAAGTTCAAGATTTTAAATTTCCTTTGGCTGTTTTTAAACTCTAGACTTAAAAGTGTTTCTCATTGTGCTAGACAACGCCCCCTGTCTTTACTAGAGAGTGAAGAAGCCCTTTGTTATGGTTTGTATATGCTTGGCCCAGGGAGTGGCACTATTAGAAGGTGTGACCCTGTTGGAGTAGGTGTGTCACTGTGGGCATGGGCTTTAAGATGCTTATCCTAGCTGCCTGGAAACAAGTATTCTGCTGTCAGTCTTCAGATGAAGACATAGAACTCTCTCCTCCGTCTGGACACTGTCATGCCTTGATGATAATGGGCTGAACCTCTGAACCTGTAAGGTAGCCCCAATTAAACGTTGTCCTTTATAAGACTTGCATTGGTCATGCTGTCTCTTCACAGCAGTAAAACTCTAACTAAGACTCTTCTTTCACAGTCTGTAGTCATACTGAAAATAAAGATCAAGCGAGCTTTTACCCCTTCTGCTCCACGCAAGGTTTCTGTCTTCCCTGAGTGTTCTTCAGGAGTGTTCATTTTTATTTATTTATTTTTTTTTGGTTTTTTTTTTCGGAGCTGGGGACCGAACCCAGGGCCTTGTGCTTCCTAGGCAAGCGCTCTACCACTGAGCTAAATCCCCAGCCCCGTGTTCATGTTTTTAACCCCAAATCCTTTCCCATGCCTCTCCTGTGACACAAAGGTGTGAGCCTGCTTCCTTTTCCTACAATAGGAATCTCCGGACAGATCACAAGCACTGGTACTGCTAACATGTCTAAAACGTATCTTTTTGTAAACTTAAAAAGACTTTTGTGGGCTGGAGAGTTGGCTCAGTGGTTAAGAGCTCTGACTGCTCTTCCAGAGGTCCTAAGTTCAATTCCCAGTAACCACATGGTGGTTCACAACCATCTGTAATGGGATCTGATGCCCTCTTTTAGTGTGTCAGAAGGCAGTGACAGTGTACATATATAAAACAAACAAATCTTTAAAAAAAAATAAAACAAAGTGAAAGATTCTTGTAAGCTTCAGAGAATCAACTTGGATCCACCTCTCCTGGGTCAAATGGACTCCAGATAAGTACCCGGTCAATGAACAGCCTAAGGCTCTCCTACCAATGCTCATTCCTGGGGATGGGACTCTTCCTTCTTTCCCTGGTTTTGGGATTCCCCTCTCCTGACTGTCAAGACCATGGGCCTAAAAGTTTCAAATGCACACCTAAGGGAAAATTTCTCCCTAACCTACTTAACTTTAACTTCTGCCCCACATATATGCACACACAGGCATACATCTGTTCCATTAGCCCAGGTGTTTCCTCAAGGTCTGCATCTAGGACAGTTCCAAAGCAGCTTAGCCCCAGGTACTATGGTCCAGCCTCACCGATTGCTTCAGCAGGGCTTGAACTCTCCTAGCCCCAGATGGTCCCACAGTGAAACAGCCAGCTCTCCCAAGACTTGGCCAGCATCCCAATTTCCTTAGGGTCCCCAAAGATGCCATTGCCCCCACTCAGGAGGAAGCAGTCTAAAGAACACAACACCATGATTCCCATCTCACCACCCCTTCCTAGTTCTTCATTTTTAATTAAACAAAAAGGGAGGAATGTTAGTGTACATGTATTCTACTGGCCTGCCCTCAGGGACCTAGCAATTGCTTACAGCATGACTTGCTACTGCCAGGTGTGACAGGTACGTGCTGTGAATAAAAGGACCTGCTGAACACTCAGGAGCTCTCTCTGATTTTCCCTAGTGTCTCCTCTGTTCTCTGTGGGTGCCCCCTTTTTATCTGCCCCCTCAAATTGCCCTCATGGCTATGCTCTGGTCTGTCTGCCTGTCTACATGTCCACTTGCCTGCCTCTATCTCTTCCCAGGACCTCAGCCCTCTTCCCTTTCCCCAGCAAACCTCTTGTACATCAGGTCTGTTGTGCATGGTGTAATTTCCCAGGAGCATATCTTGGCATGGGTCCACCAAAGGTACTAACCTTGCCACATGGTATTTCACAAGTCTGATGCAACAACTAAAGTTGTTGGAGTAGCTGGAGAAATGGCTCAGCGGTTAGCACTGGCTGCTCTTGCAGATGACCCAGGTTCAGTTCCCAACACCCACGTGGTACTTAC
Organism: Rattus norvegicus; assembly: GCF_021556685.1. NCBI lineage: Eukaryota > Metazoa > Chordata > Mammalia > Rodentia > Muridae > Rattus > Rattus norvegicus. The sequence goes on along the minus strand of NC_141546.1, from coordinate 71,237,220 downwards.
TTCACAACTCCAGTCCCAGGGGATACGATGTACTTTTCTGTACTCCAAGGGCACTGCCCTCATGTAGTGCAAAGACACACATGAAAGCAAAGTCACATACACACACACACACACACACACACACACACACACACACACCCCTTAATAAAGTACTTAGGGACCAGAGAGTTGGCTCAGTGATTAGCAGCACTGTTGTTCTTGAAGAGGACCCAGCACCACATGGAGGTTCACTACTTCCTCAGGAAACAGGCACATAAGTGGATATGTGGTACAAGAACAGACACATATGCAGCAAAACACTCATATACACTAAATAATAATTTAAAAATCTTTAAGTGAATTATTCAGCATACAATTCCAGGCTCCAGTCCCATTATTGCAGGGAAGTCAAGATAGCAGGAATGTGAAGTACCTGGTCACAGCCAGTCAACAAAGAGAAACGATTGCATATGTACTTGGCTCTTTCTCTGCTCCTGTACACTCTTAGTCAAGCTTTCATTGCTGTGAACAGGAACCATGACCAAGGCAACTCTTACCAAGCACAGCATTTAATTGGGGCTGGCCTACAGTTTCAGAGGTTTAGTTCAATATCATGGCCAGAAACATGGCAGCATGCAGACATGGTTCTGGAGGAGCCAAGAGTTCTACATTTTGATCTGAAGGCAGCCAAAAGGAGACTTTCTTCTGCAGGCAGCTAGGAGGAGGGTACCTTCTGCACTGGGCAGAGCCTGACTATAGGACACCTCAAAACCCACCCCCACAGTGACACACTTCCTCTAACAAGGCCACACCTCTTCCAACAAGGCTACACATCCTAAAAGTGCCACTTCCCATGAGCCAAACATATTCAACCCACCACAGGCTCATAACCAGGGAGCAGTGCTTCTCACTTTCAGATGGGCCTTCCTACATCAGTCAAGGCAATCGGGACAATCTGTCTCAGAAACACCCACAGGCTAGCCTCATAGACAAGCATTCCTAGTGACTCATAGGATTCTAGATTGTGTCAAGTTGACAATTGAACCATCACTGCTTCCTGCATCTTCTGCCAGCAGAATTAGGTCAGAGGTGAACAGCAACACCTGGTGCCAATGAGAAACAACGACAACAACAGACTCAGTGACTTTAAGTCTGCTCACTTGGGTCCTTTAACATTATCTGGTTCACAAACCTTTGAGGACCACCCAAAGGGTTTTCTGGAGCCATCACCATAGTCTACGTTCCAAAAAAAAAAAAAAAAAAAGATCCAGGATCCAAATTGAGAATTTGGATGTCTAACACATTGCCAAGTGATGCTTTTGGTGTTCTGGGAGGCCAAACTTTGAGAATCATTGGAATAGACAAATCCTCAAAATCTTCATGGAACATACTTCTTTTTTTTTTTTTTTTTTTTTTTTTTTTTTTTTGGTTCTTTTTTTCGGAGCTGGGGACCGAACCCAGGGCCTTGCGCTTCCTAGGTAAGCGCTCTACCACTGAGCTAAATCCCCAGCCCCGGAACATACTTCTAAACCCCAGCATTTGGAAGGCAGAGATAGGAGGCAGTAGGAAGATTACAAGTTCAAGGCTGCTCTCAGTTACATTAGAATTCATAACAGTAGCAAAATTACAGCTATGAAGTAGAAATGAAATAATTTTGTGGTTGGGGTCACCAAACATGAAGAACTGTATTAGAGAGTTTCTGCATTAGGAAGGTTGAGAATCACTGTCCTATAGGTTTCCTGGGGGAGGCCACTAAGCAAAGTTTACATATATAATCTAAAAAATGGGAACATGGACCAGTAAGATGGTTCAGTGAGCGATGTGTTTGCAGAATAAATTTGACTACCTGAGTCTGATTCCTGGAAGCCACATAAAGGTAGAGTGTCTGTAGTAAGTGTGAAGAACTTGCCATCTCTGGAGGTTTGCTGTCATAGTTAGCTTTAAGTGTCAACTTGACACATTGTTACTGTCTTAGTCAGATTTTCTATTCCTGCACAAAACATCATGACCAAGAAGCAAGTCGGGGAGAAAAATCAGGGTTTATCCAGCTTACACTTCCACATTGCTGTGCATTACTAAAGAGAATCTGGACAGGAACTCAGACACAGCAGGAACCTGAAGGCAGGAACTGAAGAAGAGGCCTTGGAGAGATGTTACTTACTGGCTTGCTTCCCCTGGCTTGCTCAACTTGCCTTCTTATAGAACCCAAGACCACCAGCCCAGGGATAGCACCACCCACAAGGGGCCCTCCCACCCTTGATCACTAATTGAGAAAATGCCTTACAGCTAGATCTCATGGAAGCATTTTCTCAAGGGAGGCTCCTTTCTCTGTGATAACTCTGTGATAATAGCTTGTGTCAAGTTGACACACAAAACCAGCCAGCATAGTCACCTAAGAAGAGAATCTCAATCGAGATGTTGCCCAGATCATCTTGGCCTCTGGGCATATCTGTGTGTGAATGGGGGTCAGGGGCTATCTTAATTGCTAACTGTTGGAGGAGGAACTGCCAATGAAAGGAGGCGGCATCATTCCCTAAGCAGGTGGCCCTGGGCTGTGTAAGAAAACTAGCCAGAAAGCCAAAAGACAGAGAGAGAGAGAGAGACAGAGAGAGACAGAGAGACAGAGAGACAGAGAGAAACAGAGACACAGAAACAAAAATAGAGAGACAGAGAGACAAAGAGATAGAGACAGAGAGATAGAAAGAGATAGAGAGACAGAGACACACACAGGGAGAGACAGAGAGATACACAGAGAGAACTGTGTGTGTATGCTGTACCTGTGTGAATGAATGCCACGTGTGAGTTAGCATGACCATAGACACCAGAAGACAGAACTTGGAGTTGGAGTTACAGGTGATTGTGATCTGTCCAATGTGGTGCTGTGTGGGACATGACTCAAATCCTTTGGAAGGAAATGCTCTTAGCTGCTGAGCCATCGCTCCAGCCTCTTCTTCCATGATTCATGCTCTTGAACTTCTTTCAAACAAACCCTTACCTCCCTTCCCCTACTTTTAGTCAGAGTGTTTTCTCACAGCAACAGGGAGAGAACCAGGACACTTTTCTGGAGCACTTCCTACCTGTACAGATGTGAGGGCTTGACATGGTTATGCTGGCTGGCCAGAGCCTTCCCATCCAGCCCCTCCCTCTCCCCACCCGTTCTTTAAGCTGGCGATCAAATCTACGGTGTAAGCTTGGTGAGCCCATCTTCTTCTACCCCTGTGCCACAGCCCAGCCCAGATCTATGATTCCATTAGACAGACAGTCGTCTCAAAAATTAGGCATTTTCGGGGCTGGGGATTTAGCTCAGTGGTAGAGCGCTTACCTAGGAAGCTCAAGGCCCTGGGTTCGGTCCCCAGCTCCGAAAAAAAGAACCAAAAAAAAAAAAATTAGGCATTTTCATAAGTTATTTTATTTCTGGTACCAGTAACTATTCTCAAATTTGCTTTCTAAAGCTGGGGTTGCCAGGTCCAATACTGAGTGTATTGGATTCTTATTTGCCAAATTTGTCAAATATGTCTATTTGGTGTCGTTGAGACACTGTCTTCCTTTTATTGATGGATTGATTGATTGATTTTGATTATGATTTTGATCTTTTTGAGACAGGGTCTATCTACAGAGCCCTGGCTGTCCTGGAATTCACTCTGCAGACCAGGTTGGCCTTGAACTCAGAGATCCATTTGCTTCTGCCTCTCAAGTGCTGGGATTAAAGAAGAGCAGCATCATTGCCTGGGCATCACCTCCATCCTTCACTTCTTCCGCTGCCTTCTCTTTTTAATCTTAATGTTTACTAGAGGACACAGCTTCTTCAGTGTAATTGGTACATGGAAATATCATTTAGATTACTTAAAGATTGTATTAATTCTGTCACCGAAGGCCTTTTCTGTCTTATCTTTCAATGTTTGGGGTATGGAAGTAATGAGAGTTTTTTCTCTTTTTTTTTATCTTTATTAACTTGAGTATTTCTTATTTACATTTTGATGGTTATTCCCCTTCCCAGTTTCCAGGCAAACATCCCCCTAACCCCTCTCTCTCCCCTTCTATATGGGCTTCCCCTCCCCATCCTCCCCCTATTACCACCCTCCCCCCAACAATCACGTTCACTGGGGGTTCAGTCTTGGCAGGACCAAGGGCTTCCCCTTCCACTGGTGTTCTTACTAGGCTATTCATTGCTACCTATGAGATCAGAGTCCAGGGTCAGTCCATGTATAGTCTTTAGGTAGTGGCTTAGTCCCTGGAAGCTCTGGTTGGTTGGCATTGTTGTTCATATGGGGTCTCGAGCCCCTTCAAGCTCTTCCAGTCCTTTCTCTGATTCCTTCAACGAGGGTCCTGTTCTCAGTTCAGTGGTTTGCTGCTGGCATTCACCTCTGTATTTGCTGTATTCTGGCTGTGTCTCTCAGGAGCGATCTACATCCAGTTCCTGTCAGCCTGCACTTCTTTGCTTCATCCATCTTGTCTAATTGGATGGCTGTATATGTATGGGCCACATGTGGGGCAGGCTCTGAATGGGTGCTCCTTCTGCCTCTGTTCTAAACTTTGCCTCCCTATTCCCTGCCAAGGGTATTCTTGTTCCCCTTTTAAAGAAGGAGTGAAGCATTCCCAATTTGGTCATCCTTCTTGAGTTTCATGTATTCTGTGCATCTAGGGTAATTCAAGCATTTGGGCTAATAGCCACTTACCAATGAATACATACCATGTGTGTTTTCCTGTGATTGGGTTACCTTACTCAGGATGATATTTTCCAGTTCCATCCATTTGCCTATGAATTTCATAAAGTCATTGTTTTTGATAGCTGAGTAATATTCCATTGTGTAGATGTACCACATTTTCTGTATCCATTCCTCTGTTGAAGGGCATCTGGGTTCTTTCCAGCTGTAATGAGAGTTTTCTATTCTGATGTTCTGTACACAGCTTTTCCCAAGATTGAAACAGTCCATACCACAAGGAATCTCTTTAAGCAGGAAAGTAAACAATTCAAAGTAGCTTCAGGAAGTTCCTGAAACTTAATGGATTCACTAGGCCCCTCCCTGCCAGAGTAAGCAATAAAAACTAAGAGTCTCTCTTAGAAGGAGTTGATCTTCCAAGAAGATTCTCAGACAAGACAAGCTTCAAGGAATGCTCTGAAACCAGACCAGCCACCTGAAAGAAGCAGAAACCAACAGAGTTCAGATTTTGTGAGCTGTCACTATGCTGGGCTGGGCTGTGGTAATGCAGTTTTCTTTGAGTCATTTCTGCTCCTGTAAGTAACTGCCTGCCCACATTCCTGTAAGTAACCCCACTAAAACTAATTGGTCACCAAGTTTGGTGTTGTCCAGACTTTGGTTTGTGGTGGGCTACCTAGCTGATGTAAACAAGCACGTGTGTTTCTCCCCAGGAATAATTTTGTTACACAACACTGGTAAAATCCATGAACTCTATGTTTTCCTCAACCTCTTGAATCTGCTTGAATTAAAGTGAACTTGATCCAGGCCAGGCTCACCTCTCACAATAAGTGGCTGAGAGAAGAAATTTAAGTCCCAAACACAATCACTCAAACTTTTTCAACCATTGGCCTTCATGTGATGGCATTGGAGACCTGGAAGAGCTGATGACATAATTATATTCTGAGTCCAGTGGCCTGATAAGTAGGAGAACGGACAGGATGAGGCCAACCCAAGACCAAACCAAAGCAGGAGAAAGCCAGGCCTAGTCATGCAAGGCTGAACCCCAGCCGTGGGAGGTTGGCTGAGGGGTTCCAAGCTCGAAGCCGTTCTGAGGTAAGAGTGTGTCAAGGGCACGTTAGTGAGGTCCTGCCTCAGAATAAAGAGTAAAACCAGGGAGCTGGTTCTACAGTTCCGAGGGAGGGGTGTTTCCTCAGCATTCATAAAGACCTTGGCTTGGTCCCCAGCACCACATAAAACAGGTCCGGGGGCACACGCCTGTAATTACAATACTTAGGAGGTGAAGGAAGACGATCAGGGGTTCAAGGTCATTCTGAGCAACAATAGTGAATTTATGGTCAGCTTGAGCTACAAGAGAACCAGTCTCAATGGCAAAACAAGGGCTGGAGGAACCGCTTGGTGCTTAAGGGACTTATTCCTCTTACAGACAACTCAAGTTTGATTCCCAGCACCCACATCAGGTAACTTGCAAATGCCTGGAACCCTAGCTTCAGGGAGCCAATGCTTTGTCTGATCTCCTTGGGCACAGACACATGCACACACACGCGCACACACAGGCACACACACACACACACACACACACACACACACACACACCCCTTAAAAACACAAACACAAGGGCTGGAGAGATGGCTCAGTGGTTAAGAGCACCGGCGGTTCTGAGTTCAATTCCCAGCAACCACATGGTGGCTCACAACCCTCTGGAATGAGATCTGATGCCCCCTTCTGGTCTGTCTGAAGAGAGCAATAGTGTACTCACAAACATAAAATAGATAAAAACCTTTTTAAAAACACACAAAAAATCTCAAACAATAGTCATTTAATAGAAATGAGCAAACAAAACAAATAGAAGTTCAGTCATTTTAAAGTTTCCACTCTGCTGGGCAATACAGCTGTGGTGGTTTGAATAAAAATGGCCCCCATAGATTCATAAGAAGTGGCATTATTAGAGGTGTAGTCTTGTTGGAGTAGGTGTGCCCTTGTTGGAGGGAGTGTGTCTCTGGGGTTGGGCTCTGAGGTTTCCGAAGCTCAAACCAAACCAGTGTCCCACTCTCCTCCTGCTGTCTTCAGATCGAGATGTTTCGGATCGAGATGTAGAACTCTCCAGCACCGTGAATGTCTGCCTGCTTGCCACCATGCTTCCTTCCCACCAGGACCACAATAAACCTCTTAACTGTAAGCCAGCCCTCAGTAAATGTCTTCCTATAAGAATCACTGTGCTGTCTCTTCACAGCAATAGAAACCTTAAATAATGGGGTTGGGGATTTGGCTCACTGGTAGAGCACTTGCCTAGCAAGCACAAGGCCCTGGGTTCGGTCCCCAGCTCCGAAAAAAAAGAACCAAAAAAAAAAAAAAAAAGAAACCTTAAATAAGAAAGTAGCATATTCTATAATCCCAGTAATTGTGTGGTGGAGGACCAGGAGGTCAGGCTAGCTTAGGCTACACGGTGAGATCATGTCTCAGAAAACAGTAAAGAGGGGCTGGAGAGATGGCTCAGCGGTTAAGAGCACTGACTGCTCTTCCAGAGGTCCTGAGTTCAATTCCCGGCAACCACATGGTGGCTCACAACCATCTGTAATGGGATCTGATGCCTTATTCTGGTGTGTCTGAAGACAGCAATGGTGTACTTAGATAAATAAAATAAATTATTAATAAAAAAAGAAAACAGTAAAGAAACAAACCAGTAAAGTTATTATTGTAAGGCAGACATGGAGGAGAACAATGGAAAAACTACTTAGTGTCAGGTTTCTTTTTGTGTATGTGTAAGAATCAGGGCCGGAAGCAACCTCATAACCGTGCCAATTGACTTTTCATAGTGCATCAGTTGATTTCGGTTTTTATGCTGGGGATGGGTTGGAGCTTAGAATCCCCTTCACGGGAAGCAGCTACTCTACGCCTGAACTCACCGGCAGCTGCCTACCCTGACATTAAACCAGTCTGTTCTGGGGATTTGGCTGTCAATTCTCCCTTTATTGATTCTTGGAGTGTCCGATAGCTTAGTTTCAGTTTAATAACCTGGAACTTTGGCATGGTAACCTAATCCTTATTGATGTTCCCTAAGGGGACTGGAGGTGTCTTTATTGTTTTATTATTATTATTATTTTTTTTTTTGGTTCTTTTTTTCGGAGCTGGGGACCGAACCCAGGGCCTTGCGCTTCCTAGGTAAGCGCTCTACCACTGAGCTAAATCCCCAGCCCCCTGGAGGTGTCTTTAGAACTAGCGTTATAGGTTGTAGGTCCTAAATGTATTGATAAAAATTACTTTTTTTTTTTTTTTGGTTCTTTTTTTCGGAGCTGGGGATCGAACCCAGGGCCTTGCGCTTCCTAGGTAAGCGCTCTACCACTGAGCTAAATCCCCAGCCCCGATAAAAATTACTTTTTCATTAAAAAAGAAAAAAAAAAGAATCACGGTCTGGGGCCTGAGAGATGGCTCAGTGGTTAAAAGTCACCACTCCTCTTGCAGACTGGAGTTCAATTCTCAATACCCATGTCAGGGAGCTCACGACCGCCTGTCACGTCAGCTCCACAGAATCTGACACCTCTGGCCTCCACATGCATTCGGCCCTCACAGATTCATCCCCACATGCAGGCTACCATCATACACAGTATTAAAGCTTTTTTTAATCTAAAAAAGTGACCATGGGGGGTTGGGGATTTGGCTCAGTGGTAGAGCGCTTGCCTAGGAAGCGCAAGGCCCTGGGTTCGGTCCCCAGCTCTGAAAAAAAAGAACCAAAAAAAAAAAAAAAAAAAAAAAAAAAGAGCAAGAGCGGCAGGTCCACAAGTCCTCAATGCCTTCTCCAAACTTCACTTTACGGGGCTGGGGATTTAGCTCAGTGGTAGAGCGCTTACCTAGGAAGCGCAAGGCCCTGGGTTCGGTCCCCAGCTCCGAAAAAAAAAAAAGAACCAAAAAAAAAAAAAAAAGTGACCATGGTATCAACATAGTAAACACACGGTATCCATCTCACTGTTGCACAAGTGGGCGCACCTTACCCGGCCAGGCTGTCACTGTAGCTCTCAGTATCCAATTCCTCAAGACAAAAAGAGGGGTTTAAAGATTACGGTTGCAGCAAGAGTTGTTCTCTCAGCATCCAAAAATGCCACCCATGGTGGGCTATAAAACAAAGTGATGAATCTGGAATTTTCATTAGATTTAAAATAAAAAAATCATGACAAAGACTAGGCTGGAGAATTGGCTACCCCAGGAGCCAAGTTTGTTTTCCAGCTCCCACGGAAGGTGTTCACAACCCTATTACTCCAGCTTTAGACGTCCTGTTCCCGAGTCCTCAGACACTACATGGATCCTCACACGAGAATGAAAGCACCCCTCCATGGTCACCAGGAGCCTTGCTTGAGCTCCTGTCCTGACTTCCTCCAGAGCCCTGCTTGAGCTCCTGTCCTCAGGAGCCTTGCTTGAGCTCCTGTCCTGACTTCCTCCAGAGCCCTGCTTGAGCTCCTGTCCTCAGGAGCCTTGCTTGAGCTCCTGTCCTGACTTCCTCCAATGGCAGACTATGTCTGGAAGTGTAAGCTGAATAAACCCTTTCCTCCCCAACTTGCTTTTTGGTCATGGTGTTTCATTGCAGCAATGAAACCATAACTGAGACAGCAGCTGACACACTAAAACAGTAGGTAGTGTGACCCCTTAGACGTCTGTTAATGTTGGGGGTACAGACTGCATATCTGTGGTGAGGCATGAATCACATGTGGCGATTCACGTGTGCGTTATGAATCTTTGGCTTGTTGTTGTTGTTGTTGTTTAAACAAAGTCTCACATTCTCAGAATCAACTCCTACTCAATGTGTAGACCAACTCAAATTCCTGATTCTCCCTCCTGCTTTCACCTCCTTCCCTCAATGCTGGGATTATAGGTTTGTGCCGCCCACCCAATTTACATGGAGCCAGGCAGAGACAGGCTTAGTAGTAGAGCACCTACTCAGCATTGGGCCAGGCAGATACAGGCTTACTAACAGAGCACCTCTTTAGCACATGCAAGGCCCTGAATTTAACAGAAACTCAGGCAGATTAAGAGTGTTTGGCAAAGCTGGGGAGTGGTAGCCACACCTTTAATCCCAGTTGAGTTTGAGGCTAGCCACCATGGTCTACAGAGTGAGTTCCAGGATGGCCAGGGCTACAAAGAGAAACCCTGTCTCAATAAATAAATAAATAAATAAATAAATAAATAAATAAATAAATAAATAAATAAATAAAAAAAATAATGATTGGCAGATTATGCAGTAGAGAAGGCTTGAGGTTATTTATTTCCTGATTTACCTCCATTCACAGAGGATTATTTTGGGAAGGGAGATATATAGGTGAGGCATTCGTTCTATGACATTTTAAAGGCAGATTTATTAATTATATATGCACGTGTTTATATATTTATATATGTGCATATGTGTTTGTTTATTTATTTTATATATGTGTGTGAATGCCTGGATGTATATATGTGTACCTAGGGCATGCCAGGTGCCCATGAAGCCAGAGGAAGGGTTTGGTCTCTCTAAAATTAAACTTAGAGCCAGTTATAAGTTGCCATATGGGTGCTAGGAACCAAACCCAGACCCTCTACTGCAGTAACATTTTTGAGAATTCTGGCTTATTTGTTTCTTTAAACAGAGAGAGAGAGAGAGAGAGAGAGAGAGAGAGAGAGAGAGAGAGAGAGAGAGAAATATTTTAAGTAGAGATATGGGGCTACTTCAGATCGTCTACAGCAGCTGACTATGATTTTTCCTCATGCTCTAGCAGGGGATTGGTTTTGCCAGTTTATGTGCTGGCTTATAATTTCTGTGATTGTTTGACTTTGGAATTCCGGGAGCTTTCCAGGGGGTGCATAAATATGAGGGCCCTGCGAGGCAGGGTCGGGGGTTGTTGGTCATTTAGGGAGGTGGGTTGTATGGTTTGTTAGTAGCCATGGTCAACAGAGAAACAAAAAGAAAGAAACTAGATTCAGGAATCTCTTTCCCCTCTCTCCTTTCTTCTCTCCTATTGAAAAGCTCTCAGGGAGAACTTTCCCTCGGGATGGAGACCCTCCAACTCCAAAGACCAGACCGAGACACCACAGGATGCAATCAGCAAGAGGATTTGGTTTATTGTCGGGATACACAGGCACAGGCACCTGCGGGCGCTTCAGTCACTCGGGGGACTGGCGCGCCCCACGGAACCAAGGATGGGCTTTTATAGGATTTTGGGGAGCAGAAGCAAGCATACAGAAGCAGATGCATGGTTACAGGGATATAATTGGTGGATTCTAATATGGCAAGGGTTTAGCCCGGGAGCAAGTTTCCTAGCTACCTTCTTGAAACATAACGGCTGACTCGGCCCCCCAAGGGTTCAGCCCGGGGGCAAGTTTCTTAGCTACCTTTCTGGAACATAACGACTGACTCAGCCCCCCACCAGGGTGTGGGACCTCTCCCGGGGCTTTTTTTTCATTGTCAGGTGCTCAACCGAAGTCGTCCTGTTGCCAGGCCTTCAACCAAACACATCCTGCTTGGCAGCCGCTGTGTACTCAGTGTTCTAACCTTTTTCTGAACCAGTCATCTTAAGTACAGCCTTGCAAAATGGCGTTACTGCTGCTAAGCTGGGGTCTTTCATTCCCCCATTTTTTTTGCTAACTTTGAGTGAAATCTTTCACTCGACTTGGTCAAGAAATTTCTGTCTGGTGGGGGCTTATTCCCCCACTGACTCTAGGCCACAAAAGGGCTAGGAGGAGCCACGTAGGAGTTTTAACTTTAAGGGGTTTGGAGTGCGCTGAACTCTCCATGTCTGGGGTGTAGTGTTGTGATTAGTCAATTCCTCAGACCGGACTGCCTTGACGTGTGGTGTGTGGATCTAAGCCGAGACTCCGTCTACCTTTAGGGTGGTCGGGGTAGTCAGGAGGACGGTGTAGGGTCCTTTTCACCGTGGCTCGAGATTCTTGGTCTGGTGTCTGTGCACCCACACGGTGTCTCCAATCTGGAACGGGTGTGGCACCACCAGATGCTCAAGCTTGTCCTGGTAAGCAGCGGCCAAAGGTCTCCAGACATCTCTCTGCACAATCTGTAGGGCCTGTAAATGGGCCCTCAGAGAAGGGCTGTCAGCAAAATCAGCAATGTTTGAATCAAAGAAATGGACAAATGGGGGTGGTGTTTCATACATTATTTTAAAAGGAGTTAGACCATGGGGGCCCGGGGTATTCCGGGCCCGATATAGAACTAGGGGAAGGAGGGCCACCCAATCCTTTGAGCCAGTTGTAAGCGTAAGTTTGGATAAAGTCTCCTTAATTGTTCTATTCATGTGTTCTACCTGACCTGAACTCTGGGGTCTATAGGCACAATGTAATTTCTAATCAATCCCCAGCAATTTGGCCACCAACTGACTTACTTGGGAGACGAAAGCGGGCCCGTTGTCTGACCCCAACGCTTGAGGCATGTCATACCTGGGAAAGATTTCCTCGAGGAGCTTCTTGGTGACCATTTTTGTAGTCTCGTGCTTCGTGGGGAAGGCTTTGACCCATCCTGAGAAGGTGTCTACAAACACTAGGAGATACTTGTATCCATATATACCTGGTTTAATTTCAGTAAAATCAATTTCTCAATGGATGTCGGGACGGTGTCCCCTAGGACGAACTCCTTGTCCAATCATAGTCCTTTCCGGGTTAACCTGAGCGCACGCTTTGTAACTCTCAGTCACCTTTTGTATCGCTTTGTCCCGATTCAAAAAAAAACAGATTTATCTCTTCCCGATCTAGTAAGGTTTTTATCTTCTTAAACCCCAAATGGGTTAATTTATGTAAAAAGGAGATCAATTTAAAAGTCCTTTGTAGACCCACTGTTTTAGTTGAGGGTGGTAGATGGCCCCCATTTTTTTTTCTAGGAGCTCTATGTCCTCATGGGCATAAACCCAACTGGTTTGTCCCACTGGTGGGGACGTGGGTTGGTCTGGGCTATTTAAGGGCAAGATTTGTTTGCTCATGGCCGCTTCTCGCGCCGTGGCATCGGCCAGCCGGTTTCTTCGTGCCTCTGGGTTGTGCCCTTTTTGGTGTCCTGGACAATGTATAATACTCAGTCTTTTGGGCAAGAATAGGGCTTCTAAGAGGGCCAGAATTTCAGCCTTATTTTTAATATCTTTACCCTCAGATGTGAGCAGCTCCCGCCTCTGGTAGATCTCCCCGTGGATGTGTGCCGTGGCAAAGGCATAACGGCTGTCTGTATATACATTTAGCCTCTTACCTTTTGCCATCTTGAGCGCCTGAGTCAAGGCGATGAGTTCAGCCCGTTGTGCGGAGGTACCAGCAGGCAGGGCTTTCGCCCAAATCACTTTGTCCTCCGTAGTGACCGCAGCTCCAGCCTTTCGCTCTCCCTCTGCCAAGAAGCTGTTGTCATCCGTGTACCATGTGTGGTCAGCATTCTGAAAAGGCTGGTCCGATAGGTCCGGCCTGGTTCCATGTACTTCTGCGAGGATTTGTAGGCAGTCATGCTGTTTTGTCTCCTCTGGTAGGGGAAGCAAGGTGGCAGGATTGAGGGCGACTACGGGTCCAAACTGAACCTGTTCTGCATCCAGTAACAAGGCTTGGTAGTGGGTCATGTGGGAATTAGAGAGCCAGCGGTCTGGGGGCTGCTTTACCAAGGCCTCCACTGTGTGGGGTGCTAGGATGGTGAGTGGCTGTCCCAAAGTCAATTTTCTAGCATCCTTGATCAGGACAGCAATAGCAGCCACCATCTTTAGGCACGGTGGCCAGCCGGAGGCCACAGGGTCCAATTTCTTAGACAGGTAGGCCACAGGGCGTTTTCAGGGTCCCAACCTTTGTGTTAGGACCCCTTTAGCATACCCCTGTTTCTCATCGATGAACAGTTACTGAGCAAATTGTAAGGGTTTGGAACAGTCGGATGAATATCTTTTATCCTCTTGTTGACCTTTCTCAAGTCTTGTATTGGCCTATAATCTCCAGTGACGGGTTTCTTAACAGGCAGAAGAGGCGTATTCCAAGGCGACCGGCAGGGGACTAGGATGCCTTGATCCAGAAGCCTCGTAATGTGAGGCCTTATACCTTGATAAGCTTCATGTGACAGGGGGTATTGTTTTATGGAGACTGGAGTTGTAATGGCCTTTAACTGTATCCTGAAGCTTGGGTGAGGACTGAATGCTGGGCTCCTGTGTCTACCAGGAAAGTAACCGGCTGCCCCCCAACTTTAAGCGTTACCCTGGGCTCAGGGGGGGCTCCTGGCCCTGACCTCCCTAATCTTTATCTAGAGCCAAGAGGGAGGTTCGTGGTCGAGGCTTTCGGGGTCCGCCAGGCTTCTTGGGGCACTCTCTGGCCCAGTGCCCTTTCTCTTTGTAATAGGCACATTGATCTTTATCCAGCTTCAACCCCTTTCGAGCTCCCCCCCTATCTCCCTTCTTTTCTTGGCCCTGAACTACGGTGGCCAAGATTTGACTCAATTTTCTCTCTTATTAAAAATCTTTTCAGCTTCTTTAAGTAAATCCTGTAATGTATAGCCCTGTAAATTTTCTAACCTCTGTAACTTAGTCCTGGCAGGAGCAGCCTGCCAGATGAAGGACATAGAGACACTCGTCATTTGTCCTGGGTCATCTGGGTCATAGGGAGTGTACATACGGTAGGCCTCCTTAAGTCTCTCTAGAAAGGCGGAGGGAGTTTCCCCTGCTTCCTGTAATACCTGTTTTACCTGAGCCAAATTAGTAGGGCGTCGTATAGCCCCTCGGAGACCCGCTAGAAGCAACTGGCGATAAAGGCGTAGGTGTCCCTTACCTTCAGCTGTATTAAAATCCCAGTTTGGTCCTCAGGCAGCTGGGTGGGACGCCCATCATCTCCCAGAACATGTTTTCTGGCCTCTAGGAACACTCCTTGTTTTTTTTTTTTTTCTGAGGTTAAGAGGGCCTGTAAGAGCTGTTGGCAGTCATCCCAAGTAGGCTGGTGGGTAAGTAAAACAGATTCTATTAGGTCGGTGAGTGTCACCGGATCTTTGGAGAAAGAAGGGTTGTGTTGTTTCCAATTGTAAATGTCAGCTGCTGAAAACGGCCAGTACTGGGTCTGGCCACCGGTTCCCTGTCTAAGTGGGAAAGCCTGGGAGGTTGTATCTGGCATCACCTCGAGCTTATTGCGCAATCTCCCTGCGACAGGGGAGAAACCCTTATCAGACTGTGGCCCGGCAACTGATCTGGCCGGCGGCTCTGCCTCCTCCGTTTTAGCCGGGCCTGTCAGAGAGAAGATCTATGAGAGGGGAGTTTGGGTCTGCCGGGAGGACAGGTTTTTTTAGAAGGCTCTGATTTCACAAAGGTAGAGAGAGGAAGACGTGGCAGGCGGACCGGGCGGGGCCGAGGGGACAGGCTGGAGGTTGAGGGGAGGCCAATTCGGGTCCACGAAGGGTTCCGCCCAGGGGGGGGTTTAAGGCGAGACTCTCTCAAGTGATAATATAAGAAACCTGGTCAGGATGTCCGTGGACGACCCAATCTTTAACCTGTAAAATAATGATCTTATTAAATGTGTCATTTACTGGCCATCCCGCTCCGAAAGTGGGCCACTCGGATGTGCAGAGAGTCTGCCATTTTCCTTTTTTTTTTTTTTAACCTCGACGGACTGGTTGTGTGCCCGGTCGTGGACGTCTTTCTAATGATCAAGAGTGAGACTTAGGGGCGTTGTTAGGGACTGTCCCATGTTAGTTCCAAGGAAGATTAGAACACAGAGAAAACAAACAACACCAACAGTCAAACAAACAACAGACAGGCGTGCTGCACGGCTTTGGTACCAAACTGAAAGCAAAAAGTCAGATGGAGGTGGCAAAGGTCCGGGGCCCTCTGAAAGCCAAAAATACAGACAGAGGTGCCGTTAGTCCGGATCTTTCTCCTCTCCCAGATTGGGCCCCGAAAAGTCGGGCCCCTAACACCCTTGGAACGTCTTCCAGGGCTGCGGGGCGAGAAGTCCGAGCTCGGCAGCTCCTTCTTCGTCCCGCCCAAATTCTAAACAACCTGGCTGAGCGCTCACAGAACAGACCTGGCTGAGCGCTCACAGAACAGACCTGGCTGAGCACTCACAGAACCTGGCTGAGCGCTCACAGAACAGACCTGGCTGAGCGCTCACAGAACAGACCTGGCTGAGCGTTCACAGAACAGAGAGAATAGGGCAGAACAAGACAGAATCAGACAGACGCCGGCCGGCTTACCTCCCAGTGGGTGGTCGGTGGTCCCTGGGTGGAGGATCTCCTTTCCCGGCCAATGCACCAAATGAAAAGCTCTCAGGGAGAACTTTCCCTCGGGATGGAGACCCTCCAACTCCAAAGACCAGACCGAGACACCACAGGATGCAATCAGCAAGAGGATTTGGTTTATTGTCGGGATACACAGGCACAGGCACCTGCGGGCGCTTCAGTCACTCGGGGGACTGGCGCGCCCCACGGAACCAAGGATGGGCTTTTATAGGATTTTGGGGAGCAGAAGCAAGCATACAGAAGCAGATGCATGGTTACAGGGATATAATTGGTGGATTCTAATATGGCAAGGGTTTAGCCCGGGAGCAAGTTTCCTAGCTACCTTCTTGAAACATAACGGCTGACTCGGCCCCCCAAGGGTTCAGCCCGGGGGCAAGTTTCTTAGCTACCTTTCTGGAACATAACGACTGACTCAGCCCCCCACCAGGGTGTGGGACCTCTCCCGGGGCTTTTTTTTCATTGTCAGGTGCTCAACCGAAGTCGTCCTGTTGCCAGGCCTTCAACCAAACACATCCTGCTTGGCAGCCGCTGTGTACTCAGTGTTCTAACCTTTTTCTGAACCAGTCATCTTAAGTACAGCCTTGCAAAATGGCGTTACTGCTGCTAAGCTGGGGTCTTTCACTATCTAGTGTTAGGGGGTGAAGGGGAGGGGGATTAAGAGTGGGAATTAAGAACTCACAAAGTAGGGGTTGGGAATTTAGCTCAGTGGTAGAGCGGTAGAGCGCTTGCCTAGCAAGCACAAGGCTCTGGGTTCGGTCCCTAGTTCCGGGGGGGGGGGGGGGAAGAAAAGAAGAAAAAGAACTCACAAAGTAGCAAAGACCAGCAACATATATGAGTTCAGAATGTGCTGTTAACCACTGAGCCATCTCTCCCGCCCGTAGATGGCAATCCTAAACTACTCAGGCCTTCTAAAGATACCAGTACTCTTCTTACAGCATGCAGTGACTGAGTGCATGTAAAAACTCAATTACCCCAAGCCCAGGCAAGCCCAGCATGTCAGGTTGCAACAGTCTACAAGGCTGCTCTATCTACAGTAGGAAAGAAGATTCCCGGAACCCATGGGCGCTCTCTGGCACTGACCTTTCTACCCCCATGAAAGACCAAACATGCAAGTTTCTGAAGTCTTACAAAAGAAATCTATATCAGAAGCAGACAGTTAGATGCCAGTGTGGGACTCTGAAAGCTCCTGATGAGTTCTTCGTAGAAAGTCTTAATAATTGGGGGAGTGTAAATAGTGCACTTAAGTGCTTAGAGGGAAATTTTTTTTCTATTAAATTTAGTATGGGAGGCTGAAGAGGACCCAAGTTCAATTCCCAGCACCCATGTGGTCGCTTATAACCATAATTCTAGTTCCAGGGAATACAACACTTTCTGGTCTCCTCAAACACAGACGTACATGCGTGCAAATATCCTTACACATCAAATAAAAATCCTTAAGAATATTGATATGGGGTGGGGATGTGGCTCAGTTGGAAGAGTCCTTGCTTAGCATGCCTGAAATCCTAGGCTCCACCCCCAGTGGCTCGCCAGTTGCTGGTAGTAGAGGTCTATAATCCAAGCACTCTGAAGATGGAAGTCAGAAGATCAGGAGTTCAAGGTCATCCCCAGCTACATAGTGAATTCAGTGCCAGCCTGGGATGCATGAGCCGGCGTCTCAAATAATAATTAGGATAGGATTGTAGTGGCGATTCCTGGTTGTCAACTTGACTATATCTAAAATGAACTACAGTCCAGAATTGAAAGGCTCACCTGAGATCCTTTGATCCTGAGGCTGGGAGATAAAAGTTTCTGACCTGGGTCTTGGTATGGAGATCTTGAGGCAAAGTGGCTATGAATTCCAGGAGCTTAAGGCAAGGGGATCTCTGAGTTCAAGGTCACATGGGACAAAGCAAGTCCCAGATCCAGACGTGGTGGTACACACCTTTAATCTGGGACACACCTTCTGCTGGAGACTTACATAAGGACATCGGAAGAAGGATGAGTCTCTCTTTTTGCCTGCCTGCCTGCCTGCCTGCCTCATGGGGCTGAGCCACCAATAGATCCTTGGACTTCCATTCACAGCTGCTGCTGATCATTGTTGGAGAGTTGGACCACAGACTATAAGTCACCAACCAGTTCTCTCACTATATAGAGACCACCCATAAGTTCTGTGACTCTAGAGAACCCTGACTAAGACAAGGATCATGTAGATAGGTGGTACTGCACGCCCGAGTTTGAGGCCAGCCTGGTCTACATTGTTAGACCAACCAGGCTACATGGTGAGATACTAACTCAAAACAAAGAGACCTTCAAAATGAAACAAAAACTTGGGAATATAGTGAATTTATAAAAATGTGGTAACAGTAATGTAAAATTAGAACTAAGGACCAGGGAACTGACTTGATAGCTAAAACACTTGCCACGCATACATGAAGTGAACTCTGGGAGTTCAGATGCCCAGAACTCACATAAAAGATGGGCAAACGTGGGAGCCTTCTATCATCCCATTACGCAGGCAGAGGCAGGGGTCCCCAGAGAAAACTGGCTAGCTGAAAGAACTGGAATTGGGGAACTTAGGGTTCAGCATGAGACTGCCTCAACAAAAGAGAGTGATGGGGAAGACAATGTCAACTCTGGGTGAGCACATGTACTGTACCCCAAGACTTGTGCATTCCCCTGAGAGAGAGACAGAGACAGAGATAGAGAGAGAGAGGGAGAGAGAGAGAGAGAGAGAGAGAGAGAGAGAGAGAGAGAGAGAGAATGAAAACTGGACCATAGAGAAAAAATCCTCAAATTTTGAATTTTTAATATATCATATTTGTATCATATTTGTTTAGGCGTATTACTACATATGTTGACTCCCATGGGGAGGGGGATTAGTCATCCCATTCTGCCCTTAATGAAGGGCAAAGATGTGTGTTAAAGCTGAAAAAAAAATGACCTTTAAGATTGGAAGAAAGGAGGCCAAATCTGACCGAGGGAGAAAAGAATATATTCTTCTACAGAATTGTGAAGCCTCATACTAGGGTGCTGGCCAGTAGCTCTGCAAAAGCAAGTGCTTCACATGAGAACCTGGGTTCAGTCTTCAATGCTGTCCACTCACTCTACTCCTGAAGCTCCATCCACCCCCACATTCTAGGGGCCAATTAGGAATGTCAGTTACCAACAGCCCAGTCATCAACTTTTATTTGGGAGTCATGATCAAAGCGTCTGAGGCCATACACTTTTTCTGTTGTGGCAAAAATTGGTCCAGCCACACATTACTCAGCAAGGGGAAGATGGCTCATCAGTTATTCCCTTGTTGTGCAAGCAAAACAGAGCAGAACTGACACAAACATGCCTGTCTCAAGTGAGAATGTGAAGTGAAACCACGGAACTAGACCACTCTGTGGGAAGAAAGAAAAGTTTATTGGGGAGACAGTTTGCCTCCCAGAATGTGACACAGCAGCTTAGCAGGATAGCAAATGGATTTTATTTGGTAGTCACCAGGATTTGGGGGCTTTGAGCTGATACACACTGTTCAGCTTTCTTGGGAATTCGATGCCGTTGCCTGATGTAGTTCACCGTCGTGGGCAGATAAGGGAGGTTGTGGTTTTCCTGGTGATCGGAAAAACCGCCTTGTGAGATTCCTGGGGAATGCTGGATTGAGGCTTCTGTTTACCAAATAATAGTCTTTCTGTTTACCCAGAGTCCTTCTGTTTTCACCAGCACTACCATTTTTTGAGACCCACTTTGCACCTAAAAGCTATGATGTCAGTAAACTAATCATTAAGTACGCAGTTCAGAACACCAGCAGGTTGGAGCAGACTGTTGGCGGAAGTGCTACAGGAGCGGTCAGGGGAGGAAGATTCTGGAGTCTGACCCCAAGCTTAGTCTTGCGTAGGTCGGCACTTCCGCTGTGTGTTCTTGCACGATGGACAGGCTGTAGCGAAGCGAAGTTTACGAAGTGTTTTGACAGGGTCATATTGAAAAAGGACCCTACCCAATGACGACATGGCTGCATACTTCTCAAGAGCGAGAGTCACACGTACGTGTTGCTACAAAGGTTATTTGTAATCCTGTGGTTTTCTAAGGGTCACTTTTAAAAAAAGATTTATTTTAGTTTTGCGTGAGCGAGTTTTGCCGCATGCATGTCTGTGTATCAGTTGCCTGCAGTGGAGGCTGGAAGAGGGCATTGGATCCCTTGGAACTTGAGTTAGAGACCGTTGTGAGCCATCACATGGGTGTTGTGAACTAAACCCAGGCCCTCTGGAAGAGCAACTGGTGCTTTTAACCACCGAGCCCTCTTTCTAACCCAAGGAATATTTATTTGCAGGATCTATGCAGCCTGGTTGTGTAGACGGAGGTCCTGATGTTAAAATCCTGTTCCCCAGTTGGTTCTTGATTTGTCAGTAAAGAAGTCCAGGGGCGGGGCTGGAGAGGTGACTCAGACATTCAGAGCACTGGCTGCTATCCCAAAGGTCCTGAGTTCAATTCCCAGCACCCTCATGGTGGCTCACAACCATCTGTAATGAGATCTGGTGCCCTCTTCTGGTCTGCAGGCAGACCGCTGTATACATAATAAATAAGTAAATCTTAAGGCCAGGGGCCAATTGCTGGATGGAAGGTGGTACAGGCAGGACTTTGAGGTCCAGGAGGAAAAGGCAGACACAGGGAAGGAGAGAAGGCCTTCCCACCATGCTTTGGGACAAGAAGAATATAGCAGGGCTGGAGAGATGGCTCAGTGGTTAAGAGCACCGACTGCTCTTCCCAAGGTCCTGAGTTCAAATCCCAGCAACCACATGGTGACTCACAGCCATCTGAAATGAGTCTGATGCCCTCTTCTGGTGTGTCTGAAGATAGCGACAGTGTAATCATAATATATAATAAATAAATAAAATGTTTAAAAAAAAAAGAATATAGCAACCATGTGAGTTCTCGCGGAGAGCTGGAGCTGTGTCCTATGCTACAGATGGGTGGCCAAGGATGTTTGGCAGGAGTTAGGTGGGACTAGCCACTAAGTTTAGGGCAGGTAGAGAGAGAATTATTAAGGTCATGCTTTTCCAGTTGGAAGATAGTAATACCCAGCAATTGTGTCAAGAAGGCAAATTATAAAGGAACAAGCTCTCTCTCTCTCTCTCTCTCTCTCTCTCTCTCTGTGTGTGTGTGTGTGTGTGTTTGTGTGTGTGCGTGTGTGTGTGTGTGTTTTATCCATGAATTTAGGGAAGCTAGGAAAGGACTGGTAGTGCTGTCACCTCCTGGAATCAAAGGCGGGTAGAACAAAAAGGGAAGACAGGAGGGGCTCACAGTGCAGCCAATCCTGGACAAAGTGGTATCGATTTAAAACTGCATACAACAGGTTGTTCAAGAACTTTCTATGTAGACCAGGCTAACCTCGAAGTCACACAGATGTTCCTGCCTCTGCCTGTGAGTGATTGGATTAAAGGCATGTACCACCATATCCAGCTCAGGGTCCCTATGTCTGTCTATTTGTTTGTTTAATGTATGAGTGCTCTATCTGCATGTATACCTGTGTGCCAGAAGATGGTATCAGATCCCATTACAGATGGCTGTGAACCAGCATGTGGATGCTGGGAATTGAATTCAGGACCTCTGGAAGAGCAGCCAATGGTCTTAACCACTGAGCCAACTCTCCAGTCCTGGGTTATATTCTTAAAGAATATAATTTACTAGTTTTAAAGACCAAGTAAAGCTTAAAATTAAATAAAATATAAAAATTAAGTAAATGTATATGAAGTAGCCTTTCTTTTGTAGGTACTGGGACTGGTCAGTGAGATACCTCAGTGGGTAAGGCACTTGCCACCAAGCCTGGATGACCTGAGTTCAATACTTAGAACCCACATAGTAGGAGAGAACTGACTCCAAAATCCTGCCCTCTGATCTTCTCTGTATGTGCTCCACAGTGCAAGTACACACACACACACACACACACACACACACACACACGCACACGATAAAACAAATGTAAAAAATGTAAATGAGATGAACAAGATCACAATACATAACGTGCATGTATGAAAATATCATGATTATGTATAATTTAATATATATTAATAAAAATATAATGAAGTTCTGAATAGATTGCTCAGCAGTTAAGGGTACTTGGTACTCTTGCAGAGGTCCTAGGTTCGATTCTCAGCACCCACTTGGCATCTCACAACCTTATGTAACTCTAGCCCCAGGGGATCTGACGACCTCTTCTGACCGCCTCAGACACCAGGGACAGGTGTGGTGCACCAACGTGCATTGGAGAAAAATATTTATACACATAAAATGAAATAAATCTAAAAATGAGCTAACTTTTTAGCCACCAACATCCAAAAACAGCAGTGTTTACCAGGGATGTAAGGAAACAGGTGCACACTCTCTCATTCCTTCCCCTCGCAAGCTTTTGAAGATTGATGTTAACGATTCCTAATAAATTTAAAACATGCCTTCTCCCTGGGGGGGCATGGCTTATGCCTTTAATCCCAGCACAGGAAGGGGGGGAAGGCGGCGGGCAGGGGCAGGGGCAGGGCAGAAGTCAGAATTCTGAGTTGGAGGCCAGCCTGGTCTACAGAGTGAGTTGCAGGACAGCCAAGGCTACACAGAGAAACCTTGCTTCAGCCCCCCCACTCCAAATAAATACAGACTAAAAATAAAACATGCCTTCTCTGGAAGCGTCTAGGAATTCACATTGTAGCTGTCACATATCCGGTACATAGGAATGTGTTGCAAGTTTATAAAATGAAAATGTGAAGAGGAGTCTACTTCCTTTAGAGAACTGACAAATGGCTTCACGGAACTGAAAAAAAGTTTCCTCTTGTAAATGAGATTGTAAGGTGTTCTAGGAGCTACAATGTTTAGGCTTGGGAATGAGAGAGCAATGGTAAAGTTCGAGGAGACTACAGACATGGCCGCCCTAAGTACATGTTTTAAACATCCTTATTTGGAATGTCTAAGGAAACTGTATCAGGGTTGACTACATGGCTCAGCATGGAAAGGTGCTTGCTGCTAAGCCTGACAACCTGAGTTTAACCTCTGGACCCCTCAGGGTAGCAGGAGAAAACTGACTCTCTCAGTTGCCCTTTGACCTCACACACACACCGTGGTATACTTCCATCCAACATATACCAAAATAAGTATGTATTATAATTTTTTTTTTCCGGAGCTGGGGACCGAACCCAGGGCCTTGCGCTTGCTAGGCAAGTGCTCTACCGCTGAGCTAAATCCCCAACCCCGTATTATAATTTTTTTAAACCCACTCCTTACCTCTGTAGGCAACTCTGGCTCTATCATTTGTGTTGAAGTTTCCTGTCTTTCTCTGAATTGGCAAGAGAAGCAAACTAGACCCCAGAGTAGGAGGTGACTTTCCCTTTGCATGTCCCCTTAATCGTCCATGTCTTTCTGTCCTGCCTCAGATACAGACATACATATCTATATATCTGCATATGTATGTACACATACCCATACACTAAAAAGAAGTGTTCAAATAATGCCTGAACATGCTTGTTTGCGGCAGGACCCTCACGGTAGCCAAAAGTTACAAACACCCAAAAGCCCATCACCGAATGGCATCTGTGGTGTATTCAGGAGGTGAAAGCACACTGATGGAAAGGAAGGGTGTCCCAATACACACGTCATCAGGGATGGATTTTGAAAACATTATGCTGACACAAGGAGCTCCACGGTGTATGACTGAATCCGTAGGACCTATCCAGAGGAATCTATGCAAGCAGAAGCAGATGCGTGGTAGCCAGTGGACAGAGGCAGGGGGACACGGCAGTTACTATTTTATGGTATAGGATCTCCTTTCAGAGCGATATAAAGCACGCAGGAGTTAGAAAGTGACCGTGGTTATGCGGCAGTGTGAATGTCATAGGTGCCACAGAATGAGCATTTCAAACTGGAAAGGGGGGAAAAGCTCTGTGTGATGGTGAATGCCCTTTAATCCCAGCACCAGGGAGGCAGAGGCAAATGGGTCTCTGTGAGTTTGAGGTCAGCCTGGTCTATTTAGTAAGTTCTAGGTCAGCCAGGACTACGGAGTGAGACTCTGTGTAAAAGAAAGGGGAAGGACAAAAAGGCAAGTTGTATGATACTTGTATTTGGGGGGGGGAGTATGTTTACGTGGGTGCATGTGGGTGGTTGTGTGTGTGTGTGTGTGTGTGTGTGTGTGTGTGTGTGTGTGTGTGTGTAGGTCAGATCAGGCTTGAATGCCACCTTTCTGTAGCCATACAAGTAGTTTTTTTGAAACAGGGTCTCTCATTGACCTAGAGGTAACCAGGAAGGTTAGCCTGGCCCATAAATCTACCTATTTCTATATCTCCAGCATTGGAATAAGTGTGCAAGTTTACACCCAGCTTTCTCTCTCCCTCTCTCCTCTCTCCCTCTCTCTCTCTCTTGATTGTGTGTGTGTGTGTGTGTGTGTGTGTGTGTGTGTATGTGTGTGTACATGACGAATGAGTAAACGAAAATATTTATCTGTGTGCTTTGTTTATTGGTGTGGATGGCCATGCATGCCTGTGGAGGTCAGTTAGGGTTTCATTGCTGTGAATAGACACCATGACCAAGGCAACTCTTTTTTTTTTTTTTTAAGATTTATTTATTTATTATATATAAGTACATTGTAGCTATCTTCAGACATAGTAGAAGAGGGCATCAGATCTCATCCAGATTGTGGTTGTGAGCCACCATGTGGTTGCTGGGGTTTGAACTCAGGAGACCTCTGGAAAAGCAGTTCATGCTCTAAACCGCTGAGCCATCCAGCCCCCCAAGGCAATTCTTGTAAAGGACATTATTTAATTGGAGTTGGCTTACAGGTTTAGAAGTTCAGTCCATTATTTTTTTTTTAATCTTTTTTTTTTCTTTTTTCTTTTTTTTTGAACCCAGGGCCTTGCGCTTGCTAGGCAAGCACTCTACCACTGAGCTAAATCCCCAACCCCCAGTCCATTATTTTCAAGGCAGGAAGCATGACGGTGCTAGGTGCTAGAATGTCTCGGACTGGACTGCTGGACTAGGCAAAGTTAGTGCCCTGCCCTGAGCAGATTCCTGAGAAGGGCTTGACCTTTTCAAAGAACATGTCCCCGGAAGACTGTTGCCTCTTTGTTTAAGGAGGGTATCTTGCAGTTTAATGATTCACCTATGTCCTTGGGCACTTCCCAGTACTCCCCCTGCCCTAAGCTTCAATTCCTGCTTCAGAGCCTTAAATGCTATACACTCCTCTCAATAAACAGACCTTGACAAGGACACTGCTTGGTCTCGCTGCTCTTTCTTGCCCTTTCTCCCGCAGGCATGGGTCCCCCTCGACACCCACGAATAACTGGGTCCCTGCTGGCGGGGGCACTAGAAGAGCTGGGAGTTCTACATATCCATCCAAATGCAGCTAGGAGAGGACTGTTTTTCAGTGTTCTTCCAGGCAGCTGGGAGGAAGGTCTCAAAGCCGCCCCCCCACCCCCGACACAGACACACACACAGTGACACACTTCCTCCAACAAGGTCACTCCTCCTAGTAGTGTCACTTCCTGGGCCAAGGATATTCAAATGACCACATTCCACTCCCTGGCTCCCATAGGCTTGTTCAAACACATGTCTATGGGAGCAGGGCATACCTAGCCATAGCATAATGCAACTCCAAAAAGCATAGTCCAACTCCAAAAATCCCATAGGCTATCACAGTCTCATCAAAGTTTAAATGTCCAAAGTTCAAAGTCTCTTCTGAGATTCGTGCAATTTCTTAACTATAATCCCTTATAAAATCAAAATTAAAAAGCAGATCACAAACTTCCAACATATCATGACACAGGATATCCATTACTGTCCTAAAACATCATAGTGAGGAAATACTAGATCAAAGTAAGACCAAAAGCCAGCTGGCCAAACTCTAAACTCAGCATCTCCATGTCTGATGTCGAAGCAACCTTTCAGATCTATAA
The DNA here is from genome assembly GCF_021556685.1 of Rattus norvegicus. Classification (NCBI taxonomy): domain Eukaryota; kingdom Metazoa; phylum Chordata; class Mammalia; order Rodentia; family Muridae; genus Rattus; species Rattus norvegicus. Next base: position 71,211,496 of record NC_141546.1, on the reverse strand, counting down.
CTGCCTTCATCTTCATTGGCTGTAACAACTTGCTTCTTTTGGGCTGACTCCACCGCCTATTAGCAACTTTCCTGCAGATACCCTGCAGCTCTGGCATCTCTAACATCTTGGGGTCTCCAAGGCAACTTTGACTTTATAGTTTCTTGTTCTAATGTCTGGGATGCACACATAATCTTCTGGGCTCCTCCAAAGAGCTTCGGTCACGTCTCCAGCTCTATTCTCTGTAGCACTCTAGGTTCTAGTTGATTTGAATCCATGGCTACTGCTGTTCTTGGTGGTCATCCTATGGTATTGGCATCTCCAATACACTGGGGTCGTCCATCACAGCTTGGGTTCACCAATAGCCTCTCATAGACTTTCTTCATGGTGCCAAAGTTCAACATCTGGGTGACTCTTACACATTACCAGGTCCAGCTTCCCAGAAGATTTCACCTCAGTGATGCTGGTCTTTTCTTAATTTCTATCTCCAGCTACTCAGCATCCAGTTTCCCAGCAACCCCTCCTACTCTTGACTCTAAAGCCAGAGACGCATGCTGAGGCTGCTGAGTCCTGCTGCTTGCTGGGGCTGGAACTTGTTCCCCTGGTTCTATTACCTATGCTCGGCTGTCCTGGAACTTGCTCTGTAAGCTAACTGACCTTGAACTCAGAAATCTGTAAGCCCTTGTCTCCAGGTGTGTGTCACGTGAAGTGGGTAACACCATGCCTCGACCTAAGCATTTTATTATAGGTCTTAGTCAAGTTGACAACTAATAATAGCCATCACGATCCATGTCTTATCAATTTGACACATAATCATATCTCCTTATGTCCAAATGAAAACAATAACCACGTCGTAATAATGTCTAGCGAGATACAACTCTCCCTCTTACAACTGCAAAAGTGTGAATTTAGCTGGGTGGGTCCTTGATCCGAGGTCACCACTCCCTTAATTCCATTTAATATCCTTGAACACAGGATTTGGCCTCATTCCACTTCCTGGTGCTCCTTTACCGTTCATTTTGTATTTTACTTTCTAAGTTTGCTATACTTGATCTAACCAGTCTTCGTGAGAGTAAACCACAGCACAGAGTCTAAACTCGGTTGACTTGAGACTTCTTTTGTCAACGAAATTAATCTCTTCACCTTAGCTATAGGCAGATTCTGAAGGTCAAAAACCAGCCACGTTCTTCACCAAAATACCACAAAAGTCTCTAGGCCTCACAGTAGAATTCTCCCTGGAAGCATCTAGATCCAGGGCCTCAAACTTCAAATCACCCTCAGGGCCACTGTCTTCCATATTCCTATTTGGATGCCCCATTAAGCTCCACTTAAAGTATTCTGTTGCTTTCCTTCAAAGTCCCAGAATCCACATTCCTCCAAACATAAACATGGTCAGGACTATCATAGCATTATCTCAGTCCCTGGTACCAACTTCTGTCTTAGTTAGGGTTTCATTGCTGTGAAAAAACACCATGACCAAGGCAACTCTTATAAAGGACAACATTTAATTGGGACTGGTTTACAGGTTCAGAAGTTCAGTCCATTATTACCAAGGCAGGAGCATGACAATGCTAGAGTTGCCGAGAGCTTTACATATCCATCCAAAGGCAGCTAGCTAAGAGAGGACTGTTTTCCAGTGTTCTTCCAGGCAGCTGGGAGGAGGGTCTCAAAGCCCACCCCCACAGTGACACACTTCCTCCAACAAGGCCACACCTACTTCAACAAGGGCATACCTTCTAGTAGTGCCACTCCCTGGGCCAAGCTTATTCAACTACCACAAGAACCTTGAGTGTCTGTCCATCCTTGCCTTTTGAAGTAATTTGAGACTAGGTCTCTTAAACGATGTATGAAAATGCTTGCTGTTCAAATCTGATGACCCACATAAAAGTGTCTGTAATCCCAACGATCTCTGCTCAAAGATAGGATGTGGAAGCAGGAGCATCTCCAGAGGCTCCTGGGCCAGCTACCTGGAGTTTACTGGCCAGCCTCACCTGCTTAGCCAATGAAAGACCCTGTTGCAAAAAATAAAGTGGAAAGCCCCTAAGGAATGACAATTGAGCCTAATTGCCCTCCACGCATGCACATGTGCTCGCACACACATCATGCATGCACTTGTACAAATATGAATACCACCCCGTGTACATATAAAGATACACAGTAGAAGCGCTATATATCATACACACATATGATTGTGACACTAATTAGAAAATATGCCAACAATTTGTACCTGACTGCACATTGATGTAAGGCTTAAGGGATTTCAGCTGATGATATAACATTGTTGATCAGCACCCTTTGTTTGTTTTACCCTATAAGCCTCAGTCTTATTAGCACGATGTGACTTTTTCCCAAGATCCTGGGGAAGGAAACTACTCTGTGTTGCTATTTCTATTTTACAACGATACATTTATTTCACGTTTAGCAATTATGCTCTAAATCTTTACGTTTCTATTGAGTATGGTCATGGGTCACAATAGGATTTGTTCCTTGCCAGGTATGCTGGTTGTTTTTGTCTGGTTGGTTTGGTTTTGTTTTGTCAACTTGATACAAACTAGAGGCATCTTTGCAGAGAAACCTCAACTGAGAACATGATGTCTTCTTGAATGGTGATTGATGTAAAAGGGGCCAGCCCAGTGTGGGCAGGAAGTCCTTAAGTACATAAGACAGCAAACTGAGCAGGCCAGGAGCAGCAAGCCAGTAAGCAGCCCTCCACCCCGACCCTGTGTCCTGTTCCCCCTACCCACCCCCCATCTCTGCTACAAAGTTCCTGCCTCAAGTTTCCTGCTCTGATTTCCCTCAGTGATGGAGTGCGCTCTGAGAGTTGTAAAATGAAGCTCTTTCCTTTCCAATCTGCTTTTGGTCATGGTGTTCATTACAGCAATAGAAACTAAACTGAAACAATAGGGACATTACTCTGTGGGGACTATTCAATCCAAGTAGCTGCTCACTTTAACTTCTTTACAGTGTGGCTTTGTTCCAAAAGATTGACAGCAGAAGCTGCTGAGAGCCTGAAGGCCTAAGCTCTGGGGACTCACAGAGCATTGCTTCTGTTGCCTTCTGTTGGCTAGCTGAGCTCATATCCTCCTGCTTACAACAGGCACATTACCCATTGTGTCATCTCCTCAGCCCCTACATAAGGATTTTAATCTATTGATGACAATCTCTACAAATTAGAATTCCTTTTAATTTATTTACTTTTTAAGATTTATTTAATTATTATATACACATACACTGTAGCTGTCTTCAGACACACCAGAATAAGGCATCAGATCTCATTATAGATGGTTGTGAGCCACCATGTAGTTGCTGGGACCTCTGGACTCAGGACCTCTGGAAGAGCAGCCAATGCTCTTAACCACTGAGCCATCTCTCCAGTCCAATTTATTTATTTTTAGATTTATTTTATGTATGTGAATGTTTGATTGCACGTACGTGCACGCACTATGTGCAAACCTGGTGCCCAAGTTGATCAGAAGGCATCAGATCCCCTGGAGTTGGAGTTACAGGTGATTGTAAGATGTCTGACATCAGTGCTGGGAATTGAATTAAAGTCCTTTTAATAAATGTAATAAGTCATTAATTAGCAAAAAGTATAACCTTAGGGGTTGGAGAGATAGCTCAGTCTATAAAGTGCTTGCTGTGCCAGAATGAGGACTCAAGTTTGAGCCCCAGAAACCATGTACGAAGTGGGGTGCAGTGGCAGAAACTCATGCATGTAGAGATGTGGAGGGAGAGACAGCAATCCCTGGGCTCACTGGCCAGCCAGCCTGGCCTAATATGTGAGTACCAGGTGTCAATGGTAGATCCTGCTTCAAAATCGAGATAGACTTCTTTCTACCTTGTCCTTTACAAAGGAATAGTTCTTCATGTGTGTATGTACATGCATGTGCATGTGTGTATTTGTGTGTGTGTATGTATGTGTATGTGTGTGTGTGTATGTGTATGTGTGTGTGTGTGTGTGTGTATCCACACAACACACTGAAACAGTTTCATTATGTGTGGAAAGAAAGGTTGCTGGAAATTCACTCAGAGATCTTAAGAGAGTTTTTGAGGCTTTGTGTCTGGAGTGCAGGATCAGTGGCTATTAAAAAACTCTCAACATATAATCACTATGTTAAGGTTAATTAAAGGGAGCATTTATAGAGGAGAGAGATGGAGCAAATTTTATTCTTTATGAGGATAAAACAGTATGACTCTTAATTGCGGTGAGCTTTCCTCACATCTGTTCTTTCGTACTTTTAGTTGAAAGTGTTGGCTCATCCTATCCTTGTTTCTCAGGAAACAATGGGTGCATCTGTTTCAGCAAGACTAATATTTATGGTTCCACTTCAGAAGGCTCTAGGACCTGCAGATGCTTGTTATTACTTTCTGTATTTATTTGCTCCTGAGGCTCCATGAGGAATTATTAGATGCTGTGCAGCGTATTCAGCAGGAAGGCCTCCTGAGTCAGCTGAAGTCAAGTTCTGGAAAAGAATAGGAACAGCTCTTTAAGGCTGGTAGGATGGCTCGGTGGGTAGGAGCTTGCCAACCACCAGGAGCCTCTGGGTGCATAGGTGACAGGAGAGAGCTGATTTCCACTCAGTGTCATCTGACCTCCACATGTATCATAGCACACACATACAGAGAATAAAATACATGTAATTAAAAATAGAAACTGTCGGGGCTGGGGATTTAGCTCAGTGGTAGAGCGCTTACCTAGGAAGCGCAAGGCCCTGGGTTCGGTCCCCAGCTCCGAAAAAAAGAACCAAAAAAAAAAAAAAAATAGAAACTGTCATTACATCCGTGGTGCTCTGAATAGGAATGACCCCCACAAACTCCTGTGTCTGAATGCTTGGGCCATAGGGAGTGGCAATCTTCGGAGGTGTGGCCTTGTTGGGGGAAGTCACTGTAGAGGGGTTTTAAGATCCCCTAGGCTCAAGCTACACCCAGTGTGACAGTCCCCTTCAGCCTCCTGTAGATCCAGATATAGAACTCTCAGCTCTTTCTCCAGTATCATATCTGCCTGGATGCTTCTGTGCTCCCCACCATGATGATCAGGGACTGAACCTCCGAAACTGTAAGCAGCCTCAATTACATGTTTTCTTTCATGTTTTAAGGGTTGCCTTGGTCATGGAATCTCTTCACAGTAACAGAAACCCCAAATAAGACAACATCCATGATTATAAAGTCATCTGGGAACTGATAGTTTCTTCAGAGGACCCAGGTTTAATTCCTACCACTCACATCAGGACTCGGGACTGACTCTATATCCAGTCCCCAGGAGATCTGAAGCCATTTTCTGGCCTTGAAGGCACTATAGTATATAATGCATAGGCTTATTTGCAAATAAAACACATGCACACACACACACACACGTGCACACGTACTCACACATGCATACACACATGTGCACACACACATATGCACATGCACACACTTGCACACACACACACACGCATACACACACAAAGGGGAAATTCATTTTTCATTATTCTGGTAGCTGGAGGAACACAAAGGTCTGGGGACTCGTCCACCTGGAAATCAGGGTCTGGATGGCTGTGACTCTGGTCTCTTCCCTCGGAGTTTCTGAAACAGATTTTACGTTTTATTTCCTTCTGTCATTAGGGCCCTGTGTTGAGTACACGAGGCATAAGGCATGTTTTGGTTACCCAACAAGGTATGGGCTGCATTACGTCATCTCTTTAATTCTAGGATTCATTTGCCATCGTGTGAACATCTGTGATTCATCCCGGTGATTTTGACTCTAACACGGACACCAAAGGATGTTTTTATGAACCGTAGTCTTTCCTACCTTCAGCTATAAGGAAGTTATGAGGCCTTCATTATGAGATTGTAATCGTTGAATTAGGAAGTGTTGTTTCTCAGGGGTAAAGTGCATGATTAGCATGAAGCCAGAGAGCAGGGGGAAAGGGGAGAGGGAAGGAAGGAGGGAGAGAGAGAGAGAGGGAGGAGCACACACACACACACACACACACACAGAGAGAGAGAGAGAGAGAGAGAGAGAGAGAGAGCACTAATCGTGAGTTTTGTTTTTTTTTTTAAGATGGTGTCTTACTTTGTACTTGGAGGGGCCTAAACTTAATTGCTCATGTAGGCCAAGCTGGCCTAGAGCTTGCTGCAGTTTTCCTACCTCAGCCTCCTGAGAAGTGATGATAGGTGTGTGTTGTCACCACATCTCTGGGTAGGAGGTAGAGAGAGAGCAGGGATGAGCAATTCCTTTAATAACTCCTTACAAATTTAATCTACAAAGACCAGTGTGGTGGGGCAGAAGACAGAAGCAGAAGGACCGTGGGTTGCAGGCCAGCTTGGGCTACAAAGCCAGATGCTATAATTAAACGTTCTTGAAAAAAAGACTATCACACTCAATGTGGGGTCGAAGAGACAGCTCAGTGGTTAAGAGCACTGGCTGTTCTTGCAGAGGACCCTGGTTCAATTCCCAGCAACCACATGACGGCTCCCAACTGTTTGTAACTACAGTGATAGGGGATCTGATGCTCTCTCTGACCTCCTCAGGCATTAGGTATGCACATAGTGCACATACATACATGCAGGCAAAACACTCACACTCATAAACAAAAGCAAATCTTTATAAAAGATGGGGGTGGGGCTGGTGGCTCATGTCTTTAACCCCAGCACTCAGGAGGATCTCTGTGACTTTGTGGACAGCCTGGTCTACATAGGAAGCTCCAGGACAGCCAGGACTACACAGAGAAATTCTGTCTCTAAAACAAAACAAAACAAAACAAAAACAAACAAAAATCCAAACAAACAAAGATGGGGCTGGAGAGATGGCCCATCAGTTAAGAGCACTGGCTGCTTTCATAGGACCTGTTCAAATCCCAGCACCCTGTTTGTAGTTCCAATCCCAGGTTCTATAGCTCCAGTCCTAGGGAAATCTGACGCCCTCTTAATAAACTCCCAATTTTCAAAAACATAAGAACACAAAGGAATTAAGATGGTGATGAAAGGAAATGAGGGATGGTCTCACTGGCCTGTGCTATGAGACACTGTGACCACTGTGTAAGTTAGGTATGAGACACTAAGTGCTAGAGGGCTGTGTGGCTGGAGGAATAGCTCAGTCCATAAAGCACTTGTCTTACCAGGTGTAAGGACCTAAGTGTGATCTCTCCAGCACCCATATAAACTATCCTGGCATGGTGGGAGGTGTTCGTAACCCTAGTGCTGGGCAAGCCCAGAGAAATGGACACTTGGGTCCTGTTGGCCAGTCAGCTAAGCCTCACAGGGGAACTCCAGGCCGAAGAGAGACACTGTGTCAGCATCCCAGAGAAGATGACTATTGAGACCAGTATGAGCAAACACACACACACACACACACACACACACATACTACACACACACACCACATACACACACACACACACCACACATACACTCTGCACACACACACAAACACACACACACACACATACTACACACACACACCACATACACACATACACACACACACCACACATACACTCTGCACACACACACAAACACACACATACACATACTCTGCACGCATGAACATACTACACACACACATATATGCACACATACACCACACATACACTCTGCACACACACACAAACACTCACATACACATACTCTGCACACACAAACATACTACACACACACATATATACACACATACACCACACATACACTCTGCACACACACAAACACTCACATACACATACTCTGCACACACAAACATACTACACACACACACATATACACACACACTACACATTACATGCACATACACATACTACACACACACACCACATACACACATACACACACACACCACACATACACTCTGCACACACACACAAACACACACATACACATACTCTGCACACATGAACATACTACACACATACACCACACATACACTCTGCACACACACACAAACACACACAATACTCTGCACATATGAGCATACTACACACATACACCACACATACACTCTGCACACACACACAAACACACACAATACTCTGCACACACAAACATACTACACACACACACACACACACACACACACACACACACACACACCCCTTTTATTTATTCCCACTGCTGTATACTGTCACAGAAAGTTTCTGATTAAGAAGAGTCAAGAGTCTTCTTGGTATTTGAGTCCAGTCTGTTTTAGTAACTACTTGAATATCATTGGGCAATCCCAATTAAACCTACTTGCTCTCATCCCTAGAACCAACTGGTCTGGCAGCGACTGACCAGTTGGTTCTAGGTGCCTTCCGGTGCCGCCAGCGGTCTTTCCTTTAGCTCCTACTCCTGCCTTGAAATCTTTAATCCTTATTAAAAAGTAATTCTGCCAAATCAACCGGGGTTGTACACTTAGCAAAATGACCTCCCTTGCGCAATTGCACAATCAAACTAAGAGGAGACAGTTAACCTGGCTGACGTATCCTTTGTGTCACACTTGTCTGTAAAACGGCAGGAGCAGGCTTGCTTTTAATTGAGATTTCGAGGTTTCCTCAGACTTTCTGGAGGCAAGGCTCCCAGAGCTGCTGTCATTAGTGTGTAGCCTCTCACCTCCCTCCTCACCTCCTCCCCCTCCTATTGCCTTTGCCCTAACTTCAAGCAGCTCTGTTTGCTCAATACTTTACAATGGCCCAACATTCACTTCTTCCCAGTATTCTTGTCTACCTCTCTGTTCCCCCTTTTCAAGTCAGTGCCTAAGATGGGTGCAGTGGTGTGGGCCTATAGCTCTAGCATTTGAGTGGTAGAGGCAGGAGAATCAGGAGTTCAAACAAACAAACAAACAAATACCAGCTTTCACCTCATAGGAGGGAAGAGTTTATCTGGAGCTGAACTATGCCTGAGAACCAAAATGAATGTGTTTCAAAGTAGTCATAGTTTAAAGAAGTCTTTATAGTAACAGAACTAAGAAAGTTATGAATCCAGACATTTAAAATATATACATCTACATTTATTTATTTATTCACTTATTTATTTATTGGGGTGGGGTAAGGCACATGCCACAGCACTTCTGTGGAAGAGGTAAGGAGTCTCCTTCCACCATGTGGGCTCCGAGGACTGACTGAACCTCGGCTGCCAGGCTCAGGGGCAAGCAAGTGCCTTTATCAACTGAGCCATCTTGTCACTTAAAAAATATATATTGGTGGAAAGAAAAAGGAGGAGGAGGAAGACGCACTGTGGAGGCTGCAGGTAGGTGGGCTACAGCAAGGCTTAGAAACTTTGGCTGTAGGCATCAGATGCTCTCTGATGGCATTTAGCTTTTGTGTTGGTGGACGAGAAGGGTCTAGCCCTACGTTCCAAAAGTCATCTGAGACATACAAAAGTGTGCTGAGATTAGGCTGATATGGCAGACATGGACGGACCAGGTTGGGAGAGTTTCAAGACCTCCAGGGTGTCCCGAAGACCCAGAAGGGCCAGGTCCTGAGGGTCCTGCTGAGCAGTTCCTGCCCTCTGTGGGCCCCCTCTTCCCCAAACTGCTGGGGGGTGGGAAGCTGTAGCTTTCTTTTCTATTTTGTTCTTGTTTTGAGATGTAGTCTCCTGTTATGTGGGCTGGATTTGAATTTCCTGATACTTTTAATTAATTTCTTGGTCATTGTCTTAAAGATTTATTTCTTTTTATTTTATGAGTATGGGTGAGTATGTCTATGCACCATGAACATGCCTGGTGCCCCTTGGAGGCCAGAAAAGGGTGTCAGATTCTCTGGGAATGAAGTTATAGACAACTGTGAACTGGCCTTGAGTGTTGGGAATTGAACCCAGGGACACGGGAAGAACAGCCAGTATGCTCTTAACGCCGAGTCTTTGTTTTTGGTTTCTTGAAAGTTATACAGTAGGGGTTGGGGATTTAGCTCAGTGGTAGAGCGCTTGCCTAGCAAGTGCAAGGCCCTGGGTTCGGTCCCCAGCTCCGAAAAAAGAAGAAGAAGAAGAAGAAGAAGAAGAAGAAGAAGAAGAAGAAGAAGAAGAAGAAGAAGAAGAAGAAGAAGAAGAAGAAGAAGAAGAAGAAGAAAGTTATACAGTATGTTCTGATCATAGTCATCCCCTCATCCCCAACTCTTCCCAATTGCACCACCATTCCCTACCCACCCAACTTCTCCTTCCTCCTCCATGACCACACTCCAGTAGCTAACAATTGCCAACACCCCCTTAACTGCAGTGGGATTGTGTGCCCACCATGACTCAAGCTGCGACCTGGGCTGGCTTGGACTTGCAGGTGTTTTGTGCAAGCTGTCACAATCACTGTGAGGTCACATGTGCAGCTGCCTTTCTGTGTCCAGACAATATTTTCTTATAGTCATTCACCAACTCTGGCTCTTAAACTCTTTTTGCCCTCGCTTCTGAAATGAGTCCTGAGCCTTGGAGGTGGGGCACGTGCAGAATAATCGTGCCATTTAGGACTGAGAATTCTGCAGTTTCTTATTCTTTGCACGTTGGCCAGCTTGTGGATCTCTGTTTTAACATCTACCGCAAATAGAAGCTTCTCAGAGGAGTATAGAAAGGTGCATTCATTTATGGGTACAAATCCATTGCTAGTATTAGTATTAAGGAGTGGGGGGCTGTGGTTGTCTTGTGTTTGTGTTCAAGATAGCCAATCGAGGCCAGCTCATTTTATGAGGTCCCTTTCAGCCTCCATCTCCTTCCTGCCATTTTCTGACTCTTCTTATTATATCCCTGCCTTTGGCACTTTACCCATGCTCCTGGTTTGCCCAGGACTATTCCAGTCTTATCTGTGAGGGTTCTATATCCCGAGAAGCCCCCTGCAAACTTCAGCTGTTAAGACTTAGATAGGATGTGTCCCAGGAAAGGCTCATGTGCTGAGAAGCGACTGGACCATGAGGGCATTTAATTCATTAGTGGGTTATCCATTAATAGATTTCTAGCTGAATGAGCTATGAGGGGAGATGGGGCTGATCATTGAAGTCAGTCACTGAAAGTATCCCTTGGAAATATATTGCCCTGGGATCTTCCCATTTCTATAAATCCTGCCATCAACAGGAGAACAGCTCTGCTCCACCGGACCCCGGTGGTGAAGCCCTAATGGCTAGGATGCCCCCAGTGGCCCAGAAACAATGGAGCCAGCTGTAGACCGGCATCTCTGAAAATACAAGTCAAAATAAATCCTTCAACCTTTAATCCGTTCCCTGGGGGTATTTGTCACAGCTACAAAGGTGACCAGCAAGCCAGTTAACTCTAAGTCAGGACATTTGACCACCCTAACTGCCCTCCAAGCCAGGAGTGCTACTGTGAGCTTCTTCGGCTCTTTGAACTCTCACCCTTTATCTGATACCTGGCGCATTTTACTTTACATGGGGGCCATTGGCATATAAGAAACGTTTCAAGATTTGCTTCTAACACTGCTTAAGGGCAGAATGGTGTGTTTCATCATCTGTTATTCCAGACAATGTTAAACCAACGTGGGGTATGTAAAAGTCACTCAGGAGGTGGAATGAAAGAGCTCATTTGAGGAAAAAAATAAATAACCCTCACCTGTTGGAGTTTGTCAGCGGAGGGATTTCCACATCGAGTCACAAAACTGGCAACTAGGAGGTGCACACCAGACTCTGTTTCTACTTCTGCACTCAAGGCTGTCTTGCTGACTTCTGGTTACCTTTTAAAATCTCATCTCTCACTCCTCCACCATGTTTCCTAAACCAGAATTGACGCAAGAATGTCCAGGAGGTAAGAGAGAGAGCGCACAACGCATTTTCCCAGAGATTAAGTCTTTATTAAGAGGTTGGTTTTTAGCATGGGTGAGTGGGATGTGTGACCTTTGGCATAATTAATGTGCTTTGTCAGGTTTCTTCATCTGGAATAATGCGGAGGAACACATGAAAGTTCTGGAGTGTATGCATGTGTGTGTGTGTGTGTGTGTGTGTCTGTGTCTGTGTCTGTGTGTCTATGTGTGTGTGTCTGTGTGTGTCTGTGTGTCTGTGTCTGTGTGTCTGTGTCTGTATGTGTCTGTGTGTGTGTGTCTGTGTGTGTGTGTGTCTGTGTCTCTGTGTGTGTGTCTGTGTGTATATGTGTCTGTGTGTCTGCGTGTCTGTGTGTGTGTGTCTGTGTGTGTGTGTGTGTCTGTGTCTCTGTGTGTGTGTGTCTGCATGTCTGTGTGTCTGTGTGTGTGTGTCTGCATGTCTGTGTGTGTGTCTGTGTCTGTGTCTCTGTGTGTGTGTGTCTGCATGTCTGTGTGTCTGTGTGTGTGTGTGTGTGTGTGTGTGTGTGTGTACAGGCAATGCTCTCGAAGGATAAACTTTGGCATGCTGAAATTATTTTTTCTTTTTTTCTTTCTTTGGTTTTTTAAGACAGAGTTTCGATGTGTAGTTCTGGCTGTCCTGGAACTTGCCCTGTAGAGCAGGCTGGCCTCACAGAGCTCCTCCTGCCTAGAAAGATGGGTTAGTGGTTAAGAGTATTTGTTGCTTGCTTATTTATTTAGTGGTTTTTATGTGAATGGGTGCTTTGCCTGCACGTATGCCTGTGTCCCTGGAGCCCATGGAGACCAGAAGACTCTGACTGACCTCCTAGGACCTGAGTTATAGAAAGTCGTGAGCTGCCATGTGGGTGCTACATGTTGGATCAGGGTTCTTTGGGATAGCGAGAGACCACTGAGTGGTCTCTCCAGCCCAGCCCTTGTTGCTCTTCCAGAGGACCCAGGTTAATCAACCCCAGTAGCCTAGTAGGAAATCTTCATCAAAATAACTTTTCTGAGGGGGTAGTTTGAAGACAGGCTTTGTTCTCTAGCCTACTCTTGCTTTGCACTTACTGTGGAGTTTGTGGTAGCCTTGAACTTTGGAAAACCTCTTATCTCAACCTCCTGAGTGCTGGGATCACAGGTATGGACCAACATGCCAACCAAGATTTAATCAAATATATAATTAAAAAAATTTGTATGTGTGCATGTGCGTAGGCTCACCCATGTGTGCCAGAGGTCTATGTCAGTCTGGGGGTCACTCAAGCTCTGCTTCTCTTGTTTGTATAGCAATTCCTTTACCCACTGACCCTTCGGATTTCTAATAGATGGTCTATTAGTACTATTATACTATTAGTACTCAGAATTGCCACTTGGATTTCTGGTGGTAACTAGCTTCCTTTTAAATATTTGTTGTATGTGGTTGTGTGTTGTTGTTGTATGTGGTTGTTAGGCCTGTGCATGTGTGTAGTGCCCAAAGAGGCCAGAAGATGGCATTCCCTGAAACTGGAGTTACAGATGGTTGTGAGCCACTGTGTGGATTCTGGGAATGGAACCCAGATGCTCTGAATGAACAGCCAGTGTTCTTAGCCTCAGAGCCATCTCCCCTGCCCCTTTACTGGTAATATCACTTGACTTCAGTGGAGCTGAAAAGTAGGTCATAGGTTCTAGTGAACAGACGCTCTATTAGAAGATGCAGACTGGCTTTTGTCTTTGGGGATGAAGTTTAATGTCTCCCCACCTTACACTCCAAAAGTCATCCCAAGACACATGTGTTGTTATCCCAGTGTCTCGCTCTGACTACGGGCTCTCTCACCTATATCAGTCCTTCATTGTGTGCCAAAGAGTACAGTAGGTCCAGTGTTACACATTGGGTAACTGTTCTCTGTTGCATATGCATCGTGTGTCTTGAGGATACAAAACTTGAATTTCAACAGCTATCATTCTTAACTTGTTGGATTTCTTAAATATACCACATCTAGAAAGCTTCACTTTTTTTTTTTTTTTTTTGAGACAAGGTCCCATGTAGCCAGACTGAGTTTGAACTTTCCACATCTAGCTGAAGATGACTTTGTACTCATCTGGCTCTACCTCCCAATCCCAGATTACAGATATGTGCCACCACACCAAACTTAGAGAACTTTCTGAGGTGTACTTCCCACTTCCTATATGTGTGATTTAGTGACATTCAAAACCGGTTTATTGAGGACCTGCCTACCATTATTGTGATAGATACCATATGGGTGAGAGCATGCATGTTGACGGAGAGGGGGAGGAGGAGGGGGAGGGGAAGGGGGAGAGGGAGAGAAACATATGTGCCATATTGTACCTGTCAAAGTTCAACTTATCCATCTTGATTCTCTCCTTTCACTTTCTTGAGATGGGATCTCTCTTGTTTATGTCATGCTGTGACCAGACTCCAGGGTAGCTGGTCCTTGAGCTTCCGAGTGACTCTACTGCCCCCACCTCCCATCTTGAGGGAGGAGGGTAAAGAATACAGATGCATATTGCTGTGTTGGGATTTTTTTGTTTGTTTGTTGTTTTGAGACAGGGTCACACTATGTAGTTCTGGCTGTCCTGAAACTCATTCTGTAAACCAGCCTTTCCTTAAACACACGGAGATCCTCCTGCCTCGGCCTCCCCAGTGCTGGGGCAAAAGGCTTGCATTACCACTCCTGGCTGGGATATATATAATCATAGACGTGTGAGAGAGAGGTGGGTTTTTTTGTTTGTTTGTTTGTTTGTTTGCTTTGCTTTGCTTTGTTTCGGTTTTTTTCCCTTGCGTGCCACAGCATGTATGTAGAGGTCAGAAGATAACTCTGTGGAATTGGTTCCCTCTTTCCAGTTTTACTGGGGCTCCAGAAATCTCAGGTCACCAGGCTGGTGGGGAAAAGTGCCTTTAACCATGGAGCTGAGGAAGCAAATAAATATTACATAGTTTTAGCCCTTATGGTGCTTAGGGTTGAACACAGTGCTTTGCACGTACTAAGCACACATTCATCCACAGGGTTCCACAAGCCAAGGAGATGGGACACACACTTTTGACCACAGCACTCAGGAAGCAGAGGCAGACAGATCTCTGGAGTTTGAGGCCAATCTGGCCTACAGAGTGAATTCCAGGACAGCTAGGGCTACATAGAAAAACTCTGTCTCAAAACCAAAAGCAACTAACCAAATAAATGTAGATTTTCAAGGTAGAGAGATGGCTCAGCAGTTAAATGTACTTACTGCTCTTACAGAGGATCTGGGTTTGTTTGTTTTTTTTTTTAAAGATTTATTTATTTAATGTATATGACTACACTGTCGCTGCTTCAGACACACCAGAAGAGGGCATCAGATCCATTACAGATGGTTGTGAGCCACCATGTGGTTCCTGGGAATTGCACTCAGGACCTCTGGAAGAGCAGTCGGTGCTCTTAACCGCTGAGCCATTTCTCCAATCCCCCTGGGTTTGTTTTCTAATGCCACAGATGGCTCACAAACATTCATAATTCTACTCCTATGGGATTCAGGGCCTTCTCCTGACCTCCTCAGGGACACCAGGCATATCTGTGGTGCACACACATACATGTAAGCAAAAACACTCGTGCACATAAGACAGAGTACATAAATCTAACATTTTTCAAGACCACCGTTTCCTGGTTTGCTTGTTTTGTTTCGTTTTGAAGACAGGGTTTATCTGTGTTTCTATGACTGTCCTAGAATTCGATCTGTAGACCAGACTGGCTTCACACTCGGAGATCTGCCTGCTTCTGCCTCCCGAGTGCTGGGATTACAGACATGCACCACCATCACTGGCTAGGTTCATGGGGCTTTACATATATTCCGAGTTTTGGAATTTCACTTGCAATCATTTTAGAAGAGTTTCATCCTTCCGTGGAGTAATGGTATCTGTGAACAGCGACCTTCTGTTTCCTCCCAGTTCTAGGCAACTACAGATCTGCTTTCTGTCTCCGGTAGCCTGGTTAACGTTTCTGAATATTTTAAGTAAACGACTCATAGAACATGTGGTTCTTAGCGGCAGCCCTTTCCCTGATTAGCACGGCATGAAGGTTCACCCGTGGTGGAGCATGCGACAGCTCACAGTACCTGTCATTGCTGAGTGGTATGGACGCCGCTCATGTGTCTGCTCCTCAGCTTGACATGGTGAGCCGTTCCCACTTCCTGCCGATGTGCACCACACAGCTGCGCACATTCTGGTCCTGAGGTTTCAGGGTCTTTGTTTCCAGTTCTCCTGGGTCTTCCCAGGAGCGGAACGGTCGAGCCCCATTGGCTCACTTGTCGCCCAGAACACGTGCGCTGCTCTTGCGGTTTCTCCTTAAAGTCTATTTTGTCTGACGACCCATCTCCCTATAGCTACTCCGCCTTACAGTCTCTTGTTGTAGTCTGTATTTATTTCTATCCTTTGAAAGGCCTGTGTGTCTTTGAATTTCATCTACGTTTCCTGAAGATGATGCGCACTTAGGTCTCGTCATGTCGTCTGATCATGTCTGGTTTAATCTCTCTCGTTTTCAGGTGTGGCGGCAATCAGCGGCAAGTATCTTTATCCTGAGTTATCCGGATGGCTTGCTTCTCCCCCTCTCCGCTCTTGAGCTACTGAAGCTATGTTTTGAAATTTTTATTTATTTTTTTTAACCATCTCATCTATAGATACGCGATGGGAGAGGTCCACACTCTTGATTTTTTTAAAAAAAAAATAGCTGGGGGTTGGGGATTTAGCTCAGCGGTAGAGCACTTGGCTAGCAAGCGCAAGGCCCTGGGTTCGGTCCCCAGCTCCGGAAAAAAACAAAACAAAACAAAAAAAATAGCTGTTATGCGTGGGTATGAATGCAGTCACATGGAGGTCACAGGTCACTGGGGAGTCTGCTTTTCCTTTCGTCGTAGGCTCTGGAGATTGAACTCAGAAAGCAGCTGTACCTGCAGAACTAGCTTTTTTTTCTTTCTTTTAAATGTTTTATTACATGATCTCCCCCGCCCTCTGTGTGTGTGTGTGTGTGTGTGTGTGTAGTTGCACTGATCCAATGCTCACTTTAACAGCTACAGGCACCAAGTAAGCACATGGTACACATACATATACATATATACACACAAAACAATTATACAGACAGACAGATAAAATGAACATAATATTTTTTTAAAGCTCTGGTGGGCTTGGAGGGATGGCTCAGTGGTTAAAAGTGCTTGTTCCCCTTCCAGAGGACCCAAGTTCCATTCCCAGCACTCCTTGTACAGCTGGCAGTTGCCTGTAACTTCGGGCTTAAGGACTCTGAGGTCCTCTTTGGCACTGGCATACACATTGTATCCATTCACAGAGATACACACCAACATACATAAATAAAAATAAATCTTAAAAAAACAATTGTCTTTAGATTTGTTACTATTTTTTCTTTGTATGAATGTTTTGCCAGGGGTGTGGGTGTGTGTGTGCATCATGTGTGTACCTGAGAAAGTTGGAAGAGGGTACCAGATCCTCTGGGGATAGTGTTATGTAAGTTGCAAGCTGTCATGCAGGTGCTGGTAATAAAGCCTTGATCTTCTGCAGGAGCACAAATGCTTTTAACCACTGAGCCATCTCCCCACCACAGTGAGAATCTTTTTTTTTTTTTTTTTTTTTTTTGTTAGTGAAAAGCATCATCAGTCCTTTAAACTTTCTCGCACTGAAAGCACATCTGTGGTACCTCTCCCATGTGAATTCTTTGAAGGGAATAAGAATGAGGAATGGTTTTCCAGCACTGCTTATGAACAAAGGGCTTCTCATGACTCTGAATTCTTTGGCGTATTTGTGGGGGATCAGAATAAGTTATTATGGGGTATCCACTAGAGAAGAACGCTGGTACATGGGTTTAAGCCAATAGAAAGTCTTTATCAGTCAGCTTGCTTTACACTGGGTGTTTGGGATCTCAGCATAGCCACAAGTCTTTCTCAGGGTGAGCTTTTAAGGACAAAAACCATGTCATGGGTTGACATGATTCGGTTAACAAGAACAGTTACCCTGAAGTGGAACTACAGAAACCAAAAAGCAAGCTTAGTTCACTTAGAAACTTCCCCAGAACTGTGGATTGTGATGGATTAGGCCTTTGTTTTAACTTGGGTAGGTAGTGCTGTCTATGTGCTGAGTTTTACAGCCTGAATGTAGGTAGTTACAGCATGGAGTCAGTTGTGCTAAGGTCTCAGGGCTTATTAAGGACTTGGGACCTGTTACAAAGCGAAGGCCTTTCCTCCCCACATTGATTATTGATGAAAGACCCCTCAATACTGTGAAATTGTTCATGTCTTTGAAAGGAATAAGAGAAAATGAAAGCTTCCACACAAGGCATGATGTACATGGTGTTTTTCTCACTGTGAGTCTTTTCTTTTCTTTTCTTTTTTTTTTTGGAGCTGTGGACGGAACCCTGGGCCTTGTGCTTGCTAGGCAAGCACTCTACCACTGAGCTAAATCCCCAACCCCTGTGAGTCTTTTCTTGACTTTGATCAGTACAGAAATACACAAAGGCTTCATCACGGTGGTGTGTGTGTGTGTGTGTGTGTGTGTGTGTTGTGTTTTGCCTGCACATGAGTATGTGTGTGTGTGCCATGAGTGTACCTGGTGAGTGTGTAGGCCAGAAGGTGTGAACTCCCCTGGAACTGAAGTTTAAGGTAGTTGTGAGCTGCCATATGGGCACTGAGAACCTAACCAGGTCTTCTGCAAGGGCAGCCTGTGCCCTTGACCAGAATGCCATCCTCCGAGCCCCTTTCCTTCTCTTGTGGATTTAATTACTCTCTAGTGCCACATACTGTCAGCCTAAAGACCTCTACTTGTGAAGTGAATCTGTTAGCAATAGATCCATCGTCTCAGTTTTGGATAATCTGGGAATGCCCATACCTTTGAAGTTTTTTTTTTTTTTTTTTTGACTATAAAAGTTTTGGTTTACAGGTGTTCTCTCCACTCTCCTGCAACTCAAATATGCCACCTGATGGGTTTCTGGTCCTGCCGTTTCTGACGAGCTGTTAGTTACTCATCTTTTCAGAGCTCCCACCAGGTTGCTGCTTTCAGGGTTTTGCCTTACAAGGCTGACACTGTGACTGTGCCATGTCTCAGTGTTAAGTGTGTCCTACTCAGTGTCTCAGTGTTAAGTGTGTCCTACTCAGTGTCTCAGTGTTAAGTGTGTCCTACTCAGTGTCTGGGGAGATCTTGGCTGTTTCGGTTCCTAATCGGCCCTGCACCCTTTCAGCAATTTGTCTTTTGGGCTTAAGTTGTTTTTTTGTTTTTTGTTTTTTGTTTGTTTGTTTGTTTTTTGTTTTTTGTTTTTTTAATTTCCCTTTTTCTTTTTATCGCTCTTCTGGAAATCTAATACATGTATGTTTGGGCAACTTAATGGAAGGGACTTTCTTTCTTCTCATAACCCAGTGGGGATTTTTCAATCCCATGAAAATTACAGATTCTATTATTAGATGAATAAGAGTAGCTTATTGGGAAAAAGAAAACCTCAAACAATATATCAAATTATAAGAGCGGGGGGGAAAAATGTACCAGAAATGGTATCATTCCGAGGTGACCATTTTTTTTTTTTTTTTTTTTTTTTGGTTCTTTTTTCGGAGCTGGGGACCGAACCCAGGGCCTTGCGGTTCCTAGGCAAGCGCTCTACCACTGAGCTAAATCCCCAACCCCTCTGAGGTGACCATTTTTAACACTGTAGTATTTGTTTTCCCTCTTTGCATCCTTTATGTGTCTTAGATATGCACAAATGTTGACATTTTTTCACTGATTTTTCCCATCATTTCCGTGTGTGTGTGTGTGTGTGTGTGTGTGTGTGTGTGTGTGTGTGTGTAGTATTGTGTGGCGTGATTGATAGAGCGTGTGTGTATGTGGAGGTCAGAGGTTAATGTCGGAACTTTAATAAGGCAGGGTCTTTCAATGACATCCGGAGTTTCTGAATGTGGCTAGTCTGGCTTGCTTTGGGGACCCCTTATCTTTGTCTTCTGAGTGAGGGTGGAATTACAGGAGGAAGAGTTGAGTGAGAGACATTGCCTCAGCCCTGAGGATTTTTCTTGGCTTTTTTCTTTTCTTTTTTTTTTTCTTTTTTCTTTTTTCTTTTTTCTTTTCTTTTTTTTTTTTGCCTTTTTTTCGGAGCTGGGGACCGAACCCAGGGCCTTGCACTTGCTAGGCAAGCGCTCTACCACTGAGCTAAATCCCCAACCCCTTTTCTTGGCTTTTTCTTTGTTTCTTTGTTTCTTTGTTGAACAGGCTTTCTCTGTGTAATCCTGGAACTGGCTATGTAGACTGGGCTAGCCTCAAACTCAGAGATCTACTTTGTCCCTGCCTCTTGAGTTGCTGGGATTAAAGGCCTGGGTTACCATGCCTGGCTTTCTTGACTTTTTGAAAGATTTTTTATTTTAACTTTTAATTATGTGAATGCATAAGTGCTTGCTGTGTGTGGCTGTGTGCACACGAGTGCAGGTGTCCACAGAGGCCGGAAGGCATCAGATCCCAAAGAGCTGGAATTTCGGGTACTATGAACCATCATCCAACATGGGTGCTGGGAAACAAACTCCCGAGTTTGGTGAGAGCAGCGCTGCGTTTAATGGAGGCATCTCTCCAGTCACAGATGATAAACTCAGGTTTAGGTCGATAGGAAAGCAGAATTCAGAGACGCCCTGTAGCCCCTCCTCCCCACTCACAAGTACAGCCTCCTCCTTATCAAAATCCCCCCTAGTGGTACACCGTGTCACTTGACGCACAGACACACCCTTACCACCAACATATGCTGTTCATGGTAGCTCCATTCCCTGCTGGAATTTTCTACACCCCCGTCAACCCCCAAACACAGGGTTTCTCTGTGTAGCCCTGGCTGTCCTGGAACCCACTTTGTGAACCAGGCTGGCCTAGAATTCAGAGATCTTCCCACCTCTGCACCTGAGAGCTGGGACTAAAGGCCCGGCTAGAGACTGATGACTTTTCCATCTTGTATGTTAAGTCATCTCTTTGTAGAACACAAGTGACGCAGAACTGTCAAGATGACAAAATCACCAAGAGAGGGAAGGAATGAAATCTGTGTCTGACCTGCATTCCGGGTCCTCTGCCTTCCGTTGGTTCATCAACGCATTAACAAAGACTTAGGTTTTTTTTTTTTTTTTTTGGTTCTTTTTTTCGGAGCTGGGGACCGAACCCAGGGCCTTGCGCTTCCTAGGTAAGCGCTCTACCACTGAGCTAAATCCCCAGCCCCAAAGACTTAGTTTTTAAGGTGAAATACCAATGCTTTATGTTTTTTATTTATTTATTTACTTTTTTACTTATTTGATATAGGGTCTCACCCTGTAGCCCAGGCTAAATTGAAATGAGCCCGTTACCCGCTTTGGACTTCCAGCTCAGCCTGGAGAGCTGCTGGCATTACAGGTGTGAACTACCCACCACACCCAGCTTATTCATTCATTCAGCATTTAGTGTGGGACACGCAGGTGTTGTGTTAGGTGTTTCCAAACACTGTAAACAAGACAGAACTGCAGTCCTGCAAGAACTTTCAGGGTCAAAGAGTGTATGTGAGTATTTATGTCTACAGTCTGGAGGCCTTGGCTATCACATTTTATCTTTCTGCTTTGGTTATTTGGAGACTGGTTCTCACTCTAGCCCAGGCTGGTCTGGAACTCATTAGGTAGCCCAGTCTGGCCTCCAATTTATGGCAATTCTCATGCCTTAGGTTTCTGAGAACTGGAATCAAAGGTGTGTGCCATCATGCCTGGCTCTGGCCTCATTCTTAATCAACCTAATTTCTGTATGTTTTAGTGACCACAGTGACAGGCTTGGCCTGGGAGAACCGTTTACTTCCCATTTGGTGTCATTAAGGGATATGTGTTCTTCTGAAGAACTAAGACGTTCAGTTCAGTTCTTTGTTGTTTTGTTCTGTCTGTCTGTCTGTCCGACTTTTTTTTTTTTTTTTTTTGGTTCTTTTTGTCGGAGCTGGGGACTAAACCCAGGGCCTTGCGCTTCCTAAGCAAGCGCTCTACCACTGAGCTAAATCCCCAACCCCTGTCCGACATTTTTTTGAGACAGGGTTCTCCCACTTCCTGGCTGGCCTGGAATTCCCTATGCAGACCAGGGTCTTGAATCACCTGCCTCTGCATCCTGAACACCAGGATTAAAGCAGGCATCAACCTGCCCTGCTTATGTTCACATAATTTTAAAGTCCCAATTCTATTTTGGCTTTCTGTAAAACCCAGCATGTTCTGGTAAAGGGGCTCAGAGCCCAGGCTCAGCCACTGCTCTCCTCTTCCACATAAAAATTGAATTGCATCTCTAATTAAAATGTTATCTGATTTTTATATTTGCTCTTTCCCTTTCTTCCTTCCTTCCTTCCTTCCTTCCTTCCTTCCTTCCTTCCTTCCTTTTGGTTCTGGGGACTGAAGCCAGGGCCTTGAGTTTATTAGGCAAGCCCTCGTGTGAACCAAATCCCTAAGCTCTGTGCTTTTCTGTATTTGATTTTATTGCCTGTATTAAATATGCATTATTGATATAACCAGACAAAACCTAAGGCTAGTTTGATTGCCTTCTGTTTAGTCCCTTCAGGTCTCAGGAGAGTGGGGTCATGTGGCTTAAACATTAACCTGAGTGAAGCCTTTCTTGTTCCTTCTCCAGGATGCATATTCTCACCTCTGTTAGCATTGAACCCTGCCACCTGCTTTCTAAGGCAAATTCTGAATACATCATTAGCTCCCACAACCGGAATACTATTTTATTCTGTCTTTTAAGATGGTTCAAATATTAGCTTCCCTATTCTTTGAGGCAGGGTCTCATGGCAGCTAGACTGGTCTCAAAGTCCCTGTGTTGCAGGGGATAACTTTGAATTTCTCATCTTCCTTCCTCCACCCCAATGCTGGGCATGAGCACCGTCTTGACTGGGTGACATGGTGCTGGAGATCCAACTCAGGATGTTTTATATGCTGTGGTCATGCTGCCAACTGAACTGTCTCCCCAGCCCTCTCCCCGTTCATCTGTCTCCTCATTCTTTCTCTCCCACTTGCCTATTACCTAAGCTGGCTCTTTAGCATCTCACCTATATTTCACATCACCCTTCTAATTAGCCTACCCACCTCCAACTGCACCTCTGTCCAGTAATGGCTTCTAAGTCATGAGTTTCTCCTACTTGGCATCTATCACTGGCTCCCCAGTCTATGGGATTCTGAATGAGGATGGCTCAGACACTCTGGCTTGCTAACTCAGCGTTATCTCTTCTTGTGTCTCAGGAAGTGCCCTGTAGTTAAGGATACCCTGCTACCTCTGTGCTCCTTGGACCTGGCTTTTTTTTTTTTTTTTTTTGTCTTCTGAATTTAGACCTTGTTTTCCCTTTCTTTTGAAAATTCCTCCTTCCTTTCCGTGACAACCCTTCCACTAGTTAGGAAGTTAAGCTCAGGATGCCTCTTCTCCATTCTTCCTCCCCTCTATTCTAGTTTGTCTGGTCTTACTACATCCAGAAGAGCAGCAACAGAGACAATGGGTGGTAACAGAAAGCTTTGAAAACATGGACTTATTAAATACAATGACCCTATGAGGTGGGTACTGCCTTAAACATCTTTTTCTTGTAACATTTGTCCCACAGTTTTCAAATGGCTTGGTTAGCTCTCTTCCCCATAGACGGTCTCAATCAACTGGCTGCAAGTTCTGTAAATGTTTTGGTGGCTTTTGCTTTTGTTTTAATTTGGGTGCTTTGTTTTGTTTCGGATTATGATGAAATGAGTAGCATTTAACTAAGCCCCAATGTCAGGATTAGATGATGTGAGATTTTTATGGGTCAGTTTGGAGGGTACTCTGGAGTGCCTCTCCTCACCTCTGCACTAGATGATATTGACACCCTCCTTGTTGCTCAAAGAAATGACCTGTAGTTACCTTGTGTCCATGTTTCTTCACTTCTGCACCTCAGGGAAGTACCCTGAACTCTCTCACCTTTGATTTCTACAGTAAGCACCCTAATCCAGGTAACGACTATGATCTACCCCATGTGCTTGGCCAAGAACATCTCTATTATCTTGTTTCTCGTTGTTCCACTTCTACCATTCTGCAGAGTTCATTCTCTATATTCTTTATAAAATAGGAAAGAAAAAAAAAAAGGAAAGCCCTAGATGAAAACAAACAAGAAAATACACACAAACAAACAACAAGCCCAGGTTGGCTAAGGTGGTCTGGGCCTTCAGTACCAGCTGAGGCAGGTGGATGAATGAGTTACAGTGAGGCTGCCGTTCAATTCCTTCCCTTCCCCCAAGAACTCTTTATCTTCTTTCCTTTGAACTTATGAATAAGAATCCAAACAACAGGATTGGGCTCCTGCTCAAGGTCCCAACCTCTGTGTCCTTCCCCCTCCCCCCAAGTGTGCTCCAGGCTCCTCAGACCAGCCAAAGTCCTTCAGTATCAGGCTCATCCCATTCATTGTCTCCTGTCTAGAATGTTCTTCCTTCCTATGGCTGGGATTACTAATTCTTCCTTAATTTAGGTCTTAGTTCAGACCACCTCAGAAAATCAACCTTTCCTTTGTCTTTACAAAACTTAAGTGGTTAATCGTGTGTAATTCGTGTCATCCAACTCTCTGTACTACTTTATGAAAACCTGGGAAACCTTTAAAATTAATTATGGCATTGTTTTACATCTTTTCCTGACCACTCTGTATTTTTTTCCTAACACTTAAAGCTCCTTGCAATTGTCTTCTTTTTCTTCCCCACTAGAAACACAGACTTGCAACACACTTGCAAGTGCAGCGGCTGCTTCAGTCTTTAATTCATGGTTGTGCCTTGGATGCATGCCTTGAAGTTAATGGGGCATTCAAGTCATCTAAAAATTGTCCTTGGGACTAAATAATCAAAAGATGATTTGGATAGATTTAGGACGTAGATAAAAGAGTTTAGGCCTTGGACTTCTCAAAAGCAAAGATTTGAGTGGATTTGGGGTAAAGGTGAGTGAATGAGAAAGCTCAAAGAAACAAAGACTGAAGACACACTGTCAGCCTGCAAAAATTGAACTTCTGATTCTCCTACTTCACCTTCTGCCTGTCTGCCTGTCTGTCTGTCTGCCTGTCTATCATCTATCTGTCTGTCTATCATCTATCTGTCTGTCTATCATCTATCTATCATCTATCATCTATCTATCTATCTATCTATCTATCTATCTATCTATCTATCTCCACAGGGTCTTTTTACAAAGCCATGACTGTCTTGGAACTCACTATGTGGACTAGGCTGGCCTCCAACTCAGAGATCCTCCAGCCTCTGCCTCCCGGGTGCTAGGATTAAACGTGTGTGTCACCAAGCTCAGGAGTGGTATTCCCAGCTCTGCATTTTTTTTTTTTAAACGGAGTAAATGAAAGTGAGCAAGCAAGCGTCTCTATCAGAGTCCCAACAGAAGTGATTTCCTTAGTCCCAAATGTTTTAACTGGTGAGATATTAAGAGGAAGCAAAGGCAGTTGAACACTTCTAAATGCTATCACCAAGCTGTTGACAGAACCATTAATCACGGTTGTCCCAGAGAGGGCGAAATCTGGGCACACCCGTGCAGAGCCAAGCTCTGAGGTGAGTAGCATTGCCTGCTATGGGCCAGCAGGTAAACTCCTTTTGTGAAAGTTCTATAGAGTAGGCAATCCTTGCAAGCCTCAGGCATTGTTTAGGGTATCTGACTTGGAAAGGAATGGTTAACTGGACAGATTAGAGATTGACCGAAAGATTAATGGAGCCAGTTTAGCTGACACGTTTGGTTTTTGTTTTTTTTTTGTTTTTGCAGGCCGACAGTGTCTCTCCGTTTAGCTTTTCTCTTTCACTCACCTTTACCCTAAATTCACATCTTTGCTTTTGAGAAGTCCAAGGCCTAAACGCTTTATCTATGTCCTAAATCTCTCTGTATCATTTTTTTGATTATTTAGTCCCAAGGATGCTTTTTAAATTACTTGATTGTCCCATAACTTCAAGTGACTCACTTTTGTCTTATCTAAGCTGTGTGTTGTTGAAGGACAGACTGAGTCAAGTAGAATTTAGACCACAAAACGACTTTATAACAGGTTTTCGGCCACAGCTCCTGTCCGGTTCCTTAACGGTCAGTGTAAGACTCTCCTTGTCCATGCTACCTCTCCTGGTTGCCTTTTCAAACTCTCAGGAAGTTGACTCGCCACAATGGAGGAGAGTTGGGGTGGAGCCAAGAAAGCCAGGTAGCTGGAGAAGCCCAGCGGGTACCCTAGAGCCCGGAGAGGGCGTGGCAGTGGGCGTTGCCAGGCGCCGCAGGACCACCAATGGCATCCGGGAGCTCGGGGCGATGCGCGTGACGCAGCCGCGGGCTGGGAGGTTGGGGCGGAGAACGGGGGTGGCGGCCTGCGCTTTATCTTCCTCCGTAGCCCGGCTGGCGGCGTTGCGGGCTGGCGAAGGGACACCCTAACGCAGCGACCCTCCCGCGGCCGCCCAGCCTACCGCCTAGACCGCTGCAGCTGTCCTCGGGTCGCAGGTAAGCCCGAGCTTCCGCTCCCCTCCTCCTTTCCTGACCAGGTCCACCCTGAGCCCAAGAGGAAGGGGACTGCGGTGGCGGCGCCGCTCCGGCTCTGCTGGCCTAGCCTGGGCCGGACTGTCCCGCCCGGACGCTGCCTACTGCCGGGGGAGGGTCCCGCCGAGTTTAGAAGGGAGAGCGGGAAAGTTACCCGCAGCCATCCGATGCATCGGATGACTGGCAGCCTTTTCATTACCAGTGATGGCTTGCAGTCCCCTCCGAATCATGTGGCGTCTCGGAAGCCAGTCAGTAGCGAAGAAAGTTGAGAATTAGAAGTCATCGCATTCTTTGAAAAGCGACTCAAAAAATGCGCTCTGGAAGTCAGTTTTTTTCTGATGTGGGCGGGGGAGGTGTATATATGAGGGAAAGATGGCATTACCAGACACCAGACTCCATATGGGCCAGGGGCGCCGAAACCTGTCGGCAAGCTGATATTCTGTTTGTAAGTAGCTGGAGGGAATTAAATTTCTGTCTTTGATCTTAAGTGCTAGTAGGCATGTAACTTAAGATATATTTCAGCGGTTATTTGGGAGAAAATACTGTAAGCTCCATTTTCTGCATTTTGTATAGAACTCTAAAACTCCTTGGTCACTATAATATGTAAGTAGTTGCCACTGTCCCCCCCCCCCCCCAAACTTCTTGCCTTCTTCAAGAATTCAGAATCCAACTTGAATATTTTCTTTTCTTTTGTTTGCTTTCAACTGGGAAATATAGATGACTTGTTTTTTAAAAGCTAGTTCAGGCAGCACGGGAGTGAGGCTTGCAAAGAACTCCGATGCTGTGAAGGGCTAGCGGAGTAAACGTGGAGGAGCACACGGCTTAGCCTGTCACGTGCTTGGAACCGGTCAGGGGTTTCACGTTCTTTCAGGACTCAGACCAAGCTACTGGGCGCCTGAGCGCCTATTATCTTCAAGCCTAGGCTGGTTTTCCAGGCTTCAGCTTCCTTTCCTTTTTTTTTTTTTTTTTTTTTTTTTGGCTCTTTTTTTCGGAGCTGGGGATCGAACCCAGGGCCTTACGCTTCCTAGGCAAGCGCTCTACCACTGAGCTAAATCCCCAACCCCTTCAGCTTCCTTTCTTGTCCTTGAAAAGCTTTCTCTTATCTCCTGGACCATTGCCCCCGGGCCTTATCCCCCTCCTCCCCTCTTCCCTCCCCCCTCCCCCCAACCAAGCATTCCTCAAACCAAAGATCACTTTCCTGTGGGAACCACTGGTCAGTATAAACCTATTAGCACTCTGTAAGTCTCCTTACCAGCAGTTAATCATCGGTTGTAAGTAGATGCTTTAATTCTTTTATAGTGGATTTCACGAGGTTGGTCTATCTTTTCCGTGTCTTCTCAGTGTCAGGCCCAGTACCTTGTAGGAATAGAACTAAAGAGTTGGAGGAACTTTGAGAAAAAGACATTATCTTTAGGCATTAGCCTAGGAGTGCCTGTTTCCTATGGAAGTTCCATTTGTCAGACAGGACTCTTGGGATTTTTTTTTTTCATGTTGGATAACTAGTTATATTTAAATCACTTGTAAGTAAACGCAGATATAAATAAAATTTGCCCTAGTTCTTATATTCTTCAGTCTTGTTAGTTACATGAAAAAGTTGTAGGGTTGCCCAGTGGTGGCTCAGGGTCGCAGAGGCAATCAGATCAGAGTTCTAGGCCAGCCTGGTCTGTAGAATGAGTTCTAGGAGAGCCAAGGCTATACAGAGAAACCTTGTCTTGAAAAATAAAAATAAAAACAAAACAACCCTCCAACTGCCCCCCCCCCCCAAAGCACCTCCTAAAAAACCATTTTTGGAGGGAAGAAAACACATTATGTTTTGGATTTTTTTTTTTTTTTTTTTGGTTCTTTTTTTCGGAGCTGGGGACCGAACCCAGGGCCTTGCGCTTCCTAGATAGGTGCTCTACCACTGAGCTAAATCCCCAGCCATGTTTTGGATTGTTAATCCCCACCCCCTCCTCCCTCCCTTCCCCTCTTTCCCTACCCTTTTGTAGCCCAGGCTGTTCTAACACTGCAGAGCTGAGAATGATCTTAAACTCCTGCTTCTCCTTCCTCAACACCCCCACACCCCCAATGCTAGGATTCTGGGTGTGTCCCACTGTTTTGGGGTTGGATTGTCCACTCTATCCACAGTGCTTTTTCTTCTCCGCTGAGCCTCAGGGTGAGTGAGGTAGGAATTATTCACCTGTAGTGGGTACCCAGTATTTATTTGTGGTGGAGCTTTATACGTTCTTTGGAAATCTTTGTTAATGAAAAAACTGCCAGGAGGCTAAAGTTGACACTTCTTTGGGACATGATTCTTTTGTTTCTCTAATTTTTTTTTTTATTTGCTTTCTGGAGACAAGATGCTTACCACAGAACATTACACAACTTCCCTGTACAGATTGGTTTCTTACATTCCTGTCTAATCAGTGCGTTACATTTTCATACTATTGTGTGTGTGTATGAGTGTGTTTCTGCAGCTCCTAGGGTGGGGATGGTATACACATGCCACTGTAGTGAGTATGAAGAGCAGAGGACGACTTGGTGGAGTTGGTTTTCTCCTTCTGCCTTACGCGGCTTCCAGCCATTCAGTTTGGGATGGCAGGCTTTTGTGGCAAGCATTTTCACCCACTAAGCCAGCTGGCCAACCCCTCTGGTCAACTGTGTCACCTAAAAAGGAGGAGAGTTCTGCTTTACAAGCCTGTATCTTTGCAAATGGAGTGGAAATGTGTGTGGTGGTTCAGGTCTATGGTCCTAGCACTTTGAGGAAGAGTGAGGCAAATCTGAGTTCTAGGGCAACCAAGGCTACACAGTGAGAACTTGTCTCAAAAAACAAACTACAGAGAAACCCCCAAACAGACAGAGAAATCCAGAGAAATCAACAGTAAATAAGACATTCAAATGTGAAAGGAGTTAGCAGCCCAGCTCCCCTTGAGCCCAGCACTGTGGAGGGTCATTATTTTCCTTAACTGCCTGGCCTCAGTCCTATGATCTGTTTTCAGTTCCTCAATACATTTTGCAACCTACTCTAACACATTTGCTCTTCCTGAAACCAACTGTGCACGTAAGTCACCCACTTAGTATGTCACCACATTGTGAAATAACTGTCCCAAGCACCACCTTCTTGTTTTTTTTAATAATCCTTATTAAACTCTTGCAAATAAATAAAAACATCACACACCTCTCTTTTTGTGCTTGCTTTTTGAGTTTTTCCATGGTGCTGACCCTGGATAATCCCCACCCCCTCAGCATCCTGCGCTCCTTTTTCTCCCTTAATCTCTTTGCTGTTAAAGTTTTTTTTCTTTTTTCCTTTTTCTTTTTTTCCGGAGCTGGGGACTGGGGACCGAACCCAGGGCCTTGCGCTTCCTAGGCAAGCGCTCTACCACTGAGCTAAATCCCCAACCCCGCTGTTAAAGTTTTAAATGCCCCATAATACTGGGGAAAGCACTTAAGTGTTCTAAGATGGTGTGGTATGTAAATAGTAGCCTCGTTATTTCCCGGGTGACCTACCTGGGAAGCTACCTTAACCTTAGTTGTCAGTGCACCGGTGCGCCGCAGATCCCTATCTTCCGTCCAGACCGGTGTGTTCAGCTGCCATTTTATACCTTGTCTGGCCAACAGGCACATAGTACAGGCTTTCTCTAATTTTTCCTTCTCCCTGTAATTAACATAATGGTATCCCTACCTAGCTTTTCTGCGTTAGCGTAGTCACTTGGGATCTGTGAGTTAATCATTTGTAAACTTATCTGATCTCCCTTATCTCTTTCCTCATTATTTATTTTTCCAATAAACACGTGCCATGTGAGTCTTCAGGCCTTATGGCTTTGTATGTGAGCTCATTGTTGGCACTGCTGATCTTGCTTTGACTCAGCCGTCCCTTTGATTCTGAGTTAATTTTCCTCACGATGAATATTAAGTCCTTCTTTGAGAACATTTTTTTTTTTTTAAAGAAAAAAACTTGGGAGGCTGAACTGAGGGCCTCCCACGAGCCAGGCGGATGAACCTGCTATTGAAGTAAACACTGAGCTCCCAATCCCTACTCTCACACCAGTAATTCCAGTGCTGTATTTGAGAGGGAGAAGAAAATCAGTAAGACTAGAGGTGGGTAGGGGGATAACGTGTTAGGAGACTACCACAGAGGGGTGTGTGTGTGTGTGTGTGTGTGTGTGTGTGTGTGTGTGTGTGTGTGTGAGAGAGAGAGAGAGAGAGAGATCCCCAAACTCACGGCGGCTTTCCTGCCTCAGCTTCCCAGGCGCTGGGATACAGGCACGAGTCACCATGCCCAGCCTTGTGTAGTGCTTTTGACTTAAGTAGCAAATGTGTGAAGCAATTAGAATGGCTGTTGTCCTATTAACTGGGATGGAGATGACAGAGGTGGAAATGGACTGGACCTCAGTAGTTCAAGCTGGTCGTGATGGTGTATGACCATCCTAGTCCTTGGGAGGATTGCCTCACACACACGACCAAGGCAGCTCTTACAAAGGAAAGCATTCAACTGGGGATGGCTTACAGGTTCAGAGGTTCAGTGTGTTATCATGGTGGGAAACATGCAGGCAGGCAGACAGACGTGGTCCTAGAGAAGGAGCTGAGAGTTCTCCGTCTTGATCTGCAGGCAGCAGGAGACTGTACCACACTGGACATAGCTTGAGCATAGGAGACCTTACAAGCCCACCTCCACAGCTACACACTTCCTCCAAGAAGGCCACACCTCCTAGTATTGCCCTCCCTATGGGCTAAGCATTCAAACACACTGTGAGCCACACCTATTCAAACCACCACCGCTTCCTTCAGAGGAATCCTCAGCATTCCTGCTTATCACTGCTCTCATCATTTCTGTGGGATGAGTGATGCTCTGTGGCTTCCTCTCAGACTGTTACATAGATGACTTTTAAATCTCCATCAGTAGCCAAGACCAAACTGTTCCTTCTAAGTTCCTCCTTTGCTCATGTGCATGTGTGTGTGTATTTTTAGATTCATTGTATGTTTGAGTGTTTTGCCTTTATGCATGTGTGAGTCGTATGAATGCTTCCTGCCCACGGGGTCAGAAGAGGGCATTAGATCCCCCAAAACCACAGTTACAGATGGTTGTGAGTCACCATGTAGGTGCTGGGGATTGAACCCAGGTCCTCTGTACGAGCCATCTCTGCGGGCCCATATCCAGCTTCTGATGAGCGCTGGGGATCTGAACTCAGGTTCCCATACATGGCACAGGAAGCACTTTACCCATAGGACCCCCCCCCCCCCACACCATCCCAGTTTTAGGTCTTTGATACATTTTGGGTTAAGTTTCGCCTAGAATGTGAGATGAGGGTCTGTCTGCCTTAGATTAGCCTTTGTCTTTCTCCTTATTCTATCTTTGAAAAGTGTCAGTTGACTTCACTCTGTTCTGTCAGTCATCACTGACAAGAGGGGATGCACATGACATTGTTACCAAAGACGCAAGTAACGGACTCTGACTCAGCTCTTAGCCTTACAGCTTGTAATTCAGTTTCCACTGAAAAGATGCGGAATCTGGCCAACCGGATTCTGCTGTCCACAGTGTCAGCACAGAGCAGGGTCTGTGTTGCTCGCTCTCTCTCTCTCTCTCTCTCTCTCTCTCTCTCCCGACCCCCATCCCCTGTGTGTGTGTGTGTGTGTGTGTGTGTGTGTGTGTGTGTGTGTGTGTGTAAGCATCAGAATAGGATGTCCAGTCCCCTGGGACCGTAGTTGCAGGCTACCTGATGGGGGCCGGGAGCTGGGGAGCTGGGTGGTGGGGTATTCTGGGAACCAACGTGTGTTGTCTGGAAGAGCAGTAAGAACGGTTAGCTAGCCTCTGAGCCTCCTCTCTAGCCGAGAGAGTTTCTGTTTTAACTCTTCCTCACACATGCAGTGTTCTGCTTCAAGGCTCAATCAATGAGTACCTTTTCTCTTGAAGCCATTATCTCGATTGCTGATCCAGCCTCTCTTAGAACTCTAAATGTTTGCAGTTATTTCCACTGACTCGGTTGTGGTTTCGTGTGTGACTGTTCCTAAGAGACGTAAAATTATAGCACCTGCCTCCAAACTGGAATAGTACCCGCAGCCCAAGGACTGGGTCACTCATGCTAGCTCATCTCTATAGGGGTGGCTTAAGTAGCTGCTAAGCAAATCAAGATAGACCTGCGTGCCCTCCTTACTCTGCGTCTGCTGTAAAGTCTACAGCAGTGCATGAAAACCTGGCTGGAGGGCAGTGCCCACTGTTAAGGCAGTAGAGGCGACTGAGGGTCACACATTGCAACTCTCAGGCAGTCACCGTGGGTGGACGGCACTGCAGGTGACCACAGACTCAGCTCCTCAAAGGACGACCCGTGTACCGAGGGGGACGTTCCTTGTATGTGTATTTTGCCATTGCCCTTCCCAGTCTGCTGCCTTGGAAGACACTTCAGCCATGGGGGCTGCAGTCTGGCATGCAGAACAGTCAGATGGTGGCTGGGGAAAGGTGGGGGACCTCAGGCTAGGTCTGTTACACGTCTTTGTCTTCTGCTGGTTTTTTTGTTTGTTTGTTTGTTTTTGTTTTTAAATTGTTGTTTTGAAGCAGGATCTCTCTAAATGGCTGTCCTGGAATTTGGGATAGACCAGGCTGGTCTCTAATTCACACAAAAACCTCCTGCTGGGATTAAAGGCCTAGGCCCACCTTGTCAGCTCTTCTCCTGATCTTGGGTTTTTATTGGTCAATGCTTTGCTCAGTTACCTTTTCCTTTGATTGGGGCTGTGTCTAAAAGAAG
The DNA here is from genome assembly GCF_021556685.1 of Rattus norvegicus. Taxonomy (NCBI): domain Eukaryota; kingdom Metazoa; phylum Chordata; class Mammalia; order Rodentia; family Muridae; genus Rattus; species Rattus norvegicus. The sequence continues at coordinate 71,178,627 of NC_141546.1, read as the reverse complement.
GGCCCTCGGAACTAGCCAACTCTTTGATGGGGGCTGACTTTTTCAAACTTGTTGCAATATCTTGTCTTAAAACTGATTAAGTTTTAACTGAAGAGTCTTAAAACTGATTAAGATGGGGCTGGTGGGGCTGGAGAGATGGCTCAGTGGTTAAGAGCACTGGCTGCTCTTCAGAGGTCCTGAGTTCAAATCCCAGCAACACATGGTGGTTACAACCATCTGTAATGGGATCTGATGCCCTCTTCTGGTGTGTCTGAAGAAAGCAATAGTGTATTCATATAAATAAATAAGTCTTAAAAAAACTTATTAAGATAAAGATCAAAGAAAGACAACACATCATTATTAGTTTCCGCCTCCTTTAAACATAGTAGTGATATGAGATTCACTAGCCAAATGAACTTTTTCTCCAGCTTTTAATTTTTAAATTAAGGTTCTCCTTTTGTGATACTATGGTTCAAATCCAGGGTGTCACCATGTATATTAGGCAAGTGCTATTATACCTGTGAGCTTTGGTCCCCACTTTATTCAAGATTTTAATCAATACATAATTACTAGGCACGCTTGTGCTGTGCAGTGATGTTTTCCTGTGCACTGATCAGTCGGGACAGATAGCCTGTCCACGAATTGCTCCTTCATGGCGGGAACACTCAGCATCTTTATTCCTGGCTTTGTTCTTTCCTAGGAAGCTCCATGGTGGGAGAAGAAATGTCTCTGAGAAACCGGCTGTCAAGATCTGCTGAGAATCCTGAGCAAGATGAAGCCCAGAAAAATCTCTTGGACACACACAGAAATGGTAAGGGTTTTAGTGTTTCTGAGGTAAATTAGTGAACTAGAGAGCAAGGTTACCATTTAGGACAGGGCTTTTAATTTGTTATTACAAATTCCTTTTGGTGCTTTTGTATATCTGGTCATGAATAAGATCATATTAATTAATTTCCTGAGGAGCTGGAGAGATGGCTCAGTGGTTAAGAGCAGTTGTTTTTGGTGAGGTCCCAAGTTCGAATCCCAGCACCCATGTACATGGTGGTTAATAACTATAACTCCAGTTCCAGGGAATCTGCTGCCTTCATCTGGTCTCTGAGAGCACTGCATACATGTGGCACACAGACACAGACAAAATCTTGCATAAAATAAGAGTAAATAAATAAATAAAAATTAATTCAAACATTTCTACTGTGTTTTAGATATCACCCATTCATTCAGCCAGCACAGCCTACCAGGGATTATTGAAATGTCCTGCTGGATCCTTGATTACAGAAGTGATCAATACATATTATGTGTTTGTCATTTATGGAGCCTCAAGTTACATGAATGGCATAGCCCTCAAAATCATGAGTCTGGGATATAATTTACCGATGCCTTGGGTTTGTTCCCTAGCATAACCAAACCAAACTAGAACAAAACAAAACAAAACGGGGAAAAAAAAAAAATCACTGTCTTAGTTAGCATTTCATTGGTATAAACAGACACCATGACCACGTTGACTCTTATAAGGACAACATTTAAATGGGAGCTGGCTTACAGGGTCAGAGGTTCAGTCCATTATCATCAAGGTGGGAGCACGGCAGCCTCCAGACAGGCATTGGTCAGGAGTTGTTGACAGTTCTACACCTTCGTTTGCAGGCCATTATAGGACACTGGCTTCCAGACAGCCAGGATGTGGTCTTAAAGGCCACACCCATAGTGACACACCTATTCCAACAAGGCCATATCTATTCCAACAAGGCCACATCTCCTAATAATGCCACTCCCTGGGCCAAGCATGTACAAACCACAATAGTCACATGACTGAATTTCTATAGCTAAGTGTAATCTCATAATGTTACTAATTCTTATGTGTAATGAATGACATTGAATAGGGAGCAATGTCTGAACTGATGTATAAATCTCAGGAGAGGGAAAAATTGGGGCGTTCAGTTTTTGCTTAATACATGAAGAGTGAACTATAGGTCTTGTTAAGGCTGAGGGTTATGGGTAAGATTTGGCTTTGCAACCCCGTGACGCCATCTATTGCATCAGGATATTTATTTCCGCAATGACATTTGTATAGTTTTGCTTCCAGTGGGGATTTGAAACTAGACACTTGTTTGGTTAACAAATAGGGAAGGATTTCCAGAGACCAGTTGTCTTTGGCGTCCTCAGACGTCTCTTCATAAAGAGGCTCTCTTTAACCTTTCCTACTTTTCCTATCAGCAGCCAGATTGTGCCAGGACTCTGAAGGAGTCCGTTTGGTTTATTGACAGCCTCTCAGTCAGTTACTTATGACATACTGCACGTGGCTGACTTCTGACATGCTCTAGAGAGTGAGGTCTATGAGAAGGGGATGAGGCAGCCCCGGAGAGAAGCACCCTCTCTCCTTCCCTTATTCACGGTCTTGCTGTGGTCTGGGGTATCTCCTTTGCCTGGATTTAAACAAATTAGTTTTCCACTTTTTTTTTTTTTTTTTTTGGTTCTTTTTTTTCCGGAGCTGGGGACCGAACCCAGGGCCTTGCGCTTCCTAGGTAAGCGCTCTACCACTGAGCTAAATCCCCAGCCCCCACTTATTTTTTTTTTTAAATGATACTTCTTAGAGACTGAGAAAGGATTATTGAAATCTGTTGTCATTATCACATATTATTGTTCTCTTTATATTTTGCTTTTAAAAAGCCGTTTGGTTTTGTCAAGAGGGTTTTTCTATGTCGCTTTGCTTCAATATCCCAAGTGTAGGGATTAGAGAGGGACGTTCAGCATCAAGCCCAGTTTTCATGCAGGGCGTCCGGCTTGCTAGGCAAACATTCCATTGAGCTGGAGTCCCCGCCATGAGTTGTAATAATTCTAGGTTTTACTACAGCTGTTAAAAAAAATTACATTGTTTTGCTTAAATTCAGAAGTGTGTCACTCTCCTGGTTTTCATGCAGGTAATGCTGATTCGAAAACAAAGTGTTTTCCCCGGACTCTGTGGAGTCCGGATGAGTAAACTGTGACCTTTCAATTGCAAGGGTGTTGGAGGCTGTCAGTGTGGCTGAAGAGCCAGGCCAGCCTACGAGCTTGTAGCTTCCTCTCATATGTGTTGAATAAACATTTCATTTTAATAGGCTACCTGGTGGATCATATATAGGTAAATATTTGAGATACAGCTTATATACATTGTAAAATGTGAGAAAATAGCTTTTCTTCATTTAGATGCCCACCCCTACCCCCACCCCTCCTTTTTGTTTTCCGAGGCAGGCTGGAGCCCAGGCTGGGCTGGAACTTGTTCTGTAGTTAAAACTGGCCTTGAACTTTTGAGTCTCCCGTTTCTGCCTCCTAGTGCTGGGATGATGGCTATGGACCGTCACTTCCAGCTTGAGACACAGCTTTTAGTGGGGCACATATCATGGGCTGTGAGTGAGACTCACCTCTGAATGAAGAAACTATTCAGTCCAGCAGCCTGAGGTGGGAGTCAGAATCTCTCCAGGGAGGCCCCACGTTGTGAAATATGGAAGACACCGCTATTGGTACCGATTGCTTTTTTTTTTTTTTTTTTTTCCGGAGCTGGGGACCGAACCCAGGGCCTTGCGCTTCCTAGGCAAGCGCTCTACCACTGAGCTAAATCCCCAACCCCCCGATTGCTTTTTGTGGTCAGATACCACCGCTCTGAGGAACTTTGACGCCTAACTTCATTATACCTCACCAATAAAATCCCACATGCCTTTAAATCCCAGCTCTCGGGTAGAAGCAGATGGGTGTCTGTGAACCCACACTGAGCCCATGTCTCAAAAACAAACAAAAAAGATAATAATTGGTGCGTGGGGGGTGGGGAGGGGGGTGGGGCTGTAGAGATGGCTTTGAGTTTAATTAACAGCACTCATGCTCTCAGCCCCCACTAATGACTTGCAACCATCCTAACTCCAGTTCTAGAGAATCCCAGGCACCAGGCATGCACATAGTGCACAGACATACATGCAGGCAAAACATTCATACATATAGGAAACTAAATCTAGGGGCTGGAGAGATGGCTCAGCAGTTTAGAGCATTGGCCGCTCTTTCAGAGGACCCTGGTTCAATTCCCAGCAACCACATGGCAGCTCATAACTGTAACTCCTGTCTGTTCCAGGGGAATCCAATTCCCTAATACAGACATATTCAGTCAAAACACCATTGTACCTAAAATAAGAATAAGTACATTATTTTTAAAAAACTAAAAAAAAAATTACTTGTATGCATATGTGGCAGAGACAGGGAAGCCGGCCAGGGTTACATAGTGGGACTGTGTGTCAAAAGCAAGCACTCAAAGTGAAGAGAGCTGCTGAGGCAGAGGCTGGGACATACCTGAGTGTGGCGAGGGCTTCCAGGAGTGCCTCAGGACCCTTATCTCGAGGCACTGAGGTCCTTAGAGTTTGGCCACTTTCCCCTCCTCTTTTCCAGTAAATGAGATCATGGGGTTTCCAGAGGTGCCTTGGGTACAATTACAGTCTGATAAGTAAAACCACGGGCCAAGACCTGTTTTTACTGTGAACAAACTTCATAGTCTTGTGTTTTTGAGATTGCCAGAAAATTGTAGATTTATATCTAGGAAAGGAGTTTATGTTCTTAGGCCTGGTCTGGTGCTGTTTGAATGGCTTTTCTTGGTTTCTCCGAGACAAGGTTTCTCTGTGGCCCTTGCTGTCCTGGAATTCTGTGTAGAGCCATGTAGATCTGCCTCTGCCTTCTAGGCACTGGGACTGAAGCCAGTGTGTGGCCAGGCTGCCTCTTTGGACATTTCTGATTGGAAATGTCTCTTCAAGGGATGTATTCCCTCTGTCAAGCAATCTTTACTGAAGTGTTTAATTTTGCTGGGGTATTTTTTTAAGACGTATTTTATTTATTTGTTTTTGTGTATAAGGGTATGTGCATGTGCTAGTGCAGCTACTACAGAGGTAGAGGCAGGAGAGGCAGCAGGTCAAGGCTGGTTTTATTTACATAGCAAGTTTGAGGTTACCCTCAGATAACTGAGACCTTGTTAGAAAATCAACATATCACACACACACACACACACACACTCACAAAACTCCTTACTCAGAACATTCCTAAGCTTAACTATTCTGTGGATTTAGAAGTGACTTTCCTATTTTCTTTTAAAGAGCTATTTATTTTTGTTTTGTGTGCACTGGTGTTTTGCCTGGGTTAGGATGCCAGATCCCCGGAAACTGGAGTTAAAGACAGTTGTGAATTCCATGTGGCTTCTTAGAATGGAACCTCCGGAAGAATAAGTCAGTCAGTACCCTTAACCCGAGCCGTCTCTCCAGTCCTCCACAGATAGCTTTCAAATGACTCTTATTTTCATCTCTTTCTGGCAAGCAGATAACGACGCTAGGATGAGAGTAGTCTGTTTTAGGAAAAAGAAATGGGAAGGTTAGGAAATGCTTATGTACATGAGTATTTTGCTTGCCTGCATATCTGTGTACACGTGTGTACCCTCAGAGGTCAGGAGAGGACACTGGAGCTACAGATGGTTGTGAGTTACCATGTAGGGGCTAGGAATCGAACCCGGGTCTTCTACAGAGTGCTCCTAGCCACGTAACCTTCTTCCCAGCAATAGTCAGAATTTTAAAGACAGTCCGGGCCTTCAGTCAGCAACAAAACCTTGCTGGCCACTGCCTGAGCATTAGCTAATCTGTACTTGCTGCAAGCAGACAGTGTTCTTCATAAAACCCAAAACCTACAAAATCACTTGTCACCATGTCACCACCAGGAAGAGCACTTTTGCTTCGAGCTTGAGTTTTTGAGTGGTCCCAATGCTGTGTGGTTGGGAACGTCACAAGAAGTGGCTTTCCTTAGGTTCAATCATGCACTGGCCATGTGACAATGAGCATGACACTTCTTTGAGTCAGTTCAGTTTGAAAACAAAAATGGGACAAACTCCTGCTTTTTTCCACTGGGTTTTGGTTAAATTATTGATGTGTGATACATTCTTTATAGGTTATCAGTGAAGTAATTGATTATGTGTATGGATCAGGTCTTGACAGTGTTTGCAGTGATTAGATCAGGGTAATTGGCATATTTTGTCACCTTATAGTTGTGCTTTCTATAGATTGCTGGTGAGTTTCAATGTAAAGGGTGGCACCACACAGTAGGATAGGGAGAAAGGTAAAATATCTTCACAGGACTTGCTAAAGGAAAACAGTGCAAGATAGTTGGGTCACAAGGGCTAAATGGATTGCTAGAAGGAGCTATTGTTTATTTTAAAATATGGCATCTCAAGTCAGGATTTTATTTTTGTAATTTGCTATTATGTCTAAACCAAATATGCTGTTATATATCTTCTATTTCAGTTTTTAAAATTAATTTTTAAATTAAGACACAAAGAATGGGCCTGCTTTTCCTTTGATCTTTTATTATTATTTATTGTGTGTGCATGATGTACATGTGCCACAGCATGTGTGGAGGTCAGAGGTCAGCCACAGCATGTGTGAGGTCAGAGGTCAGCTTGTTGGAACTTAGTTCCACTCTGGGTTCCAGGTACTGAAGATAGATGGTTGAGCTATCTCACAGCACATATTACCTTGAGAACGGTGTCTTACTCTGTAGTCCAGGTTGGCCTTGAACTCTAGGTAAGCTTCGGTCATCTCCCCACTGCCCCAACATTACTGATTACTGTGCTGTGGCGTGTGTGTGTGTGTGTGTGTGTGTGTGTGTGTGTGTGTGTGCTCGGAAGACAAGTTTTGGGAGTCAGAGCTCTCCTCCTACCAGGTGGATTCTGGGAAGTCGGGTCTTCTTGGCAGGAAGTGTCTTTACCATCCCCAGCCCAGGTGCTTTTTGTTCTGTGTCTTTAGTTTGGTTGGTTGGTTGGTTGGTTGGTTTTCAAGGCAGGATCTCTCTGTGTAGACCTGGAACTCACCTTGTAGACAGCTGGCCTTTAACTCAGAGATTTGCCTGCCTCTGCCTTCCAAGGTGTGGGGATCTAAGGGGTGCGCCACCACTGGGCCCCCCAGTTCAGTTTTAATAATAGATTTCCTCTTAAGATGGCACCCACCCCAGCTCTCTCACTCGGAGCAGCTGAGAAGGTCCTGACAGAGAAGTCACAGTTTCAGCGCGACCAGAGATGGTTTAAGGCTTGTGGGAGTTGGCTCTTGCCTGTGGGCAGACTGTCTGTTTCTTCTCACCAGGCTTCCTGGTTTACTCTCTTGATGAGGTAGGTGTGGTGAACCGTGAGGTGTCACCTGTCCTGTTACTCCTCGTGTGACTATCATGCTTGAAGGGTTTCAGAAACGCTTCCTTTTTGGAGCAGAGTCTGTGGTTTTTATTTTGACACTTGTACTGTGTGGTAGAGGCAGATTCCAGTTTGCCAACTTACCTAGAAGTCTTAGTTTGTAACGTTTTAAAAACCCTTATTTAGCAGGGTGTGGTGTTAGCACCTGTAATCCTACAATTTGTGAGCTGTATGCAGGCAGATCAGGAGTTCATGGCCAGCCTGGGCTATGTGAGATACTGTTTGAAAACAAAACAAAGCTTAACTTGGCAAGTGTTTGTAATCCAAACTGAGGCAGAAGGATTACTGTGAGTTTGAGGCCAACCTGGGCTATATAATTAGTGAGTACAACTCTGGACAACACTGATTTACCATGCAACTGCTAGCCTAGAAACTTAGTATATATCTGACTTTTGGCTAAAAGAATATTAAATAAAATATCGTAAAGCAGTGTGAGCTTGACATTTGACCAAGGTTAAAGTCCCAGGAATCTAACAAGTCTTCCTACTATTTTGATTTTTTTTCTGGAAATATTATTTTAGCATATGCTTAACAATTTTTCTTTATTATTTGAGATTCTGTGTGTGTGTAGTTAAACATTATAAAATATACAAAATACACATACATAAAATGTATACATGTGTGTACATTGTTTATAAATGAATTGTTTATAAGGCATTACTAATGTCTAATATTTCTTTCCTGAGCCCCTTTGTTTCAGCCCTGATAGTTTGTAACCAGGAGGAACTTCTTCCCCTTTGTTCTCAGAACTCTCTCTGTTAGAACTGTAGACGGCCTTGGCTGAGTCTGTGACCTTCCGGGAGGAATTGTATTTATCTGTTGGAAGTCTAGGAACGAGCCTTGAGTTTGGTGTTAAACAAACGCACTCTGAGGTTTGTGAGATAACAAAAGTTTAGGTTGCAAAATCCACTGAAGTGTTGCAAGTTTTCAGGGGAGACTGTCCTGGTCTTTTGAGGGAGAGACAGACACATTGCCCTCCTGCTACCTTCTGCTTGTGTCCTGAGTCCTTTGCAAGAGCAGCAGCCAGCACTCAACCACAGAGCCTTAAACCCTCCAGCCCCAGCAGTGAGCCTCAAAAGCAAGTTTTTTCATTCTTAATATTTTATTCAGGATCTTCATAGTCTCAAGTGACGGCCTGTTCTGGGACCTAATTTCTCACCTTGCCAGAAATGGACCCATAACAGTACACTAAGTTCTAGACCGCCCTGCTTCCTATCTGAAGGGCTCTGTTGTGTTTGTACCATGATGTTTGCACTCACCTTTCTGTTTGCTTGCTTTCAACTTAATGGTTTACTGCTGCTGGGTAATCAACTTAAGGCTTGGTTTTAAACATCCAATTATTTCTATTTCCCGTAGGTCACATTACCATGAAACAGTTGATAGCCAAGAAGAGGCAGTTGGCGGCAGAGGCAGAGGTAAGAATCCTTTTTGTCCTTTTGTTTTTGTTTTTTGTTTTTCGGTAAAGTAACATGTAAATATTCCTCATTTATTTAGTTAGGTTTTATTTTATTTTTTAGACAACTGCTCATGTGACCCAGGACTGACCTGGAGTTCCTGACCCTCACCCTCTGCTTTTTGCTTTATTTTATTGCTGTTGTTGTGTGTATGTGTTGAGCACATGTGTGGAGGGCACACAGTAGCTTGCCAGAGTCAGTTCTCTTCTTTCTGATGTGAGTCCTGGGGTTGCCAGGCTTGGAGCACCCACCTTTACCAGCTGAGCCATCTCACTGGCCCAGCCCCATCTTTGTTTTTATTTATTTTTAATTTGTTGAGAGTCCTAGTCCTAGTTCAGGCCTGGAACTGTAGCTCCTCCCACCTCCATCTCTCCGGTGTGGGATTACAAGTGTCTGCCACCTCATCCTACTCGTTTAAGAGTTACTTGTCTGTCTTATAAGCTGAGATCTTGCTGTGAACAGGAAAAGAAGATGTCCCTTTGTCATCCCACATAAGAATGCACCTTGCCCTTCTCTTCAGTTCAGTCCATCAGTGTCATCATCTGGCTTTTACAAGCAAATCTTTGCAGTGGTGAACCTTGAGAGCAGCTGGTGCAGGTGTGCATGAGAGTGTGCAGGTGAGAGTGTGCAGGTGAGAGTGTGCAGGTGTGAGTGTGCAGGTGAGAGTGTGCAGGTGTGAGTGTGCAGGTGAGAGTGTGCAGGTGTGAGTGTGCAGGTGAGAGCGTGCAGGTGTGAGTGCAGGTGTGAGTGTGCAGATGAGAGTGTGCAGGAGTGAGTGTGCAGGTGTGAGTGTGCAGGCGAGAGTGTGCAGGAGTGAGTGTCCAGGTGTGAGTGTGCAGGTGTGAGTGTCCAGGTGAGAGTGTCCAGGTGAGAGTGTGCAGGTGTGAGTGTGCAGGTGTGAGTGTGCAGGAGTGAGTGTGCAGGTGTGAGTGTGCAGGTGAGAGTGTGCAGGTGTGAGTGTGCAGGTGTGCGCATGACTGCGTTGTGAAAACACCTGCTGTGGTTCTTACTACATCTGTTCATATTAAATGTACTGAGTTTAGAAGCTAATTACCTGTCAGGAAAGGAGAAATAATTTTAAACACACAAGTGTGAAGCCATTTTAAATGTGGTCAGACTGTCCTATGAATCATATAGGCTCAGCATCATCGTTAAGTTTTCTAAACATGCATGATTTTGTTTTGACTGTGTTAAACGTGTCCCTTCTCGATGAGATCAGTAGCAAAGTTCACTGACAAAATGGAAGTTAGGCTCAGTATCCAGGAACCGGTTTTAGTCTTAGTCACCTACGCCGGGAGGATGTCATTCTCTTTCATTTTAATTTGTTGGAAACACTGCATTTTCTTGAGCCTTGGATGGTGCTGTCATTAGGAATATTAGTACAAGACCCTATGATCTTATTAAACTTTAATGCTTAACATTAATAGATCATTCTCCACACGTCAAGGCTGTGGTTCTCAACTTCCCAATGCTGCAACCTGGTAATACAGTTCCTCATGTTGTGGTGATCCCCAGCCATAAAATTACTTCCTTTGCTACATCATAACTGTAGTTTTGCTACTGTTGTGACTTGTAATGTAAATATCTGACTTGTGGCTCTAGTGGTGTTGCAACCCACTTAGGAATACACTAAGTATATTTGTGATGTCTACTGAACTGTTTTATAAAGTGGTACTCAAAAAAGTTGCTAAATTACACTTTTATATTATGTGCATGCGTGCGTGTGCGTGTGCGCGTGTGCGTACCCCTGTGCTCACATGAGTGTGGAGGTTGGAGGATAGCTCCTTCCATCAGGTGGGTGTCAGGGCTTGCACATGAGTTGCCAGGTGTGATAGCAGCTGCCTTTACCTGCTGAGGCATCTTGCTGGTCCAGACACTCTCTTTCCTAACTAGTACATCATTGTCCCAATGTAAGGGCCTGCTTAAAGACTTACCTACCAGCCTAGGTAGGTAGCATATACATGCCTGTAATATGAAATCCCAGCAATTGAGAGGTTGACTGACACAGGAGGATTTCTCTGACTTTAAGACCAGCCTGGGCTACATAGCATACCTTGTCTAAAAAAATGTGGAGCTGGAGAGATTGGTCAGTGGTTAAGAGCACTTGATCTCCCAGAACCTCATACCAGGCAGCTTACAACCACCTATAACTCCTAGGGGATCTGACTTCCTCTTCTGGTCTCCATGGTCCCTGGCATACATGTGATGCACATACATACACATGTCTGTACATACATACACTTAAAAAATAAGTCTTTTAAAAAGGTCACCGGGTGTCATACTTTAAGTGAATCAACTTAAGAATGGCGTTGGGGCCTAGAGCGATGGCTCAGTGGGTAAGAGCACAGGCTAGTCTTCCAGAAGACACGAGTTTGACCCCCAGCATGTCTGTAGCAGCTCACAAACTCTGTTACTCCAGTCCCAGGTGATCCACTGGCCTTGTCAAACCAGTGTCCAATGGCACTGCATCCATGCAATGCACAGAAATACATGCAGGCAGAATACCCATTCATGCAGAATAGTAAACAGAAGTAGAATGAAGTTCGACTGCATTGCTAAAATTAACCCCAGTATAAGTTAGCGTCATAGGCTGGACTACAGTGAGTAATGGGCAGATCTGTTTTCCCTGAGTATTTACAGAAGTATGATAAAGATTTCCATAAGAGAAAAGAAAAAGCTGAAGTGGCAGGAACATTTTCATACAGTTTCCCAAATCCACAGGGGAAAGAATGTGGAGAGGGAAGTAGAGGTGAGGGGAGAAGGGGACTCAGGAAGAGCACAGAAGTGGGCGAAGTTCCACAGATCCAAGCTGTCTTAGTTAGGGGTTCATTGCTGTGAAAAGACACCGTGACCAAGGCTCTTAGAAAGGCAAACATTTAATTGGGGCTGGTGTACAGGTTCAGAGTTTCAGTCCATTATCATCATTCATCATGTCAGGAAGTATGGCAGCAAGCAGGCAGACATGGTGCTGGAGAAGTTGCTGACGGTTCTACCTCTGAAGGTAGGCAGGAGACTGAATTCCACACTGGGCAGAGCTTAAGCGTAGGACATCTCAAAGCCCACCCACCACAGTGACACACTTCCTCCAGCAAGGCCACACCTACTCCAATAAGGCCTCACCTCCTAATAGTGCCACTCCTTATGGACCAAGCATTCAAACACACAAATCTATGGAGGCCATACCTATTCAAACCAGCACACAAGTTAACTTTTTAAGCTTTATTTTATTATTCTGGGACAAGCTCTTGCTATGCAGCTCAGACTGGGCTTGAACTCAAAATCCCCCTGCCTCAGCCTCAGAGTGAAATTACTACTCTGAACTACCCCGCTCAGCTTAAAGCTTTTTTTTTTTTTTCTTTTTTCTTTTTTTCAGAGCTGGGGACCGAACCCAGGGCCTTGCGCTTGCTAGGCAAGCACTCTACCACTGAGCTAAATCCCCAACCCTAAAGCTTTTTTAAAAAAGAGTACTCTATCTCTTTTATGTATTCATGAATAAAACTACTAAATTCTGGGACCTTCAAGGAGCCTTGATGAATAAAGGCTCTTGCCACCCAGTCAACAGCTTGAATTCAATCCCCAGAATCCATTGGGGATTTGGAATTTTGGAATTGACTCCTTAAAATTGTCCTTAAACCTCATTATATGCTGTGACACATAAATACAGAAACTCATATGTGACTCATATGCATACAATAAATGCATAAGTAAATGCAAAATTCCTTGGTTTGGCCATCAGGAATTCGAAGGATAAAGAAATGAATGAAGAGAAAGCAGCTGAGGAGGTGGGCAGGGACTTAGCCCACAGCACTAATTGATGAGTGTGGGACAAGCCTTTAGGGTTATAGGACATCTTCCCTGCTGTTAAGGGCGGGCACCCGTCTGAACAGTGGTGTGGGACAGACAACCCACATTGTCGCTCAGTCCTTTGATGTTATTTATGCTCTACTGGGGAGCAATGGAAAAGGTCATTGGAAAGTTGGCCTTACATTGTACGTTTTCCCCCCTCTCATGCCCGTGTTGGTGTATCTCTTTTTACCTGCTTGCTTCGACTTATTCCTTCACCAATCAAGACAGTGCACCATAACCCTCAAACTCTAGCTCATCCCACGTTTTGTCCTCCTGAGTTCTTAGCCTACAGTTAGACTGAGGTACGGGGGAGAAAGCAAAGGGCCTCACATGCTCTCTCCCTTGAGGTGTCTGATTAGTTGACCTTGAACTCAACTCCAGCTCGGGCAGGCCTTCACTGGCAACCTTCCCCGTCTGGTTTCGTTCTGATTACAGAGCCCTGCAGTCGTTTCCTGCATTTATTCTGTAGTCCTCCATTTAATGAAATGATATGTGGTTTGACATAAATGTGTTTGAATCTGCAGTTGTAGGCTAGGGTGTGGCTTGCTTGTAGAGTGTCTTCCTAACATGCATGGAACCCTGAATTTGATCTCCAACACCTCTGCTATAACAATCCCTTTTTCTTTGTGCCCCTGGCTTTCAGTCAGAGGTCAAACCTCACTTTCTATTTGACTGTGCAGGTCTGCTTACATTCTTCTGAATTCCCTTTCTCGTTTTATTTAAACATACACAGACCACACTCTAGTTTACCTGGGAGTATTTGGGAAAGTTGGGTCATTGGTCTTTTTGTTTCATCATTTAAAAAGACTAGAAAGTCCCTGCCCTTGGGAATGTTCAGCATTCCAGATAAAGATGAGTCGTCCATGTTTAGTGCAGACTCGCAGGACCCCGTCCGTGTTTAGTGTAGACACTAACAGTGGGCCACTTCACTGGCCCAGTGGTCTTCATGGCATTCTGTCCTTGTACTTCATGCACTGTACAAAGTGGGTGACAGGTAGTGTGGGTCAGGTGGTGTCCGTGAGAAGGACTTCCCCAACCTTAGGGCTGTTGAAGACTTGTTGGGGAACTCTATTTTATTATTTTGTGGGGGTTTTAGATTTTTTATTTCATTTTATTTCTGAGACAGGATTTTACCTTGTAGCAGGATCCTAGCTTGGAGCCCAGGCTGGCTTAAAGCTTGAGGTAGTCCTCCTGCCTCAGCCTCAGTGCTGGGATTGCAGGCTTACCTTGCCTATTGCTCTGTTTTTTGGTTAATGAAGCCAAAACATCAAAATTAATCAAAGAATAATGAGTTACATGACCCTGACTGAGGAATATTTTTTCCATACGTTCTACTCAATATCTCTGAAATTGGAATAGATGCAGTAGGCTGTGTGTATAATTCATGTTCTCTCCCTCTCTCCCTTCTTCTTCCTCCATTCCCTTCCCCTCCCCTCTCCCTCCCTCTCTCCCTCTCCCTTACCCTCACCATCCCCTCCTGGGAAGACGGTCTCATGTAGCCCAGCCTGGACTAAAGGCCCAGTGAGGTTGAGGACTGTGTTGAACTCTTGATCTCAGTCACTGTATTCATGACATGTGTCAAGTCTGGAGAGGAAGCTTTTTAATCTTAGTACCACACAAAAATCAGCGTCATTTGGATTAGATAGACTACTTTAAAAACTGAGAAGAGCCCGGGCATGATGACATGCACTCATTAATTATCCAAGCTCGTGTGAAGTGGAGGGAGGAGGAGGAGGAGGAAGAGGAAGAGGTATCAAGTTTGTCATTTGAGACCGTGTCTCAAAACAGTGCAAACAGCAAAACCACCACAGAGAGGACAGTCTGATTCTCTTCTGGTTATATAACTCACTTTTACTAATAAAAGTTATCCACAATTTAAGATTTTATCCTAATGTTCTATTGCCACACCAACTGGTTTTGCGAGCAGGAGGAATATATTTTATTATCCATTTTTCCCTCACTGTAGATGTGGTATAGGCTCACTACAGAAGCATAAAAAAGAAATAGCTACCAACTGAATGTCTGCCACCAGGAGATAATGTCTTGGCTCATTTCCTCCGCACCATTTGTTTTCCTTTTTCTGTAGTACACATGGTTCCATGTAGGCAGATTGTGCAAGTTTGCGTCTGTCTATATAGGGAGAGCGAACACACGTGCACATACACGCATATGTGTGCATGGCTGTGTGCACAGTTTGCATAGCATCTTAAGGTTTTGTGCTTTAGTATATATTTTGAAATGATTTTAAAGTGTCCTTATTATAGTTCTTTGTATGGGTGTCTCATTGGTTGACTATGAGGAATATATTCTTACTGCTTTTCTAGTTTTCTAGGATCTTTACAAAGACTAGTGAAATGACGGAGGTAGATGAAAAAGCACAAGAAAATAAAACCTACCTTTGGTGGCTGGGTGTGGTAGCATACACCTGCAATCCCAGCACTCGATAGGCAGAAGCATTTCAAGTTCAGGGTTAGCCTGGGCTACATAGTAAAACCCTGTCTTTAACAATACTAAACTAACAAAACATTTAGAAGGTAAAGATGAATAGGATATTTAAGTGGAGGATTAAGGTGGTAATATGTTTTGACTTAGTGTGGACTGATTAACTGAGGTTTATTAAGAATATTATATAGACTATGATTTGATAGCCTGGTGTGAATTTTGATGTGAGGTCTCTGTCTCAGGTGGGCTCAAGTCTGTAGCCAAGGATGACCTTGAACTTCTGATCCTTCCACTCTAAGAATGGTGGAATGTCAAACCACGTGTGGTTTATGCTGTGCCAAGAGCAAATCCCAGGCCTCCTGGACGTTAGGTGAACATTCTACACCTGATCTGCGTCCACAGCCTCGCCCTGCCCCCTCTTACTTTTTGAGACAGAAGTTCAAACTTAGCCTCGGCTGGTCTCAATCCTGCAGCAGTCCTCCTGCTCTAGCTTTCTGTGCATGGGGAGTACTGTCCTGTACCACCACGATTAGGTTTTCACTTTCAGACAAAATGCTTGGGGTTGACTTAACCTATATAAGGCCTGCCTTTTTATTAGATCATCTGCCATTCCAACCTGAGTGAGGCCTTCCTTCTCAGATTACTAGCCATTTTCGGGCTACATGTGTATATTGTATACTTTTTTAAGTAGAGTCTCAGGAGATCTTGGAACTCTCTGTATCGACCAGACTGACCTCAGACTCATAGAGATCCACCTCCCACCTATCTCTGCCTCCCATACACATTGATATTTTGTATTTTTTCCTTCCTGCAATTCTGGGTTGTTTTGTTTTGTTTATAGTCCTGATCATATATAGAGAAATTATTTCAGATAATGTTTGGTGGAGAGCAATATAGTGTAATGAAGTCTGAGGGTGTATGAACCCAGGTTTCCCGCAATGCGGCTGTTGACAAGTTCTGGGATTTTGCATACACTGCTGTACCTGCTTCTTCTTTTTTTTTAAATATGGAACGCTTCATGAATTTGCATGTCATCCTTGCGAAGTGTCCCAGTTTTAGTGTAGGTGCTGCTGAAGCGAGCACTGCCTGCTTCTTTTAACTAACCCTCCCAACTCCAGGTTAGGGATGGAGCTCAGAGCCTTGTCCAGCTCAGCAAGATCTGTCAGAGAGCTGCAGCCCCAGCTCTTCAATCGACTTTTTTATAGCTTAGGTTTAGTCCTGTGTCACTGAAAGACCCCCCAGACTTGGGGAGACTCTCGCTCCAGTCACGGGTTGAGGTACCCCCAGGAAACACGAGAAGCCGGTCTTGATGTAATCAACAAGAGGCAGTTTTATTTACGAGATCTCGGGCTGACACGTATCTCACACAGGAGATTGAGTCAAGCCCCGAGCCTCTCTAGGCAGGAGCTTATATAGGGAAAACCAGGGGTTTCGTGTGAATACACATAATTGGCTAATACAAAGGGTGCACAGTTACTTTTGGCACGGAGTTACATCAACAAAGCATACATGTAATCTAGCATCTCAGCAATGTGGGCAGGGCAACTCATCTCACTGCAGCAGGGGGATGACCCATCCTCAGGGAGTGAAGGAAGGGGAGGGGGTGGCTCCAGATGGCCAGTGTCCTTGGGAGTTGATAGTCGGGCCAGTGAGCCCTATCTCAAATTCTCTCAGGCATGTCTGGACTTTGTTCATGACTAACTTTTAGAAATTTTAACCCTTCATCACCACCGCCTGGCTTTGTTTTGTTTTTAATAGCCACTTTCTACAGTCTTTATAGCAAAGATTGAATCAGACCAGCTGGAGTATGTATAGGAGAGCTTTAGTACTGGCTGGTTCCCCGGTTGTTTGGAAATTACACAGTCACTTAAGTGACTTCTCTGAGTGCTGGATGCATAATATACAAATAGAGGTAGAATTCGGCTGGACATGGCATCAAGTGCCTGTAAGCTCAGCATTCAGGAGGCTGAGGCAGGAGGATCACCTCCAGTTTGAGGTCAATCTGGGCTAGAGAATAAGACTGCTTCAAAACACCCAAAATAACCAACAGAGACATTAAAAGCTGGGAAGGCAAACAGGAAAAAGAGTTAAAAGCTTTTCAAATGGAGGTAAGTAATGAAGGAAAAGAAGCAGGAACAACTTTCCAGGCTAGACCCAGGGAGTCAGTGGAGTGAGTCATCAACCGGGAACCCAGGCTAGACCCAGGGAGTCGGTGGAACAGTCAGCCCAAGGACCCCGCCTTCCCTGTTCCTTATGTTGCTTGTTTTGTCTAGAAAGATCGGGTTTCTGTTCCATGCCACTGTGAGGTTGAAGGGTTCGCTGCTGAGCCAGGCCCTGAGTCAGAGGAACAAACAATTCCCAGACTATTACAGGCCTGGAGTCAGCATAATCTGCCTTAACGTCAGCTTTGAAGGAATTGTGATTAAGTCATAGGGGGTTTTGAGGTGCTAAAAAGTGGGGCCCTGATTGGTTTGCTCTGTGTTTCTTCTCCCAGCCTACTGAAAAGTAGTTCTCCAGCCTTTGAAAGAGTTATTTTATGCATCTACAAGCTCTTTTCTTATTTCAGCATCCAGTCCAACATAGCTTCTTTCTGGAGGAGCTGCTCCCTGAGTTGTGGATCTGAGCATGTTTGTAAATCTGCCTAAGATGTCAGCCCATCCTACCCGTTCGTCTGTCCCACCCTGAGCACTTGGGCTTTCGTTGTGTAGGTCCCTCACCTCAGGTCTTTGTTGTTCTCTATTCTTGGAGTCTTTCAGGTGAGCTGCTTCCACAGCTTGTTTACCACACAGGGTTCCCGGGAGCTCCGGCACACAGTGCGTTTCCTCCTGGGTTTCTGTTCTTTTGGTCTCTGTTGCTGTGAAACAGGGTCTTATTATGTAGCCCAGGATGCCCTGGATGCATACAGAATGGCCATTAATCCTCCTGCCTCAGTCTCCCGAGTACTGGGGTGCTTGTTAGATTATCTAAACACCTTCATTTTCTAGTCAGTTTCTTTCTTCTCCCTCTGCATCTGCATCCCGCAGGGTCCACTGGTGAGTGACATCAGTACGAGCAGGTGCACATCTGAGAGGCTGTCAGTTGTAAAGCCTCCTCTAACGCCAAGTCCCTTCAGGGTCTTGAATTCTAATAACAACAGCACTTTCATGTGCTTGGAGAACTTAGAAGGCAGAGGACCTCTCTGTTAGGCGTCTTTCTGCTCCCTTCACAGAGGGGGTGACGTGTAAGTAGTCACTAGTGTCCTCTCTGGGGATTTTTGAATGGAGTTTTTTTTAAAAAAACTTACGGGGTTGGGGATTTAGCTCAGTGGTAGAGCGCTTGCCTAGGAAGCGCAAGGCCCTGGGTTCGGTCCCCAGCTCTGGAAAAAAGAAAAGAAAAAAAAACAAAAAAACAAAAAACTTTGTGGTCACCACAAAGGAGTTTTCCTGAGTCCCACTGGCAGCAGCTTCTGCTGTCTTTAGTTCCTCAGTGAGAGAAAGACATGAAGGCATGGACATGTTAGGCCCTGATTCCAGTGCTGTGTATAAGAAGCAGCGTTTGCTGATTTGCTTGTCTGGGATCACACATTTGAGCTCAGTGGGGGGGGTGAAAGGCAGGAGCTAATCCTGTTGAAATGCCTCGTGTGCCCTTTGGGGTGGCAGAGGAAACTTGAAGCCTTCTGCTTCACATTGGCTGTCACCATGGGTGCCTGTAAGTTCCTTCTCCTGTTGTCCATGCTGTCCTGTT
This sequence comes from Rattus norvegicus, assembly GCF_021556685.1. Lineage (NCBI taxonomy): Eukaryota > Metazoa > Chordata > Mammalia > Rodentia > Muridae > Rattus > Rattus norvegicus. The sequence continues at coordinate 71,159,955 of NC_141546.1, read as the reverse complement.
ACTCAGGGCTGTCGTTTTGTGTGGCACTGTGCTTTCCCTCATTGTTAGACACAGGCAAAGGTTCTACACTCACCCGTAGGCACGTGGTAGATGTGGAGTTAGATGTGTCATGGCTAGGTGCGGCTGCACATGCCTGTTCTCTGTATTCAGGCTAGGGTGGGAGGAATGCCTTGAATTTGGGGATATCGTGGGCTACATAGCAGGATTTTTTTTTTTTTGTCTTAAAGAAGAAAAAAATAAAAGACTGATCAGTTAAAATTACTATTATTGTGTGTGTGACGTGTGTGTGTGTGTGTGTGTGTGTGTGTGTGTGTGTGTGTGTGTGACAATTGTATGCTACAGCATACATCAGGAGGTCGGAGTCAATGCTCTCTTTCTACCTAGGGTTCTGGGGGAGTCAGACTTAGGTTGTCAAGCTTGCACTAGAAGGGAACACTTTTACCTGCTGAGCCCTTTGGTGACTGCCTCCCTACCCTGTAACTTAAGAGGGCCATTATTCAGCTGATGCAGACTGAGGCCTGACTGGAGCAGTCCTTACTGGTTTGTATGGCTTTAACAAGCCCTCATGCTTTTATTCCCTTTAACTTGGTACCTGGGTGTGTCACCTTGGTGGCAGGCAGGATGTGAGGAAAGCTGGCCAAGAGAGAGGCTTGGAAACCTTTAGTATGTCTAAGAGTCTGGGCTTCTCCTTTAATGCCAGGGGAAAGAATGAAGCTTACCTCCAAGCATAGGTAATGCTGTGCCAAAGCCTTTCATGGCTTGTCCCTGCACCTTTCTTCTCGTTCCTGACTTCAGCTCTTAGTACTTGTCTGTTTCAACAATGAAGAACTCCATTCCTGTTGTTTCTGGAATGTACCAAGGGTATTGCTGCACTGTAACTTTCACAAGGATAGGGTCCTGGGTTTGTCATTATTTAGTGCCTAACTGCCCAGAATTTGTCCTAGCACTGGATGGGATCAAAGGATCCTGCCCCTTCTCTCTCTGAATTCTCCTTCCACAGGACAAAATGTTTACTCTCTAAAAAGTTTTATTTTAGGGCCTTTCATGGTAGCACATTACTTTAATCCCAGCACTTGGGAGGCAGAGGCAGGTCTTATTATCTCCAACCGGATCTCCCATGAGAGCATTCTAGCAGCCTATGCTATTCTCTAGCTCACTTGTGTAGCTTGGGCTGGTCTCAAACTCATAGCATATTACCTGAAAAAAATATATTCATTATATATAAATATATTCAAAGACTCGAGGTATTTGTCTTAAAATATTAAGATCAGGGTGAAGAGATGGCTCAGACTGGCTGCTCTTCCAGAGGTCCTGAGTTCGATTCCCAGCAGCCACATGGTCGATCCTAACCATCTATAATGAGATCTGCTGTCCCTTTCTGGTCTACAGGCATACATGCAGGCAGAACACTGTATATATTATAAATAAATAAAACTCTAAAAAGTCAAGAATAGCTGGAGGCCCAAAACAGTAGCAATTGTATACACTTTTATTTATGGTGGATTTTTTTTTTTTGACAGAGGATCTTCCTGTTTCTGTTTCCTGAGTGTTTGCATTACATGTATGCACCACTTCATATGGTTCTACATACGTGTTCTCTAAAAAGATTTATTTATTATATATGAGTACACTGGAGCTGTCTTCAGACACACCAGAAGAGGGCATCAGATTTTATCACAGATGGTTGTGAGCCACCCTGTGGTTGCTGGGATTTGAACTCCGACCTCTAGAAGAGCAGTCAGTGCTCTTAACCACTGAGCCATCTCTCCAGCCCTACATATGTATTTTTATAAGATGGATTTATATATAAATGTACAAACACTCTTTAAGTTTGATAATTATGTGTGTCAATATTTAAATGTACAGCTATGTACACATATATATTCATGTTTTATGGTTAGCTAAGTACATAGTTACAGAATGTAGGAATAAATGTTATAAGAACATAGATAGGGTACAGAGTGAGATGTCTCAGTGGTTAGAGCACTCATTGCTCTTGCAGAGGACTGGGACTTGGTTCCCAGCACCCACATGGCAGCTCACAACCATCCGTAACTTAGTTCCAGTGGATCTGAAGTCCTTCTGACCTCCACAGACACTAGGCAGGCACTTGGTGCATACATATGTGTGTGCATATGCACACACACACACACACACACACACACACACACACTACATACATACATACCTACATACATGCTGGCAAAACATGTAAAATAAGATAACTCATTTTAAAACGCTATTTAGAATATAAATTGTAGGAACTCAGGGCAAAGGGATTTCTTTAGGGGAAACACATGGTAATTACATAATATAGATATGATGCACTGATTTTTGATCAAGGTCAGCTTTTTGTCTACATAGCAACTTTGAGGCCAGCCTGGGCTACACGAGATCCTATCTGTAGGGGAAAGAGAGGAGGAAGGTGGAGGGCATTCATTTTTAATGGGGCATGCATTATTCCTGTGTTTTCAGTAGCCATGTCCGTCTGTGAACTTCCTGTTGAAGCAGCTCTGTCTAAGGACTCCTTCATCCCTTCAGAGGAACACTGACAACCCATAAACATGTGCTGACGACATTTCCCTTTATTTGTTCTAAACATCAAGGAGCTGAAGCCACTGTTTCTGAAGGAAGTTGGGTGTCACTTTGATGACTTTGTGACCAATCTCATTGACAAGTCTGCATCTCTGGACAATGGCGGGTGTGCGCTCACGACCTTCTCCATTCTTGAAGAAATGAAAAACAACCACAGAGCCAAGTAAGTATGTGTGCACTTGTCTCTCAGTGTAGATACCTACTCCCTCACAGTGTGGCGGCCAGACATGGAGAGCGGTCAATACCCCCATCATGGGTCTCACCACTTTTTTTTACTTCATTTCATTTCATTTTATTTTCTGAGTTAGATTCTTACTATATTGCCTTGGCTAGCCTAGAACTCTCTATGTAGACCAGACTGGCCTCAAATTCACAGAGCCTGCTTCTGCCTCCCAAGTATTAGGATTAAAGATTTTTCTCTTCTTAATATAGAATTGTTCATTTATTATCATAGCCTTAAATTTCTTTACTTTCATTTACCGTGTACATATACATGCATGTATGTATGTATATGTAGAGGCATAACATCACAGTGTACATGTCAATGGACAGGTTTTGATGGTCAGTTCTCTCTTTCCACCATGTGGGTCTCATATTGAACTAAGGCTGTCAGGTCTGGTGACAAGTACTTTTACCTGCTAAGCCAGCACCCTGGCCCAGTATGAGGGTTTTAAGAATTATTTATTTATGAATATGAGTACACTGTCTCTGTCTTCAGACACACCAGAAGAGGGTGCCAAACCAGATGGTTGTGAGCCACCATGTGGTTGCTGGGAATTGAACTCAGGACCTCTGGAAGAGAAGTCTGTGCTCTTAACCGTTGAGACATCTCTCCAGCCCCCCAGTATGAGGTTTATAGCATGTGTACATAAGCGCTTGAGCCAAGCCCCTCATTGTGTGGTTGACACTATAGCTATCTGCAACAATCTGTAAGATCTCACACTGGGAATTTAACCCAGAGTCTGGATCCAGAGTCCTTGCTTTTAACCATGCCATTCCATGCCTGTTACAGTTTATTCGGTGTGTACTTGTATAAAGTGCCCTGTAGTTAGGATGTGTTTTTCCATTTGTTTAGTCACCAAAAATAAGAGGGAAGGTATCAGTGGCTTAATAAGTGCTAATTTGCTGTTCTGGACTCTCGGCCAGTGGCTCCTGGAGAAAGATTTTAAGAAGCAATAGCTAACAGCTGTGCCCAAAGTAAGACGGTATATAGGGTGCTAAAATGTGAGTTTTTATTACCCAAAAGCAGCTGATATGATCAGGAGGCTGTTAGGAGTTGGTGTAAGTTCTTCGCCCCTGAGAAAAGCACCATCAACTTCCAGGCAGAAGATGCTTGCTGCCAAGCCTGAGTTCAATCCTTGCTTTAAACATGGAGGAAGGACAGAACTGACTCCTGCAAGTTACTCTCTGACCACATACACGTGCCACCCTCCCCTAAATAAGAAATGGAATGAAATGTAAAAAGTAGGCAAGCATCAGGATGGTGTGGAAGACACACCAGTAGCAGTGTGCAGTATGGTGGGGCCCTGCATCATCCCTCAGCAGTGTGCAAGGTGGGGGCCCTGCATCATCCCTCAGCAGTGTGCAGTATGGTAGGGGCCCTGCATCATCCCTCAGCAGTGTGCAGTATGGTGGGGGCCCTGCATCATCCCTCAGCAGTGTGCAGTATGGTGGGGGCCCTGCATCATCCCTCAGCAGTGTGCAGTATGGTGGGGACCCTGCATCCCTCCGAGGCTTTTAGGATGGGTGATATAGGGACTGACTTTCCAGGGAGGCTGGATAGAAAGTCTGGGGCTTTAGTTAGGTGTCTGATGTAGGTCCTCCCTAAATAGGTATCAGTCACACACTTCAGTTCATTGTCACATGTGGTGTGAGACCCGAGGGGAGGGAGGAGCTCAGTAATGTTGGTTAGCCAGCACAGCGCTTGTGAGCAAGCTTCCCTCGCTCACGGGACTAAGTTTCTTACACTGTGTTTTGTTGTGACTTCTCTTCTTTTCCAGAGATCTGAGAGCACCTCCAGAACAAGGGAAGATATTTATTTCAAGGCGGTCTCTTTTAGAGTGAGTGGTAATTGCTTTTGTTAATTATAAGTTTAATGTGGGAAGAAAAAAAAATACTGTCCTGATTTATAGAATCTCTGCTCATTTTGTCTGTTTATCCATCCATCCATCCATCCATCCATCCATCCATCCATCCATCCATCCATCCATTCACCTTTTTACTGTCCCAAATTCATATAAATGATGAACTTTGATGTTTTTGAATTCCTTCTTATTTATCTTCTGGTTCTCTATCTGGCTTCTCTGGAAAAGATAGAAAAACAGTTCTCTGTCCTTTGACAGATTCTTTGAAATTGTGCTACAAAGAATTGTTTATCCAGAGGGGTAGCGTAGAATCCACTTGGAGAGAGTTTTAGAATTGCTGACTTCTTTTTTTTTTTTTTTTTTTTTTTAAATATTTATTTATTATGTATACTACATCATATAGCTTTCTGCCTGCATGTATGCCTGCAGGTCAGAAGAGGGCACCAGATCTGATTATAGATGGTTGTGAGCCACCATATGGTTGCTGGGAATTGAACTCAGGACCTCTGGAAGAGCAGACAGTGCTCTTAACCTCTGAGCCATCTCTCCAGCCCGAATTGCTGACTTCTTAATATGTCCATGTGTTTTCCCACCTCATTTTTATGAGTAAGATTCTTGATAGTTTTAATGTAACTATCTGTGTTTTCCAATGGTTTTAGGTGATCCCTGCTAGAGGGGTCATGACCCACAGGTTGAGAACCACTGGCCTAATTTCTTTAATATTGCATGCTGTGAATGGATTGTACTAACTTATGAACCAAAAACAGAAGGTGCACTTTAGGTGGGAGATAGCTGTCTCTTCTTTGCTGTTGTGTTCACTGGGATTACCCAATCAGAATAGTAGGTTGGTAAAAATTATTTCATGTGCCGTAATGTGCCTTTGTTTAAAAATGAACCTTGCTTATGAAAATTTACTGAATAAGGGAAGTTTGTATGTTCTTCCTAACCTTGACAAGAAGGTAGAGCCTTTTAAATTCTGTTTGTGTTGAGACGGGGTTGTGTTACAGTTTCAAGAGAGAGATCTTCTTAAATTTACATCTGGAGAAAAATACAGGCTTCTTACATAAAGGAGTAACATAAGAACTGCATTGTTAGGAGAGCTTGTCTCCAAAAAGCAAAACAAACAAACAACCAAAAAATGGAAAAAAAAAAAAAAAGAACTGCATTGTTGAAAACTTAGAATGAAAGGGGTGACTGCTCAGTGGTAGAACGCTCTGAGTGCTCTCCTAGATCTGCCTGAAGCCCGGAGTTCAGTCCTCATTAACAAGGAGGGAGGGAGGGAGAAAGCAAAGAGAGGAGAAAAAGTATCAATTAAAATACACTTGAACTTTAAAAAAAGAAAGAAAGACAGAAATGTGACCGAGGAAATGTCTTGGCTGGGTTTTCATGAGGTTCTGACAAACCTTTAAATAGAGGCTTAAGAATACTTTAGACTCTTCAAAGTGGTTTAGAAGCTGCACACACGTCCCAAGGCCACGGCTACAACCCTTGTTAGAGTTGGGTACAGAAGGTGTTCATTGGGGAGGGAGCAGCCGTCCAGAATGTTTGCCCAGTCTGAAGTCTCTCGTCGGCCATCGGAAAGGGGAAGGTGCTGAGGAATGGCTGTGCTTTAAGTTGGTGTCAGGGTTTGAGAGTTCGTCCTTCTTGTCAGCAGCTAACCTTTGTGCACAGACTAAAGTGCCATGGGAGGGTTTTCTAGATGCAGATCCTTCTCTAAGGTGGCCGTGCTGTTTCTGTGAGTCACTGTCCTGTTTTGGAAAACAAAAGTTTAAGGATCCATTATTTTTACCTTGATTGTGTCCTTTAATTTCTGTGTATTGCAGACTTAATATTGTACTCTTTTTGAGCTTTTATGTTTTGTTTGGTTGTTTTGGTTTGAGACAGGGTTTCTCTGATGGACTTGGCTGTCCTGGGACTTGCACTGTAGACCAGGCTGTCCTTGAACTCAGAGCTGGAACTAAAGGTGTTTTTGATTTTTAAAAGAGATTCCTTGAAAAGTAGATTAAACAGCTTGTAAACGGCTTTGAAGAGTGCCTTTGCTGTGTGGTACATCAGATTATTAATCATGGCTTGCTTGTCCTACACTTGCAGCGAGCTGTTTGAAGTGGACCACATCAGAACAATTTACCACATGTTCATTGCCCTCCTCATCATCTTCATCCTTAGCACGCTCGTGGTGGATTACATCGATGAAGGAAGGTAAGGCAAGAGGCTGCTTAGCCAGCTGACGTGTGAAAAGTTGACTCTTCTTATTTGCTTAAAAAAGTTCTAAGGCAGCCAATTCGATGATGAATTTCTTCTCTCCTAAAAGTAAAAGAGTTTTATTTCTCCTATCATCATTATAATATTTTTTGAGAAAGTAGTCTAGCCAGTCTCAGACTTACCACATAGCTGACGATGATCTTGAGCTCCCGATGTGCCTTCCCCCACCTCCCAAGTGCCGGGCGGACCTGTGCAGGAGAGCTCCGCTGTAAGGGTGCTGAAGCTGTGTGCCTCGGCTCTTTAAAGCGCTCTCTCTCTCTCTCTCTCTCTCTCTCTCTCTCATATGCAGGGCACATAAGGCACATCGTGCAGGTGTCTAATGTCCAGTGAACTTATTTTCCCGTAGAGGATGAGGCTGCCCTCCTCTCTGTACCCTCCTCTTAGTCCTTTCTGTGCCAGTTTGCTTCTGCTTTCTTGTCACCAGTACATACGTGCTCTTGGGTGTCTATAAAGACTGGGGCACTGGGGTTGGGGATTTAGCTCAGTGGTAGAGCCCTTGCCTAGGAAGCGCAAGGCCCTGGGTTCGGTCCCCAGCTCCAAAAAAAAAAAAAGACTGGGGCACAAATGACAGAAAACATGTAGTATGTATGTATCTCTCTGAGGCTGACATAATTCCCTTAATAAAGCTGTCTCCAGTTTGCACCTGTTTTCCTGTAAATAACTTCATTTTTTATGCCAATAAAAATTTCGTTATGTATATAAACCACATTTTTATTACACATCCGCCATTGATGGACATTTAAGTTGGCTCAATAACCTAGTTCTGTGAACAGTGGTATAATGAACATGTGTGACATGCTGATACCCATGACCTTGGTATGTTAATATCTCCAAAAGTCCGAAAGCTTGTGTGTGTGTGTGTCTGTGTGAGTGCGTGAGTGTTTGTCTCTGAGAAAGAGAGTGTTGAGTTCTGAGTATTCCTTGCATATCAGAGATTCACTCTTCCCTTTTCTCCCCCACAGGCTGGTCCTTGAGTTCAGTCTCCTGGCTTATGCTTTTGGCCAATTTCCTATTGTTATTTGGACATGGTGGGCCATGTTCCTGTCTACACTGGCAATCCCCTATTTCCTGTTCCAGCGTTGGGCCCATGGTTACAGCAAGAGTTCCCACCCACTCATCTATTCCCTTATCCATGGCGCATTCTTCTTGGTCTTTCAACTTGGAATCCTCGGTTTTATACCAACATATGTTGTCTTAGCATACACGCTGCCCCCAGCCTCCCGGTTCATTCTGATACTTGAGCAGGTAAGGATTTGAGTGTTACTGGGAGTGATGTCATGCTTAGTAATAATGATGTGGTACTGTGCTGTTCTTAACTGATGCTAGTGCTGGACCCATGCTCTTTAGGATCTCAGTACCACGTGCACAGCAGCTTAAGTCCTATTTTCCTGCCATTCGCTCCCAAATCCTGGGATTGCAGGTGTGCTCCGCTATGGATGGCTTCAGAATTGAAGTGTTTAACTGGGTAGTATTTTTAAAAAATCACTCTATTTCAGCTATTTGGATCTTAAATACTTTTTATTGAAGTTTTTTTTTTTTTTTTTTTTTTTTTTTTGTCTTATTTTGTTTGAGACAGGGTCTCAGTATGTAGCTCTGGCTATCCTAGAACTCACTATGTAGACCAGGCTGGCTTGGAACTTACAAAGATCCATCTGTCCCTTCCTCCCAAGGGCTGGAATTAAAGGAGTGCACCACCATGCATGACTCCCTTAAACAGATTTTTAATTTCCCATTTTTTTAATTTTTTTAAAAGATTTATTTATTTTATATATAAGTACACTGTAGCTGTCTTCAGACACACCAGAAGAGGGCATCAGATCCCATTACAGATGGTTGTGAGCCACCATGTGGTTGCTGGGATTTGAACTCAGGACCTCTGGAAGAGTAATCAGTGCTCCTAACCTCTGAGCCATCTCTCCAGCCCAATTTCCCATTTTTTTTAAAAAAAAATAAACCTATAATATTATGTCTTTATTTGGAAGTTTTTTTCTGCCTTAATAAAGGCTAACTTGAGTTGGTATATGCAATTTAAGTTCTTTTGTGTGGATGTTATTAGCCAATGTAGTTATAGAGTTACTTATAGGAGACGGAGGTAGGAAATTCATTTCCTTCTGCTTTCCTGCTTTTTCAGATTCGTTTGGTAATGAAGGCTCACTCATATGTCAGAGAGAATGTGCCACGAGTTCTAAGTGCAGCCAAGGAGAAATCGAGTATGCAGCTGCTTTCTTCGCGGGCTGTTGATGGGACTTCTGGCTCTGGGATAACATTGTGTCATGTGTGGACTGTATTGCATTCTAAGTGCACGGGGTCCACATTGATTTGGAAGACTCATTGTTTCCTGACGCTCCATTTTGTCCTTTTACCTATAATGAAAACCGTTATCCGCGGACTCCTGTAATTGGCACCCATGGATGTTAATGGCCCTACCCCACTGTGTCTGCTTACATTGCAAACCATTGCTTCCCACTCTGGGATTTTTATCTCAGTCCCGGGAATGGCTTGGAGAGATTGGCAGTACTGGGCTATTGCATGAATAACAAGTCATCTTAGTAGACCAGGAAGGGGAATGGGAGCCAACAGGTCACGCTGTTCTTCCCTGTTCTGTCTTTTGTTTGTTGGGGTTTGGTTTTTGTGTTTTGTTTTTTGAGACAGGGTTTCTCTATGTAGCCATCAGTGTCCTAGAACTCACTCTATGGACCAGACTGGCCTGGAACTTAGATTTGCCTGCCTCTGCCTCCAGAGTGCTGGGATTAAAGGTGTGCCCACCGCTGCCCAGCATTGCCAACCAACCTTAATCTGCCTGAGATTAAAGGTGATCTGCTGGGATTAAAGACGTGCACCACTCCTTCCCCACTCCCCCATTCTTGTTGCTGTCTTTGGCTCTTCTGGTTTTCTGGGTGAAGTCAAAATCTTGTAACCCACTGGTCTTCCTTTTTTAGGCACGGTTCCAGTACCCACAGTCAACCAGTACCTGTACTTCCTGTTTGCTCCTACACTTATTTACCGAGACAGCTACCCCAGGTAACGTGAAAGGGAGGAAGTTGTGGGGCACAGAGGTGCCCAGTGAGGGACGGCTTTGGAGGCCACAGAGAGAACCGAATGCCTTCAGTGCTCATCCTAGCAGGGCAGTGCTAATTAATAATCCTTGATAGAGTTATATAATCTTGTTATAATTTTGATGTTGTTACAATTGAGGGGGTATTAGAGATCAGTTTGTGGCACACTGTCCTGTCAAACTATTCCTCCAGCCCATAAATGATATTCTGTGTAGAAAACCAGTGTTAGGTTATTTACATTGTAGATAAAAGGACAAAGCAGAAATAGGTCATTGCTTATTTTTCTCTCTCTTCAGGACTCCTACTGTAAGATGGGGTTATGTTGCTATGCAGTTTTTACAGGTAACTTTTAAAAAGTTGCTTAATGTGTTATTGTTTGGTATATTTTTATTTTTTATTTTTAAGATTTTTATTTTATTTTATATTTTAACAAATGGGCTTCTTGTCACATGCTTTAGTCCCAGCACCTGGGAGGCCAAGACAGGCCAACCTCCTCTACAGATCCAGTTTCAGGACAGCCAGGGCTACACAGAGAAACCTTGTCTCGAGAAAAACAGCAACAACAAAACCAAATGGGCTTCTTTTAAAAATTATATGATTTATTTTTATTTTATATGCATTGGTGTTTTGTCTGCATGTATGTCTGTGTGAGGTGTCAGAAGCCTTGCATTACAGATAGGTGTGAGCTGCCCTGTAGGTGCTAGAACTGAACCTTGGTCCTCTGGAAGAGCAGCCAGTGCTCTGAACTGCTGGGTCCTCTCTTCAGCCCTGTACATTTTCTTGAGATAGGATTTCTCTAATTTGTAACTCTGGCTGTCCTAAAACTCACTATGTAGACAAGGCTGGCCTTGAACTCACAGAGATCTGCTTGCCTCTGCCTTCCAAGTGCTTAATGAAAGGCATGTGCCATCATGTCTGGATCTTTAAAATCTGTTTAAAATGAGCCAGGGTTGGTGACTCATGCCTTTGATTTTAGCCCTTGGGAGGCAGAGGCAGGAAGATCTTTTTTGAGTTCTAGTGTCAACGAGGACTGAATAGTGAGACCCTGTCTCAAAAGAACAAAACAAAACAGCTCAAGAATGCTTTCCGTCAAGACCAGAGCCCTTTTTTTTTTTTTTTTTTTTTTTTTTTTTTTTTTTTGGTTCTTTTTTTTGGAGCTGGGGACTGAACCTAGGGCCTTGCGCTTCCTAGGCAAGCACTCTACCACTGAGCTAAATCCCCAGCCCCGAAGACCAGAGCCTTTTAAGTTCCTCCAACGCAGGCCATGGTTTGTGCTTTGCCAGGGTCTAAGGTCATTTTCTTCATTAAAGAATATTTGGGTTAAAGTAATTCTGTTCGGTCATCTTGGTAAGACCCTAGATAGCTTTCCCTTTGCCTTTTCTGGGTGTTGGTGGCATGTGTGGGGTCTGCTTGGAACTCCCCAATTCTTCCTCACTCATTTTGAGAATCAGAAATCCCAGAAAATCCCATTTTAAGTTCTGTTTATGTCAAATACTCAGTTGTAAAATGAGTTATTGTTCTAGGTGTTATAAACAGGTTCTTTGATAATTGTCTAAAAATGCCATTTGGGCCAGGTGTGGTGACACATGTCTGTAAATCAGTACTTAGGCTTGCCGAGGCAGGGGGATTATTAAGAGTTTGAAGCCAGCCTGGGCCACAAAGCAGTCTTCAGTAAATGGTCAGGAAGAATCCATGGTAGATTAAAGCTTGAAAACCCTCTCTGAAGGTCGGCCATCCTTGTGCTGGGTTCAATGGGTATGTGTAAACGTTAGTTATCCATGCTTTTCTTTGGGAGGAAGCCATGCCCTCTCTGTTTCTTTATACCAAGATGCCATGGTTTTCTTTCCTGTGTTCCAGGTTTTTGGTTGCCTGTTTTATGTGTACTACATCTTTGAGAGACTCTGTGCCCCTCTGTTCCGGAATATCAAACAGGAGCCCTTTAGTGCTCGTGTCCTGGTCCTGTGTGTATTTAACTCCATCTTGCCAGGTAACCTGGGCGCTCGTCAGTTTGTCCATGCCTGTCGATGGGAAGAAAGTGGGAAGCCGCTGTCTGGAGCTGCTGTACCTTTAGTTCTCTGATTTATCTATGAACTCCGCCACACACCCTCCCGTCCACCACTTCTCCGTCCGCTGAGAAGTGAAATGCCCTTGTAGTTTCATTTCTTGCTTAAGTCTGCTTCCTCCAACTGCCTCATCTATGTCTGTCTTCCTCTTTCTATTCAGTTCTTTTTTTTTTTTTTTTTTTTTTTTTTTGGAGCTGGGGACCGAACCCAGGGCCTTGCGCTTCCTAGGAAGCACTCTACCACTGAGCTAAATCCCCAACCCCTCTATTCAGTTCTTTATAACCTCTCAATCTCACCATCAAATACCCATAAAGTCACTGGTAACCTCTTCCTGATGCTAACCCCTTTAATGGTGTAGGGGTCACTCACTCTCCAGAGGACACAGGATGCTCTAGCCACATTTAGAAGTCTTATTTTGCCACCATTTCTTACCTGTCTGCTTTTCACCAGACCATACCACATTCATTCACTCAATGCACTTTTTCCTTGAACGCACAAGTTCCTACTGTCCAGTGCTGAGGACGCCGGTATGATGATGCAGATAATCTTTACTGCAGGAGCCTCCTCGGCTCAGCCATCTTGTCTCTCCACTGGCTAAGTTTTAGCATTGTCTGTTGTCACCTTTTGTTCCTATAAGAGATTCAGCTCCCCTGGGTAACTCACTGACGTAAGCTTCATGGGATTAAGGATCATATTTTAAGATCTTTTAAAATTTATTTTTATATTATGTGTATTAGTGTTTGCCTGAATGTATGTGTACCATGTGCTTGCAGTGGCTGTGGAAGCCGGAAGAGGGTGTCTGATGCCCCAGGACTGGGAGTTACAAATAGTTGTGAGCTATCAGTGGGTGCTGGGAATCGAACCTCAGACCTCTGGAAGAGCAGTCCATTCTTGTAACTACTGAGCCATCTCTCCAGCTCTGAGGAACGTATTTTAAAGCCACGTTCAGTTTATCCTATATTGTCCAGCAAATAGATCTTTCTGAACAAGTAAATCAAGCGGGTGGGCCTGCAATGGGTGCTTTCCAACAGTGTGGTATGATAAGTACTTGAATGAAGAGAACAACTGTGGGTTTTGTTTCTCATGTTAGAGATGACATTTAACACCGGGCATTGGAAAATATACCCAACTAAAAATGTTTAATTACAAAATATTGTCTATAGAAAAGTGGTGGGAAGGTTTTCAGACAGAAGGACAGATAGAAAGGCCTGGTGTACCTTGGAATGGAGGTCCTGTTGTAGATGGTGTTCACAGCACACAGGGCAGAGTTAAAGGGTCTGGGGCACCAAGTTCAGCTGCATGTCCAGGCATTTCCTTAAACCAGGCTGGAGCCATTTTAAAATTACATCGAAAATTTTTGTTTTTTTAAGTAAAAAAAAAAAAAAACCTTCCTTTCCAAGGTGCACTGTATCACTCTGCACTGGGTGAGCTGGAATCCTGGCAGGCTTCAGGCAGTGTCCCACGCTGGTGTGTTTATGACAGCTGGTTGTACAGGCTGCTCGGAGAGGGCCTTCACGTTGTCACTCTTGTTCCAGGTGTGCTGATGCTGTTCCTTTCGTTCTTTGCCTTTTTGCACTGCTGGCTCAATGCCTTTGCTGAAATGTTACGCTTTGGTGACAGGATGTTTTATAAGGTATTGAATGCATTATATAGCATATATACTGCGTGTGTGTGTGTGTGTGTGTGTGTGTGTGTGTGTGTGTGTGTGTGTATGTGTGTGGCGTCAGTATTAATACAAACTGCCCACGTGACTTTGGAGATTTTTAGCATCAGTGTGTGGACAAACAATTATATCAGGCATGGGCACTATTTGAAACGGTCAGGGTTTGCTCTGTGATTTGACAGCTTTTCTTTCCCCCAGGACTGGTGGAACTCTACATCGTACTCCAACTACTACAGGACCTGGAATGTGGTGGTCCACGACTGGCTCTACTACTATGTTTACAAGGACCTCCTCTGGGTGAGCAGGACCTATGGGTGATACGGAGGAGGACATGGGGATTTTTGAGGGGCCTCGAGAGATGGCTCAGTTCTCAGAACCCACACTGGGCAGCTTGCAACCACATGTACCTGTAGTTCCAGGGGATCAGATACCTTCTTCTGCATGGGCCAGCATGCAGGTGGTACACATCTATACACATAAAAACACAAGAAGTAAATCTTTACAAAAGGTCTCGCATGGTGGCACACAACTCTCGGGACTTGGGAGGCAGCAGCAGGTGGATCTGTGAGTTCAAGGCCAGGCTGCTGTACATCATAGGTTCCAGGGCAGCCAGCCAGAGCTACGAGGTAAGGAACTGTTGCTAAACAAAAGCCAGCCGAACAAACATGAAAAATGGGGATTCTTACAAGGCAGAGCTGCATGAACTGGAGAGAGTTGTGTTTAATTGCCTGTGAAGAAGGGGTTATGGCTTCTTGTCCATTTGCAAGTTTGCATCTAAGAACCCATATGCCAAGAATGGCACCGATGAAATGGTACACAATGAAAACCATTGTGTACGTTACTAGGACAATATCATGCCTTTCTCTGGACTTCACTACCTCGTTACAAAATGACAGTTCTTAGAGGTTTGCGTGTAAGAGCTGAACTGACCCAGCTTCCAAGGACCTTAAAGAATTTCATCGCCAACAAATAATTTCCCTCTATTCACACTTCCGTGTGTGCACGCACGTGTGTACACACACGCAGACGCACATACAGTTTCACCATCCTTCACTTGTTCTGCCTCTCCCCTTCCTCCCCTCCTCTCCCTCTTTCCTTCCTCTGTAGACCAGGTAGGCCTGAAATTTGCAGAGTTCCTCTCCCTCTGTGTACCACACACACTTTCATTTGGGTTGGTTTCTTTGTTAAAAGTGGATTTGAATTCACGTGTCTCCGACCAGAGACAGGTTTAAGTGAGCCATGCTTTGGAGCGTGATGTATTTAGAGTAACTAGGTTTAGTCTGTATTTCTGGTTAGCACAGGTGTCTCTTAAGTATTTTCACTGCTAAGCAAGTGTGCCATCCACCTCCTGGCTGACGTGTTAGGCCGTGAGTTCCCCCTCTCATAGTGAGGTCCCATGTTAGGCTGAGGCCAGTCTCGTTTTTCGATCTTGTTATGAAATGGATGTCTGCTCTACATCCCCCTGGTGATTGAAATTTGAGCTTGGTGTAGTTCTGTGAGCACTTGGAAGGTGGAGGGAGGGGGAAAGGTCAGGAGTTCAAGACTAGCCTG
Organism: Rattus norvegicus; assembly: GCF_021556685.1. NCBI lineage: Eukaryota > Metazoa > Chordata > Mammalia > Rodentia > Muridae > Rattus > Rattus norvegicus. The sequence goes on along the minus strand of NC_141546.1, from coordinate 71,144,681 downwards.
TAGTGCATATATGAAACCTGGCTGAACTGAATAATGCTTCTGGAACGTTCCTAAAATAGCACCACCACCCAGAAACTGAGCCCTCAGCACACAAGGCCTTGGGCAGACACCTCCCATCCAAACCAGAGCCTCGCATTCAGATCAGCCTAAGGGTAGCTTGGAAAGTCAAACACGATGAGCAGTGCCTTCAGCACGCGACCCTCCTGTCTCGTTATTTGTGCACACAGTTTTTGTTCAAGTTACTAACTCTGATATTTTCTTTGTGCCTTAGTTTTTCTCGAAGAGGTTCAGGCCTGCCGCCATGTTGGCCGTGTTCGCCCTGTCAGCAGTGGTGCACGAGTACGCCCTCGCTGTCTGCCTGAGCTACTTCTACCCAGTGCTCTTCGTGCTCTTCATGTTCTTTGGAAGTGAGTGACAGTGACTGCTGCAAAGAAGGAAGTGAGGCAGGAAGCAGAGCGAGAAGGGGACACCGTGTCAAGGCAGCTCGTTTAGCAGGGGCGGGGTGGGGTGGCAGACTACTGACTTGGAATAATAGCACGCAGCTGTCCCAGGTGTTTGCACGCTGCAGGGAGACGTGAACAGCTAGCGACTTGGGGACCAATAGTAAACACCGTCACTGTGCACTCCTGAGAACGGGCCCATGTTTGAGCATATAGAGAGGAACCTCTCCCTGAAATACGTTTTTGCTTTGTTGGTTTCCTACTGGTTAGTGATAACTAGTAGGGATAAGTGATAGATTTCAGTAGTTAGCATCATTTACTCATAGAGTCAGCGAGCAAGATGAGCCCTCATCCCTGGTAGACTGCAGCAGGATAACTGTATTTTTGTTTTCTTTCTGACTTCAGTGGCTTTTAACTTCATCGTTAACGACAGTCGGAAAAGGCCAGTCTGGAACATCATGGTTTGGGCTTCCCTCTTCCTCGGCCATGGAGTCATTCTGTGCTTTTACTCTCAAGAGTGGTATGCTCGACAGCACTGTCCTCTGAAGAACGTGAGTTGCCAGCCCAGCTAGGGTGTCCACCGCCCCCTAATGTGAGGGGTGGGTGGTGATCGGAGGATAGTACCGTGGTGGAGAGTGAGGGGTGGTTGCTTGAACGGAGGGAGTAGCGCTTCTAAATGTCAGCCAGCCCCAAGTCGGGACTGCTGCTCCCAGGTTATTCTTTCTTTCTTTGTCTCCCTTGTGCTTCCACTCAGGTTTTGTTTACTCCATCTTTCTTTCCTGCATGGAAAGGATCACCAATAGTCCTGTGCATTGGCCTTACTGTCTATTCTTACCTCCGTTTAGACTTTAGGCTAAAACTGAGTTTTGCTAAAATAAGCTGTCAAGATGCTGAGAGATACTGTCTGTTTCCATTTGATCCATGGTCCGTGGAGCTGAATGAACCTTGCTGAAATTGAGAAACTTCTTGGCAAAGCTTCTCAGTTGAATTAATTGGTGCTGTCAGTAGAAGACATCTCAATGGTTTTTGAATTAGGGGGTTTCTTTTACCTTAAAGGTCACTGAAATGCTGGGAGGTAGCGTAGAGAAGTCAGTGTATAATGTTCAGCCAGTACCTGCCCCATGCCTAATTCACATGTACTACTCTTCATTTCTCCCACCATAGCCTACATTTCTGGATTATGTCCGGCCACGGACCTGGACTTGTCGGTACGTGTTTTAGAAGCCCTGGCTCTGCCTCCTTTCTTGCCACTGAGGATTGGATATTCTTCCTTCCGAGCCAGCCGTCTCCAGCAGTTACTGAATATGCCACGTTGTTTGGAGCTTGCCGGCGTTTCCGATGGCTCACCTGGAGTTGGGCTGTGGGACGACGTTCACATAGTGATTTTTTTTGTTTTGTTCCCTTTGAGGGAGAAAGGAGTCCAACAGCTGAAGTGATGGCAGATTTTGGCAGGGTTATCTCAGGTCAAGCCTTGGTAGTTCTGTTTATTTCTTTGATTCCGTCCAACCAGAGATTAAACATATCTTGGCCATGAATTAGCCAGAACACTTAGGAAGCCATCATCTCCGTATCTCTGAACTTAGCTTTATCATGCACACTATCAGGAGGCAATCAGGTGCAGTTGAGAAGAAATAAATTTTGATATTTTTGGTAGAGAAGAAAAAATTGCCTATTTTCCAAAGATAATCTTGTTATGCATTTTACTCCTCTCTTTTGTTGCTCTTTTGTTTTGCTTTGTTTTGTGCTGGGAGTGGAACCCAGGGTCTTGCTCAGGGAGGGCACACTGAGCCACACCCCGGCCCTTCCATTGTATTTTCTGGTCTACTGTTTTGTTTTCCAATTTCTGTGTAAGTAGTGATTCTTTTAAACAGTTAGTGTTCTTTTCCTTGAACTCAACACTCTAGGACAAATTCAAGGGTCAGAAGTAAGTAGAAAGAGAAAAAAGACATTTCCTTTTGAAACTTCAAAGGTCATTTTAATACAGACTCACTGAGCTGGCCATGTGTTTTTAATTATTCTATCATAGAAGTTCTGTGGAAGATTTTATTGTTGGCTTTTTGATTTTGGTTTTTTTAGAGGTGGGAATCTTGCTATGTAGCCCAGGCTGGTCTTGAACTTGCTATGTAGTCTAGCTGGCCTTGAACCCCTGACCTCTGCTCCTGTCTCTGAAGTGCTAGGATTACAGAAGACATCTCCATGTCTGGCCAAGATTTTTTTAAAAAAACTTTTAGGTTATAACTTCTTTGAAGTTACTTAGAAGTATCCTTTGGTACAATTCCTTTGTCTAATGTGTAGTGACTTTCCTTGTTCTAGACTAGTGAGTCCATAGTAGAAGTACTGATCTCTACTGATAATACTAAAATGGCCACTAAGGATCCAGAAGCTGGCTTCTGAAACGTCTGCTCAGTCATTATACTTTAACAGTATATTTTTAGATGAAATAAATTACTATGTGATCATTTGTAAGGACATGTACTCATTAAGGGACATTTGCACATTGTGAGGTGCCCGTTCCTCACCTGGTGTGTCAGACGGACCTGCTGTGTTTGTGTGCAAGGCAAGCCTATGTGTGTGAAGATTGTGCATCAGAAGGTAGACCAGGTAGTTCAACCTCCTGCCTAAAGCAATGAGCCTTAAAAGTCGTTCACACTCATAAAATCCCATGGCACAGTCACTTCGGTGGTTTCCTGGCAACTATTCAGACAGTTTTGGGAAGTCTTCTCAGAGTGGCTTTAAACATCACTTCGAGTCTCACAAGAAGCTCTGTGGATAGTCACTCTCCCTTAGGACCAAGTCTCTCCAAGCTTCTTACCTGCTTCGTTGACCACAGCTGGAGATAAGGTGTGGCTGTTTCTGTCCATTCCACCATCCTCATCAGTTCTTTGTTCCCCAACACTAATGTTCTGTGCTGTCACAGAACCATAGTCCCTCAATAATCTGTGAATGGAGCCTATGAAGTCCTGGCTTAAAGATTAAAACAAGCTGGTCACTTTTATGTGTGATGGCATTTTAAATGTGAGGAGGGAGCAGACTGGCCTGGGACTCGGTTATAAGCCAGGCTTCTGAAATAAGGGGGTGGGATTTCATGGGGTCCCTGTCTTTGAAGGACTGTGTATGCATTTTCAGGAAAGGGTGTTACTTTGTAGCAGTTATACATTCCAATTTGTTGGACTGAATATGGCCGCCCTCCCACCTCACCTGCTCTTTTTTGAGATAAGACCTTTCTCCACAGCCAGGCTGGCATGGGTGGACCACACATCCTCCTGCCTCAGCCTCCTCAGGTGCCAGTGTTTATAAAGCCTGTGCTGCCACAGAAGGCCTCTTATTAGGAATTCTTTTCCTGTTAAGATTTTAGATGATAATAATGTGTGTAAGCCTGCAAACTACTTAGAATTCAGAGAGCGTCTTAGGAAAACCTCAAAAAATACAAAACCCTAAACGAGGTGGCCACTTCTGTGAAAGAAGACTGGTTGGCAGCCATGGCCACATTGCTGACTGGAGTCTTTTTTTCAAACCACGGCTAGACTCTTTAAAAAGAAAATAAAACCAAAACCTCTTGCTAATAGTGTGTTCCAAGCGGGCTTGTTCATTGTTCACTGTGTGCCAACGGGAGAAAGTTGTGTTCTGTTAAAACAATTTGTCTACAAAGTAGGGGATTTAGTGTTTTCTGTAAGTATTTATGATAACTGTGACTTTAAACGACCATACAAGAAAACTACTGTGTGCTCAGTATTTCCCTTTGCACTTGGATGTCTGCTTCGACTTTTATTACTTCCGTGTTGAATGTTTTATTCCCAGTCTCAGATAAGAGGGAGAGGGAGCAAGTTTAGGGTTTTTGTGTTGGTGGGCGAATGTATTAAAATTGCCTGGGAAATGTCGCTTGCCTCGTGTTAGAATTTAATTAGAAGACTTAAGACTGGGGGTTTTTGTTGTTTGTTTGCTCATTTTGAAACAGGGTCCCTCTGCCTGTCCTAGAACTCATGTTGGCTGGGCTGTCCTGGAACTGCCTCCTAAGTGCAGGGTCTAAAGCTTGCACCACAATGCCCGACTGGGGCTACTTTTAACTTGTCAGTAACCACAGCATTTGGCATTTGGAAAATGTACCTGTTTCCCTTCTATTTGAGGTAAAAGTTGATGTTGGCAGGTTAAGACAGTACAATATAGAAATAATTGTATTTGTAAACATTGTTGCAGATCTAGTTCATTTATGATATGTAACTTGTTTTGAAACTTAAAATTTGTTCTTGCCTAAAAGTTGAATATCATAGGTTTTCTAGACATCATGTTTGAAAATCACTCACTTGATCTATATAACCTAAAAAGAGGGAATTTAGCCCAGTAGTGAAGGTCCATGCCTTTAATCCCGGCACGTGAGAGGCAGAGATAGATGGATAGGTGGATCTTTGAGTTTGAGGTTAGCCTTGTCTACTGAGAGAGTTCCAGGACAGCCAAGGTTACACAGAGAGACTCTGTCTCTGGAAAAGAGAAGAAAACAAAACAAGACACAGGGCTGGAGAGGTGGCTCAGCAGTCATGTTTTGTCCTCCCAAACCACTTTAGGTTTGTCTGCCTTAACATTAGAGGAGGTGGGCGGCAAGCCTCCGGAGAGCAAGCACTGCTGCTCTAGTTACCTGGGTACTTAGGGCACGTGTTTAGATCCAGTGTGCATATTTCAGAGCCAGGCCCCTAATGAGGACTTGTGACAGCGTTAAGAATGCTTTGTAGCCTTCAGAGGCAGGATCAGTTTCTTTTTGTGCTGTATCAAGGAGTAAGCCCATGCATGGGCTCGTGCATGCTGGGAAAGCACTGAGCTAGAAGTCCAGCCTTAAAATAAATTTCTTTTTTTAAAAATTGAAGGTTTTTTTTTTTAAGTTGTATTTATTTTATGGATGTGAGTACACTGTCACTGTCTTCAGACACACCAGAAGAGGGCATCAGATCCCATTACAGATGGTTGTGAGCCACCATGTGGCTGCTGGGAATTGAACTCAGGACCTCTGGAAGAGCAGTCAGTGCTCTTAACCACTGAGCCATCTCTCCAGCCCTAGAATAAATTTCTTAGTTGAAGATAGCTCATTACTTTTATTGGTAAAGGTGAGTGTCTTGCTGACTAACCTGAAGTGGTAATTTCCTGTAATTTTCCCCCAGTGCTAGTATAACAATCCGCGTTGGCAAAGCGCTCTCAGTGTCTAGGCTTTTATGGCTGTGACGCTGAAGGAGACAGAGGGTGAGGAGTACAGCAGTGGGTGACAGTTGAGGGTTGTTGGTTTCAACATCACTACAACTTCAATGGTTACCGGAGCACCAGGCCCTCTGTCGGAATGAGACATAAAAGCCCCACTTGCCAGAGAATAGAGACAGCTGGCTGTTGAGACAGAGATCGGAGCCATCCTCACCTTCAGCTCGACAGGAAGCTGAGATATCAGCAGATGGAAACAATTAGTTCTAAGTTGGTAGGAACAGACCGGAGTCCTCTAGTCCTTAGTGCATCCTTTTCTCTTCTGTAAATGCCTTTAAATTAATTTAGACTTGAGAAAAGGTGTATTATTTTCAGAACTGCCTCAAATTGTTTTGTGTTTAAATCGAAAAAGATGCATGTATCCCCGTTTCCTGTATGTTTGTTCTCTCTTTACACCACCACGTTGCCCATTTGTACCTCAGCATGCCCTGCTCATGGAGCACTTTCCTGCAGGTAAGTAGATGCACCCAGGGCCTGGTGGCGGTGTGCGTCTTACTGACGGGTAGCCATAGAACTGGTTTTGAATATTGTTGAAACAGGCAGTACTCACACCTCGTCATTAGAGATGCAGTCTGAATGCCGGAGCATCCACAGCTCTTCTGTGTGGAGAGAGCTGGAGTCCTGGTCCACACCCTGCCATTTGGACTGCAGCAGCTGCCTTCCTGTCTTAGGTCTGCACGTCATGGGTCACAGAAGGAAAAGCTGTCTTTAAATGTGTGTGTGTGTGTGTGCGCGCGCGCGTGTGTGTGTGTGTGCGTGTGTGTGTGTGTGTGCGTGCGCGTGTGCGTGTGTGCGCGCGTGTGTGTGCGCGTGCACGTGTGTGTGTGCGCGCGTGTGTGTGTGTGTGTGTGTGGTGTATGATTAAACATAGCTTCTGGTTGTCTTTTTACTCCTGAATTTCGATTACCTCTTTCTGCAGATTTTTTTTTTTTTTTTTGGTTCTTTTTTTCGGAGCTGGGGACCGAACCCAGGGCCTTGCGCTTCCTAGGTAAGCGCTCTACCACTGAGCTAAATCCCCAACCCTCTGCAGATTTTTAATCACTGGTGTGATGAATTTGTTTAATTCATATTGTTCACAGTCCACTGAAAACTTCTTAAAGTTTGTTCATATACAAAATGGCAAACTACTGCATATGTGAAGAATGCGGTAAATAAATTTATTTAGAAAAAGACCTTCAGTGTGTGTAGCTGTTTGCATCTGTGGTGAATATGCAGATCAGAGGGCACTGGGTGTGGTTCATTCACCGCTTCCTTAGTCCCTTGAGTCTCCTCAACCCGGACTCATGCTTGACTAGAAGGCTGGTCAGCACCTTGGTCACAGGCGCACGATTTTAATTTTATATATTAACACACTGTTGCTGTCTTCACACACACCAGAAGAGGGCATCAGATCCCGTTATAGATGGTTGGGAGTCACCATGTGGTTGCTGGGAATTGAACTCAGGACCTCCAGAAGAGCAGTTAGTGCTCTTAAATGCTGAGCCACACTTTTGTTGATTTTTATTGTCATTGAGATAGTCTCATACTGAAGACTTGAGTGGCCTGGAAGTCCCTACATAGACCAGGCTGGCCTAGAGATTTGTCTCCGCCTCCCCCGTGCTGGGGTTAGAGGAGACCTGGAATGGGCACAGCTCACACCCATGGGTGCTGGAACTGGCTTGAGTCATTCACTCCCAGTCGCTAGTCCCTTTAACGGACACATTCATTCAGCATCTTGGTCAGCTAACAGCATAAAAAAGTCTAAGCCACCCGCCCCCAAAGTACAGAAACAACAGAACGCCCTGGTACATAGGCACAAATACAGTCCTTGATGGGTTCCTCCCCCTGTACTCAGGAGGATCCTCTAAAACATCTCTGCGACTTGCCCTGCCACCTTGGTGCTGCTCTGGGTTGTAACCTGAGGCTTCCCTGGCTGTTCCTGTTAAACTTTGCTACCTGGAAGTAATTAGAACCGTCCACCACCACCACGCCTTGAAGGCCACCTTAGTTATACGCTTTGGCAACGTATTGGCCTTCGCAATCACAGGGCCAGAGTTGCTGCCTCTGAGGCTTCTAGCACTGTCCCAAGTCTGATGACTGAGGATATTACCACAGTAAAGGTCCCTGCAGCTCTCACCATCGCTGCCAGGTGCTGCCACCTCCATTATTCCTCTTGGACAGCTGCCGTCCCACATAGCTGTTGCCTGGCTTTCCATAACCCTGCCCCTGACCACCGCCTCTGCTGTGCGTACTCATTCCTCCAGAATAGCCAAGGCCACATCCTCCAGAACCACTGTCATTAGCAATCCCACGAGAGCCATTTCTATTGCCACCACCACAGCTGCCACCAAAACTGTCATGGGCAGAATTGTTACCGCCAAACTACCTCAATGAAACCACTAAAGTTTCCATAACTCCCTCGACTACACTTGCTATCCCTCACTTTGACAGAGCTGTCTTCATTTCATAGCCACTCAGTTTGTTTCTGAGTGATGGTTTTTACCAGGACATCCTACTCATCAGAGGTTATACAAACAAGGCCCCTTCCCACTGTCCTGGCCCACCATGATGTCATTTGCTTCAGAATCTTTCATGCTGTGCAAAACAATATGAAACTGTTCTCCGGAGCCCTTAATGCCACCCACAGAGCTCTTTCAGTTCCTGTGCACCTGGTCTTGGAGAAAATTCTCTGGACAGTTTTATTTGGTTCCACAGCTCGTCCTGTGTGGCCTTGTAGTCACAGCTGCATCTCAACTTGCCCCACAGTGTTGAAAGTGACTTTCTAAAGACCCTGGAGCAGTGGGTGGAGGTCCTTGTTTCCTCCCACATAGTGAGTGAGTGCTCCCTGCTCTACAGTGACTCCTCAGCAGACATTTCAAAGCCCAGCTCTTCCTGGAGCCCTTCAAAGCATAGTGCCTAAGCCTCTCTGCTCACAGCTCCTATTCTCTGAAGTTTTGTTTTTTCTTGTTTCTTTTTTTTTTTCTTTTTTTTTTTCGGAGCTGGGGACCGAACCCAGGGCCTTGCGCTTCCTAGGTAAGCGCTCTACCACTGAGCTAAATCCCCAGCCCCTGTTTTGTTTTAAGATGGTCTCTTTGTCTGGCCTGGAACTCACAAAGATCCACCCCTACCTTCCCAGGCTGGGATTTAAGGAGTATATTACCATGCTTAGTCAACTATTTATTTTTACATAGGGTTTTTAGATCATGACTGAATGTTTTTCTAAAGATTTACTTATTTATGAGTACACTGTAGCTGTCCTCAGACACACCAGAAGAGGGCATCAGATCCCATTACAGATGGTTGTGAGCTACCATTTGGTTTCTGGGATTTGAACTCAGAACCTCTGGAAGAGCAGTCAGTGCTCTTAACCACTGAGCCATCTCTCCAGCCAGTGACTAAATGTTTAATAGTGCAGGATGTAGAGTATCTTCAAAGGTTTTTTGGTTTATTTTTTTAGAAATTAACTGATATAAACACCAATGCTGAGAACACAGCTTTGCACAAATACGCCAATCCCAGGTTACAGTTCATATGTTTTTTTTTTTTTTGTTTTTTTTCTTTTGGAGACATGATCTCTCATGTAGCCCAGGCTGGTCTAGAATTCAATATGTAGCCAAAGACGGCCTTGAACTGCTGATCCTCCTACCTGCATCAAGTGCTGGGGTTTCAAGTGTGCTCCATCCACCACATTCCATTTAATGATTTTTTTTTCATTATTAAAAATGAAACTCGAGTCTGCACGTCTAGCAGTATTATTGAAAATCAACACTTTGGGACTGGAGAGATGGTCTGGTAGTTAGGAGGGCAGACTGTTATTGCAGAGGACCTGAGTTTGGTTCCTAGAACCCATGTCAGGTGACTCCCAAGCACCAGAGGATCGAATCCCCTCTTCTCTGGGCTCTCTTCCCTCATATGCACATAAGCACATACACGTGACCTAAAATAAAAGTGTAAAATCAAAGTGAGCGCCATGCCAGCCTTAGGCATGGCACCCCACAGAGTGTTCTCATTAAATTTACAAACTGTCATATCCACGTCACAAATCAGAGGCACAATCTTGGTTGACTTGAGTTTAAGTGGACCCTAAACCTTCAAAAATCAGTCCTCCCCATCTGCCATTTGCCCCTGCACAACAATGAATAGCCATTTGATCCAATAACCAGGCACACTTAATTTCTGAAGAGATTTTTCCAATCTCCCTTGCACTGCAGAAATGGGTGGCGATTTGTCAGGTCCAGCCTCAACACAGGATTTGGGGTGAGTTCTCAAATGGAAGCAGGGATATCTGGAAGGCGCATAATAGACACGCACTACTTTTTGGTACAGACTGACAGGCAATTTTTCAAAGCTTAAAGTTTCTCTCCTCTCTCACTCATTGCTCTATTTCTCTGTCACTCACAGCTTGAGACTGCACACACTCTGCATTCTCTTGCACACCTCTGCTTTTCTCCAGTGTGATCTTCTCAAATTCCCACACTCCTACACACCTCTATTCGTTCCCTTTCACTCTCACATTCTTCATACACACCTCACACATATCTCACACACACCACATGCACTCTCCATTCACTCACACACTTCACATACGCCTCACATTCTCTCTTCACTCACACACACACTTCTCCACACACACACACCTCACATTTTCTCTTCACTCACTCTTCTCACACTCTCTCACTTTTTTCTTGCCCCAATCTTTTTTATTGATACGCCAAAAGCAGGCAGAAAAAAAAAAAAAGACATTGTATAATCATTGCCAAATCAAATTCAAACGAATAACCATATTCCACAAAGAATTAAGGATTACAATTGTTCCCTAAAGTTTCAAGCTTCCCCTAGTTCCAGGTCTGTGGCCAAAATAATAATAATTGCAAACATCATTATTTAAACTTTAACTTTTGACTTATGCTTCAGAGCTCAGAGCTCCGAGGTCAGCTACTTGCATTTCCCTGTGAAGCTCTAATGATAAATGACATGGGCAAAGCTGCCAGGCAGTGGCCAGAAAGAATCAAGTTAACCCTTAACTCAGCAGTTCCTCTAGCCTTCTGCTTCTGCACATTGCACATGGTGACTCTCCTCAGAGTCCCAGTGTTTTGACTTAGTTTTACTGGTATAAGATTTTACGTATTCTACACTTGTTTATCCAGGAGCCACTCTCAAATGTTGTGCAAAACTTATTTCATAACTTTAATAGTTTTTTTTCCTTTCTCAGGGTCCCAATGTTGGCTCTAATTTTTTTTTTTTTTTTTTTTGGTTCTTTTTTTCGGAGCTGGGGACCGAACCCAGGGCCTTGCGCTTCCTAGGCAAGCGCTCTACCACTGAGCTAAATCCCCAACCCCTCTAATTCATTTTCTAACAATTTCTTCAAAGTTTCTTTGCAAGTCATGCATTAATCTGGAACTACCATTGTGCAGTTATTACATTGTTTCCAAGATGAGAACACACAGCCTGCACCTGGGCCATTAGGGCTGTGCTGTGCTTTGCACCTATGCCTCAATTTTTAATTTTTTTTTTCGGAGCTGGGGACCGAACCCAAGGCCTTGCACTTGCTAGGCAAGCGCTCTACCACTGAGCTAAATCCCCAACCCCTTAATTTAAGAATCATTACATCAAGGAATATCTAGTTTCACAGAATTCACCAGAGCAGAAGGAGAACAAAATAGTAAAGTCAGATGTAATAGAATAATTAGGCAGACCAAGGCCAACTGTGAAGCAGTTGTTGTCCAGGGCTAAGGTTAAGATAAACGGGAACAACTGTTTTGTTTTGTTTTTTGTTGTTGTTGTTGTTTGTTTGTTTTTTGTTTTTTTTTGTTTTGTTTTGTTTTGTTTTACAAAGAGCTGCTTTGGGCTACTGAGATGTCTCCATCCTGACCTACTGCAGTCAGACCCTTATTTCAGATGGCAGGTCCCCTGGAGGGATGTGTCTCCTGCTTCTTGGGGTCCCAGACACTGTCCTTTTTAATAAGGAGCTGCTGCAGAATTCTGAGATGTCTCCATCCTGGCCTACTGCTGGCAGTCCCTGTCCCCACAGAGGGTAAGTCTGTTGTTTCCATAGGTGCTTCAACAGCAAGATTGTTGTAATGTCAATTACTAATCATGATGTGCGCCTACAGTCTGTAGGTTCTTTGGAGAGAGCGTGTCTAGTACACTTGTGCTGCTACAATAGAAGATGGGTAGCCTGTGAAGAGAAGTTATTTCTTTCACAGTTGGGGAGCCTGCGAAGAGCTAAGTGCTGGCAGCTCCAGTTTGGTGGCTCATGGCAATAATCCCAGCACTTGAGAGACGGGGACCTGGGCTATAGAAACCCCCGTCTCAACCCCTACCTGGGCTCCACTTCCCAAAGAGGAATGACCACAGAATAGAGAAAGCCAGAGAGTCAATGCCACTGCAAATGCAAACTGGGGCCCGTTTATTTCTTTGTAACCTGTAACATAATTCTTCCATTAGTCTAGGTAAGAAAGTCCTGCTCAGTTATCTGTCTTCTCCTTCAGCTACTGTTGGCATATAAAGCTACCAGACACTAAGAAGATCATTGGCACTCACAAACATGAACTGAGCGCATAGAAGTTACTTCAACAACAGAACTAGGATGTGTGTTTGCTACTTTACTTCCCCCCCCCCTCCTTTTAAGACAAGGTTTTCACTAAGTTGTCCTGGCTGATTCAGAACTCATAGTAGACTACACTACCCTTGAACAGATTCAAGGACAGAAAGGACTCATTTCTGCAGCACCCTCTCGTGTGGGCGGGGCTCCGGGAGTCTCTTCGAGAGGCTCGGGTCTGCGCTTGCGCAATCTGCACCCGGAAGCACGGCTTCGAGAGACTGTCCCATTCCGAGACAACAGCCGGATTAAATATTCTTCCTTATTGCTACTACCCGTGACTAAAGTCACACGGAAGCATCTTGAGAATGCAGAAACTGTTTTTCATCCGTCTTCTTCTGACAGCTCCTCCGGAGGCAGCTCGGCCAGCAAAGTTGCTGGGGGGGGGGGGTTCCTGCGTTGCTATGACGACGCAGGGCGTTCCAGAAAAGGGATGGCCGGCCGACGCCGGGTGGCAAACACCAGGGTACAGTGGAGGGTGTCATGCAGTCCTACAGTGCATTTCTAGGGGGTAGGACTTTGCTGAAAGGACCGTGGGAGCCTCGCCCCACTCTGCCCGGGGAGCTAGGCCGCGCAGTCCTGCCCGCAATCTGTAGGGGTCCGAGCCTGACTCTCTCGGGCTGGGCCCTGACTCTGACCCACCCATACCCTTCTCTGTCAGTCAGGTTATCCTAGGGGGCGCCCCAAAGAGAGGAAACCATGCCAGATGAATTCTGAATTCCAGTCTGAACACAAACACTCAAGAGGTCTTTCTGTTCGTTTGCTTTGTTTTGCCTACAGAATTATGGACAGATTGATTTGTCATGGCACGACTTCGATTTGTTTCTGAATTAACTTTTTGGAGGAATATTTCCGAGAGTGATAGCAGGCGTTGTTAATTATGTCTCTCCACAAAGTGTCGGACACTTCGCTGACCTCCCCATCAACATCTGAGGCCAAACAGGCAAAACTGTATGTAGGCAAGGAGGCAAAAGGTAAACTTCAAGGATGCGGTAGACAGAACCATCACGGCCACTGACAGAATTCACAGTCCATTCTCCCCTTCTCAGCCAGCCTGGACAGTCACCAAACTAGAATCCTGTTTCATCTTCGTTTAGATACTAATAGCTATATGAAGTTTGACTTCTTGTTCTCTGATTTTTTTTTTTCTTTTTTTCGGAGCTGGGGACCGAACCCAGGGCCTTGCACTTGCCTAGCAAGCGCTCTACCACTAAGCTAAATCCCCAACCCCTTGTTCTCTGATTTTAAGGGAGCTTTAAAAACGTAGTCCTGTGGATAAGATAAACACGGCTTAGTTCAATATGTCTATTTGTATGAGATTCAAAAATTATTTTTGAGATTCCTTAAGATTTCCATCCTTTGGGCTGTGGTTTTGTGGCTCACGCCTTTGATCCCAGCCCTTGGAAAGCAGAGGCAGGCCATCTCCGTGAATTTGAGGTCAGCCTGGTCTATATAGTAAATTCTAGGCCAGTCAGAGCTACATAGTGAGACCCTGTTTCAAGAAAAATGTAAAAAGACTTAATGATAAATGTAGACCTGTACCAGAATAAGAATCAGTCAGCCACCCTTTCATCCTTGCTTGTCAGACTGAGGCTATCTCTGGTCTTACTGTCACAGGGCTTTTTGGTTTGTTTCTTATTTATATTTTGCTTACAGTTTCACCATCTAGGAGGTAGGATTCAACTCAAGGACTTATACTAAGCAAGGACTCTACCCTGAGCCAGCTACCTATTCACTATTTACGTTGAAGGGCAGTGGAGGGGGTGGGGTCGGGGCTGCCTGTACACTTTGTAACCCTGGTCTTTTACTTTGCATCTCTCATACATCTCATCCTGTTCTCATATGCCCCTCCTCCCACCCTACTGTGGACTGTCCAATTACTTTAAGTATTATTTGTAGCTGGGCTTGTCCACTAGAAGCACCCTTCCTGTTAGAAACACATATGACAGTGCTGAGGCAGTCTGGGAAACTTGGACTCCCCAGAACACTCCACTGAGAGTTTGTCTTTCCCACTACTTTCTTAGTGCTTCCGGAGCTGAAGGAGAAAAAATCCATGGTGAACCACCTCAAACCCCTCCCTCCTTCCTCTCAGAATGAATTCAGAATCCCCGATGAAGTTCTTCTCTCTCTGAACAATGCAGCCAACGCCGGTCCCTGTCCTGAAAACTTATTGCCTACAAAGAAACATAAAGCCCCAAAGGTTTGTATACACACTTAGCACGTCTGGGGTCATTTTCTTTGTATTCACTTCGTTAAGTGTTTGATGAGCAGAAACTGTATATTCAGACGCTCTCTTAAAATGCAGATTTAAAATAAAAAACAATTATTATTAGTTCATGTGTGAGTTTGGGCTCAAGGTCAGAAGACAGGAGCTGGTTCTCTTTCCGCTGTGGGCTCTAGGGAGAAGTACAAGTCACTGGGTTTTGAGCTCTTTCGGTTGCTGCACCATCTCGTCAACTAGAAACTTCAGATCTTGCTGAGCATGGTAGGCAGCACTGATAGTTCCTCCACTTCAGAGGCTGAAGCAGGAGGATTGCCACGAGTTCTAGGCCAGATTGGGCTACACAATGAAATTCTGTCTCAAAAAAACAAAACCAAAAACCCAAAGCGAAAAATCCTCAAGTCTGTTGAAGCAACTGTTTCCACTCCTCGAATATTTCCGTTAACCTGTTTTTATGTAAATTTACCAGACATATTATCGATGTTCTCTTAATAGTCTACCTTTATGTATTTTGCTCCTCTGTAAAACATCAAGTGCCCTTGATGTAAGTAGTCAAATAAGTAGCATTTTCTTCAACCAGAGTGCCCTCTGCTGGACGTTTGTGTTTTCGCTTTTTTTCCCCCCACAGGGTGCCCTTCCACGTCTTGTAGATCATGTCTGGCAACACCCTATTCGGAGGAATAAATTCAAATACCTGATTGATCATCCTGTCACCCTAACAGGAGCTGGAAGGTAAAGGAGGAAGAGAATGGGGTGCAGATAGGCAGGTAGATAAGTAGAAAACTGTGTGGCAGTTTTGAGAGGGGGGCAGAATGGCAACACTGAAGAATTATAGATTTTGAAACTTGCTGTATCATTGATAAGTGAGAATTCCAAAAGGATATGTGTATGGTTATCATTAGTAGCTATATATGTTGGCTGTATGTACTTTTGGTTGTTGAGTTTCTAAACATATATACATACATTTATTTATTTACTTGCTTATTTATTTATTCATTCGTTCGTTCGTTCGTTCATTCATTCTGTGTATGCCATGTCCCATGTGTGGGATTAGAAGGCACCTTGTAGGAATGGGTTCTCTCCTTCCACCATATGGATCCTGCAAATTGAACTCAGGCTGTCACGCTCCGTGGCAAGCACCTTTATCCTCTGAACCGTCTCCCCAGCTTGGTTTATTGGGTTGGTTTGTTTTCTTTCTTTTGCATACATGCATTTGTGTACTTTTTCCTGTAGTTTCCTGTGGGATTTTTTTTTTGCCCTGTATTAAAAGATCCACCAAACTGAAGCCCTTAGCGCATCTTGTATCTGTAGTTGTCCACAGTTTCTGTACATCTTAGAGGAAAAAGGGTGTGGAAAACCTTGACGAATAGGTGAGTTTCCCCCGTCTTTTCAAAGGGAACTTATAGCTGGTCTTTGTTACTTTGTGGGTTCTCCTTTTTCTCATCCTTTATCCCCCACTCCCAACCCCACCCCCGGCTCCCCCCACTGTCTTAGTCAGGGTTTCTATTGCTGCGATGAAACACCATGACCAAAAACGCGAGTTGGGGAGGAAATTGGCTTACACTTCTAGATCACAGTCCATCATTGGAGGAAGTCAGGAACTCCAACAGGACAGGAACCTGGAGGCAGGAACTGATGCAGAGGCCATGGAGAGTGCTGCTTACTGGCTTGTTCAGCCTGTTTTCTTATAGAACCCAGGACCAGCCCAGGGATGGCTACATCCACAGTGGCCCTCCCTGTTGATCACTAATTGAGAAAATGCCTTTCCACTGGATCTCACAAAAGCAATTCCTCAAGAGAGGTTCCTTTCCTGTGATAACTCCAGCCTTTGTCAAGTTGACACAAAAAACCAGCCAGTCCACCCCCCTATCACTAGATAGGAGAGAAAGCAGGATAGAGGGAGAGGAGAGAGGTCCGAATCTAATTTCTTTTTTTCTTGTTTCCTTTTTGAGCACAACTATTAATAAACTGCATCCAAGCCCCTAAACGTCCAGCAACCTCTAACCCCGCCTATTGCAGCTCTCACATTATACACCCTCTGAAAAATTCCCAGAATTCCAAAAGGCACGCAACCTCAGAAACTGTCTGCAGCTGGCAAAACCATGCCTCTGCTAGATACAGGGTAAATCACAGTCGGCTTCCGGGAAGCAGTTCCATATCTCACACCTGGAATTAAAACAAAAACACATTCTTAGAATATTTGTTTTTTTTTTTTAAAGAAGCCAAAATTCCAGAATTGTCACTATGGGAACCCTTATCCTTTTTATAATGTTTCAAATTAGAACATCAAATACTATTTATTTTGTATCATTCCAAAATGCTCTGTCAAGTTTCGTTCCATGAAGATTGTGGTCTATTCACTTAAAAGTCTTTTCCGTTTATCAAAGTCCCCTTGTATGCCTCACTTACATGCTGTGCTCGGCTGGAAGGTTGCCACACTTAAGTAGGATATTTGATCTTACTGAAGTTCATTTCTCTCATCTGTGAAAAGGGACAGACAGAGTTGCTCCATCTCATGTGCCTGCAGAAATATTGGAGGCTGGAGCATCTCCAACCATCGTAAGATGCTGTCTACTGCGGGGTCTTCTCACTCAGCTGTGCTGCCTGTCACAAAGAGCGGCAGAAACTTGCCTGGGTGGCTTTTGTGGTCGCAGAGCTTTTGTGGCTTAAAGAATCTGTGTCTTATGCCCTCAGATCACAGTTGTAATGACCAGTGCAGTAATTAGCAGTTATAAGGCGTTTGAAGTGTTTTGAAAGTCAACTAGTTCTATCTGAATGTTGCAGTAAACTTACTGAAAGGTTTAATGGCAAATGACATCTGAGTGGAAATTCTTAAAATGTGGGCATCAAATAGTAGCAACCCCTATCCTCACTGTAACCCCAGGACCTGTGAATACAGATCCCAGCACCCCCATCCTCACTGCAACCCCAGGATCTGTGAATACAGATCCCAGCACCCCCATCCTCACTGCAACCCCAGGACCTGTGAATACAGATCCCAGCACCCCCATCCTCACTGCAACCCCAGGACCTGTGAATACAGATCCCAGCACCCCCATCCTCACTGCAACCCCAGGACCTGTGAATACAGATCCCAGCACCCCCATCCTCACTGCAACCCCAGGACCTGTGAATACAGATCCCAGCACCCCCATCCTCACTGTAACCCCAGGATCTGTGAATACAGATCCCAGCACCCCCATCCTCACTGCAACCCCAGGACCTGTGAATACAGATCCCAGCACCCCCATCCTCACTGTAACCCCAGGATCTGTGAATACAGATCCCAGCACCCCCATCCTCGCTGTAACCCCAGGATCTGTGAATGCAGAGCTCACCAGCAGAAGACTTCGCAGAAGTTGTGAGGGTTAAAGATAGAGAAATTAGGGCTCTGATAGAAAAGGAAGATGATCTAATGGTCAGGAGATGAGACCAACCAAAGATGGCAGAATGGGAGGACGCAAATGGAAAACCATAACTGAGTACTAGAAACTGGAACGTCTAAGAATAACTCAGCAGATACCGTCAAGAAAACACTCTCAGTCCCTTGACCTCCAGGAGGGAATCCTGTCAACAAGCAGAAGAGGACGTCTTAGGGTTTCTCTCGCTGTGGTAAAACACTGTGATCAAAGGCAACTTAGGGGAGAGAGGGTTTGTTTCATTTTATAATTCTTAGGCCACACTCCATCCACATCACCGAGGGAAGTCAGGGTAGGAACCACCATTCCTGGGATGAATACCACGGACTACTGCTTTGCTCCCTTTGGCTTGTTCAATTTGCTTCCTTATTCAGCCCAGGACCACTTGCCCAGGGCAGCATGTCCACCTCAGTCATTCTGTAAGAAAACGCCATACCACAACGTGTCAGAGGCATTTCTACAATTGGAGTTTCTCTTCCTTGCTAACTGTAGCTTGTGTCAAGTTAACAAAATAAGAATCCTGTCAGCACAGGCATGGCTCTTCCCAGCATCCACACCACACTCATCAGCAATGTCTTGATTTTAGCTGTGTGACACCGGTATTGGACCTGCTCACATAGAAAATGGCCTAGCTGGTAGGGACAAGGAGCAATTTGTCTAGGAACATCAAATATTCAGAGCACAGCAATAAAATAGAGTCAAGAAAGCATTTAGCGTCTCAGAATCTTTTCTGATGGCTCCACCAGTCAGCATTCAATGCAAAAAATAAATCTCAGGATTTTAACCAGGAAATGATTGAATGCAGAAAACTGACTGCTAACAAAGTTGTTGAGGCCAGCAGGGTGGCTCAGCAGATAAAGCTTTTGCCTTGCAGGCCTGCTAACCTGAACACATTCCCATGGGAGAGAACTGACTCCCCAAAATTGTCCTCCAACTACCAAATGAACGCTATGGTATTTATGTGCCTATATTTACACACACCATCCTTCACACACACACACACACACACACACACACACACACAGAGGCACACATACACACATACACACAGGCACACACACATACACACATACACACACAGAGGCACACACACACATACACACATACACACACACACACACACGCATACACATCCCCACCAACAATAAAGTAATGAAATATTTTTTTTTTGTTGTTCTTTTTTTTTTTTTTTTTTTTTTCGGAGCTGGGGATCGAACCCAGGGCCTTGCGCTTCCTAGGCAAGCGCTCTACCACTGAGCTAAATCCCCAACCCCATGAAATATTTTTTGAGATATGGTCTTATTGCACAGCCCCAGCTAACCTGGAGCTTGCTGTGTAGACCAGGCTGGTCTTGATCTCACAGAGGTCTGCCTGCTTCTGCCTCCCAAGTCCTGAGATTAAAGGTGTACCATCCACGCCTAAGTAAGAATGCAGCACATGCAGAATTGTGTATAATTGTATATTTACATAAAAGGGAGAGAGGATATAAAACCTACTGCTAATATGAACGTAATGCCTGCTTCTCCCTGACAAGGTATGGCATTCGCATGACCAGCTTCACAAAGATTCACACATACTCTCTGTGAGCAAAGGAAACCTTTCTTTTATGAAATTTCAATATGACATTTTCTTTTCTTCATTTTTCTTCTTCTTCTTCTTCTTTTTTTAAATACAGAGTCTCGCTCAGTGGGTGTTTTCATACATGTGCCATTAGACTTCGTTCTGGTCAGTCCCCCTTCTGCACACCCTCTTCCTTGCCTTGGGTGTTGTTGTCAAATACAAACATTAAAATGTGTGCAGTACCACTTAGCATTTCTCTGCTGGGCCCTCTGCACGTGGCATGTTTTAATGCAAATGACCCAGGTCACTACTGTGACTACGTTTACTCATGTCTAATATTATTACACACATTTGTTTATTGTGCATGTGTGCTCACACCACGGAATGCATGTGGACAGCGGAGGAGAACTTTCTCCTTAGTCTGCTTTCTCTTCCCACTGTGAATTCTGGCCAGCAAACTCAGCTCATTTTACCACTGAGACAGACATCTTGCCTACCCTAAATGATCTTTTAAAACTATTGTTTATATTTTATTAGTATTGTGGTGTGTGTGTGTGTGTGTGTGTGTCACAGCCTTCTTGGGATGGTTAGAAGACAGTGTGGTGCAGTTGATTCTCCTCTTCTACCTTTACTGGGGTCCACCCCCCCCCCATCAAATGCATCTGCTTACGCAGCAGGAGTCTTCACACACAGAAATGTCTTGTTGCCACCCACAATTTTTTTTTTTTTGAGAGACCTAACAGAGGAGCAGGGTAATTATTCAAAGGAAAATGAGGGAACTAGAATGTGGATGGAGAGGGAAAGGACACCTGGCCAGCGGAGTCTGCCAGTGTCCTCTGTGGCATCAGCAATGCAGAGGAGAGAGAGTGGGACTGTGAACACAAGTCAGGCCAATGTCTGCTTTAAAGTCAGAAGGAGGGGTGGAGACATGAAAACGTTACACTTTAAACACAGGGTACTACCAACAGAAGTACATCCTAGAGACCTGAGCATCCACATCAAAAGTAATGACAGATCGGACTAGAGATTGCTATGGGCACAGAATGAGAGGACTGGCCACTGAGAGGACTGGTCACTGTACTGATCTGAGGGCAGCTGTTGGATTAATTGGCGTTAGCAGTAGATGGGGGCAGGGTTTGATGGCAAAGGATAGGGAGGGATTGGGTCTCAATGCTGAGAATTTGATGACAGCCTAGCAAATAGAGAGGGTGACACAGCAGATTTGATGACTTGGCCAAGAAAGAAAGTGTAGAGCAGTGGTTCTCAACCTCGCAAATGCTGCCACCCTTTAGTACAGTTCCCCACATTGCGCTGACCCCCAACTATAACATTATGTAACTGCTACTTCATAGCTGGAATTTTGCTAGTTTTAAATCATAATGTAAATAGCTGATTTGCAGGATATATGATATGCAAACCCTGTGAAAGGGTCATTCAACCCCAGAGGGGTCGAGGCCCACAGGTTGAGAAGCTCTGGCATAGAGGACAGAGTTTTCCGGAGCATCTCTCGAGGATGAAGACACAGAAGTTCCAAGGAGTAGCAGCTGGGGCAGACAGAAGATTCATGGGGGGTGGGGGGCTCGGGGGCGTGGGGGCGTGGGGGTGGGGACTGAATCCAGGAGACTGGTTTCAGACAGAGGAGTAGTCAAATCAGGAAAGTATTCTAGGTAGTGGCAGAAAATGGACGTCTTCTGCGAGGTAACATTGGGAAGTTTGATGTTTAGCAGAAAGACATAGGTGATAGATTCTAGCCAGCTACATCACAGTGCTATAACAGCAATGCATGGCCTTCGCCATGAAGATTCTCAGAAGCGAACAGTCTTGTTATGAATGTTCTGGTTAGTCTTTGTCAGCTAGGCCCAAACCGTAGCTGTCTGGGAAGATGGACCCCCACCCCTCACTGAGGAATTGCCTCCATCAGACTGGCCTGTGGGCTTGTCTGTGGGCATTCTCTCGATTAGCGATCCTTGCACTAGAAGGAGTGCCATGTCTGGAGAGGTATTTGGGTTGTATGAGAAGGCAGGCTGAGCAAACCATGAAGAACAAGCCAGGAAGTACAGTTCTTCTCTAGTCCCTGCCTCAGCTTCTCTCGATGATGGTCTAGAACCTGTAAGCCAAACAAGCCGTTTCCTTCCCTTGGTCAGTATTTTATCACAGTGGACAAGGAGTGTCGTAGTAGGACAGTGGGCATTTTCTACAAAGGCTTTCAGTGGTGGAATGAGCTTCCGGGGCTCCATGGAGTCCAGCACACAGCTGGCAGGAGTGACTGGGGAAAGCTGATTCATCGGAGGTTGGAGGGGAGGAGAGAGTTGGTGATGTGAGTGAGAAGCTTGTGATGGTGAAGAGGAAGGGTGTGGGCAGACTCCTGGCTAATGCCGGGCCTTCCATGAGGTGGGAAGGCTCACCCTGCAAACTTGGATTCTGACCTTGGAGGGGCCTCACCCCAACCTGCTGCTGGGTGCTAAACGCAGGTTCACAGCTGTGACCCTTAAGTGTCCTTAAATGGCGGTGATGCTAAAGTGAAGAGTCAGCCCCAGTACTGGAATGTGACTGATACCATTCCAGAGTTTCCCCAGATAGCTCAAGGGCATCGTTGCCATAAATGAAACCTAAAAAACTATTTGGTTGGTAAACTGCTATCATTCTAACATAAAGGACTTCTGACACAGAGCGCTGTAAGGATCAAAGGACTTGTACTCATCGTAAATCGTACTTCCATTTTCCCATGTTTTAAAATAATTTTTAAAAAATCGGATAAGCGGGGTAAAAGGAGACAATGAGAGCAGTTCTGCTGTCCTTACCTACTAGCAGGAAGTGCATGGCTGTATACGCCCTGAGGAAAAGCCACTTTTAAAACATATTTTTCTTAATTTTTAAGGGATATTTCTTTCCTGTATGATGTTAAATACGTAAAAGGAGAGACGAGGGAGAACAAACTTTGCCCCCCAAATAAGTCAGCACAGTCACAGAACGGTGCCATGGTGCCTCACAAGGTAAGTGTGAGAAGACCTTTCTCCCACCCGTGACTTTTCAAAGTGCTTCTCTAAACTCTAAAGCGGCATCAGACTGTAACAACAGCCTGCAGGACTCTACAGTCTTCCTATACATTATAGCTATTTCTTTACAATAGCATTTACTGGGCAAAGATCAAAGATCTAAGCCACTCCCCAAACCACACTTAACTGTTTTGGTTAGTAAGTATTCCCCAGGGAAAATTCACATGAGTTGTAAATGATGACTTTTACCTCCTCCTGTCCCTTTCTCCTCCTCCCTTCCCTCTCTCCATCCCTCTCTCTCTTCTTTCCTCCCTCCATCTCCCGCCCCATTTCACTTTGAGATAGGGTCTTCCTATGTAGCCCCAAATATCCTGGAACTTGCTATGTAAAGCAGGCTAACCCCCAAACTCCCAGAGATCTGCCTACTTTTGCCTCTCGAGTACTGAGGGCTTCTCCCCTGTTATTTCACAGTGTGTGTCAGACCACTATTTAATTACTTTATCCCTTTCCTCACAAGCCTTGACAGTAACAGTACATTTCCTGGTGTTCTTTTTCTCTTCAAAATGTACATTTTGCATCTCTTTCTGCCCCACTTGCTCTTTTTCATCATATACCAGCATAAAAATGATTACTAATGACTACACGACAGAGTCAATTAGGCTGTCTCGAAATCTCCACTAAAGAAATGAGTCCATTACTCCTTGATTTAACCTATTCTGACAAGTTCAGAAAGCAGTCACAGTCTTTGCCAACGTATCACAGGAACGGTCTCTAGCCAAGTTGCTAATACTGTTCTTCTCTGAAGCATCTTGATCTGGTCCTCCACAGTCCTCATAGCTCTCAGCTTTACGACTGTCTCTCCAGACTCAACTGGGATGACCCACTAACCTCCATTTACAGTGTTCAAAGGTTCTTCTAGTCCAAAGTCTTCTACATTTCTCAAAAAAAACCTAACATGGTCAGGATTCATAGCAATAGTTCACAATCTGTTTTTAACATGTTTTAGTTACCTTTTTACTGCTGTGACAAAATACCATAACCAAGAGAACCTGTAAAAGAAGTGTTAATTGGGCTTATGGTTTCAGAGGGTTAGAGTTCATGATGTTGGAGCAAAGGCATGATGAATAGCTGAGTCTCACGGCTTGATTCAAGAGCAGAAGGCAGAGTGAGGGCACACTGGGATTGGTGCAAGTTTTTTGAAACCTCAAGGCCGACACCTAGTGATATACCTCCTCCAATAATGCCACACCTCCTAATCCTTCCTAAACACTTCCACCAACTGGAGACCAAGAGTTAAAACGCCTGAGACTTATAAGGGATTGTCAATGAATTATTTTTAAAATAAATATTAGCTGTGAATTAAATCAGTGGCTGTATTTCTTTACCTTATGCTAGTCTACAATAACTACCCAGAGAAACCAAGATTTATTTAAAACTGCACCTAAATTGCTGAGCAGTGAAATGATCTACCTTAACCTTCTGTGCTAATCTGGCTACCTCCCATCCCCATCCTATGACACTTGCACATTATTATTGATCTAGCACTTTACGCTTTAGCTCTGTTTCCATGATCTCTCTCCAGACCCCTTCTTCCTGGCTCCAATTCCTCCATCCTCCTTACTCCCTCTCTCCATCTCTCTTCCCTCTGGCTGGCAGATGTCCCACCCTATTCTGTATTCTGCCCAGCCATTGGGTGGTCAGCATTTATTGACAAGCCAGAGAATAAATGGTAAGAATTGTTTATACAAACGAGACAGGAGATTCTTGATATA
The DNA here is from genome assembly GCF_021556685.1 of Rattus norvegicus. NCBI lineage: Eukaryota > Metazoa > Chordata > Mammalia > Rodentia > Muridae > Rattus > Rattus norvegicus. The sequence continues at coordinate 71,120,455 of NC_141546.1, read as the reverse complement.
ACTATTATAATCCCATGTCTGGATTGAAACAAGATATGAGGGCAAAGAAATCAGCATTTGAATAATACAAGGGGAAACGTTACACAGTATACAAAAACATTATGCCTACAAGGGATATTTCATTTAAACTTCCACAAGAAGAAAAAAAAGGAGCTAAAAGAATTTATAAATATAGTTGGCCCTCCATACTTGAGGGTTCTCCATTCACCTATGCCATCAACCACAAGTGAAAATTTTTTGCAAAAAAATGTTTTTGTACTATTCAAGTACAGATATTTTCTTGTCACTCCATAAATTGCTGAGTCTGGCTTGGCCATGTAAAGAATGGCATGGTACGGTTCCTCCCCTGGAACAGAGCCAGTAGGGTATGATCCTCCATGAGTATTGATGGTTGCTGTGGCCACAAGGCTTGTTTGTATAATAATGTACATATTTTCGTGTTCCTCCTTTGAAAAATGTCCTCTGCCAAGGTTAATGACTCTAATAATTAGAGGCAACATGAGTCATGGAGATGAGGGTATAGATAATGTCTCAGCAAAATGGTAAATGTTGAGACCTTCAGGACAGCCCTTAAGGCTATGGGAAAGAACTCTGAAAACATGAGTTCAAGAATATATATATATCTCAACCATGTAAAATATAAGGATTCAATATGAATTGTATAAGGAGCTTTGTAGACCTAAAAGAACAGAGGCAGCTGCACTTTGAGCCAGCTTGTCAGAAAAATACAAAGGCAAGCATATTTCTGAGTTTAAGGTCAGCCTGGGATAGAACTAGGTTAAGCGCAGGCATGAAAAATAATCTCAGAGTGAGATCCCACTCAGCTAGCTTATTGTCTGTGTTTACAAAGGCTGGCAGATCTCTGAATTAATTTACAATGCTAAAAAATGTGCTTGCTGTCTTTTTCTAAGAATCAGGAGTCATGGGATACTGATTCATGGGATGGTCAAGAGGGAACATGGAGTAAATGACTGAATTGGTATGTAAATAAAAGACTGGGCTTTGATCTGCATGAGATGAGCTAGCAGAGAACAATAACAGTTCTTTAGGATTTTTTTTTTCTCACAAGAGGTAGCTGTCTCAAGCAGAGAGCTGTCTTGAGCAGAAAGCTATCTTGAGCAGACTATAGCGTCAAGAGCTATTGACAGAAGGCTATCTAGAAAACTGTCTTGAGCAGAACACAGTCTGTGTTCTTGTAACCCACAATTTGACTTTGAGTCCTTTTCTCTGCTCCCAGACATCTCTTCCTCAGAGCCCCTCTCCAAGCTGAAGCTGGTCCTTGGCACTAAATAATTCAACATGACAACAACATACTTGTATGAGGTATTATAGTAACCCAGAGTCAATATAACATAAATAGGAGATGTATATAGGCTCCATGTAAACACTAAATGTTTTATGTAATGGAGTTGAACATCTAAATCAGTGGTTTTCCACCTTTGGGTTGCAACCCCCTTAGCAACCTTGAATAGTATCTTCAAAACTATAATTCATTTTCTTCTCTCTCTTTTTCTTGATTTCTTGATCTCTCTCTCTCTCTCTCTCTCTCTCTCTCTCTCTGTGGTGTGTGTGTGAGTGTGTGTGTGTGTGTGTGTGTGTGTGTGTGTGTGTGTGTGTGTGTACATGGTTTCTCTGTGTATCCCTGGCTATCCTGGAACTTTGCTTTGTAGACCTATCTGACCTTGAACACATGGAGATTGGCCTGTGTCTTCTCCCAAGTGCTAGGATTAAGAGCATGTGTATCTGCTGTCTAGCATATATTATGGCTCATAATAGTAGCAGAATCACGGTTATGAAGCAGCAATGAAAATAATTTTCTAGTTGGGGGTCACCACAACACGAGGAGCTGTATTAAAGGGTCACAGCATTAGGAAGGTGGAGAACCACTGGTCCGGATTTTGGTGTCTTTGAAGGAACTTAAAATTAGTCCTTCTCAAATACCAAGTAATGCTTATACCAGAAGAAACTCTGTCCTTACATTCATGCTTGTTTTTACAGTGTATGTCCAGCTTAAAGCAATTTTTGTCCTATGCTATGACTCACATTGCTAATATTACTATTTATATTATCAAACTCTCTCAACTTAAGGTGAGGTGTGGCAGTGTATGCCTTCAATCCTAGCACTTGGAAGGCAGAGGCAGGAAGATCTCTGTGACCTTGAGGCCAGCCTGGTCTACAGAGTTTAGGACAGTCAGGACTACATAGAGAAACCTTGTTTAAAAACTAAACAAAAGTCTCTCAACTCACAGTTGGGCATGGTGGTGCAAATCTGTAAAGCTGGCTCTTGGAAGCAGAAGCAAGATTAGCCACGAGTTCAAGCCAGGCAGGACTTTGTAGTGAGACCAGGTTAAGCTTACCAAAGCTATCTCGATAGTCTCCTTTGGGGATAGGGACTGAAATGTGTGTGACTTAAGTGTTTTTCATGTATTAATATATTCATCCTTTTCTTTATCTGCAGAAGACATTAGCAGACACTTTGGTTCCTGAAGAATTTCATATTGTGTCAAATACAGGAGTTTCGGGTTTGGAGTGCTATGATGAGTGAGTACCAGGATGCTCTGTTGAATGTCTGCATGAGGTGTGTTCTCCTTCCACATTTCAGAGAACCTCGGAAGAGCACACTCGCTTCTAATGTGGTACAGGATATGTGGGCAAGCTGCGCTAGCACAATGTAGTAAAGATTACAATAAAACAAAGGCACCTTCTGGGTGTTCTCTCTTTCTCTCTCTCTCTCTCTCTCTCTCTCTCTCTCTCTCTCTCTGTCTCTGTCTCTCTGTCTCTCTTTCCCCCTTTCTTTTTCTATTGCCTCTTCTTTTTCTTTCTCCTTCTGTTTATTTTTAGAGCAGAATGAATATAGATTTGTTAAGGTAAAGCAGGAAAGAACTCTTGATAGTCAGGGGAACTCCAAGGGAGGAACACAAGAATTTTGGGTTTTCAATGATTAAAAAGTTCTATAGCTTTTCCTGCCACTTAAGTTTTGATGCTCTTAAAAGTGGAACTTTCGAGCTAAAGAGATGACTTAATGCTTAAGATCACTTGCTGCCCTCACAGAAAACCCAGGTTTGAGTCTCAGCATTGGATGAGCATTAATAACTTCCTGGACTCCAGTTCTAGGGCCTTGATGTCCTCTCCTGTCTCTGAAGGCATCTGCAAGCACGTGGTGCACATACACATACACCTAAAAAAGAAACCCTTAAAGAAATGGCACTTTGAGTTGTGTGTGATGTGCACACCTGCAATCCCAGCACTGGGAAGTTGAGGCAGGAGGATTACAAATTCACAGATGCCATTTTTTCATTCCTCTTTCCATCTCTGGAACTGGCACTTGACCCTGGGTTTGTGCATGCCAGTAAGGGCTCTTCCATTGAGCTCCACTCCAAGCCCATCCTGCCACCACTAAACATGCCGAAGGGCACTTTTGTTTTCCTTAGCCACACTTATTTATTTGTGAGTGTGTGAGGAAGTGCACATCAGAGAAGAGTTCCTCAGGGTCAGGTCACTCCTTTCACCATGTGGGTCCTGGGCACCAGACTCAGAGCGCTGGGCTTGGTGTTGAGTACTTTTACCTACTGAGCATCTCAAAGGCCTTAAAAAGGTCTCGTGTGGTTTAGATAGTCTAAACTCTCCGTAGAGGAGGTGAGCTTACACCAATCTTCCTGCCTCTCTCTGCCTCCCATGTGTTGGAGTTGCAGACCTATGTCTTGTTTGTTTTAATGAATCAAGGGAATCTCTGTATTTTCATATACCAAGGAATGGCAGTAAGTACCCTCTGCTAAAAGTGTTCCACATTTGATCAGTTGTAATATTTCTCTGTGGATATTTATGTATGGCCTTGAATGCACATAAAGGACCTTTGAACAAGTATGTTCAAGCTTCTAAGTCCCACTGAGGCTTTAGCTCGGTTGTGCTGTAATTTCTTCCATCCCCATTCCTTGAGCCCACATTCCTTTTTGTGGAGAATGGCTCTTAGGAACCAAGATGGACAGGTCAGACAGTGTCCTTCCTCCTTTGTTCCCTCCCCTCTCTCTGTCATAGGTCCTAGTTTGCCACCACCCTCTTATACTCTTCAGCCCTAGAATGTTTTTCTGTTTTTGTTTTTAATATTTCTGTCTTATTTGTTGCAGCAAATACACCACCCTCCTCACAGACAGCGAGAATAGGCTGCTGCTCTTCCCATCCATGTAAGTACACGAGAGAGTAACTGTACACACTCCTTCTCTTGGTGTATATTATACAAAAACATTCAAGTCAGAGCACAGACCCCAGCAGGTAACAGCTGCCTGTAAGACCATCACTTAATTAGTTGTGTACGTAGCACGGAACTCCAGCACCATAATGTGCTTTTATATTTTTTACATTGTTAGAATCTTTCTATGTTGCTGTCTTTCTTTTGTCTTTTCTCACACTCTGAATGACCCAGTGTTGGAGCTTGGTACTTACGGCCCCCTCCTTTTCTGTGTGTTCTTGCAATCCCTATATATGGTTATATAGCATCTCTGGCAGTGAGATTAACAATAATAATAAAATAATAACTAGAGTAATACAACTATTATCACAACACAATTATCATTATTAATATATTAATTCTATCAATTACATAATATATGATATATAATTAATGAATATATTATATGATGTATATTTTGTTACATTATATATTATATATCACATACATTACATATGATATACTAATGTATAATATTATATACCACATATCACATATATGTACATATTATATACTAATATATAGTATTAACACTATAACATATTTATATATTATATATAATATAAATCTATATTAATTATAATTTATGTATAATTAATAACTGTATTTGTAGTGGTCCAGTGGCTTAAGTTCGAGCAGGGCTCACCTGAAAAAGGTCAGGGGTTGAGAGAAACATGGACCAGTGTTCTGGTCAAGGCTCAAACTTTAATATTCAGCACAGAGTATACAAAGGGAGAGACCACAAAAACCCATCCCCAGAACAGTAACGTGGGGTAGCAGCAGTGCAGCAGTAAATCTAGGTTTCCATAGCTTTGCAGTGTGGTGACTCTGGCACAAATTAGGGCTGCAGCTTGTTAACTCTGGCACCTCAAAGTTCACAGCCACAGTCAAGGCATATGTTTCTGCTCAGGCCAATAAGGCCTGTCCCTCAAAGTTGGCTTCTGCCCTTTGTGGGTGTTTTCACAGTCTCCCTGTGCCAGGCAGAGGAGGTCACATATATTAGTAATATAAAATATATAATAATAATTATTATTAGATTTTGAGACAGGATTTCTCTGTAGTTCTGGCTGTCCTGTAACTTGCTTTATAGAGTAGACTGGCCTTGAACTCGGAGATCCATTTGCCTCTGTCTCCTAAGTGCTGAGATTAAAAGTGTGGGCCACCACAGCCTGGCAGAATTATTTTTTGTGAGAACAAAATTGCACTATTTGTATTTTCATTGCTTTGAACGGTGTTACTGGTGTTTCACTAAATAAACATATCTGGGCCTAATCCTTTAAACTGCCCTTAGCTTTCCACAGTAGATATACTTCCCGAAGTGTTTGATATTTTTATTTGGATCTGAAGACAGCCCAGTGAGATGACATTTACCCAGTCTGTCCCTTTGGTCTTCAGGAAACCTAACAAGAGAGTAGAAGTGGTCCAGCTGAGCGATGTGATGGACACCATGCTGGAAAGGGCTGGAGCGGAAAATGAGGATTACGTAGGGCCAACCAAGGTACCCTCGCACAGTCAGGGTAACCACTGGGTGGGAAGGGTGTGTGTGCCTGGGAGGGAGGCACGGTGTGGTTTGGAATGCGACTCTTCCACTTCCTAGCGAGCAGCCCGGGTAAATCATCTCCTGGGTTTGCACCTCAACTTCCTAACCTTTTGGTTAGAAGTAACACTAGTACCTGCCACATGGGGCTGCGAGCCACTGAATAGCACATTGAAGTGCTAGAAGCACTGGGAAGGCACCTGCTGTGGCAAACGCCAAAGCGTCTAGACGGTTGCATGTTGTTTGGTCACGTGTTCTGGGAGGGGTATCGTTGGCTGATGTTGTTACGGTGCAAACGTGATAGCATGGATTTGCACAAACCCAGACACACACCCTTGGTAGGACAGACTGCTCCACAGGCAGTTGTAGCAGAATGGTACGGCTCTGTATCCAAATGGATACAAATAGCAGGTGATGGGGATTTTCCGTTCTATTTTAACCTTACAGAGAGAGCCATGGTTAAGACCTGGTTTGTTGACTGAAGCATTGTTATTCAGCCATGTTACTACATTGCTCCTCTGTTTATCAAGGCTCTGTTGGATTGATCTGATTGGAGTGGAATAATATTTCCCCATACAACGAACGTGTAGTGGTCAGATGGGGTAATTCCCAATACTTATCATTTCCTTGCACTGGTACATTTGAAATCTTCCTTACTAGATGTTCTGTGTTGAAAGAGGATCTGTGTGAGCCAGGCTTACCTTGATCTCGATGTGTATCAGGAGGTGACTTTGAACTTTAGGTCCTCCTGTCTCCATCTCTCAGGGGTTACAGATCGACACCAACATGCCCGGTTTATGTGGTGTCTGGGATTGAACCCGGGGCTTTGTGGACACTTTATCAGCTGAGTCCCATCCCTAACGGCTCTCTCGGTTATTTTGAAATCCATAGCTGGTGGTGATGCATAGGTCTGTAGCCTTCTTAGCACTTGAGGGCTGAGGCAGAAGAGTTTCAAGTTCCAACCCAGCCTGGGCTATATAGCAAGTACTTATCTAGAAACAAACAACAAACAAAAAGAGGGCTGGTAAGATAGCTCTGTGGGTAAAGGCACTTGCCAGCAAGTCTGATGAGCATGGGTTTGAGCAATATGTGATGGACAAGATATGTATTGGCTTGTATTCAGATTTTATAACTCACCAGTTGTTCCTCTAGTGAGTTTTACAAGGTATTCCCATTCAGCCTAGGATCCCAGGATCCCAGGGTGCTTTCAGTTGTCATTGTTTTAAATAGCTTCAGTCTCAGTTATCAGCATTCGTTTGCTTTTCTTCCCTGTGACACCCTGCTGTCCACAGGCTAATTTGCTTATAGAATCTGCCTCAGTTTGGGTTTCTCTGATGTAGGTTCGTGATCAGAATCAGGCTTCCTCTGGTAGGCACAATTCAGGAGTGGCATCAATATTTTCAGTGCATCTCGTAAAAGGATCCAAAATTAGCTAGGTTTTAAAAGCCGTTTCTGGATTTGTAAATATGTGAATGAAAACACAGTCAGTCAGCCAAGATTCCATAAGCCACGCCCACTTTTAGCATATTTAGGTCTTAAAGTGATTTGGCTGATAGCCTGTGATAAGCACTGACCGTGGGGCTAACCTCTGATAGATGCACCACCTGCTGAACGTGTTGAAGAGGGAACAGAGCATTTACAACACAGTGTTTCATGAGCTGATTCGACAGGTCAGCGTGGACTGCGCAGACAGAGGAGAGCTACTGTCAAGAATCAGGTTAGAACTGTTAATGGAATGTTCCAGGTGCCCCCTTTCAAAAGTTGTATAATTATTAGTACATGTTAATTATACAAGTTAGTAGGATTCTATACTACTGCTATGCATGTATCTTTTAAAATGTTTGAGTTGTGCTTGTATCTGCTTTTGAGAAAGCTACAAAAATATCTCTTTGGAATCAACTTTTGTTTAGTTTTCATTCTGTAGTAAAATACTCGCTTTGGCATAAGGTCTCGGTAAAAGTCCAGGCCTTATTTTCCCATCTGAGTGAAGAAAGTTGCCACCGAGAAGGCTCCCATGAACCCAGCCACACATAAACCAGTGGTTTCTCGGAGTGCCTACTCTGTGTCAAGTACTGAGATGTTTGACAGGACACTGGAAAGGTCCGATTAATGACTGAAACAGAGTCTCATGTAGGGCCAGCTGGACTTGTTATATAGCCAAGGTTGGCCTGACACTCCTGGGAACGATGCGAA